>NC_133451.1:46777500-47387500 GCF_048565385.1 Saimiri boliviensis | reverse complement strand
CGACAATCGAATGTTGCACCATAAATTCCAAATGTCTGAACTAAACTCATTTCCCTCTTCAAACAAGAACTCCTTCTAACTGAACCTTTTATTCAGTAGTATCATCATCATTAAGTCTCCTAAACTGGTTATCTTAAAACTATTTCTTTCCTCTTACCATTCCTTCATTCTGCCTTAGTTGAACTTCTTTAAAAATCCTATTATTTGTCCTTTAAAAAAGTCTTTCATTGCCAGCTCATCTTTTCCAGTCCAAATGACACAATATTCAACTTTATCTCATCAGTGACTACATACATATGCCTAAGGTTACTGCCAAAAGCTCATAACAGATTTCACCAAATACAATTTCTTACCCTTCTACCCATCTTGCACACTGCTAACCTTCCTCAAAAACCTTCCTTAAAAAAAACTTACAAATCACCCCCCTCCCACCCCCCCACCCCCTACCCAAGAACTCAAATGATATAATGAATCAAATATTTAACTCATTACTATGTTTTATGTTCTATCCTCAATGAAAAGACTTCTGTTCCAATCAATTCAGGCTCATGGCTCTAGCAGAGATCAAGTTATTGCAAACTCAGCCTTTGTTCACTACTCCTTTCATCCAAATGCTACTCCACCTTTCCTCTTCATTTATCTACTTATTATTCATCTTTTGAAGGGGGAGGGTAGAGACAGGGCCACACCATGTTGCCAAGGCTGATCTCAAACTCCTGCTCTCAGGCAATCCTCCTGCCTCAGCCACCCAAAGTGCTGGGGCCAGGTGCAGTGGCTCATGCTTGAAATCCCACCATTCTGAGGCCAAGACAGGCAGATCATTTGAGCCCAGGGGTTCAAGATCAGCCTGGGCAACATGGAGAAACCCATTATCTACAAAACCAAAAACCCAACCAAACCAAGGTGTTGGGATTACAGGTGTGAGCCACCATGCCCGGCTTATAGTCTAATTTAAAGTTATTCCAGTATTGTTTACTTAACAAATAAAGGTCTCTTTCCAACTCAGATATTCTACCTTATGTTACGTAAAAAGACAACTGTAAAATTGAAAGAGGCTTCAATTTTTAACAAATTGAAATTTAATAAAATTTTCAGAAATTTTTGAATTTTAAAATTTCAAGTTATTCAAATGTTTCCATTTCAGTAAGCCAATTACACTTAATCTCCTTAAAAAGTCTTCTGCGGTTACACACTTAATCTCTGTTTCACATATTACAGCTTTGTCTCACCACATATAAACCTTCTTCAGGGCTGGGCCTGGTGGTTCACACCTGTAATCCCAGCCCTTTGGGAGGCCAAGGCAGGCAAATCAGCAGAGGTCAGGGGTTCGAGATCAGCGTCGCCAACATGGTGAAACCCCACCTCTACTAAAAATACAAAAATTAGCTAGGCATGGAGGCACGAACCTGTAGTCCCAGCTACTTGAGATACTATGGCAGGAGAATCACTTTAACTCAGGAGAAGGATGTTGCAGTGAGCAGAGATGGTACCAGTGCACTCTAGCCTGGCCAACAGAGTGAGACACTGTCTCAAAAACAAAAACAAAAAAACAAACAAACAAAAAAGAAAACTACTTCAGGACAAAGACTGTCCTTTCGTAAAACTTATCTTCCCAACAGGTAGCTTGCACATCTTGCACATTTTAAGCATACATATCACACTGACTCATGAAAACGCACATCCTCCTTAATGGCTTAAGATGCCCTTTTTTTCCCTTTTTCTTTTTTCTTTGAGACAGGGTCTGGCTCTGTCACCCAGGCTGGAATGCAGTGATGTGATCATAACTCACTGCAGCAGCCTCTATCTACCCAGCTCAAGGGATCCTCCGGCCTCATCCTCAGCCTCCCAAGTGGTTGCAACTACAGCTGTGTACTACCACACCCAGCTAATTTCTTTCATTTTTGGTAGAGATGAGGCCTCTTTCACTATGTTGCCCAGGCTGGTCTTGAACTCCTGGGCTCAAGTGATCCTCCTGCCTCAGCCTCCCAAAGTGCTGCGATTACAGGCATGAGGCACCATGACCAGCCAAGTTGCCTTAAAAAAAAAAAAAATTTGCCAGGCACAGTGACTCACACCTGTAATCCCAGCACTTTGGGAGGCCGAGGTGGCTGGATCACCTGAGGTCAGGAGTTTGAGAGCAGCCTAGCCAACAAGGTGAAAACCCATCTCTATTAAAAATACAAAAATTTGCTGGGCATGGTTGCACACACCTGTAATCCCAGCTACCTGGGAGGCTGAAGCAGGAGAATCGCTTGAACCCAGGAGGTAGAGGTTGCAGTGAGCAGAGATTGTGCAACTGCACTCCAGCCTGAACTACAAGAGCAAAACTCCGTCTCAAAAAAACAAAAATCCATCCTCCTTTTTTGTTATAATTACCTTACCTGAAAGGATTAGTTTCCAAATAAAGCAATACCAGTTCTTTGTTCATTTTCTTTCATTTTTCACTTTTTTCTTTTTTGTTTTATTTTTTTCATTTCTTCCAGTTCTTTGTTCAATACTAAGATTATATTTTGTGTATTGCTTCCAACAATCTCTGTCTTTAAAAAATAAAATCTTGACATATATACACAAATATATATAATTCTCTAGTCAGAAATCAAGAAGTGGTAGTTTAACAACATTTCACAATAATAAAATGGGAACTAACCTGTTATTATGTAATGGTTAAAAGCATTAAGAGTAAAATCCTGTTTCAGACAGACCTGGTTTCAACTCCAAACATCGTAATTTATCACCTGTGTAACACTAAGTGTTGTTGCCATTTAACATCTCTAAACCTCAATTCCCTCACCTGTAAAGTGAGGGTAATAATAGTTATCAAGCTTATTGGGTTGTTTTTATATAACTTATGTACATACACTAAATGCTAACTATTATTATTATCAACAAAATTACCTCATCATTTTGATTACAAAAATCTGGAAATAATTACTTTAAAATGTATGCAATTCCTTTATTTCCTTAATCTCTTTTAACAATAACCACACTACGCAAAAAGTTTGCCAATTTGTTCTATACGGAGTTATTATAATTTCAGATTCAAATTCAGGTCAAAATTTCAGGTACAATTTTTGGATCAAATTACATTAATTAGAAAATTGAACTCACATCTGAACCAGAAGCTTTCATCACTGCATTCTGCGAAGAGTCTCCTTTCTTCCTCTGTTGGAATGTAATCAGGCCCTATGTCTTTTTACAAGGAAAATAAAAAAACATTAAATTACCCATAATAAAACTAAGTCTCAAAAATTATCTTAGCCTAAATATTACCATTTTTTTAACTCAAAAAATAAAACAACTGGCTTATACTTATTTTTATTTTATTTATTTTTTTTGAGATCAAGTTTCACTCTTGTTACCCAGGCTGGAGTGCAATGGCACAATCTGGTCTCACTGCAACCTCCGCCTTCCGGCTTCAAGAGATTCTCCTGCTTCAGCCTCCTGAGTAGCTGGGATTATAGGCACCCATCACCATGCCAGAATAATTTTTTGTATTTTTAGTAGAGACGGGGTTTCACCATGTTGCCCAGACTGGTCTCCAACTCGTGACCTCAGGTGATCCACCCATCTCGGCCTCCCAAAGTGCTGGGATTACATGAGCCACCGCGCCCAGCCATTTACACACTTTTAACAAACTCTGACTTCAAACAGAAGTTAATGCTACTATCTGCTCGTGAGGACTGGCAACGCAATGTGCTGGGCCCACTGCAAAAACAAAACAAAACAAAACAAAAACAAAAAAACGTGGGACTCCTTGTCCAAATTATTCAGAATTTCAAGAGTAGAAACATGAAATCAAGTACGTGGGCCTGTCTGCGTATGCCCATGAAGCCAGCCCACCTGCCACTGTTACTCAAGCCAGTGAAATTTCCTTTACATAGAAAGTGCTATTAATTATAAATACTTAATAGATAGTTACGGGTAATTGGTCTTGGAACTTCTGCACTCGGCTCTTGAAAATCAGCCCTCCCATTCATCTTTCCTGTATCAAAAACAACACATATTAAGTATTAGAAACCATCACTATATAGGTCAAAGTAAGTTAAGATGTAGGCTATAGTAAAACTACTAGTCTACATAGCAATAATCCATAAATATTTACTACACACTACCATATCTTAAATACTTCACATAAAAATAGCTAGATGAAAAAGTAACAGATCTATTAATTTGACTCACTATTCAGGTTAAGCTCCTTAAATGAAAAAGCATAAGCGTTTTATAAGTTTATACTGTTTATTAATATGAAGATATAAAAAGCTATCAATAAAATAATATACGTATTTTTTCCTCCCGCAACTGTTTCTTTCACATTATCTTATGTTCTGGTCGTTTTGCAAATCTATGCCCAATAATTAGGATAATTTCTCAAAACAGAAGAGAAAAAAAGCTCAAGTCATTTCTGAGTTTCCATATTAAAAAACAAAATAATCATCAGAAACATTCAACCTCTCCCACAAAAGAGGACTCTCAAATTACGGAATAACAAAGACGTCATATCCTTCACCCCGTGATGTAAAGCTAACAGCAAATTCCGTATCTCAAAATTTCCTTCCTCCCCAAGTATATATAAAAAAGGCATAAAATTCCAAGAATGTAAATTTTTTTTATTTGGTTCTTTAAAAAAAAAAAAACCAACTCATATATTGGGACTTAGATCAACAGATCAAGTAACTGTATTTTACAGAATATTTAAGCGGGATCATTATTATTCTCACTTTAAAAACAATTTGCATGGAAACGGGAAATGGCATACACAATTAATTCATTTAGTCAATAAGCCATGAGGGCCTACTACATGCCAATCCCTTAGATCCAGAAAAGGAATAAAAAGGGTAAACTGAATTCATGCATGGATGGAGCCTGCTGAATAATCTACTTCTAACCTACAACCGTATTCGAAAAAAATGAAACTCTCTCATTTCCCACAACAGCATCCTTCCTAGAAACACCAGGAAAATTATCAGGGCAGACAAGGCCCTTGAGACAATACCATTTTAAGCTCTTAATACAAAAGAAAGAAGGATTGAAGCCCCAGCGGCCTAGAACCGCTGATTGCCGCACTCCATCCTCCACTCGCTGTGTCCGTCTCCCACCTGCCGTTACTGACTGAGCAACAGCCCCACAGGCATTCCGTGACCACGAACTTCCCCAGCTCGCACCCTCAGAAACAATCCTTCGCCCCTGCGGCCACCGACACCAAGGAGGCCGAGATCCGAGCTTGATCTACCCACCCTCACAGGCAGGAAAATGGCGGAAGGTGCGAAAGTCGCGGATGGACGCAGAGGTGGTGAGGGAATACGCGAAGGGCAACAACGGGGAGGGCAACTGCGGGGCTGTCTGCGTCACCTCACCCACCTCCTGTCGACAGCAGCAGGCGACTGCGAAGCAAGCCCAAGCGATCAGGGGCAGAAGGCTCGAAAGGGACTAGGGAGGGGCAGGGAGGGAGAAAAGTGCCAGGTACCGCGGGGAGGGGGAGGGGGCGGACAGCCGCTACAAGTCACCCAGACTGGGGATCTAAATGACCGCGACCCGGAGACAGTGTCTACCTACGGCAGGAAATGACGTCAGAGCTCCCTGCGGGGTCTAAGAGCTGGCGGCCCAGGATAGACGCATGCGTATACTCGTCTCTCCTCCCTTCTCTCCCAGGCCGCGGCGCTCAAGAGCCGCACTGCGACTGCGCGGGCGACAGAGGCGGACCAAGAACCCCGCCCGCGCCCTCCCTGGGTGACGGGGTGGGTTGGGCGTAAGCTTGTCTTGGGCTATTGTGACTCACCTCTCTGGGCTTCCCTTGGCAGGCTGGCGGGAACGTTCTGAAACCCTATGTCGTCCCTTTTTGGAGAGTTAGCGACTTCATACATTTTGTCTTAAATGAGATAATTTCATTCTTTGACCCTGTAGGCTAAGTCGTGGAAAGTAATTTTTAAGCATACGTACCTGGTTATCTGTCACATGCTCTTGAGCCAAGTTTCTAACGAGTTCTGGAACCGCTGTCAGGGTAACCTGATCTCTTTGAGCCTAAGAATTTTCTCATCTGAAAAGTGGAAATGCGTATACGGTTATTAGAATTAAAACAACACATCTAAAAACGGTTTTAAGCGCTCAACATCTGTTAATGCGGGGCTCATGACTTCCGCTTATCGAACACTGTGCTGCCATACCCAGCCAATCACTGCTCATTTTCATACATTCCTTCCTCAAGTATTTATTAGTACCAGATACTGGAAGTTATTAGTGACTATAAACAGTGGGCAATCCAAGTCCTACTCATTTTATCAACCCCTAAAAGCCTCTCAGGTTTCTCACCTCTTTCTGAGTCCCTTTGCCATTTTATCATTTCACATTTACTCTCCCGCAGACATAATTAAGAGAGACGGTCGTGTAAAACAAGTCCAACCCCGAGTTGCCTTCCTTAGAGTCTTTTGGTAGCTCCAGTCATGCACAGAATATAAGGCCCGTGATGGCTTGGCCTCTGTGTCTTTTGAGCATCACTTTCTTCTATTGCAGTGTTCACTAAGAAGAAGCAGCCTGGAGGTCTTTGCCCTCAGTGTTTTCTGTGCATTGTTCCCTCAGCACAACTCTATTTCCTGCTTTGTCAATTCTATTGATATTTCAAAATTCTGCTTTTACATCACCACTTTTGTGATGCCTACCCTGAAACACACCCCAGAGAATTACTCAGTCTTCCTTCTTAGTCCTTAGCTTGTCCATACTGCTGTCACTGCAGTGTACTTCTGCACTGCATTGTGGGGTCTTTCTTATGCCTGTCTCTGTTACAGAGCTCCTTTAGGGCAGAGACTTTGGCTTGTAAGTCTTTATAGAACCAAATATATCCCTGAGATAATCAGTATTGGTAACTAATAGCCGTTTTGTTCCTGGGACATGCTAAGTTCCTTCTGGGCCCAGGGCCTTTGCAGTTGATGTTCCCTCTTCTAGAGCACTGTTCTTCCAGGTGTTCAACATGGCTTCTTGTCTCAGACTTCAGTTGATGTCACCACATCAGAGAGGCATTCCTTGACCACCCAACTAACATGGCACCCCAGTCACTCTCCATGTTACCTTGCTTATTGTTTTCATAATATTTGTCATAAGAAATAATGATTTGTTTGTGTATTGTCTCTCTCTCTTCACTAAAAAGGTCTATGACAGTAGGAGCCATATTTGCTTAGCATCATAGTAATTGGCACATCATCATATGTAGTCAACAAATATTCCTTAAATGAGTTTGTTGAATGCATTTTTATGAGAGAAGAAACAGAAATAAGAAAATTAGAAGACATTCTACACAAAATAAACATTTAAAAATTAGAAGACATTCTGGGTGGTGAGCTTTATGTTAAAGCAAAGTCTTTTTTTTTTTTTTTTTTTTTTTGGACAGGGCCTTGCTCTGTTGCCCAGGCTGAAGTACAGTGTTGCCATCTTGGCTCACTGCAGCCTCTGCCTCCCAGGTTCAAGCAATTCGTGTGCCTCAGCATCCTGAGTAGCTGAGACTACAAGTGCACACCACCATGCCCAGATAATTTTTTTGTTTGTAGTGGAGAGGGGCTTTCACCACTTGACCAGGCTGATCTCCAATGCCTGGCCTCAAGTGATCTATCCACTTTGGCCTCCCAAAGTGCTGGGGTTACAGACATGAGCCACAGCACCTAACCTTAAAGCAAAGTCTTTTTCTTTGCTTTCTGACTAGATTGTAAGATTCCAGAATCCAGTTTTACCATATTCTTTATACTTACTGAGCCAGGCCTAACACATAGCACATGATAGCTGATAAGTATATTTTCTGCTGCCTCCTAATTTATCAGATTAATCAATAAATTGGGTTTCTGTTGATAAAAGGGTATGAGCTCTTTCTGCAGGAACAAATAGGATTCCAAAAACATTCAAGTAAACTGTCATTTTGCATTTGTGCTGGCGTTTAGAGGTTATTGAGTCCTTTGATAATTTGGGTAATGCAACAATCAGAATTCAAACATAAATTGGGTAAGAGCCAAAGACTTACTGGAAGCTGATACACATTTGCTAGAGATGGCTACAGGATTTATTAGTCAATTCAGTCTCCTGTGTTCTAATCTGGAATGGTGAGATCATCAGATATTAATCTACCTGGATTAAATTAAATCACCACTCTTTATGATACTTCCATTGAGTTAAGATCTATTGAAATGTCACCATAAGACATTTCCATTTATTAGACATCACTTTTAAAAAACTAATTATAAGGGGATAATTTATACTTATAAATTCATGTAAATGAAATCAATGTAGTGAATTTCTACTTGATTTCAGTGTCAATAAAAAATTTCAGGTGAACTCCTGAACTTCCATAATTGATCATTATTTGGTGATTATTCAATAAATTATTATTCAGCACATTTCTATTTGTTTTTCATTAGAGCAGAGATTGTGTTTTATTAGTTCACCAGACCGTCTAGTTCAACACATATTTATTGTTCAAAATGTAATATCATAGAAGCCAAAGGAAAAGAATCTTCTAAGAAGGAAGAAATGGTCGATTATATCAAATGCTGGTAAGAATGGAGAACTATCCATTACATACAGCAATAAGAAGGTTATTTATAACTTTTGCAAGTGTAATTTTATTAAAATCCAGATTACAATGGGTTGAGAAAAGAGTGATTGAAGATAATGTGAGAATAAGTGTACATTACTCTTTCTAGAAGTTTAGCTGTTTGGAGAAAGCAAGACAGTGGTAGCTGGAGGCAAAAATAAAAATGGATGGTTATTTTTGTTTGGGGACTTTTTCTTTTGTGATTTTTAACTGACATAATTGTACATATTTATGGGGTACAGCATGATATTTTGAAACATATATATGGTGTGTAATAAATAAGAGTAGCATATTCATCACCTCAGTGTTTTTGTTTTTTAATTTTATAGACTTTTAATTGTAATTGGCAAAGTGAAAGAGAAAGGTTGAAAATATAGGAGAGAGGTGGAACACAGTAGCTCATGCCCGTAATCCCAGGCGGGCCGATCACTTGAGGTCAGGAGTTCAGGACCAGCCTGGCCAACATGGTGAAACCCCATCTCTACTGAAAATACAAAAATTAGCCAGGTGTGGTGGTGTGCACCTGTAATCCCAGCAACTCAGAGGTTGAGGCAGGAGAATTGCTTGAACCCAGGAGGCAGAGGTTGCAGTGAGCTGAGATGGCATCACTGCACTCCAGCCTGGGCGACAGAGTGAGGCTCTTGTCAGAAAGTAAGAAAGAAAAGAAGAAAGAAGGGGGGGGGGGGCGGAGAGAAAGAAAGAACGGAGGGAAGGAGGCCCTGGATGCATGGCAGGCATCCCAAGGTGCAGCTAGTAGAGTGGGGACACAAGGAATCAGCACAGGGGCTCCAGGCGGTGCAGTTCCAGGGAGTAACCCCAAGGAGCAACTCCATATCAATCTCACATTAATTGGACATGTCTGGACTTTTGGAATTGTTATATCCTTTTTGTGGTGTTCATACCAGCTGAAGGGGTTCTGCTCTCACAATGCAAATTACAGTTCCATCATTATTTTGACATATTTGAAATTTAAAAGTCAGGCCAGGCACAGGGGCTCATACCTGTAAGTCCCAGTATTTTGGGAGGCCGAGGTGGGCAGATGGTTTGAGCCCAGGAGTTCCAGACCCACCTGGGCAACATTGTAAAACCCTGTCTCTACTAAAATTACAAAAATTAACCAGATGTAGTGGTGCATGCCTGTAGTCGCAGCTACTTGGGAGGCTGAGGTAGGAGGACCACTTCAGCCCAGGAGATAAGGCTAGAGTGAGCTATGACTGTGTCATTGCACTCCAGCCTGAGCAACAGAGCGAGACTCTGTCTAAAAGAAAAAAGTTCATTTGAATTGAAAATTCACCTGAAATGTCATTCATGACATTTCTGTTACATGTCTTAATGAAAGAAAAGAGGCCAGTGCAGTAGTTCACACCTGGCCAAGGCAAGAGGATCACTTGAGTCCAGGAGTTTGAGACCAGCCTGGGCAACATAACAAGACCCCATCTCTAAAATAATAATAACAATAATAAGCTGGTGTGGTAGTGCATGCCTATAGTCCTAGCTATTCAGGAGGTGGAGGCAACAGGATCACTTGAGCCCAGAAGTTCAAGGTTGCAATGAGCTATGATTGTGCCCGTACACTCCAGTCTGAGCAACAGAGTGAGATCCCATCTGAAAAAAAGAAAAAAAGTTTGGCTCATTGTTGTAATTTCAATTGTAAATACTGAATGGTTATTGCATTCAAAATTTCTTGTTAAGGGAAACTATTAAAAATTCAGGCCGGGCTCAGTGGCTCACACCTGCAATCCCAGCACTTTGGAAGGCCAAGGCAGGTGGATAGCCTTGAGCTTAGGAGTTCAAGACCAGTGTGGGCAACATGGCAAAACCCCATCTCTACAAAAAATACAAGAAGTTAGCCAGGCATGATGGTGCTTGTCTGTAGTCCCAGCTACTTAGGAGGCTGAGGTGGGAGGAACACTTGAGCCTGAGAGATGTTCCTGGGCAACAAGAGTGAGGCCATGTCTTCAAAACAAAACAAAACAAAACAAAAATTCAAAGAAGGCCAGGTGTAGTGGCTCACTCTTGTTATCTGAGTACTTTGGGAAGCCAAAGCAGAAGGATCACACGAGGCCAGGAGTTTGAGGACCAGCCTAGGCAACATAGCAAAACTCTGTCTCTACAAGAAAGAAAGAAAAAAGAAAAAAAAAGGCCAGGCATTGTGGCACCTCTGTAGTCCTAGCTAATTGAGAGTGTGAAGCAAGAGGATCACTTATGCCCAGGGATTTGAGGCTCCGGTGAGCCATGATAATGCCACTGCACTACAGCCTGGGCAACAGAACAAGACCTTCTCTAAAAAAATTAAAAATAAATAAAAAATAAATTCAAAGAGATCATCACTTTAAAAAGGAACTATATATAGCCATTTCTATTTTTTTTTAAGCATTACAATATTTCTTTTTCTAAATTTTACTTTAAATTCTGGGATACATGTGGAGAACATGTAGGTTTGTTACATAGGTATACAGGTGCCATGGTGGTTTGCCCACCTATCAACCTGCCATTTAGGTTTTATGCCCCATATGGATTATGTCTTTGTCCTAATGCTCTCCCTCCCCTTGCTCTCCACCTACCAACAGGCCCCAGTGTATGATGTTCCCCTCCCTCTGTACATGTGTTCTCATTGTTCAATTCCCACTTACGAGTGAGAACATGTGGTGTTTAGTTTTCTATCCCTGTGTTAGTTTGCTTAGAATGATGGTTTCCAGCTTCATCCTGCAGAGGACATGAACTTATTCTTTTTTATGGCTGCATAGTATTCCATGGTATATATGTGCCATATTTTTCTTTTCTTTTCTTTTTTTTCTTTGAGACGGATTCTTATTCCATCACCAGGTGCCAGGCTGGAGTGCAGTGGCGCGACCTCGGCTCACTGCAACCTCTGCCTCCCGGCTTCAAGCACTTCTGCCTCAGCCTCCCGAGTAGCTGGGACTACAGGCATGTGCCACCATGCCCAGCTAATTTTTTTTGTATTTTTAGTAGAGATGGGGTTTCATCATGTTGGCCAGGATGGTCTTGATCTCTTGACCTTGTGATCTGCCCGCCTCCACCTCCCAAAGTGCTGGGATTGCAGGTGTGAGCCACCGTGCCCAGCCTATGTGCCATATTTTCTTTATCCAGTCTATCACTGATGGGCATTTGGGTTGGTTTCATGTCTTTGCTATTGTAAATAGTGCTGTAGTAAACATACATATGCATGTGTCTTCATAGTAGAATGATGTATAATGCTTTGGGTATATACCCAGTAATGGTATTGGGTCAAATGGTATTTCTGGTTCTAGATCCTTGAGGAATCACCACATTGTCTTCCACAATGGTTGAACTAATTTACACTCCCACCAACAGTGTAAAAATATTTTTGTTTCTCCACATCCTCACCAGCCTCTGTTGTTTCCTGACTTTTTAATCATCACCATTGTGGTAAGATGTAGCTCATTGTGGTTTTGATTTGCGTTTCTCTAATGATCAATCATAATGAGCTTTTCTTCAGACGTTTGTTGGCGGCATAAATAAATGTCTTCTTTTGAGAAGTGTCTGTTTATATCCTTTGCTGACTTTTTGATGGGGTTGTTTGTTCTTCTTGTAAATTTGTTTAAGTTCCTTGTAGATTCTGGATATTCGACCTTTGTCAGATGTGTAGCTTGCAGAAATTTTCTCCTATTCTGTAGGTTGCCAGTTCACTCTGATGGTAGTTTATTTTGCTGTGCTGAAGCTCTTTAGATTGATTAGATTCTGTTTGTCAATTTTGGCTTTTGTTGCAATTGCTTTTGGTGTTTTAGTCATGAAGTCTTTGCCCATGCCTATATCCTGAATGGTATTGCCTAGGTTTTCTTCTAAGGCTTTTTTTTTTTTTTTTTTTTTTTTTTTTTTTTTTTTTTTTTTTTTGAGATGGAGTTTCGCTCTTTTTACCCAGGCTGGAGTGCAGTGGTGCGATCTCGGCTCACCGCAACCTCCACCTCCTGGGTTCAGGCAATTCTCCTGCTTCAGCCTCCTGAGTAGCTGGGATTACAGGCACATGCCACCATGCCCAGCTAATTTTTTTGTATTTTTAGTAGAGACGGGGTTTCACCATGTTGACCAGTATGGTCTCGATCTCTTGACCTTGTGATCCACCTGCCTCAGCCTCCCAAAGTGCTGGGATTACAGGCGTGAGCGACCGCACCCGGCCCCATCTTCTAAGGTTTTTATGATTTTGAGTTTTTACATTTAAGTCTTTAATCCATCTTGAGTTAATTTTTGTATAAGGTGTAAGGAAGGGGTCCAGTTTCTGTTTTCTGCATTGAGTAAGCCAGTTTTCCCAGCACTATATATTAAATAGGTGCTGTTTCCCCATTGTGTGTTTTTGTCATATTTGTTGAAGATCAGATGGTTTTAGATGTGTGGTGTTATTTCTGAGGTTTCTGTTCCATTGGTTTATATCTCTGTTTTGGTACTAGTACCATGCTGTTTTGATTACTACAGCCTTGTAGTATAGTTTGAAGTCAGGTAGTGTGATGCCCCCAGCTTTGTTCTTTTTGCTTAGGATAGTCTTGGCTATATGGGCTCTTTTTTGGTTATTTAAAGTAGTTTTTTTCTAATTCTGTGTAGAGTCACTGGTAGCTTGATGGGAATAGCATTGAATCTATAAATTACTTTGGGCAGTATGGCCATTTTCACAATATTGATTCTTCCTATCCATAAGCATGGAAAGTTTTTCCATTTGTTTGTGTCCTGCTCCTTCCTCTGGAAGTTTCAGCCCTGAGGGGCACTGGCCTAATGTCAGCTGGATCTCTTCTGTATAAGGTGTCTGTCAACCCTTGTTGGGAGGTTTCTCCCAGTCAGGAGGCACAGGGATCAGGGACCCACTTGAGGAGGCTGTCTGTCCCTTAGCAGAGCTGGTGCACTGTGCTGGGAGAATCCTTTGTGTCAGGATCAGTTGCTCTCTTCAGAGCCAGCAGGCAGGAACTAGTAAATCCGCTGAAGCTGTACCCACAGCCCCACTTTCCCCCAAGTGCTCTGTCCTAGGGAGATGAGGGTTTTGTGTGTAAGCCCCTGACTGGGGCTGTTACCTTTCCTTAGGAGATGCCCTGCCCAGTGAGGAGAAATCTAGAGAAGCAGCCTGGCCCCAGTCACTTTGCCAAGCCCAGCGCAGACCTCCCAGCCTCCTTAGCATTGTTAGGGGAAAACCGCCTACTGAAGCCTCAGTCATGGCAGATGCCACTACCTGAATCAAGCTCTATCATCCCACGTTGACTTCAGACTGCTGTGCTGGCAGCAAGAATTTCAAACCAGTGGTTCTTAGCTTGCTGGGCTCCATGGGAGTGGGACCTGCTGAGTAAGACCATGTGGCTCCCTGGCTTCAGCCTCCTTTCCAGGGAAGTGAACGGTTCTGTCTTGCTGGGGTTCCAGGTGCCACTGTGGTATGAGAAAATACTTCTGCAGCTAGCTTGGTGCCTGCCCAAACAGCTTCCCAGTTTTGTGCTTGAAACCCAGGGCTCTGGTGGAAATCTCCTGATCTGCAGATTGCAAAAATTGTGGAAAAAGTATAGTAATCTGGCTGGGCACTACAGCCCCTCATGGCTTCCCTTTTCTGGAGGAGGGAGGTCCCCGGCTCCTTACACTTCCTGGGTGAAGCAACACCCCACCCTCCTTCTGCTCGTTCTCCATGAATTGGACGCACTGCCTAACCAGTCCCAAGGAGATAAAGTGGGTACCTCAATTGGAAATGCAGAAATCACACACTTTTTGCATTGGTCTTGCTGGGAGCTGTTCCTATTTGGCCATCTTGCCCTCTCTCCACCGTTTTTTTTTGGTGAGGAGAGAGTCTCGCCCTGTCACCCAGGTTGGAATGCAATGGCATGATCCCAGCTTACTGCAAACTCTGCCTCCTGGGTTCAAAGGATTCTCTTGCCTCAGCCTCCCTGGTAGCTGGGATTACAGGTATGTGTCACCATGCCCAGCTAATTTTTGTATTTTTAGTAGAGGCAGGGTTTTGCCATGTTGATCAGGCTGGTCTCAAACTCCTGACCTCAGATGATCCACCCACCTCAGCCTCCCAAAGTGCTGAGATTACAGGTGTGAGCCACTGTGCCCTGCCACCATTTCAAATTTAAGCCTAATAGTAAATAGTAAGAAGTTGGATTTTGAGAAGCAAGCCCAAGTTTTAAAAGATACTATTTCAAAGTCATAAAATTCGATATTTATTCAGCAAAAGCCAGTATTTATTATCTTTTATTATCTTCCTTTGCATTTGATTTTTTTTTTTTTTTTTTTTTTTTTTTTTTGAGACGGAGTTTCACTCTTGTTACCGAGGCTGGAGTGTAATGGCGCGATCTCGGCTCACCGCAACCTCTGCTTCCTGGGTTCAGGCAATTCTGCTGCCCCAACCTCCTGAGTAACTGGGATTACAGGCATGTGCCACTATGCCCAGCTAATGTTTTGTATTTTTAGTAGAGACGGGGTTTCACCATGTTGACCAGGATGGTCTCGATCTCTTGACCCTGTGATCCACCCACCTCAGCCTCCCAAAGTGCTGTGATTACAGGCTTGAGCCACCACGCCCAGCCTGCATTTGATATTTTTAATTGCAGTTACTATATATCAACTAAGTGCTATATAGATGTTTCAGTTGCCTCCAGTTTATTCTAGTGAACTGCATTTTTCCGTATGTGCCACAATATAAAAAAAAAAAGTTGGGACATATTGGCATAGAATGTCTAAACAGAGCGAGCGAGAGAGAGATGCACAGGTGGATAAATCGACATAATTGGGAGAAGGACTGATTCATCCTGTGTGACTAGGAGGAAGACAGTAATGAGTTACAGAACACAGGCCACTTTATGCATTTCTGATAGAAAGACAAAGTAGTTGAGGATATTGGCAAGAGAATGGCTGAAGAGAATGGCAAGAGAATGGTTCCATTATGGGCAATGGAATTCAAGTTGGTTAGGGATGAAACGAAGACAATCTGACAGGGATAAAGTTAAGAGTATCAAAAGATCTGATAGTCACTATGATGCCAAAGAACAGGTATGTGTGGATTATCTGTGGGATTGCTGAAAGAATATGATGTTGACTGGATAGTGGAATGCAAATATTTCATACTCAATGAATATACACCTTGGCCACAAAAAGATTTGTTGTCATTAAAACAGAGGTGATGGGAAATGAAAGGAAAAGTGATGTTGCGACCCTGGGGTTCTAAGCTGCTGGCTCATGCAACAGTTTGATTTCTTCCTAGCCACTAGAATAGGGATTTGAGAATTTGACAAGAACTGAGACAGCCCTGTCCACATTGTCAGAACCTAGTGTAGTTCATGAGCCTTAGGAGTGAAGATTCTTTCATATGTAAGATTCACTATAGTTTTCAGACCTTTATCAAAATGCAGCACTTCTTAAAGACCCTCCAAAAAGCAGGCTTACCAAGAAATGTAAATTCCCTAGCAGGGTTTGCAGGTCACTCCAAAAAAAAAGCATAGTTTCATGCAAATGAAGTTTCAAGACAATTACCTCCCAGCTATTTCTTGCAAACATATTGCTAATCTCTGAGTCTTATCTACAGAGAAATCTTGCATCTGCCATTGTGTGAACTTCTTTTAGAAATAATTTTTTCTTTTTTCTTTTTTAATTTTTTCTCGCACTGTTGCCCGTGCTGGAGTGCAATGGTGTGATCTCGGCTTACTGCAACCTCGGCCTCCTGGGTTCATGCGATTCTCCTGCCTCAGCCTCCCAAGTAGCTGGGATTATAGATGCATACCACCACACTCACCTAATTTTTTGTATTTTTAGTAGAGACGGGGTTTTACTATGTTGCCAGACTGGTCTTGAACTCCTGACCTCGTGATCCACCCACCTTGGCCTCCCAAAGTGCTAGGATTACAGGCGTGAGCCACCATGCCCAGCCTCTTCTAGAAATGATTTAAGAGGACTTCAGAAATCCTGCAGTACCAAAATGTATCTGACTATATGGACTATCCTTTTGAGGCATATTTTGTGCTTGCTTTCCTTTTTTCAGCAGAAGAGATGAAGAGAATCATCAATAAAATCATGGAGCCCATGTGTCAGTATTAATATGAACCTAAGAAGAATCTATTAATATCTCTGAGATTCTAAATCATATAAAGTTATAAGTTTTAAAGCACCTAACAGATCCAGGACTTGGTTTGCATGCAGAAAATGTGAGGTTTTGTTTGTTTGTTTTTCTTTTTTCTTTTTTTCTTAAGTTTTAAATAGTGCACTGTTCTGAGTAAAGTGATGAACTCTAAGGTGTTTGTTTTTCTTGAAGATTTAAAGTACTAGAAAGGAGTTTGAAAAAGAGAGAGAGAGGTAAGCATAAAAGTGATACAGCCTAGACTGTTAATTTAGAACAATTCCTGATAAACTACTGCAAATAGTTTGTCTAACTTTGTAATTAAAATTTAAAACCGGCTGGGCGCGGTGGCTCACGCCTATAATCCCAGCACTTTGGGAGGCCGAGGCGGGTGAATCATGAGGTCAAGAGATCGAGACCATCCTGGTCAACATGGTGAAACCCCGTCTCTACTAAGAATACAAAAAATTAGCTGGGCACAGTGGTGCAGCCTCTAGTTCCAGCTACTCAGGAGTCTGAGGCAGGAGAATTGCTTGAACCCAGGAGGCGGAGGTTGCAGTGAGCCGAGATCAGGCCATTGCACTCCAGCCTGGGTAACAAGAGAGAAACTCCATCTCAAAAAAAAAAAAATTTTTTTTTAAACCAAAGTTTAGTTTTAAGGGGAAAATTGGGCTTCCAATGATCACTATTCCAACTCTAATCAATGCTGTTGTGTGGATTATATTATTTTTGTTTTTGCCTTAATTCCAAGTCTATCTCCAGTATTCTGAAGATTGCATTCAAACACCAATCTGTCTCTAAATATGCAGTCAGCTCTTAGTCAAAGGTTAGAGAAGGAGAGTTTTTTCCACATTTGGTGACTCTATAATTTCATTACAACAAATATTTGAAGGCAAAAACGGCTTTCTGAATAGCCATCCCCTGCTTTTCTTTCTTGTATGACAGTTTCATTTTCAGGCAGAAGCAAGGAGAGAAAAAAAAAACCCTCCACAGGAGGTGACCCTTGCTACAGTGCTCCTCATGCTGTCAATCAAACAGAGAACCATCTGTCTCACTTTAGATTTCAGAAGCCATCTTGCACATCTGCTGTGCCTTTTCTATTGCCACTTATAGAACACACTAAGAGCTGTTAGATGAATTAGAGGAACCAGAGTGTAGCTGCATGGAGCTGGTTTGAATTTTGCAGCTGGGCCCTACATATCAATCTCAGTCTCGAAATTTTTTTTAATGAGATTAGAACCACAAAATAATTTATTAATAATAATAACGTCTAAGAGAATGGGTCTTAAAATTTTATTCTCTGAAAGTTTAAAGTATATATTTTTTACAACTCTTCTCACCAAATGCTTAAAATTCTAGCCAATGGTAATATTTAAGTAGTTATTCACAAGCTCCTCTTAAGAAAAAGTGTCACATGGAAAAAAAGTTTTTAAAAGTTTAATTCAAGAACCAAATACTTTCCGATTTAGAAGCAAGTTTGATGCTTGTTACAGAAAATGCTAGAAGTTCGCAGGTCACAAATCTAAAATATTAGCAGCTTTAGGTCAGTTTTTGTTTGTTTGTTTCCCCTTTGGGACAGGGTCTCACTCTGTCACCCAGGCTGGAGCACAGTGAAGCTGATTCCTGGCTCATTGCAACCTCCACCTCTCTGGGTCAAGTAAGCCTCCCACCTCCGCCTCCTGAGTAGCTGGGACTACAGGCATGTGCCACTATGCCCAACTAATTTTTGCATTTTTTGTAGAGGCGGGGTTTCACCATGTTATCCAGGCTGATCTCAAACTCTTGGGCTCAAGCGATCTACCCACCTTCACTTCCCAAGGTGCTGGGATTACAGGTGTGAGCCACTGCGCCTAACCAGTTCCTGCAGCATTTTCACATGCCTTTAGGATAACGCTTACTACATCACAATTGTTTGTCTACCTGTTTCGCCCACAATACTGATCCTATAAGTAAAGGGACCCCCCCCCACCATATCAACAATGTCATGTATACCAGGCTCTTTTAAAAATGTTTCGTTAAATGAAAAATCATAGTATGTAATAGAAAAAGTGTTGTTATATTTCTTGAAAGATGCAATCGGAATTCCACATCATGCAGGATAGACGTCACGACAAGAGTTTGTGGAATTCTTCTGCAGCTATACCCGTATAGTGTCTTTCCCCCATGACACACACAGCTCTTCTGCCTATGCTCCTATCCGGGACCAGCCCTGTACTTGTGAGGTAGATTGCATCCTCTTTCACCTACGCAAGGTGTTCACCTACTCAAGGTACTCACTTCCAACAGTTCTACCCACTCCGTCTCCCATCCCTGATTTCTCTTCACTGTAAGAAAACTCCCATCAGCTTATAAACAAGTTGTGATTCTCATCTTTAACAACAAAAATCCCAAAGCTTTTCTTGAATTCATATCCTCATTTATTTGCTCTTTTATGACAAAACTCCTTGAAAGAATCATCTCTACTTCCTGTGTCTAATTCATCTCTTCCCAGTCTCTCTTGGGCTCACTCCAAACACTTTTACCCTAGCCCTTCCATGGCAAATGTCCTCATCAAAGTCTCTGTGACCTTTGTGTTACTAAATCAGTCTTTCAGTCTTTCAATTCTCAATCGTTGTATTATGTGACCTATTCTAAACTTTTGACACAGTCAATCACTCCTTTATTCTCCACTTTCTTCAAAAATTTGGCCCCCTTTTCCTTTTTTCCCTCTATCTCACTGACCACTCTTTTTCAGTTTCCTTTGCTGGTTCTTTCTTATCTCTCTGATTTCCAAATTTTGGGGTGGCTTTGACTCAGACAGACCTTGGACATCTTGGTAGTCACTTTCTTGGTAACCTCCGCTGGTTTCAAGGCTTTAAATACCATATGATAAATGCCAAATTTAGGTGTTTTTAAAATTTTTTTAACCAAGTCTCTCTCTGTTGCCCAGTCTGGAGTGTAGTAGTATGATCTGGAATTACTGCAGCCTCTACCTCCTGGGTTCAAGCCTCAGCTTCCCAAGTAGCTGGGAATACAGGCATGTACCACCATGCCTACCTAATTTTTCGTATTTTTAGTAGAGACAAGGTTTCACCCTGTTGGCCAGTCTGGTCTTGAACTCCTGACCTCAAAGGATCCACCTCGGCCTCCCAGAGTGCTGGGATTACAGGCATGAGCCACTGTGCCCAGCCTTAAATTTGGTTTTTGAGTCTAGACCTCACTCTGGAGCTTCAGATGCATATGTCTGTCTACATGTATCTAATTTGCATCTCAAACTTTACGTAGTTGAAACCAAATTTCTGGTCTTTAACACTACAACAGAAAAAAAATGAAACTCTTCTTTTCAGTCTTCTCCATCTCATTTGAAGGCAACTCCTTTTTCCATTTTATTTGACTAAAATCTGTGGAGACATCCTTGACTCTTCTTTCTCTCTCACTCTACATAAAATTTCTTTGTGACTTTTATTGGATATACCTTTAAAGTATGTCCATAATCTGATCCATTATTATTATTATTATTATTATTTTGAGACAGGATCTCACTCTGTCACCCAGGTTGGAGTACAGTGGCACAATCTTGGCTCACTAGAACCCTCTGCCTCCCAGGCTCAGTAATGGTGAATTGCATTATGCAGATATCTGAGGGCAATTACATAGAGCCTAAGATGGATACCTGCTTGGCATGTTTGAGAAAATGCAAGAGCAGTGCTGCTGGAATGTAATTAATGAGGGAAAGGATGGTGGAGTATAAATTGTGGAGGAAAAGGGGAGAAAGACTGAAGGGCCTCCTAGGCCACTGTAATGACTTTGGCTTTTATTGGAGACACGGGAAGCCATTTGGAGGGTTCTGAGTAAAGAAGTGGCCATCTACTTGGATTTTAATAAGATCACTCTAAGAGTAAAGTGAAGCAAGACCTGGAGGCCAGTTCGGGGACTTCTGCAATAATTTAGGCAAGAGATCATGATGATGTGAATCAAGGTGGTAGCAGGAGATCTGATGAGAAGGGATCAGGCCAGGTGCAGTTGTTCATGCCTGATCCCTGCCTTGGGAGTCCAAGGTGGATGGATGGCCTGAGTTCAAGAGTTCGAGACCAGCCTGGACAACATGGCAAAACTGTTTCTATTAAAAATACGAAAAATTAGCCAAGTGTGGTGGTGTGTGCCTGTGGTCCCAACTACTTGGAAGGCTGAGGTGGGAGGATCACACCACTGCACTCCAGCCTGGGTGACAGAGTGACACTTCGACTCAAAAAAAAAAAAAAAAAATTGCAACTCCTCGCTTCTTTTTCTCCCATCAATCCCTACCCATTGCAGGCCTTTCCTATCCCTCTCCTATTCCCTGCTTTTCCCCACCTTTGGCAGCACTTACTACAACCATCCTATTGTTTTACTTATTCCTTGTCTGTCTATAGGTAAGCACTATGAGGCAGGATTTTAATTTTTTCACTGATATATCCCTAGTGCCTAGAACAGTGCCTGGCACTTAGGTGCTTAAATAATATTTTTTAAAAGACTAAATAAATAAATAAGTTATAGTCATTAATGAGCATATATCATATGCCGGGGACTGGATAAGAGAATCCCTTAAGCCCAGGAAGTTCGAGGCCTGCCTGGACAACGTAGTAAGATCTCATCTCTTAAAAACAACCAGGCACCGTGGCTCACATCTGTAATCCCAGCACTTTGGGAAGCTGAGGCGGATGGATCACAATGTCAGGAGTTTGAGACCAGCCTGACCAACATGGTGAAACACCCCATCTCTACTAAAAATACAAAAATTAGCCAGGTGTAGTGGCAAGCACCTGTAATCTCAGCTACTCAAGAGGCTGAGGCAGGAGAATTGCTTAAACTCAGGAGACGGAGGTTGCAGTGAGCTGAGATCACCACCATTGCACTCCAGCCTGGGTGACAGAGTGAGACTCTGTCTCAAAGGGTGAGACTCTGTCTCAAAGAATGAGACTCCATCTCAAAACACACTCACACGTACTCCGCTCCTGAAAGTCTAGATATTTTTGGTAGAGATAGTAAGAATATCTAATATTTGTCAAGCAACAGGCACTGTTCTAAGAATTTTGCATGTATCATTTCATTTAGTTCTCAAAATAAGAGGTGGATACTATTAAATAATATTTTACAAACAAGGTGACCAACGCACTGAAATGAAGAAGCATACTCAATGTCACAGAGCTAGTAACCAGTGATACTAGGATTCAAATCCATACAGTCTGACATTGGAACCCATATGGTTAAGGACTTAAGTTTGCAGTTTATAATGCAATGAAATCACTACTATGATTAAAGGGAGCCTAGGTCATTAGAGGAAAACATAGCAAGCCAAACTTTCTGGGAGAGGTGATTGTGAGGGACTGCAATTAGTTAGCCAAGGGAAGAAAAAGGGAATGGATGCTTAGGGCAGAAAGTGCAGCATATGCAATAACAGGTGAAAGAGTGGGTGCTTGAGCATCCTACAAATGTTACTAGTAATAGCTAGAGAATAAAGTGGCAGAGAAGGTGATAAGAGCAGATAAGGTAGACAGAGGCCATATCATGAAGGGCCTCAAATATCATAATTAGGATTTTACATTTTATCTTAAAAAAAAATTTTTTTTCTTTTGAGACAGTGTCTCACTCTGTCACCCAGGCTGGAGTGCAGTGGTGCAATCTCAACTCACTGCAACCTCCACCTCCCAGGTTCAAGCAATTCTCCCTGCCTCAGCCTCCTGAGTAGTTGGGATTACAAGTGCCCGCCACCATGCCCGGTTAATTTGTTTGTATTTGAAGCAGAGATGGGTTTTCACCATGTTGGCCATCCTGGTCTCGAGCTCCTGACCTCAGGTGATCTTCCTGCCTCGGCCTCCCAAAGTGCTGGGATTATAGGCGTGAGCCATGCGCCTGGTCTTTACATTATATCTTGAAGGCAATAGGGAAAGCCACAGATGGATTTTAAACAAGGAAGTGGAAATACAATCAGATTTGAATTGCAGAAAAATCACGCTGAGCTGTATAGGTAACAGATTAAATTAAAGGCAGGGAGAACAGCTATATTTAATTAAGGTTGTTTTAGTAATACAAGGAAAAAGAATGAAGACTTTAACTAAGATGGTTGAAGTGGTGATGAAGACAGGTGAACAGATTTAAGAAATAATAAAAACATACAATCAAAGGGATGCAGTTACCAACTAAGGAGAGTTGTTAAAAAGGAATAACTCCCAGGTTTGGTAACAGTACTGGGTGGTAGAACCACTGACTGCCATAGAGAATACTAGAGGGAGAAAAATTTGATTGAGGGAGAAAAGTATATCAGCTGAGTGTTGGATGTGCTGAGTCTACAATTATCTTGGTTCCTTTGTGCTGCTATAATGGAATACCACAGGCCAGGTAATTTACCAAGAACAGAAATTTATTTCTTATAGTTCTAGAGGCTGGGAAGCCCAAGATTAACACACCAGCAGGTTCAACTGTATGGTGAAGGCTTTGTTTTTCAGAGGGGAGGAGCACTATGTCCTCATGTGGAGGAAGGGGTTAGGGCAAATGCTGCAATGCCTCTTTTATAAGGTCCTTAATCCCATCAATAAGGGAGTAGCCGTTCAGGCATGGTGGCTCATGCCTGTAATCCCATCATTTTGGGAGGTTGAGGTAGGCGGATCACCTGAAGTCAGGAATTCGAGACCAGCCTGACCAACATGGAGAAACCCCATCTCTACTAAAAATACACAATTAGCAGGGTGTGGTGTGGTATACCTAATCCCAGCTACTTAGGAGGCTGAGGCAGGACAATCACTTAAACTCCAGAGGCAGAGGTTGCGGTGAGCCGAGATTGTGCCATCGCACTCCAGCCTGGGGAACAAGAATGAAACTCTGTCTTTAAAAAAAAAAAAAAGTTGGGGGAGTGGAGGGAGAGCAGCCCTCAAGGTCTAATCACCTCTTAAAGGCATCATCTTTTTTTTTTTTTTCTGTTTTGGAAATAGGGTCTCACTCTGTCACCCAGCCTGGAGTACAGTGGTGCAGTCACCACTTGAAGTGGCCTCAAACTCTCAGGCTTAGGTAATTGAACCACCTCAGCTTCCTGAGTAGCTGGGATTACAGATGCACACCACCACACCTAGCTAATTTTTTGTAGAGGTGAGGTTTCACCACCTTGTCCAATCTGGTCTTGAACTCCTGGGCTAAGTGATCCTTCTGTCTTGGCCTCCCAAAATGCTGGGTGTATACACTTGAGCCACTGCATTTGGCTAGCCTCACCTCTTAATATCATCGTATTTGCAACACCTGAGTTTTGGAGAGAACCTATAGGAAACATGGCAGAATACCCTAGTGGAGAGCTGTAGTGAGCGGTGGGATGTATTGGTCTGGAGCTACTAGCTCTATGACACTGAATGTGCTTAGGTCCCCTGCTTTGTAAAAATAGTATTTTAATAGTATCCACCTCTTATTTTGAGAACTAAATAAAATGATACATGTAAAATTCTTAGAACAGTACCTGGTACAAAGTAACAGTGCCTGATGTAGGGCTCAGGAAAACATCTGGGCTAGAGACATCAGGCCATAGATAAAGTTGATGCATAGTAGCAAAAGAGTAAAATGAACACTGGGAAACACGCACATTTAAAGCAGTGAGTTTGAGTATCACCTTGGGAAGTTTTTTTTTTTTTTTTTTTTTTGAGACAGAGTTTCGCTCTTGTTACCCAGGCTGGAGTGCAATGGCGCGATCTCGGCTCACCGCAACCTCCGCCTCCTGGGTTCAGGCAATTCTCCTGCCTCAGCCTCCTGAGTAGCTAGGATTACAGGCATGTGCCACCATGCCCAGCTAATTTTTTTTTTGGTATTTTTAGTAGAGACGGGGTTTCACCATGTTGACCAGGATGGTCTCGATCTCTCGACCTTGTGATCCACCCGCCTCGGCCTCCCAAAGTGCTGGGATTACAGGCTTGAGCCACCGCGCCCGGCCGGGAAGTTTTTAAAAATACAGATTCTCTGGAGCCCCACCCCAAATCTATTGAAGCAGAATCTTCAGAGATGAGAGAAGGAGGAATCTAAATTTTTAAGAGCTCTCAGTTAATTTTGCTTGGGCCAGTCTGCAACTGGAAACCAGTGATTAAAATGATGGGAAGAGATCAAGAAACATACTTTTAAAAAGAGGCAAGAAAGGGAATAAATAATAATGCCTAACATTGATTACACACTTAGTGTGAGTCAGGTACTATTCTAAACGCTTTAGAGCAATCTCATGTGAATCCTTATAACAACCCAATAGGTACTTGGTACTATTATCCCCACTCTATACATGAGGAATTTGAGATACAAGGATGTCATGTAATTTAATGAAGTTCAAATTGCTAATAAGTGGTAGCTCCAGGATTTAGTTCTAGTCCATGCTCTAGTTCAGTGCCTCTCAGATTTTTTTATTTTTATTTTTATTTTTTGAGACAGGATCTTGCTCTTCACCCAGGCTGGAGTGCAGTGGCTCAATCACAGCTCACTATAATCTTGAGCTCCTGCTCAGTCCTACTCAATCAGAATCTGCATTTAAACAAATTCATAAGCACTGTAGTTCCAGCTATTCAGGAGGTTCAGGCAGGAGGATCATTTGAGGCTAGAAGTTTGAGATCAGCCTGGGTAACATATCAAGACCCTGTCTCTACACACAAAAAATTTTTTAAATAGCCACCTGTTGGTGGTATGTGCCTGTAGTCCCAGCTACCTTGGAGGCTGAGGCAGGAGAATCACTTGAGCCCAAAAGTTTGAGGCTGCAGTGAGGTGTGATGGCACCACTACACTGCAGCCTGGGCAACAGAGTGAGATCCTACCTCAAAGAAAAGGAAAGAAAGCCGGGCGCAGTAGCTTATGCCTGTAATCCCAGCACTTTGGGAGGCCGAGGTGGGTGGATCATGAGGTTAAGAGATGGAGACCATCCTGGCCAACATGGTGAAAGCCGTCCCTACTAAAAATACAAAAATTAGCCAGGTGTGGTGGTCTGTGCCTGTAGTCCCAGCTACATGGGATGCTGAGGCAAGAGAATCACTTGAACTTGGGAGGCAGAGGTTGCAGTGAGCCGAGATCGCACTACTGCACTCCAGCCTGGGTGACAGAGGGAGACTCTATCTCAAAAAAAGAAATAGAGGCAGGAGGGGAGGGAGGGAGAAAGGGAGAGAAAGAAGGAGGAAGGAAGGAAGGGAGGAAGGAAAGAAGGAAGGAAGAGAGGGAGGGAAGAAGGAAGGAAGAGAGGGAGGGAAGGAGGGAAGGAAGGGAGGGAGGGAGGGAAGGAAGGAGGGAGGGAGGGAAGGAGGGAGGGACTAAAGTTAATTTCAAAGGGCAAGGGTAGGGATAATTCTGGCCTATCAACCAGAGTATGATTAGTCAAATCAATCTTATTCTGTGTATCTGTGGTCTAATTTTAAAAATCCAGATTTGAAATGAGTTTTAAACATTCTCTATAATATAATCTAAAGAAAAAAGTAGAGTGTTCCTGAGTAAAAAAAAGAAAAAAAAATTCATCAAAGTGATTTAGAAGCCAGGAGTGGTGGCTCAAGCCTGTAATCCCAGCACTTTGGGAGGCCGAGGCGGGTGGATCCCAAGGTCAAGAGATCGAGACCATCCTGGTCAACATGGTGAAACCCCGTCTCTACTAAAAATACAAAAAATTAGCTGGGCATGGTGGCGCGTGCCTGTAATCCCAGCTACTCAGGAGGCTGAGGCAGGAGAATTGCCTGAACCCAGGAGGCGGAGGTTGCGGTGAACCGAGATCGCGCCATTGCGCTCCAGCCTGGGTAACGAGCAAAACTCCGTCTCAAAAAAAAAAAAAAATGATTTAGGAAAATAATGAAAACTAACAAAATGCAAAGTCCTTTTCCAGAGTTCCCCCCAAAAAGTGTTCTAATGAAATCAAAAAACTGGAATATTTTCTTTAAAATGTTTTTCCAAATTTATTTATTTATTTATTTATTTATTTATTTATTTATTTATTTGAGACAGGGTCTCACTGTGGCGCAGGGGCATGATCTTGGCTCACTACAACCTCTGCCTGCCTCCCGGGTTCAAGTGATTCTCCTGCCTCAGCCGGGACTACAGGCGCCTGCCACCACATGTGGCTAATTTTTGTACTTCTAGTAGAGATGGGGTTTCACCATGTTAGCCAGGCTGGTCTCAAACTCCTGGCCTCAGGTGATCCACCCGCCTCAGCCTCCCAAAGTGCTGGGATTACAAGTATGAGCCACCACCGTGCCTGGCCTGTTTTTCGAAATTTAAATGACAAATGCAAAAGAAGCCAGACATGAAACTGAATGAATAAAATTGGGATGGCTTTAATTTTAGAAAACAGAGTATGAATATTTTCTTTTCTAGAGATCATTAATTTATAAAGCCAGCATATAACTGTAAAATCCATACAAAACACAAAAGTAAAATTGCTCAGCATTGAATTTTTTTTCTAAACAACTGTTAACTAAACAGACTGGAATATAGAATACAAAGAAAAATTTGCATAAAAAGGACAAGAGAGATTTCTGATAATTTTTTTTTTTTTTTTTTAAGAGATGGGAGTCTCACTCTGTCACCCAGGGTGGAGTACAGTGGCACGATCACAGCTCACGGCAACTTTGAACTCCTGGGCTCAAGTGATCCTCTCCTAAGTAGCTGGGATTATTACCACATCATAAATCTTATGTCTTTTTTCACATTTACCCAAAGTAAGTTATAGAATTGACCAAACAAGGATTCAAATTGCTTACCATCTGTATAGTCCCTGTATTAGTTATCCATTGTTGTGTAATAAATTATCCCAAGATTTAGCAGCTCAAAACAACACACGTTTATTATCTGGCAGTTTTTGTGGCTCAGAAATTTGGGAGTAGGTTAGTTGTGTGGTCTGCCTCAGGCTGTGATGAATAGGCAGGCTGGGGTTGCAATCATCTGAAGGCTCTCTTGGGGCTACAGTATCCACTTCCAAGGCAGCTTACTAACACGGTTCCTGGCAGGGGCCTTAGTTCCTCTCCTTCGTGCTGGTTGAGTGTCCTCATGATCAGGCATCAGGCTTCTGCAGAGTGAGTGATGTGAGAAGGACAGGAGGAAGCTGCAATGCCCTGTATGACCTCGTGTCAGAGATCACACACTGTCACTTCCTCCATATTTATTTGTAGTGAGCTGCAGTCACACTACTGTACTCCAGCCTGGTCAATAGAGCAAGACCCAATCTCTGAAAATAATAGTTAAACTGAACTATAATCCAATTGCCAAAAATGCCTAGCTCACATCATAAGTAGATCCATATGTACCATAGCAAATGCTCATTGTTGCAACTTCCCAGATGCTTCTCTTCCTTCTTTTGGTTGCAATGCCTTGATTTTCTTTTGCAAAACAAAGCATTCTTCCCTTTCAGTCAGTGTGGCGAGGTTGAGGCTGATTCTACTCCTTGGTTCTAGCTATGCGCTCACGTCTCAAGCTAGGCTGTGGTCCACACTGAGATCTCAGCTGAAAGTATTGGCAAAAGGCATACTTCGCCGGGCGCGGTGGCTCAAGCCTGTAATCCCAGCACTTTGGGAGGCCGAGGCGGGTGGATCATGAGGTCGAGAGATCGAGACCATCCGGGTCAACATGGTGAAACCCCGTCTCTACTAAAAATACAAAAAATTAGCTGGGCATGGTGGCACGTGCCTGTCATCCCAGCTACTCAGGAGGCTGAGGCAGGAGAATTGCCTGAACCCAGGAGGCGGAGGTTGCGGTGAGCCGAGATCGCGCCATTGCACTCCAGCCTGGGCAACAAGGGCGAAACTCCGTCTCAAAAAAAAAAAAAAAAAAAAAAAAAAAAAAAAAAAAAAAAAAAAAGGCATACTTCTTCCACTGGGATTGCTCAACTACTGGTGCCTGCCTGGGAAGGAAGTCACTGCAAAGCAAAGCAGAGACCAGAATGGAAGAGAGAAAGGTTTCTCGACATTAACTTGAGAGTAGCTGGATCCAGCTGCACGTGGGGTACATATCTACCTCTGGACTTTGCAGAACAAAAAATTCTTTTTAATCTAATCTGGTTTAAACTGATGTCTAATTTTTGCTACAAAGAGTCCTGATAAATATATGAACCAACATGAAAGATGTGTGTAAAAACACCAGCAAAACCAAAAAGGCAAGATGCAAGACACATATAGATGAATTCATTTTTCTTGTCCAAAAATAAAATAAAAATTATACCTACTATGTACTCCCAAAATTAAGGTAAAAACATTTTTAATAAAATAAAATAATGATCCTGGAAGAATATATACTAAACTGTTAGGAGTGTTCAAGTCAAAAATAGAGAGAGAGAGAGAGAGAAAGAAAATAGAGTTTCTCTTTGGAGATAGCATACATGGGATTTTTCTTTCTATGTATTTCCTTATTTAAAAAATTTTTAATATTGAACATATATATAATCACCTTAAAAATGAATATGACAGTAAAAAAATGAAAATAAGTATCTCATAATAGGGGAGAATTAGATAAATCATGATATCCATGCCACAAAGACTATTAAAATTCATATTGTAAGTGAATATATACTAGCAAAGTAAAATGATCGCTATTTTATGGTAAATGAAAAAGTGGTGCACAAATGGCACAATGGGATTACAGCATTGCAGATAGAATAAAGATAAAAGAACCAAGTGCTTAACAGTAAGGACTCTAGCATCAGGCAGCCAGCACTCAACTCCTAACCTGATCACCTGACCTACATGACTTTCAGCAAGTTCATGTCTCTGAACAGATTTTTTTCTTCTGTGAAAGGTAGAACGTGGTAATAGCACCTAGGTCACAAGGTTGTTTTGAAGAACAAATTAGATAATTCATTTAAGGTGCCTGGAAAAAATACAAAAAAAAAATACACCAAAATTTTAACAGTTGGGTTTTTCTTGGGGGGGATGGCGAAGTTACCAATAAATTTTATTTTCTCTTATAAGCTTTCTATATGTTAAAAATTATAATCAGAAAAAAATAAAATTAGTATGTCTGGTTTCCTGTAAAGTACAATAATGATTGAGAGAAAAAAATATTAGCAATACTATCAGTAGGCCGGGCGCGGTGGCTCAAGCCTGTAATCCCAGCACTTTGGGAGGCCGAGGTGGGTGGACACGAGGTCGAGAGATCGAGACCATCCCGGTCAACATAGTGAAACCCCGTCTCCACTAAAAATATAAAAAATTAGCTGGGCATGGTGGCACGTGTCTGTAATCCCAGCTACTCGGGAGGCTGAGGCAGGAGAATTGCCTGAACCCAGGAGGCGGAGGTTGCGGTGAGCCGAGATCGCGCCATTGCACTCCAGCCTGGGTAACAAGAGCGAAACTCTGTCTCAAAAAAAAAAAAAAAAAAAAAAAATACTATCAGTAGCTCAGAGCTCTTTAGCACAGTTTCCCATTTAGATAGTAGGTCTGTAACAACACTACTAGACTTATCACCAGGTAAAAATGTGTGGCTCATGCCTCTAATTCCAGGACTTTGGGAGGCCAAGGCAAGAGGACAACTTGAAGCCAGGAATTTGAGACCAGCCTGGGCAACACAGTGAGATCCCCCACCACTATAAAGTAAAAAATAAAAAATTAGCAGGGCAGGGTAGTGCACACCTGCAGTCCTGGCTTCTTTGGGGGTTGAGGCAGGAGGATCGCTTGAGCCCAGGAATTTGGGGCTGCAGTGAGCTATTGTGGTACCACTGCATTCCAGCCTTTGAACAACACTGTCTCTAAAAAATAAAAATAAATAAAAATGTATGAAAAGAGGAAATCCTGGGAAAGTTCACAATCAAAAGGGAACAATTGAAGGAAGTAATAATAATCTCCTGTATTTGTATAACACTTTTTACTTTACAAATGCCATTGAATTGTCCAAAAGGCCCGTATAGATATTGTTATTTTTGCTTTACCAACAAGAAACTGATGCTCAAAGAGATTAAATGACAAAAATCCACAATTTGCAAATAACCAAACTGGGTCTTGAATTCAGGTTTTCTAGGTTAAAAAGAAAAAAAAAAAAAGATGAAATAAGAGAACATAGCATTAGTGTGTTTCAGAATCTGGAGCACCTTTTCCTAGAAGTTGCTCATGTTCATAATATTAGATATTTTTTCCTGTGACTTTTTTGTTGTTGTTTATTGCACGTCACTCCTTTATTATACTGATCTGGAAAAAGGATTTAGTACAGTTATGCTCAACTGAACACTGGACCTATGTGGCGGAGCCAAGCAACCAGAACATGATTCAGAAATCAGTGAAAGAGACACTTGGACAGAACCAAGAGGCATTTCACTGCCACGAAACAAGGCGGGGAGGGATTCGAAAACACACAGCAGGAAGCACTACTGCCCCTCAGAGGTCAAGGGGCTGATCCCATATTGATATGAGGAATGGCTTATTTTCTGATGGCCACATGTGATACTATTTCAACCACCACAAGAAACCCCAGAAGGGTTACTGTTTTGTATTATTTATATATACTATACTTAAAAATATATATATATGTACATAAAGGTAAATGTAACACCTAAACTAAATTCAGGATTGATCCAACCTTCTAGAGGCAGCTCCTCTGGGGTCAGGGAGGAAACAGTTGTCACATCACCATGCAGGTTACATTCATCTTCTCCTGGAATGACTAGATCCCCAGGCAGTGGCCTGACTGCAGGCAGCAGAAGACTGGCTCCTGGGGGCAGGCAGGCTCTCTTGCTTCTCCTCATTGGTCACGGCTTAGCATGGTTCCTCCCTACAAGTCCTTAGTAAACAAAGCACTTGCAAGAACCCAGGTCACTACCTTTAAACTCTCTTGGATAAGGGGAGCCTTTTCACAGCTTGGACTGAGAACCTGTGCCCTAGAAGTGCTATTTTGACTAGAATGTATGAAGGGAGTGGGTACAGGAAACAAAATGGCTAAAATGAAAATGAAAGCCACCAGTCCCCATCTGCAGCTACAACTCAAGATGCCCACAGATGTGGTCAGTGTGACATGTGCAGGAGGGAAGGAGTAGAGGGATGCAACAGGCAGGGAGGGTGTTCCTGGGGACAGCAGCCTGCCCACTGGCCTTCACTTCTTGGCTTTGCCCTGGGCAGCCACAGCTTCCATGGCTTTACCCACGGTCTCTTCATCCCCTGGGAACTGTATGGGCTTGATGGGCTTCAAGTTCTTGTCCAATTCATAGACAATGGAAATACCAGTTGGCAGGTTCAGCTCCATGATAGCCTCTTCAGAGAGACTCTCCAGATGCTTGACAATGCCCCTGAGGCTGTTGCCATGGACTGCAATCAGTACCTGTTTTCCCTCCTTGATCTGGGGAACTATTTCTTCATTCCAGAAGGGCAGAGCTGAAGCAGTGGTATCCTTCAGACTCTCACAGGAGGGTAGCTGATCTTCTGTGAGGTCTGCATACCTGCGATCCTTACTGATGTTGCTGTAGAAAGGATGGTCGGGCTCCATTGGAGGTGGTGGGACATCACGGGAGCGCCTCCAGATCATCACCTGGGCCTCACCATGCAGCAGTTACTGCTTTATTGAGATCGGTTAGAGCCCCACAGTGCCGCTCATTGAGGCGCCAGGTCCTCACTACTGGCAGCCACATCTGATTGATGGCATCTAGCACTGTCCAGAGGGTCCGGATCGCTCTCTTCTGCTCTGAGGTGAAGCAGAGGTCAAACTCATAGCCGGCATCTAGCAGCGCCTGCCTGCCGTGCTTCGCCTCCTTGTGACTCACGGGCCTCAGGTTGGCGTCGTACCAGCCGCTGAAGTGGTTCTCCAACCGGTTCCACTCTCTTGCACCGTGCCGGATCAGCACCAGTTTGTAGGCGGCCATGGCTGCGGGATGGGGATGCGGCCTACTTATTATTATTCTTTTTTTTTTTTTTTGAGGCAGAGTTTCACTCTTGTTACCCAGGCTGGAGTGCAATGGCGCGATCTTGGCTCCCCACAACCTCCGCCTCCTGGGTTCAGGCAATTCTCCTGCCTCAGCCTCCTGAGTAGCTGGGATTACAGGCATGCGCCACCATGCCCAGCTAATTTTTTGTATTTTTAGTAGAGACGGGGTTTCACCATGTTGACCATGATGGTCTCCATTTCTTGACCTTGTGATCCACCCGCCTCGGGCTCCCAAAGTGCTGGGATTACAGGCTTGAGCCACCGCGCCCGGCCCCTATTATTCTTTTTTTAAATTTTGAGATGGAGTTCACTCTGGTCGCTCAGACTAGAGTGCAATGGCACGATTTTGGCTCCCTGCAACCTCTACCTCCCAGGTTCAAGCGAGTCTCCTGTCTCATCCTCTCCAGTAGCTGGGATTACAGGCATCTGCCACCATGCCCAGCTAATTTTTGTACTTATTTTAGTAGAGAGGGGTTCCATTATGTTGGCCAGGCTGGTTTTGAACTCCTGACCTCAGGTGATTCACCTGCCTTGACCTCCCAAAGTGCTGGGATTACAGACGTGAGCCACCACACCGGGCCATGTGACTCATTTTGAAAGGTCTTTTCATGCGTTAGGGAAATTCCACAATATTATTTTTATTCTTTAAAAGTACTTTGTTTTTGATGTTGTTTAGTTTCTAAGCAGACAAAAATTTTTAATTCATGATTTCTTGCGTAATTCTTCAAAAATAATCAAATTTTGGGAGAATAGCTCCCAAAGACTTTTCGTGTGTATAGATTTGCACTGGGGTAGAGATGAAAAAGGATAGCAGTAAAATAAGGAACTCTTATTGGCCAAAACTAGAGAAAATATTTACAATCTAAACATTAATAAATATAAAGAAGGCATTGAAAGGTAATCAGTCTACATAGAGAGGGAAGTGACATGTGGATTTGTAAAAATAGGTAGGAGCCTTAAATAAATCGGAGTCTTAAATAAATAGTGTGTTTTTCCTAAAGGCAGCACAAGAAGTCTGCCTCTTGAATAAAGACTGACAGAGGCCATTAAAGGGAATTTTAGGAAGGGAGTGACATTGTCAGAATGGCAACAGAGGAAGTTGATTTTGGCAGCAGCTTTGGGAAAGGACTTGAGGAGGAAAAAAATCTGGAAAGGAGGCTTTTCTCAAGGGGAGTAATAACTATACAGTGCACATAGGTGAAGTTGTAAAGATGGAAAAGATCGAGCACACAAGAGCCATCTATTTTTTTTTTTTTCAGACGGAGTTTTGTTCTTGTTACCCAGGCTGGAGTGCAATGGCGCGATCTCGGCTCACCGCAACCTCCGCCTCCTGGGTTCAGGCAATTCTCCTGCCTCAGCCTCCTGAGTAGCTGGGATTACAGGCACGCGCCACCATGCCCAGCTAATTTTTTGTATTTTTAGTAGAGACGGGGTTTCACCATGTTGACCAGGATGGTCTTGATCTCTCGACCTCGTGATCCGCCCGCCTCGGCCTCCCAAAGTGCTCGGATTACAGGCTTGAGCCACCGCGCCCGGCCCAAGAGCCATCTATTTCAAACTTTTATGGAAATGTTCTGTTTTTTAAATCCTTTTAATCAAATCTTATTTGTCATCTATCTCTCCACTATATTTTGAATTTAGCTTTCATTAAGACTTACTCAAAATCATTATAATAACAGTGCATTTTTAAATTGCTTGGGCCACCTGCACTGGTCAAATCAGCCCTCTCCCTAATGTCATGCCACTTTCAGTAGGATAGAAGGGAGGGCCACACGGCTGGCAAGGCTGCCACCTGCCTCTCTCCTACTAAGGGCTAAGAAATCAGACACAAAGCAGAGGCTATATGTATTAACCGTATGTTGCATTCCAACAAGACTCAAGGATGTTTGATCAGTTTCCTAGTGCAGCCAGCTGGGCATTCCAAACTCCAGTAATAAACATTAACACCTTGGACTTGAAATGTTAAAATAAAACACCCATGGTTTCAAACATCATTCTGTGTCATGATTTTTTGTTAAGAGTGTTGGAAGATGGGTAAAAGCCTATTATACTCAGACTCTTTTAGTAGCTTTTAGCTTGTTGGGACATGAGTTTCAATTCTTTGAACTGTAGTCCTCCTCCTATTTATACAGCACAATTCATTGCTGGATAAACACTTAGCAGCCTGTTAAGTTTTCACTTGGTTTTGTTTTGTTTTAAACTGTTGCTAATTTCATTTGCTTTGAGCTGCTTTGAATTTTTAAACTATATCCTGATAAATGGTGAATGTTAAATGTTTAACAGTGATGCTAAGAATTAAGATTGCAACCGCCAAAAAGAAAATAATACAGCAACAACAGCAATTCTTTTCTCTTATTTCTTTTTTGTTGTTGTTGCTCAGGCTAGAGTACAGTGGCGTGCGTGATCATGGCACACTGCAGACTCCACTCAAGCAGTCCTCCCACCTCAGCCTCCAGCATAGGACGACAAGCATGTGCCACCAAACCTAGCTAATTTTTAATTTTTTTTTTGTAGAGATGGGGTGTCTGCCTGTGTTGCCTAGGCTGATATCAAACTCCTGACCTCAAGTAATCCCCTCCCAAAATCCTAGGATTAGACCAGGCGCAGTGGCTCACACATGTAATCCCAGGACTTTGGGAGGCCAAGGCGGGCAGATCACCTGTGGTCAGAAGTTTGAGGCCAGCCTGGCCAATATGGAGAAACCCTGTCTCTGCTGAAAATACAAAAATTAGCTGGGCGTGGTGGTGGACACCTGTAATCCCAGTTACTTGGGAGGCTGAGGCAGGAGAATCGCTTGAACCTGGGAGGTGGAGGTTGCAGTGAGCCAAGATTGTGCCACTGCACTCCAGCCTGGGTGACAGAGTCAGACTCTGTCTCAAAAAAAAAAAAAAAAAAAAAAAGCTAAGACTACAGGTGTGAGCCACTATACCCAGCCAATTATTATTTTCATATCTACTATTTATGTATCATGAAATTTAAGGACTTTAACAAACATCAATTATGAAACAGTTTTTTCTTTGCCTTTTTTTTTTCAAGACAGGCTCTTGCTCTCTTGCCCAGATTGGAGTACAATGGCACGGTCTTGGCTCACTGCAACCTGTACCCACTGGGTTCAAGCAATTCCCCTGCCTTAGCCTCCCAAGTAGCTGAGATTACAGGCATCTGCCACCACGCCCAACTAATTTTTTGTATTTTTGGTAGAGACAGGGTTTCACCTTGTTGGCTAGGCTGGTCTTGAACTCCTGACCTCGTGATTTATCCGCCTTGGCCTCCCCAAGTGCTGGGATTACAGGCATGAGCCACTGTGCCCAGATGAAACAACATTTTTTTCCTTAGTGACTTGGTTTCCTTTGAGACTGAGCCATCACATCACATCAACTTTCATTGGTATAAATCTTGGAAAGGTCAATCTCATCTCCTAATCTGGGAGCCATAGCTAGTCCTACACCTTTGGACACTGAAGGAAGGGATTTTCTAAAGGAATGTGTTCTTGATGGCTAAATTCAGAAAGATTTAAACAAGGCCATGAGAAGCTCATTGGCCCTGGTAAAATCAGCCCTCTCCCTACTGCCTGTCATACTATCTTCAGCAGGATGGAAGGGAAGCCTGCACAGTTGGCAAGGCTGCCGCCTGGCTCTCTCTTACTAAGTGCTACGAAATCAGGCACAAAGCAGAGGCTATAAAGAAAACTGATACCTCTACCAAAAGGAAAATAAATCGTATGTAAAAAAGTTAGCTCATATGTTTATTGCAGCTCTATTCACAACAGTGAAGTCACAGATCATCCTAAGTGGACATCAGCAAATGTTTGGATAGACCTGGTGCTGTGGCTCTTGTCTGTAATCTCAGCACTTTGGGAGGCCAAGGCAGGCGATCACTTGAGGTCAGAAGTTTGAGACTAGCCTGGCCAACATGGTGAAACTCCATCTCTACTAAAAATATAAAAAATCAGCCCGGTGTGGTGGCAGGCACCTGTAATCCCAGCTACTTGGGAGGCTCAGGCAGAAGAATCACCTGAACCTGAGAAGCAGAGGTTGCAGTGAGCTGAGATTGTGCCACTGCACCCCATCCCAGATAACAGAGCAAGACTCCATCAAAAAAAAAAAAAAAAGGATTGGATAAAGAATGTGTGGTACATAAACACCATAAAATACTACTCAGCCATATAAAAGATTGAATTCATGTTTTTTGCAGCAACATGGGTGGAACTGGAGACCATTATCTTAAGTGAAATAACTTAGAAAGTCAAAAATACACATGTTCTTACTTGTAAGTGAGAGCTAAATAATGTGTTCACGTGGACATAGAGAGTGAAATAATAGAAATGGAGACTCAGAAGGGTGAAGGAGCGGGAGAGGGAGGGGGAAGGGGTATGAAAAACTACCTAATGTGTACAGTATACACTATTCGGGTGATGGTTACACTAAAAGCCCAGACGTCACTATGCAATAAATCCATATAGAAAAACTGCACTTGTACCCCTTTAAATCTATATAAAAATAAAGCATGCTTACATTTGTCTGTTATAGCTGTAAACCCATGTAGTATGAACCAATAAAGAAAGAAATATGTTGTAATTTTTTTTTTTTTAAAGACACTGTCTCGCTTTGTCACCAGGTTGGAGTACATTGGCATGATCTCAGCTCACTGCAACCTCTGACTCCCAGGTTCAAGCGATTTTCCTGCCTCAGCCTCCCAAGTAGCTGGGACTTACAGGCACATGTCACCACACCTGGCTAATCTTTGTATTTTTAGTAGAGACGGGGTTTCACTGTGTTGGCCAGGATGGTCTCAATTTCTTGACTTCATGATCTACACACCTTGGCCTCCCAAAGTGCTGGGATTACAGGCGTGAGCCACCGCGCCCAGCCACATTGTCATTTTTTAAGAAAGGAAGACTGATACCTTCCCTTAAGTGACAACCAGCATTAATCCCATTATGCCAAATGTCGTATACTTCAGGCAAACACAGAGTTCAAAACGGTTGCTTCATTCATTATCATTGAGACAGTTTAGTATATTCATGGATCTGAGTCAATTTCCCACTCTTCCCCAACCATACAAATTCTTCCACTATATGCTTTGGAATTTATGGTTCCTCTTTCTTGAACTGAAGTTTGTCTCACCTTTGAAGAAACTACACTCTCAGCTCTCTCAGTGGTCACTGTTTTCTCCTACATCTCATTTTCATGGGACCTAGAGGTGAGGTGATATCCTTGTTTCTTATCATTGCTTTTAGATATTTTTATAGTTCCTCCTCCCTAAAAACAAAATAAACAAAACCCCTTAACTTTTTTGAAGCACATGTCAACAGACCACTACTCTTCTTTATTGAGTCATCTACCAGCCACTTACTAACTCTTGCTTATTCAACAAAGATTTAAGCATCTATTTTTTTCTCTCTCTATCACTATCCCTAAGTCCTATGATTCATGACTTTAGCATCCACAAAAAAAATAATTCTTGTAAATACCCTAGCCTCTCGGTTCCTTAATCTGTTTCCTTCCTTCCTTCCTTCCTTCCTTCCTTTCTTCCTTCCTTCCTTCTTTCCGCCCTCCCTCCCTCCCTCCCTTCCCCTTCCCCTTCCCCTTTCTCTTTCTCTTCTTCTCTCTCTCTCTCTCTTTATTTCTTTCACAAGCTGTTGCTCTGTCACTCAGGCTGGAGTACAGTGGTGTGATCACAGCTCACTGCAGCCTTGACCTTCTAGGCTCACATGATCCTCTTACCTCAGCCTCCTGATTAGCTGCAGCCAGAGGTGCACACCACCACACCCTGCTAATGTTTTCTATTTTTTTGTAGAGACAGGGTCTCATTTTGTTGCCCAGGCTGGTCTCAAACTCCTGAGCTCAAGCAGTCTTCTTGCCTCAGCCTCCCAAAGTGCTGCGATTACAGGTTTAAGCCACCACATGTGGACTTCTCATGTCCAATATTATTTTCTTCCACTCCATTCCAACAAAACACCATCATGGTCATACACCTTGATAAATGAGAATTTATTATTACCATATCATCCACCAAATATTGTTTATTTATTTAACTTTTCGTTTTTATTATTCATGATCTAATGGACAAAAACAAAAATCTTGATTTCTAGAATCCTATACTCTTATGATCAGTCATCCTTCTCTTTCCAGCTCTATCCCTATCACCACACTCAACCATAATCTTTGGAGCAGCCAATCCAGTGACCTACCACTTCTTCACCATCCATCATTCCATGCATATTACTTTCTTTTCTCCTTATGGACATCCAACTGCCTTGTTCCTCTCACTCTCCAATCTTGCTAAAGAAACCTAACTCTGTCTGAAACATAATTCGCTATCCACTTCACATCAGCACTGAACAGTTGAACACTGTTAGAAAAAATATGTAACTATGTTGACTGGTCTTCCTTCAATACTGTTTTAACCATACATCTCAAATCAACTCTGACTCTGTTTAACAATCTTGCTACATTTTTCCTGGCCTTTTCCACTCTCCTAGATAATTATTTCACACCTTCCCTTCCTCCTTTAAACTACAAACATTCTTACTCCATTTCTTGCTTTTAGATAATGACCACACTTTGAACTGGAAAAAAATAGAAGCAATAAGAAAAAAAGCTACTCATTTTTTCTTCACTAAGTCTACCAGCCTGCCAGGATCTATAGCCATGCACTGTGCCCTCCCTTCTGCTACCTCGCATAAACCATCAGTGCTCGCGTCTGAAGCCAGCATTTCCACATGTGCATTAGATTCCATCCGTTTGGTCCACCACCGATTTCAGTATCCCTTGCATCCACAATTTTTTCCTCTCTTCTTGATGACTCCCATCAGGATACAGCAGGATATAAATTCTCTCTAGTATCCTCATCTTTTTTCAACTACGTGGCACATCTTTCTTCAAATGTGGCACGTTTTCCTACTGCCTTTTATAGAAATGGTCCATTCAAAAATGTCTATTTTTACTGTCTTTACTTTGTCACCTCGCATTTTCAACTTGATTCACTTCTTTTCTAGTATTACAGCATTCTAACTACTCCATGCCAGCATTACCCTAGAAAGCTGGAATGGACTATTTCTCTAAGACTACTCTTGTCCAGTTCAATGGCAAGCTGGGCACAATGGCTCATGCCTGTAATCCCAGCTACTTGAGTATGGGAGGATTACTTGAGCCCAGAAGTTCAAGGCCAGCCTGGGCAACATAACAAGACCCTGTCTCTAAAATAAATAAATAAATAAATACATAAAAATTTTAAAAAACTAAAAAAAAATTTTTTTAATTTAAATTAAATTTTAAAAATCCAATAGTGACCTATATCTTGCTAAATCCAGAGGTCGCATATCAGTTCTCATCTTGCTTGGCCTCTTAACAGCATTTGATTTGACAATCATTCATTCTTTCCTTAAACATATCTTTACTTGGCTTTCAGGGTCTCCACTCTTCTTGCTTTTCCTGCTTCACTAGTCACTCCTTCTAAAGACTTTCTTTCTTTTTCTTTCTTTCTTTCTTTTTTCTTTTCTTTCTTTCTTTCTTTTTCCTTCCTTCCTTCCTCCCTCCCTCCATGCATCCCTCCCTCCCTCTCTCTCTCTTTCTCTCTTTCTTTTGTGTCTTTCTCTCCCACCCTCCCCCTCTGTCTTTTCTTTTCTTTCTTTTTTTCTTTTATTACAACCAGATCTCATGAGATCTTCTCTTTCTCGCTCTCTCTCTTTTCTTCCCTTCCTTCCTTCCTTCTTCCTTTCTGAGACAGGATCGTGCTCTGTCTCAGGCTGGAGTGCGATGGCATGATCATAGCTCACTTCAGCCTCAACCACCCAGGGCTCAAATAATCCTCTCACCTCAACCTCCTGAGTATCTGGGACCACAAGAATACATCACCACACATGGCTGATTTTTTCTATTTTTTGTAGGTACAGGGTCTCACTTTGTTGTCCAGGCTGGTTGCAAACTCCTGGGCTCAAGCATTCCTCCTGCCTTATCTTCCCAAAATGCTGGGATTACAGGCATGAAACACTGTACCCAGCCCACACCCAGTCTTTACCCATTTTACAAGGCCCTAATGTCTTGACCCACCTCTCTGACCTCATCCCTGTAACTCTCCCTCTTTTTCTGCTCTCCTTTGAATATGCCAGACTTGTTCCTGTCACAGAGGAAAAATGAGGCGCATAAAAAAATCTGAATTTCCTTTTAGGATAGACAAAAACTTAGCAGTGTTTTGGTTAATTAAGCATGCTGAGGCCCAGATTAATCTATCAGCTGATGAAAATTGCATTTGTAATCTCATATTTATGTATTTGTGGATTGATTGTTAAGGTGATGAGGCAGTGAACTCCATGGATGTGTCAGAGACTCATAATCATATCCTGCTTTGGTTGTTGCTGATGCTAGATGCTCTTTAGCCAAGTGGGCCTTGATTTGGGTTATTCATGTCACAATGCACTTCTTTTTTTAATAGTGGGATGTGGGATGGAAGATATTGCTGTCACGATTAATATATTAATAAGCATTCATGAACTCTATCCCTGGGTTATTTTTGAATAAACCCAAAATTCTGTTTCTTCTCTACTCCCTTTTTATACATCCCTCCTGTAGAAAAAGGCCCACAAATCACTTTTCTCCTTTCTTTTCTCTTCCCTTTATTCTCATTCTCCTCTCAAAACCTCTTAGGAGAATTCAGCTTGCCTCAAATTCTAAGCTAGATTAGGCAATAAACAACCTGAGGGCAGAGACTGTGCTTGTGTTATTTGCTGCATTCACAGTGCCTACCACATGCTTGGCATATAATTGGCACTAAAAATAATTGTGGAATGAGCATGTGAAAGGAAAATGGAAATTGCTAAGGGTACAGACAGAAACCTAGCTTTTTTGGGTTAGGAGCTAATAGCAAAAAAAGATCTAATCTTTGTAGAAATCAAAATGTTTCATGAAGTAAGAAAGGTATTGTCATGTCAGAAACTCCAGCAACTGTCCTTTAAGAAACTTCCTAGGAACATGCATTACTCCTGTAAGGCTAAGGCCAAGACCCTTGACAATGGCCACGATGGTGAAATTTACAACCATTAAACATTAGCTTAGCTTTACAAGCTCTGGAACCCAATATTGTCAACATACTAAGAACAGATCCACTTCTTAGGACTGGACTGGCATTATCCAAACTTGCAATAATGGTGTATAAACCAGAATGCCAATATATTACTTTATAATGAGAAGTATAATGATTATAGGAATTGGAATATATGAAGTCTGTATAGTCAGTTCATGACTGTAGGTAAACCTTTATAAAAAGCCATATCAACTAAGAAGATTGCCTGCTGAGCAGGAATTTGGAGATGCATCATAGCATAATGATTAGGACTCAGACATACTTGATTTTAGATTCTGAGTCTGCCACTGACTAGCTCTGTGGCCTTGGGCAAGTTACTTAAGCTCTGAATGCCTTCATTTTCTTAACTGTAAAATGGGGATAATAATAGTCCCTACCAGCTGGGCATGGTGGCTCATGCCTGTAATCCCAGCACTTTGGGAGGCTGAGGCAGGCAGGTCACTTGAGGTCAGGAGTTGGAGAACAGCCTAGCCAACATGGTGAAATCCCTTCTCTACTAAAAATACAGAAGTTAGCCAGGCGTGGTGGTGCATGCCTGTAGTCCCAGCTACTTGGTAGGCTGAGGCAGAAGAATGGTTTAAACCCAGGAGGTGGAGGTTGCAGTGAGCCTAGATGATGCCACTGCACTCCAACCTGGACGTCAGAACGAGACTCCATCTCAAAAAAAAAAAAAAAAGTCCCTCCCTGTACTAGATACTTTTTGGGATGTCTTCACAGGACACTCTGGTTTACTTCTCTAACGATAACCACTTTCCCTCCCTGTCTCATGTCCTCCCTCTATGTAGACCTCTAGTAACCCTATTTTGATATTGTGACCTTGCACCACTGTCCACAGGGAAATGAATAAGGGGTGAACTCCTTATTTATGTGAAAGAGAACCAATCAGGTTCTCTTTCATAGGAATTTGCAATTTAGACCCAGAGATATCCAGTCTGGTCTGTTTGCTTGAATGAAGTCACGTAAACTTGGGATTGGAGGCTGCCTCAGTGGAGTTAATGATGCCTGTCCGTGTGCTGCCAGAGTTAGTTGACTCTGGCTCTGCAGAAAAAAAGGAGAGGGGAAGGAAGCAGGCTTGCCCAGAGAAGCAGAGACTGGGACCATAAGCACTGGAGAGAGAGCCTGGAGTAATGCCCACCACCTCCCTATTCCAGGCCCATCTGAGGCTCAGCAGCCTTCCCCTGTCTTAAGAAGTCTCTGTGTCCTCTCCTAAAGCTCCCCTTCTTGCTTTAGCTAGTCAGGGTTGGCTTTTCTCATTTGCAGCAGAAGAACCTTCACCAGCAGGGCATGGTGGCTCATGCCTGTAATCCCAGCACCTTGGAAGGCCTAGGCAGGCAGATCACTTGAGGTCAGGAGTTCCAGACCAGCCTGGCCAATGCAGTGAAACTAAAAATACAAGATTCAGGCAGTTGTGGTAGTGTGTGCCTGGAATCCCAGCTGCTTGAGAGGCTGAGGCACGAGAATAGCTTGAGCCTGGGAGACAGAGGTTGCAGTGAGCCGAGATCATGCTACTGCACTCCAGCCTGGGCAATAGAGTAAGACTCTGTCTCAAAAAAAAAAAAAAAGGAACCCTGACCAATACGGCACTACATGATATTTTTAAGAAGTCAGCAAGTGAACACATGTAAAACACTTGTAGTAATAAAATTCTTACCACTCGGATTGACAAACTGAGGCCTTCAATCAAGGTATCCTCTCTCCATAAGGGCTTGAATGAAGGCTGCCAGCAGTTTTCTGTGGCTCTTCTATTTGTGTACCTCTGTGGCTAACCATTCCCATTCTGATGGACATGCTTATCTTTTTAGATACAATGGCACATTTTATCCTTTTCTGAAGTGTGTAGGGTTAGGAGCCATTCTGTCTCTTCATAATGATTCTGGACTTCTCTGATTCATCACCCGTTGGCTTTAAAATAAGTTCCAAGATGACCTTTAGACGTTTCTCATTTCCAGATTCCTCAAGGATACTTATGTGTGGTCTGTAAACACTGATAACAGATTGCGCCCCCTCGGGCCTGTCCATTGATAAGTACTGAATATACTAAAAGGACTCTGTTTTTTTTTTTTTTGAGACGGAGTTTCGCTCTTGTTACCCAGGCTGGAGTGCAATGGTGCGATCTCGGCTCACCGCAACCTCCGCCTCCCGGGTTCAGGCAATTCTCCTGCCTCAGCCTCCTGAGTAGCTGGGATTACAGGCACACGCCACCATGCCCAGCTAATTTTTTGTATTTTTAGTAGAGACGGGGTTTCACCATGTTGACCAGGATGGTCTCGATCTCTTGACCTTGTGATCCACCCGCCTTGGCCTCCCAGGACTCTGTTGTTTATCCTAGTCTACTCACTGCAGATTAATTTACAGATTTCTTCTTTTTTTTTTTGAGAGGGGGCCATGCTTTGTCACCCAGACTGGAGTGCAGTGGTGCAACCTCAGCTCACTGCAACCTCCACCTCCCAGGTTCAGTGATTCTCCTGCCTTAGCCTCCCAAGTAACTGGGAATACAGGCACCCACCACCACGCCTGGCTAATTTTTGTATTTTTAGTAAAGATGGCATTTTACCATGTTGGCCAGGCTGGTCTCGAACTCCTGGCCTCAGGTGATCCACCTGCCTAGGCCTCCCAAAGTGCTAGGATTACAGGCGTGAGCCACTGCACCTGGCCTTCATTTACAGGTTTCTTAGGGCCACTCACAGGGGATACAGCCAGACTGCTCTATCTCCCAGCTACTATCAATGAACTGGCCTGACATTATCCAAACTTGTAACAATGGTGTATGAACCAGAATGCCAATGATAAAATATTATACCCTTGCTTTCTCCAATTTTCTGTTAACCTTCTTAGATGGCAGTCTCCTGAGACCTTTCTCTGTGATGTAGGCAAGGGCAGTAAAGATATCTGGGGAACGGCATATAGGCCAATTTGGTTAAAAAATCAGAATAGTGGGAGATGGTGCTGGAAAAACAGGTTGGGGTCTGTAATGTAATTGTCATTAAAGCAGACAAACAAGCACAACAACAACCCAGATTCTCTGAGACTGGCAGAACCTTCGTATCCAGCTGGGTACGGTGGCTCATGTCTCTAATCCCAGCACTTTGGGATGCCGAGGTGAGTGGATCACCTGAGCTCAGGAGTTTGAGACCAGACTGGTCAACGTGACAAAATTCCTTCTCTGCTAAAAATACAAAAATTAGCTGGATGTGGTGGCTAGCGCCTGTAATCCCAGCTACTCAGGAGGCTGAGGCACAAAATCACTTGAACCCAGGAGGTGGAGGTTGCAGTGAGCTGAGATTGCGCCACTGCACTACAGCCTGGGCGACAGAGAGAATAGAATTTGTTTCCTATAAAAAAAAAAAAAAGCCTTCATATCCAGAGACAGAGAGATTGAAACTTGAAACCCAGATACTTTCTCTCTCACAATCATTCAATAACGACTTCTGCCTCTGCTATCTTGGCCATGAAGTTACTGCTGTCTCACTGGCACTGCCACTTAAGTGCTTGGCCACCATTTTTACTAATTTTGTGGAAATTCTTTAGTCATAAGCTCCCTGATGTGAAGGACATTTTTGATGTTAGTACCATTTTGGAGGCTAGAACAAATTGTTTTCTTACTTGCATGAAAATTACCAGGCTGACATCGTACAGGCTAAAAATGTTCACATAGCAGGACTTCTATAAATAGATCCAAAATACTGAATTGTGTTAAGTGGGATTTCACAACAGCCACCAGATATCTACATATGGTTTGTAAAACTTGTCTATGGAAAATGTGACCTGCCAAAATACTGGGGCATGCAAAGTTGAGAATTTTCCTGTGCAGGGGGAAAACCCTCACAGTTAAAGATGTACATTGCTTCATTGATTGAAGGAAAGAGCAAAATTCTCTAAAAACATATCCTTCTGCCTCTTTACTGTTTACCTGAGTTTACCTAATAGTACCTTTCACTCTTCTTCTTCCTTTTTTTTTTTTCTAAAAAGATCAAGTGATGCTTTCAGTGGTAACAAATTACGGCATGTTTACCAAAACCTTCTTTCTTTACCTTGAAAAGTGTAATCAGTTTTCATTCTGAAGTAGATTTAAAGTGAGGTATCTCTTTGAAGGACAGTTTAGATTATTGTTCAGTTACTGTGGATTTTTTTCTGTGTTAAAAGGCTAATTTACTGAAAGAGGATTTTCTCTTTTTAGTTTTAGTATGTTGCCACTTTATCATATGTAGCAGATAAAAAATTTCTGGTGTGATAAACATCAGGAAAAAATGACAAATTAATTGCATGTTGTTTTGCACCTTGAACTTGAGCCTCTGCTTCTCTATTATCATTTTACCGGTGTGGCTAGTTTATTACTAATTTGCTTGTTATTTACATACTTAATAAGTTAGTTTCATACATACATGTTGTCCCAAAGTCCGGCCTAAAATTCAGGCCAGATTTACACTTGCAGAAAGATAGTAAAACATGAAGGCTTTTATTTGGATGGGTCAAACAAACAAAGAAAGAAACCAAACACTACTCAATGGATGAATCTATTATTAATAATTCTGAGATAATTATGGCAAAGCTGTTTTTAAGAGGAGTATCTGAATGACCGAATATTTTTTTCACTGTATCTGTGATAGATGGCATGGCAGATATATTTGTTTATAGATCTTTGTTATTATGCTAATTGAGTAGCAAGATTACTGTCTGTATACATTTATGTGGCTTTTGCATTATCTAGGAGCTACCTGGAAAGTGCTGATGAGTAAAGCTAAATTTAGAAGATAAACCTTGGAAAAGATAACGGACTAGGGTCTGAGCCAAGTCTCTGGTCCCAGAGAGCCCAACTTCTTCATATCTTCCTGCCTCCTCTTTCCTCCTCACTGTTGTCTGAGTTTACCTGTATTAGTCGGTTCTCATGCTTCTGAGAAAGACATACGTGGGATGGGGTAATTTATAAAGAAAAAGAGGTTTAATGGACTCACAGTTCCATGTGGCTGGGGAGGCCTCACAATCATGGCAGAAGGTGAAAGGCGTGTCTTACATGGTGGCACACGAGAGAATGAGAGCCAAATGAAAGGGGAAACCCCTTATAAAATCACGAGCTCTTGTGAGACTTATTCACTACCATGGGAACAGTATGGGGGAAACAGTATGGAGGAATCCATGATTCAGTTATCCGTCACCAGGTCCCTCCCACAACACGTGGGAATTATGAGAACTACAATTCAGGATAAAACTTGGGTGGGGACACAGCCAAACCATATAATTACCTAACAGTACCTTTCATTCTTTCTTTTCCAAAAATATCAGGTGATTCTTTCAGCTACAAAAAGATTGTGGCATATTAGCAAAACTTTCTTTCTTTACCTTAAAAAGTATAATCAACTTTAATTCAGAATTAGATTTTAAGGCAGAAAGACAAACCAACAGGCTTATCCAGAATCTGTAGTGGAATCCAAAATGCTGCCCATTAGAGTTATGCCTGAACTTTTATTGTACCTAGTGACAGGGCAAAAAGCAATTGAATTTCCTCCAGGAGAATGATGATGTAGCTAGTACAAATGGGTCCCATTGGAGACAACTGAAAGAGATATCCTTCTTTTTCCTGTATGCTGGCAAAAAAAAAAAAAAGAAAAAAATACCATTGCAATAATTTAATAAAAAGTGTTATTGTCTTAACTGCTGGCATCAGAATTCTTCTCAGCAAAAAATTTCAAACTGTTTTTGTTTGGAAGAATGTCTCAATAAATGATCGAGACCCTGAGGTCTTGGCTATCAGCTGGTTGCAAAACTTGAGAGAGGAAGTCAAAATTGTTTAGTTTAGGAATTTGTTCTCTAGGAGGAGAGACGTTTTTGGCTACTGAGAGAATGTTGAGAAGATGACAGAGGAGGGAAAAGGGTGTGTCAACAGAGAGAGCATGACCCAGGGGTTATGGCAGAGAACCATGAGAAACCATTGGTGCTAGGTGGCTGAAAGGACTCTAAAAAAGAGAGTATGTTAAATCCTACCCGGACAGTGGCTCATGACTGTAATCCCAGTACTTTGGGATGCCAAAATGGGAGGATCACTTGAGCCAAGGAGTTTGAGACCAGCCTGGGCACAAAGGGAGACTCCTGTCTCTACAAAAAAATTAAACAATTAGCCAGGCTTGGTGGCATGCGCCTGTAATCCTAGCTACTAGGGAGGTTGAGGAGGGAGGATGGCTTGAGCCTGGGAGGTTGAGGTTGCAGTGAGCTGCGATTGTGTCACTGTACTCCAGCCTGGCAGTAGATCAAGATCCTGTCTCCAAAAAAATAAAAAACAAAAAATCCTACTTTGAGTTGTTTTCCAGGCTATGCCTGATGTGACAGCTGTCTTCAACTCCTAGTTCTCCCATGAAGTCTGCCACACTCACAGTGTTTCTGTACATTGGAAGAGTTTTAGAAGAGAGTCCTGAGAGGAGAGAGACTGAGCCTTGAGGCAGAAGTGAAAATATAATTCCTCACTACCACATTCCTGCCCTGGTAATTTACAAACATCCTCCAGAGGGCTTTTAGAGTTGTTTAAGGTACACATTCAGGCTGATTTTCTAAATCTTAAGGGGCCAGGTGTCTCCAGCTTGCATCTAGGAATATGGGAAGGAATGCGTTTCCTTACGACTGCCAGATAAAATACAGGACACTCAGTTAAATTTGAATCTTGGATAAACAAAGAGTACTGTTTTAGGGTAATTATGTTCTGTGTATTGTATTGGATATATTTTTGCAGGGATTACAGATAGTCCCTGAATATTGATGATTCGATTTATGACTTTTCAACTTTACTAGCAATAAGCAATCAGTAGAAACTGTACTTCAAGTACCAATACAATCATTCTGTTTCACACTTTCAGTACAGTATTCAATAAATTACAAGACATATCCAACACTTTTTTTTATAAAGTAGGGTTTGTGTTAGGTGATTTTGCCCAACTGTAGGCTAATGTAAGTACTCTGAGAATGTTTAAGGTAGGCTAGGTTATAATGTTTGGTAGGTTGGGTGTATTAAATGCATTTTCTATTTATGGTATTTTCAATTTATGATGGGTTATTGGGATGTAATTACATGGTAAATCAAAGAGCATCTGTACTCTCATAAGGGCTTCTTCTGATACCCAAGGCAGCTACATTGTTGAATTTGAGCTTCCTTCCCAGTAAACAATATAATTTCTTGAAAAAGAGACTAGGATCTGAGCCAAGGCTGTGGTTCCATAGAATACATCTTCTTTTCTTTCTGCCTCTCCTTCTACTTCACTCTTATCTTTCTCCTGCAATTATTTCTCATAATTCTTTAAACTAGAGGCAACTGGGGCTGTACTAAGAGAAAAAATTGAAAGGCAGCCTGTAGTTAAGTTTCATCCTCTGTAAAGTGGGGGGTAATAGTTCCTTTCTATGGAATTGTGAACTTTCGATGAATTGGTATAATTAAAGCATTAAGGACAGTAACTGGCATAGGTAAAATACTAGTGACTCTAGGGCAGGCGTCCCCAAACTTTTTACACAGGGGGTCAGTTCACTGTCCCTCAGACCGTTGGAGGGCCGCCACATACTGTGCTCCTCTCACTGACCACCAATGAAAGAGATGCCCCTTCCTGAAGTGCGGCGGGGTGGGGGGGCCGGATAAATGGCCTCAGGGGACCTCATGCGGCCCGCGGGCGGGCCGTAGTTTGGGGACGCCTGCTCTAGGGTCTAGGGTCTAGAGCGCAGTATCTAGAGGTCTAGTGTGTAGGGTCTAGAGGCCTTTGACTATTGTAATCACTACTCTTGCCCCCTCACTAATTCATTCTCCACACTGTAGCTAGTGATCTTTACAAAATGCAAATCTGAGCCCCGTGTATGGCATGTACCTGTAATCTCAGCTGCTTGGAAGGCTGAGGCAGGAGGAGTGGCTTGAACCCAGCAGTTTGAGACCAGCCCAGACAATACACGGAGATTTCATCTCATAAAAAAAAATTAATAAAAATTAAAATGCAGACGGAGCACAGTGGTTCACCCCTGTAATCCCAGCACTTTGGGAGGCCGAGGCGGGTGGATCATTTGAGATCAGGAGTTCAAGACCAGCCTGACCAACATGGTAAAACCCTATTTCTACTAAAAATACAAAATTAGCTGGGCATGGTGCTGGGTGCCTGTAATCCTAGCTACTCGGGAGGCTGAGGCAGGAGAATAGCTTGAACCTGGGAGGCAGAGATTGCAGTGAGCCGAGATCACACCACTGCACTCCTGTCTGGGCAATAAATGTGAAACTCTGTCTCAAAAAAGAAAAAAGAAAATGCAGACCAGGCACAGTGGCTCACACCTATAATCTAGCACTTTGGGAGGCTGAGGTAAGAGGATCATTTGAGCCCAGGAGTTCAGGAGCAGTCTGGGAAACATGGTGGGACCTTATCTCTACAAAAAATTTTAAAATTAGCTGGGTGTGATGGTGTGTGCCTATAGACCTAGCTCCTCAGGAGGCTGAGGTGGGAGGATTCCTTGAGCCCAGGAGTTTGAGGCTGCAATGAGCAATAATTGTTCCTCTGCACTCCAGCTTGTGTTGCAGAGCTAGACCGTTTTTCTGAAAAATAAAATAAAAATTAAAAAATGCAAATCTGAACATGTCACGGCCTTGATATAAAGCCTTCAACGGCTCTCTACTACTCTGAATAAAGACCTATGGGTGCTAAAGCCTTTGCTTTTACCTGTTTCTCCAACTTCACTGCTTTCCTCCCTGGCCTTCACTTTGCACTTTCCAGGCACACAGGCCTTATTTCAATGCCATCAGGGTGCCACACATGCTGTGCCTTCTGCCTGAAATACTTTCCTCTTTCCCATCTCTCACTTCACTCATTTTTCAGTCCTTGTCAAAGAATTCTTCCTCAGGGAAGCCTTTCCAGATTGCCTGGTCTAGATTACAATTCAAGGTGTAGATCCCCTGTACTTTTCCCTCAGAGCCATTTATTATAGTTCTAATTATTACACTATAAGCTCCATGAGGGCAGGGACCATGTCTATCTTGTTAACCATTATAGTCCCAATCCTAGCATAGTGCCTGACACATACTAGACACTCAACCAAAAAAAAAAAAAAGTTTTTTTTTTTTCTAAATGAATTAGACTTACATTAAATTAAAGGGCCTTATACTACAGCTCATGGGCCAAATCCAGTCCACCGTCTATTTTTCTATGGCTGGCAAGCTAAGAAAGGTTTCTAAATTTCTTAGTGGGTGAAAAAAATAAAAAAATTGTGATATTTCTTGACACATGAAAAAGAAAAGAAATTCAATTTCAGTGTCCATAAATAAAGTTTATTGGAACATAACCCTACATATTAATTTATAATATATCGTCTTTGGCCACTTTCAGGCTACAGCAGCACAGTTGAGTAGCTGTAACAGAGACCATATGGCCTGCAAAGCCAAAAATATTTCCTGTCTGGCCCTTAACAGGGAAAGTTTGCTGACCCCTGTGTTAGACAATAGCATTTTGGGTCTCTGGGGCAGCTTGTGTTCAAAAGCACCTGCAGGTGGCTTTTCTCAATGGTCAACAGTTTGCTTCTGTTGCTGAAACAAGTGGTCCATTTATTTTGTTTAGTTGGTAGGATTAATTAATGAGGGTTTCCTTTGTCCTTTGTTTTTCTGCTTCTCTATCAACAGACAGAAGCCCCCCAAAGGAGATCAGTCATATTGCATACTCCTTTGCTAGAGGTATGCTCATGTAACTGATTTACCCCCAACCAAAAAATTTCTCAGGTCTTCGGATAATTCATGAATTTCTCAAATGAGATAATGAGTTGATATAGGTGGTGGCAATACATTTAAATAGAATGTCTACTTTTGTTCCATCTATTTTCCGTCAACCCATAAACTAGGAACAGATTTAAAACTGCTTTTTGTCATCTTTTAAAGTTAGAAATTCATACTTACTAGAGCAATATTTTAAGGCACACATAAATATAACAGATTTTAAAACTGTTCCAGAATGATTTCACCATAGTACTAGATAACCATTCAAACAGTGGCAGACAAGCTGAACTCGGTGGCTTATGCTTGTAATCCCAGCTACTCAAAGAGACCAAGGCAGGAGGGTCTCTTGAGACCAAGAGTTTAGATTAGCCTGGGAAACATCAAAAGACCCTACCTCAAAGCCCCCCGAAAAAAAGAAAGAAAGAGAAAGAAAGAAAGAAAGAAAAAAAAATGACAGATGAACTGCTCATTCCTCTAAATAATTTAAAAGTCTAATCTGAAAACCACTTTATATGCTCTTGGGTCCTGAATTCAAAGGTATTTTTAGTATTAGGTAGACAGAGGAGGTTAAACTAAATATAGGTGTCTTTATTTGCACAGTGCCTTTTACTTCTCTGTCGCCCAGGCTGGAGTATAGTGGTGTGATCTTGGCTTACTGCAAGCTCTGCCTCCTGATTTCAAGCAATTCTCCTGCCTCAGCCTCCCGAGTAGCTGGGATTGCAGGCACACACCACCATGTCTGGTAATTTTTGTATATTTAGTAGAGATGGGGTTTCATCATGTTGGTCAGGCTGGTCTTGAACTCCTGACCTCAGATGATCTGCCCACCTCTCCTCCCAAAGTGCTGAGATTACAGGCATGAGCCACCATGCCTGGCCATATTTCACCGTTTAAAATACTTTAACAAACATCTATATGCAAGAATTTAAAAAGCTTTATTTGCATTAGCGCATGCACCCGTGTGTGTGTGTGTGTGTGTGTGAGAGAGAGAGAGAGAGAGAGAGAGAGAGAGAGAGAGAGAGAGAGAGACAGAGAGAGAGACAGAGAGACAGAGTGAGACTGTTGCCTAGGCTGGAGGGCAGTGGTGCAATCTTGGTTCACTGCAACCTCTGCCTCCTGGGTTCAAGTGATTCTCCTGCCTCAGCCTCCTCAGTAGCTGGGATTACAGGCCCATGACCACTCCCATCAGCTAATTTTTCTATTTTTTGGTAGAGAAGGGGTTTCACTGTGTTGCCCAGGCTGGTCTTGAACTCCTGGCCTCACATGATCCACCTGCCTTGGCCTCCCAAAGTGCTGGGATTACAAGCGTGAGCCACTGCACCCAGCTGAGAACCATTCTTTTTTTTTTTAGAGTGGGGATTGGGCTTAGAATGGGAAACTAACAGAGGGAGATAAAGTACAACTTGTAAAGTTCTCCAGGGTTAGAACTGGGGCTGCTTTCAGCAACACTGCACATTCTCAAGAATAACCTGACATCGTAAGCTCCAGGTTTGTAGATTTTTATAATTCTTCTTTGCTGTAAAATACCAGTAGGAGTATTAGTAGCAGGAAGTTGCATGTGTGGGCTAAAAAGTGATAAATCATCCTCTTGTGGGCAAATATGAAAAATTTAGAGAAAAGAATAATACAAATTATATTTGAAAGATGATGATCTCAGCATAGTTGGTTCAATACAAGTAAGAGAATCTAGAGGTTACTGTAGACTGCCTTCTCTAGTTATACGCCCAGTCTGCCAGTGCAGCAAAACATGGCAGTAGCAAGCTGGATATCACAAGACAGGTGGTTTAGAAAAAACATGAAAACATCACCTAGACCTTGAACTGCAGGTGTGAACATGCCTGAAATGCTGGATATCTCCAGAAAATCATACTAGATATCAGTGCATAGAACATTCTGAATATTATTATTCTTATATTAGAACACAGAAGCAGTCTCAAAGTTTGAGAGTAGTAAATGAGTAAACCAGAAGTATTAGTTTGGCTTGACTGCAGTTTTAATATACAGTAAAATCAGAATAGGCTAAGCATAGGGGTTTAGTTATAAGGACTTAATTGGTAGAACGTATGCATCTGTGAAGGCCATATAAATGCAACCTAGATAGTTCATTGTCTCTTGCCCCAAGTAGTGACACCTTCCCACAACGTTCACTTTTGTCTCCTGCTCTTCCTTATTTCTGGGTAGCCTCATGAAATTTTTCACCTGAACTTGGGGGAAAAGTCCTGTGGATTGCCAACTACTGATGTTTACTTACCCTTCTGTCACGAAGCCCCTTTTCTAGGGTACTGCTGAGCACTGACACTTTCTTGGCACCATTAGATTCTGCTGGGGGTATCACTGCAAATGTACCCTGGGGTACAGTCTTCCAAAGTTCATTGACAAAGAGGAAGAGAACACATAATCATTTTCCCCTAACATTCTTAGATGGGTACCAAAAGCTGCACCTGTGCTCGATTTTAGTGGAAACGAACCTTTTGGTTCTTACAGCTTCCCTGGGAAACTGGGGAAATTCTAATGCAGACCCCACACTAGGCTTCCCCATAATTTCTTCTCTTTTCAATGAGTGAGGTTCCGCTTCAGGGTCAAGCGGCTGGTATCAGACTCCCTCTTTCCCTTAGAGAGTTGCGTTTTCTCCTGAAAGGCACCTCAGTCGTTCAAGAATCAGCCTATGGTACCCACTTGGGTTCAACTGACCTGGGGTGTGGGGAAAGAAGTCTTACACTTTGACGATGACATAAGGATACCGTCTACTTAATTTTTTCAAAAAAGTTACAGTTCTCATGCAAACGCCAGAACGTCACAGAGGACGTGACTTAAACGGAACTTGTAATGGAAATAATTTAAATGCTTTTCTCAATGAACAATTACTTGACAAGCAAGGAAACCTCCAGGTTTTCAGATACCTTGATTAAAGCTCTTCCGGGTGGCAAAATGCCAGTGCAACCAATGGTATAAGTAGAGCGGACAGCGGATGAAACTTGTTGAGTAAATCTCAGGAAGAATTAGCACTGTACTTTCAGGTATTCTAACTCAATTCTAACCATTCCATGCACTGGACCACAGGATAAGGTTCCGCAGGATTCGAGCGCCAGCTCTGGATGCAATACTCATCGGGAGAAAATTTTGAATTTTTCTCTTGTCCCTTTCCAGCTTTCTTCAATATAGGATATGAGTTTGTAGACCCCCAACAACATTTAAAGGGAAAGGCGCTCCTCGAAAGCAAAGTGGGGAGGACTTTGCGGCTGTTTCCCAAGCCCGTAAAGGGAGAGTAATAATGGTAGGGGGCGTGCAGACTAGTTCCTGCCTTGCCCAATCAGGTATACAGGAAGATGTCCTTTCACCAATAAAAATAAAGTTCGCTTTCCGGAGGCGGGAGGATGAGGCTTGACTGCCAATTCTCCAAAGCGACGTTAGAGGCGAGGACAGAGAATGATTAGCTGGAGGACCAACCCAGGAAAAGGGGCGGGGAGAAGGTGGGAGCAACTTTGAGCGGCGGCTGGCCTGTCCGGTGGGGGGCGAGGGCCGCTGTTCCTGTTGTAGTGTTTCTCACCAATCAGGAAGGCCAGGGGGTGGGCGGGGCAGGGAAGGGGGTGGGCAGAGCTCGCAGCACCGCCGGGCGCCCGTCGGGCTCTGGGAGAGAGCGAGGGAGAAATCCGGTTAAAATCAGAGTCGGAGGGAGGTTTAACCACAGATCGGTTCCGATCGGATTATTCCTTAAAGGGGACGCGCCATTGTCAAGAGAACAGAGCCAGGGGCCCGAGGGCGGGGACCGGCGGCGCTGGAGGAGCGAGGCAGCTGCACTTGGACTGGGGACGGGTAGGTGTTGACTGGGGAAAGGCGCTTCATTTTACTTTCTCTTCCAGCTCCGGGGCAGGCGCCTGGATGCCCGTAGCCTGCAGCGCAGCCCGGGCGCGAGACGAGGTCGCCGGCCCTCGCCCGCTGCCCTTCCTGGTGGGCGCCGAGGGGAGGCGGGCCGGGATGGCTGGCAAGCGGCGCCGCCCGGGCCGACGCTCGTAACGGACACCAAACCGCGGCGCAGCCCCAGCCTCAACCGAAAACCGGCCCGAGCTGCGTCGGGTCCGCGGGGAGCGCCGCGCGCCCGGCTCTCCCGCGCCTCCCTTTCCCCTCCGGTGCCTGGCTCCCCTCGCGCGCGCCCGGCGCTCCCTCGCGCGCCGCCTTCTCGCGAGCCGCGCTCCACTAGCGCGCCGCCTCGCCACCAACTCGCGGGAGCCGCCCCGCGGGAAGGAAGGCGGCGGCGGCGGACAGAGACCGGCGGCCACGGCGCCGCCGCCCGGGCTGGGAAGGGAGAGCTGAGGAGCACACTGAGCTCGGCGGCTGGCGGGCCCTGGCGGGCAGGGTTGGCGGGGACTGACGGAGCGCGCCAGCCTGGCCCGGCATTGTCCGCCTTTTCCTTGCTCTGGTCTCTCCGCCCACCGCTCGCGGCCGTGGGGAGGGGTGCGGGCGCTGTGCCCGCGCCGCCCCGGGCCGGCGGCGCACCCCGGTACCCGGAGCCTTCCGGAGCCGGGGCCAGCCCCAGGGACGCCGCGGCCAGCGCCCGCGGGCCGACTCGGCCTGCAGAGTGCCTGCTGCTCTCAGCCTCGGCACTGGGCAGGCTGCCTGGGCGCTGAGCTCTTCCTTGCAACTTTTCTTTGCCTTTTGATGGAAGTTGTTGCTTCCCGGCGGCAGGTTCTTTGGGCATTGCCTGGTTTCCTGCGTTCTGGAGAGGGTGGTTTCTAGGGCGAAATGGTTCTTGATGGCTGCTGGTCTTTCCTGCCATCCTAGTTTCGTTCCTCGCCACCTGAAATCGCATTTCTTTTTGTGGATTTGCAATGATATAGGAGCATTAACCTTTCCTAGATCAAGATTTGAAAAGAAAAACAAGGGTTAGGGTGTGTGCTGGTGAGGGGCAAGAGTTCTTAGTGGAGCTGCCCTTACCTTTGAACTGAGGAAAATATTATCTCGACTCACTGGCTGGGATTCTTTTGGAAGGGTAGGGGAAAAAAGACACAGCGAAACAGGTTGCCGGGGTCTATCGGATTATGGGGAAAAAAAGGGTTTTTGTGGAAATAAAGTTGGTTTTATAAAATGCCGTGCTGCCTAGGAGATAGCGCCTGTAAAGTTGATTCTGCTACTGAATTTATAGGCATTATAATTAGTACCAACAGCTTTTACTATTGATAAAACTAGTATAATAGGTCTTTTCATCTTGGGCATTATCACTCTGCTTAACCTGTCAATACTTGCTGAGGAATCACAGAGATAGTACATTCCTTGTTAGAGGCCTTAGTGAAGAATGTTTTCATAAGCATTCATTTTTGACAGTTTCTTCTTGTGCAATACTTTGTAGAGTACTTGCATGTGCAAGTTACAACCGTATAAACAAAGTAGCAGTGGGTGTGTTATTCTGTGGTCTTTTTTTTTGCTACTCATTATCAAAAATAGCATTCCATCCTGTCTTTTCTTCCACTCTGAATTATTTTATAAAATCAGTTCTCTAAAAGAGGGAATTTTGTCGGAACATGTGACCCAGTTTTATTTTTCTAATTAAGGCAATACAACTTTTTAAAGTATTCATCGATTAACTTACTGTCCAGTAACTCCCTAGTGATGTGGAACATTGTAAATTCACAGGCTCAGCAGTAACAATAGAGAAACTACTTGGGAAATTGAAACCCAGTATCAGATAATGTTTGAAAGACAAATCTATTCTTCCCACAGAATTTAGAAAATGAAGATACTCAGAAACATATTCTTTGGGCTCAAGTGATCACCTCAGCCTCTGGAGTAGCCGGGAATACAGGTGGGCACTACTGTGGCTAGCTAATTTTTTTTTTTTTTTTTTTTTTTGGTAGAGATAGTGGTTTCACTTTATTTTTTAGGTGGATGGCTGGTCTCCAGCTCCTGGCCTCAAGCAGTCCTTCTGTTCTGGCCTCTCAAAGTGCTGGGGTTCAGGCTGAGCTACCGTGCTTGGCTGCTTGTAGTCATCTTGATGGTATCTGGCATTGTTTCACCTAATATTTCTTCTCTCTTTTTTCTTTGATCCACTTCTGTGATAAGGATGTCAGGCAAGCATCTAGGCCTAATCTTACTTCCCGTCTCATAATAAAAAGTAGACGGTTAAACCAAGTTTTTAAATGTCTGTCTGTGTTTACTTACCAACTTATTTAAACAATAAAGGAAAGAATTTCTCAACTTTTAAAAGCACATATAAAGAAGACATTCAGAAATAATTATCCTTGAAATATCTAGACCATATTTCCTGGAAAAGACTTCTTTTTTTTTCCCCTCTTGTGTGCTTTCTACATTGTTTTAAACACATTGTTTTATATGCACACATTTCTTGAGTTTGAACTGTTTCTTGAGATCTTTGGGAGCTAGGACTGTCCTCCATTTCTGTGCAGATTCACTGTATCACCTAGGACCTTTTTAGTACCCAATAAATGTGTTATTTTAGGTCTTTGTGACAGAAAAAGATAACGTCCTGTAAAGGTCGCTTGAGTTATTTAATTTTTTTAAAAAATAAACACCCTTCTGAACATTTTATACTAAAGACCAGTAATTGGCTTACGGTTGGAGGAAGATATGTCAATCTAGAGGTTCTTCGTTCTGTGTACAAAAATGTGATTTAATTATTTATAATAACTGTTCCACAGACATCTTTAGTGATGGTGAACACATTGTTACAATTATTCAGAACTAGGTTTTATCTGTCAATAACATCTGTTGAGTATATATATATTTAAAGGGTATTATGTAAAGTAGAAACTGATGACAGTATTTATGGAGATAAGGTAGAAATGGATGACAGTCTTGTTCTCAAATGTATACAGTTTATTTATTTATTTTTTTAATTAGACCCAGAGCCAGCGAATCAGATGTGTGCAGTTTAATGAGAAAGCGCAAAATTCTTAGGAAAAAGGCAGTGAGCATGTCAGCGCAGTAACACAGACAAAGAAACAGTGACACAGGATTCATGTAATTGAAATGATGGAAGTGGAGAAGTTTTCAAGGCTTTAGCAAATTTTAGAATATATGTTTAAATAAATTTTTTTAATAAAGTAGTTTTGTGGGTAGACTGGGTGTATGTTCCCTATTAGAGCTATTTTTATGTATAAAATATTTTGAGGGGACAGAGTATGTGCTCTGAATTTCAACTATTGTTACATAGTGACAGGGATCATCCATCTGGCCCAGCTCTGATATCACCTTGTTGGCAGGATCTTCCTCTGTTCTCCTAATCACAAGTGATTGTTGTTTGCTTTGGCTCCTGGAAAATCCTCTTAAAGTACAAGCCATGGTCTGACTTACAGTATGACTATGTATGTATGTATTTTATTAGATTGTGGAGTTTGGTAAACCTATTAACAGAAGTTAGAACCCTTTCGTTTTTACTGTTGCTTGAAGTACCTGGGCAGTTTTAATAGCCCACCAGTATTCTAGAAAAATCACTGTAAAGAAGTTTAAATTATTTTTATTTGGGGAATGTGTATATGTGTGTTTAAAGGAAAAAAGTTTTTCTTATCTAAGTTTCACATGCTCATGGTAAAATATTAATATGAAATAAATGCATCATTTTAACATTAAAAGTGGCCAGACATGGTGGCTTATGCCTGTAATCCCAGCACTTTGTGAGGCTGAGGCAGGAAGGTGGCTGAGCACAGGAGTTCAAGAACAGTCTGGGCAACATAGGGAGACTCCAACTGTATTAAAAAAAGGAAAAGAAAAAAGAAACGTAAAGTGTCTTATAACACTGCACTTATCACTGTAACATTGTTAATGGTTTATTTATTCTTTGTTTTTTTCCTTTTTTTTCTCCTTTTACCTCTGTATAGGACTGTCTTAAACTGTTTCTCATGCAAATTTTAGTTAGTAAATTGTTTGTTGGGAGTAGAGAAAGTTAATCATTTTTTATATACTTATTTTAAAAAATAATTTCTCCAGACTCAGTAATTCGGGTTCCTTTTACCTTAGGATACAAGGGTGACACCAGTATATTTGTGTTCAAAATGTAGACTTAATAATCTTTGCAAGAACTGATCAAAACCTGTGTGCCTGAACAGCTTACCTGCCTTTACCCCAAAAGAGTTTTGGAGTACACACTTTAATTTCTTCTCATTTCATGATTCTTCTCAAGAGATACAGCATTAAAAAAAATGGGGGCCGGGCACGGTGGCTCAAGCCTGTAATCCCAGCACTTTGGGAGGCCGAGGCGGGTGGATCACGAGATCGAGACCATCCTGGTCAACATGGTGAAACCCCGTTTCTACTAAAGATACAAAAAATTAGCTGGGCATGGTGGCACGTGCCTGTAATCCCAGCTACTCAGGAGGCTGAGGCAGGAGAATTGCTTGAACCCAGGAGGCGGAGGTTGCGGTGAGCCGAGATCGCGCCATTGCACTCCAGCCTGGGTAACAAGAGCGAAACTCCGTCTCAAAAAAAAAAAAAAAAATGCCAGATATAGGTGAAGGGGAGGAAGGCAGCAAATCACACTGCCACGTGTGTACCTATGCAACAGTCTTGCATGTTCTTCACATGTACCCCAAAACCTAAAATGCAATTAAAAAAAATTGCTTTGAGACTCTCAGCAGGCACTCCTTATAGTAGCCCAGGGAGAAATGTAGATTTGTTCAAGGTGGAATCACTCAAACATTAGGTTGCTAATTGTAAATAGGGGGCTACAGTTTAGGCTGGTGAAGTAGGTGAGAAGAGTCTGTTGTTCCACGTGCGTGTTTAAGCGACCCCAGAGGGCAGAAAGGCTTTACAAAGGATCCTAAATAGAAAACCCAGCTGTAAGCAGCCAGGGGGCCTAATCAGCTGAAAAAAAATCTCCATTCGTTTAGCAGATTTTTGAGAACTGCACCTATAGTGTGTACCATGCTAGGCATTGAGGGTAAGATTAAGTTTGTCTGTGTCACAAGTCGTGAGCTCCTCTGAGTAGAAGCCTTAATTAGACAAGTGCAGAGTGGAACATGTGGGTTAAAGGTAGCTTAAATTAAGTGCATCCTTTGGTGAACTTATATTCACTCATTTGTTTATTGTTCTGCATAGCCTCTTCCAAAACAGCCTAGCAAACATAACTGCTCTTCCACCGGAGATGGGTTAAGGTCCATGGAGCCTGTTGAATTAAACTTGTGAGCCTAGAATTGTTCTTTGGGATTGCAAACACTGCTGTTACTGTGGAGCAAAGCATTTCTGAAATTCTGCAAATGTAGTTATGTCTTTTCTTATACATAATTTACAGGAATCATGCATTTCAAAGAATATCATTATGAGACTACATTGGTATTCTAGCAAATAACTCATATTTTGCTGACGTAGTAATACATTCTTTTAAGCTCCAAATGCTATAATAAATAGATATCTTTACCAGGATTTGTGCTTTTTGTTATGAAAATATTATTTTGAAAAATTATATTGACTGGATGCTGTGGCTCACGCTTGTAATCCCAGAACTTTGGGAGACCAAGGTAGGCGGATCACTTGAGGTCAGGAGTTTGAGACCAGCATGGCCAACATAGTGAAACCTCATCTCTACTAAAAATACTAAAATTTAGATGGGTGTGGTGGTGCATGTCTCTAGTCCCAGCTACTCAGGAGTCTGAGGCAGGAAAATCGCTTGAACCCAGGAGGTGGAGGTTGCAGTGATCTGAGATCACACCACTGCACTCCAGACTGGATGACAGAGCAAGACTCCATCTCAAAAAAAAAAAAAAAAATCATTTGTATTAAAATTTAGTGTGAAATATTTTTAACTTATACAAAATGTACCCCCTGTACTACTCTCTTCTCCCCGTTCAATCTTTATGTTTGTGAGGAAAGGTTGGAGTGTTAAGAAAGAGACCATGTAACACTGTCAGTGATGGGGTTAGCTGGGCTATTGGAGAGGGGTAGTAGGTCCTGTTTGACCTTAATGTAGCAGTTTTGATTTGTTAAGTTCTGTGAAGAGTTACAATGTTAAAGTAACAACTTTTTTGAAATACAGTTCATATGCCATATAATTTACCTATTAAAAATGTACAATTCAATGGTTTTTAGTGTATTTCAGAGTTGTGTATCATCACTTCAATTACTTTTAGAACTTTTCAGCCCATCTCCAGCCCTAGGCAACCACAGATCTGTTGTATTCTTTGTTTATATCTGCCTATTCTGGATATTCTAGAATATCTAGAGTATTCTAAAATAAAAAATAACATTTTAATAAATGTACATTCCTGCGTAACTTGATCCCTCTCAATGTGTACAATAAGTACTGTGAATAGATTCAAGTACCTAATTCCTTGATGTGTGTAACTCCAAGTTTAGAAAGGTATTAATGTATTTATTTGCGACAGGGTCTCACTCTTGTTTCCCAGGCTAAAGTACAGTGGTGCAGTCATGGCTCACTGTAGCCTCCACCGACCCGGCTCAAATGATCCCTTCACCTCAGCCCCCTGAGTAGCTAGGACCACAGGCATGTGCCACCACATCTGGCTATTTTTTGTAGAGAGCTATGTTGCCTAAGCTGATCTTGAACTCCTAGGCTGAAGCAAACCACCTGCCTGGCCTCTCAAAGTACTGGGATTACAGGTATGAGCCACTGTAGAAAGGTTTTTTTTTTTTTTCTTTTTTTGAGATGGGGTCTCGCTATGTTGCCCAGGCTGGAGTGCAGTGGCTATTCACAGGCGTGATATCACTACTGATCATCACTGGAGTTTTGACCTGCTCTGTTTCTGACCTGGCCCGGTTCACCCCTCCTTAGGTAACCTGGTGGTCTCCCGCTCCTGGGAGGTCACCATATTGATGCCGAGCTTAGTGTAGATACTGATCGGCATAGCGCATTACAGCCCAGGACTCTGGGGATCAAACAGTCCTCCCACCTCAGCCTCCTGAGTAGCTGGGACTGCAGGTAGGCGCCACGGAGCCTGGCTGTAGAAAGGCTTTAAGAGAAAATTTAACCCATAATGAGTTTACCTAAGCCTGGAGAATAGTAGGAAAAAAAGATTTTTTCCCCTATGAAAATCATTAGACTCATTCTGCTAACACTTCTTTATACTAACATAATCATTTGATGACTCTCTTGAAGGAAACAATTTATGTTTCAAGTTCTGCAGATTGGACTCAAAGGGCAGTACTTTAAAAGAAGTTAAAAGTACTTAGTTCTAATCATTGATGAATATGATGTGACATTTGCCCTTTATACTGGTTCAAAAATAGTGCTTCTTAGATTGATCATGATGGATTTGTATTACTCTTGTGTATTGCTAGTGACCTGGTAGACCCTTAAAAGGTGCTTCTTGATTGGCTGATGATTATGATCACAGATATTTCCATCAGTTCTACTAGTCTTTATCTTCTGTCTTATAATAATAATAGCTACTTGCTAAGTAGTGTGATGAGTAATTTATATGTACAATCTTTTAAGGTAGGAAGCTGCAGTTTCCATTTTGAGAATTTTCTGTAGTTGCCTCCATTGATTGTACTTTTACGGGCTTCTGATCATTTCTTTGTCTTTTATGGATTATTTTGAATGACTATTTTTGATCAAACCTAAGACACTTTGATACTGGTGCTTTCTTGATCTTTCCAGGAGGGATCAACTGAACGTTTTCACCAACTACTTCCTGCTGTTGGATGACAGCAGTTATAAGATATACTGCTGTTTCAGTGTTCATACTTCAGAGAGGTTAAAGTGTTGTTGTTGTTAAAAGCATCTGAAAGTTGATGAAAAAGGAACATTAGTTTGTTTACTTAGTGCAGTGTAGCCTTGTTTTTTAGGATATAAAATATTCACATGTTCTTTGTTGCCTGAATGGATTTCAGTGTAATATTTCAACTTCTCAGAATTCCTTGTATTGCTCTTTTTTTTTCTTTTTCTTTTTTTATAGGTCTCTTCATTTCAGGGTAAGCTTCAAATGTGGTTTAATTTAGTTCAATAGTAAAGAATGCTGGGAGGCGGAGTTTGCTGTGGCCAAGATCCTGCTGCTGCACTCTAGTCTGGGCAACAGAGCAAGACTTCGTCTCAAAAAAAAAAAAAAAAAATGTTGGAAAGATAATTTTTAATTTTAATTTTATTTTTCCTTTTAAAAACTTAAGATGGGTTATGCCATCTATAATACTGATTAAAAATAGTTTGGTGAATGTACATCTTGATAAATGTATATTCCTGTGTAACTTGATCCCTTTCAGTGTGTATAAATACTATGAGTAGATTCAAGTACATCATCCCTTGATGTGTGTAGATCCAAGTTTATTGATTGATCATTGATACAGAGTCTTGATCTGTTGCCCAGGCTGGAGTGCAGTGGTGCAATCATGGTTTACTGTTGCCTCTGGGTGGGGCTCAAGTGACTATCAAAAATCTTAAAAAGACAAGTAAAAAATCAGAAGCCTGTAAAAGTACAGTTAATGAAAACAATTACAGAAAATTCTCAAAATATAACCTGCATCCTTTTACCTTAAAAGATGGTACATATGAAATATTAATACTTATTAGCTTACTTAGCAAGTAGCTAATAGATTCAGTTACATTTGTGTATCTGGGATAACAGTGAACTCACAATAATTTATTTGCAAAAGGAACTTCAGCCATTAGTGTCCTCAGCCAGCAATGTACAGACCATCATATTTTGTTTGTGTATTGGTAAAACCATTTCTTTTTAAAGTATTTCTGGTTTTGGGAGTTGATTTGCTTATTACTTTGCTGTTGACTGTTATATGTCTTTGTTCGCTCTTGTTATACCTGCCCATAGTAGTCTCCTCTTTCTAATTTGATGTTTTCAGTGTGCTGTGGGAACAGAACCCAACACAGTACTTGCTGAATGGTGGATAAAAATGACAGAATGTTCTTGTGGGTGAGAAACCAGAAGACTTCCTGTGCATGGAGCTTTAGTGCTAGGGCTTGTTATGTTGGTTTTTACTGCTTAGAGGACTTGAGCTTTTTTTCTGGTTTTGGACTCTGTTTTGGCTAATTGATGCTTCTGGATAGCCAAGGGTGGTATAACAGGATGGTAGATATTACCTTATGAATGTTTAACTTCTCCTGAATAATGAACCTCTAAAAATTGTCTTAAATCTAACTCAAGTGGATGGAGAAGAACTGTTTTTCCTTTTTGAATGACTTGCTAGTCTACTTCTTGTAAGAACCATCATAACCCTAAGCATGTATACCAGGAAACTTGAATGTACTGGTATGTTTATTGTTTGTTACAATATAATTCAAAGAGCAGAAATTAAAGGCTTTAAAGCACTAGGAGAGTGCATGTAAAATAGTCAGATTTGTTTGTTATCTAAATATTTTTATTTAAACTGTATCTTAATCTTGTTGAGGTAAAACTATCTTTGCAGATGCCTTTTTCTGTCTTGGTGTTGATACAATTTAGACCATGTCTTGTATATAATATTCTTGACAGCACTGAACCATTAATGTACTTTCAATAAATACTAGTTAGAATTTGTCGGCCTGGGTGCAGTGGCTCATGCTTATAATCCCAGCACTCTGGGAGGCCGAGGCAGGTGGATCACGAGGTCAAGAGATCGAGACCATTCTGGTCAACATGGTGAAACCCTGTCTCTACTGAAAATACAAAAATTAGCTGGGCATGGTGGCGCGTGCCTGTAGTCCTAGCTACTCGGGAGGCTGACGTAGGAGAATTGCTTGAACTCAGGAGGTGGAGGTTGTGGTGAGCCGAGATTGTGCCATTGCACTCCAGTCTGGGTAACAAGAGCGAAACTCCATCTCAAAAAAAAAAAAAAAAAAAAAAAAAGTATTTGTCATGCATGTTTTTCATTGTTTCACTTTTTCCTGCCTTAGAGTTAATGTTTTTGGGGCTAGAATGTCTTTAGGAATTAATACAGTAGAATTTCTGCATTTTTATAGATGAGAATGAGATTGTGACTTGTTTAGAATTGTTCTTTTTCTGCAGGTGTAGATTTGAAAGGAAATGACAAAAAACTTAAAAAAAAAAAAATTTTTCCTGTGATTCTTAGCTTAGTATTTTTCCTGTTCTAACATTTTTCCTGTTCTAACATTCTTACCCAAGTAAAAAATTTAAGGGATGGATGGTACCTTGGAATTTTGTAGCCTCTGTAACAGAGGTCTTCAAAACTTTTATTTCAGCAGTATAAAAAATTGAGTGTTTATTCCCAATATGTGTATACTTATTTATTGTAAACTATATTCTATAAATTATGTTCAGAATAAGACATTAACAAAATATGTGATAAGGATGAAAAACATTTTCGAATAATTTAAATGCAGTAGTTGCATGTTTTTGACCCCATTTAAAATATTAGTAAATAAGAAAAATGTGATTGAATGTCATCACTTTAAAATTTTTTTTCTTTTTAATTTTGAAGTATTTATAGGCTCATGGGAAGTTGCAGGAATACTACAGGGAGTCCTCTGTCACCTTCATTCAGTTTTCCCCAGTTATAACATCTTATATAGGATAACATATTAATAACCTTAAACTAGGAAACTGATATTGCTAATTAGCCATATTCAGATTTCATGTTTTTTAATGCGATCATTTGTGTGTGTGTGTGTGTACAGTTCTGTGGAATTTTATAAAATTTTTGTAGATGCCTTTATATGTGTATGTATAGGTAGATTTGTGTAACTACCACCACCACAGTCAAGATATAGAACTGTCCCACCACTGCCAAGAAACTCCCTCATGAAGCTCAAGGTTCGCTCCTACCTCCTTATCCGCATTTACTGGCAGCCACTAATTCTCATTTTACGCTGTCATTTTGAGAATGTCACATAAATGGAATTGTACTGTATGTAACCTTTTGCAATTGACTTTTTCATTCAGTATAAAGTCCTAGAAAACCATCCAAGCTGTCTTATACAATACCTCATTTCTTCTTATTGCTGAGAAGTGTTCATTGTATGGACATAGCACAGTACATACTTTAACTCTTCACCTGTTGAAGAACATAAGAGCTATTTCCAGGTTTTGGCTGTTAATTAAAAAGCTGCTGGGAATATTTATGTACAGTTTTTAAGTTTTCATTTCTCTGGTATAAATGACCAAGAGTGCAATTGCGGGGTCATTTTGTATGTGTATGTTTAGTTTTATAAGAAACTGCCAGACTATTTTTTAAAGTGACTATATTTTCATCAGCAATGTATGGAAAGTTCCATTTCATCCATATGAAAGTTTCTCTATATCCTCCAACATTTTGTATTATCATTATTTCATATTTTAACTGTTCTAATGGTATTATAGTGATAATGTTGTGGATTTAATATGCCTTTCCCTAAATTAACTGTTTCCCTAATGGGCAGATGGGATTGTTTTTTGTTGTAGAGTTTTGAGGATTCTTTATATATTCTAGATAGAAGTTCTTTGCCAGTTATGTGGTATGTAAACATTTTTCCGTGTCTGAAGCGTGTCTTTTCATCCTCTTAAGAGGATCTTTCACAGAGCAAAACTTTTGCATTTTCATATAGTCTAGTTGTTATTTATTTAATTATTTTTTGAGATAGGGTCTCATTCTTGTTACTCAGGCTGGAGTGCAGTGGTACAATCATAGTTCACTGCAGCCGCTACCTCCTGTCAAGTGATGCTCGCACCTTAGCCTCCAGAGAAGCTGAGATTACAGGCCTGCATCACCACCATGCCCAGCTAATTTTTTTTTTTTTTTTTGGTAAAGATGGGGTCTTGCTGTGTTGTCCAGGCTGGTCTCGAACTCCTGGCGTCAAGCAGTCTTCCTGAGTCAGCCTCCCAAAGTGTTGGGATTACAGGTGTGAGCCACTGTGCCTGGCCATATAATGTGTTTAATCAATGTTTTTCTTTTATGAATTGTACTTTTTTTTTTTTTGAGATGGAGTCTTGCTTCGCCACCCAGGCTGGAGTGCAATGGTGTGAACTTGGTTCACTGCAACCTCTGCCACCTGGGGTCAAGCTGTTCTCCTGCCTCAGCCTCCTGGGTAGCTGGGATTACAGGTGCCCATCACCACACTTGGCTAATTTTTGTATTTTTAGTAGAGACGGGGTTTCACTATGTTGGTCAGGCTGGTCTTAAACTCTTGACCTCATGATCTACCCGCCTCTGCCTCCCAAAGTGCTGGGTTACAGGTGTGAGCCACCACGCCCGGCTGAATTATGCTTTTTGTATCAAGTCTCAGGACTCTTCACCCAGTCGTAGGTCCTGAAGATTTTCTCCTCTGTTTTCTGCTGAAAGTTTTATGTTTTAGAAAATAATTACTTTTTTACCTTGTAATTTTTGATAAAGCACTGGTATTGGTAACAGAGCAATTGCCAGCTCTACCATTTTCATTCTGCTTGCTTGTATTTTGATTTATTAATATTATGTCTAATCTATCCTTCTTTGTAAAATCTTTTAAGAATCCATTTGTCCATTTGTGAGTGCTATCATAATTCAAATGATATCTGCAAATCTACTTAGCTGGGCATCTGTAAACTGCAGTGTGTTGTAGTATCTTGGAAGGCAACAAACAAGAGGATATCACAAGCCACCCCTAAGGGTGTGCAGCTGCCACCTTTCCTTTAGGAAACCTTTACTTAACAGTATTCAGAGTCAGGAAAAGAAACCCCCTTGAGCATTTTTAAGCTAGAAGCCATTGGGCCGGGCGCGGTGGCTCAAGCCTGTAATCCCAGCACTTTGGGAGGCCGAGGCGGGTGGATCACAAGGTCAAGAGATCGAGACCATCCTGGTCAACAGGGTGAAACCCCGTCTCTACTAAAAATACAAAAAAAATTAGCTGGGCATGGTGGCATGTGCCTGTAATCCCAGCTACTCAGGAGGCTGAGGCAGGAGAATTGCCTGAACCCAGGAGGCGGAGGTTGCGGTGAGCCGAGATCGCGCCATTGCACTCCAGCCTGGGTAACGAGAGTGAAACTCTGCCTCAAAAAAAAAAAAAAAAAAAAAAAAAAAAAAAGAAGCCATTGAATGCAAGGTATTAGGTGCTTCCTGAATTGTTAGAAGGGCCAAGCAGCAGGTTTTAGGGTGGACTGCAACTGTTTGAGTCCAAATCAATCAGAGGTTACCCACAAGGGGAGCTTTGAGGGCTCAGCTGGGACTGTGCTGGAATCCAGAGCTTGTGCTGTTGCTGTCCTTGCCCCTGGATACTCTAGAGACCGGGAGAATAGACCCGTAGCTGCAATCCAGGAATAGAAAGTTGGATCAAGAAGCCTCTGCTGCTGCCACCACTATGACACTGCTTCCCACCACCCAAGATGAGAAAACCCATGCTATACATTAGGTTTTCAGAAGTACTCATCTTGTAACTGAAAGTTTGTGCCCTTTCACCAATATTTCCCCTTTTCTTCCACCCACCGGTTTCTGGAAGCCACTATTCTACTCTGTTACTCTGAGTCTGGCTTTTTAAATTTTAGATTTCACATACAGTATTGGTGAGGTCATGCAGTATTCGTTATTCTGTGTTTGGTTTATTTTACTTAGCATGATGTATATACCACATTCATCCACATGGTTGCAAATGGCAGGATGTCCTTCTTTTTTAAGGCTTAATAATGTTCTGTTCTGTATGTGTGTGTGTGTGCATGATATGGTTTGGCTCTGTGTCCCCACCCAAATCTCATGTTGACTTGTAATCCCCAGTGTTGGGGGAGGGACTTGGTGAGAGGTGATTGGATCATGCGGTCGGATTACCCCCTTGCTCTTCTTGTGAAAGTGAGTGAGTTCTCAGAAGATCTGGCTGTTGTCATTTGAAAGTATGTAGTACATCCCCCTTACCTGTCCCTTTCCTGCTGACCATGTGAAGGCTGTGTGTGCGTCCTTTTCACCTTCTGCCATGATTGTAAGTTTCCTAAGGCTTACCCAGAAGCAGAAACCTGTACAGCTCACAGAATCATGAGCCTTAAATGTCTTTTCTCTGTAAATTACCCTGTCTCAGGTATGTCTTCTAGCAGTGTGAGAACAGACTAATATAGTGCATAGCTATCTATCTATCTATCTATATATTATATAGATATATATTATGGTTTATCCATTCATCTGTTTAACATCAAACTACATAATTTTAATGAATTGAGAAACATTAAATCTGTGGAAATCCATGAATCTGCAGAAGAAAACACTCATTTGACATCATTTAAAGTGACTCTTAAATCAGCTCCTTACTTTGAAAACTGGTATTTAAAGGTAAAGAATTAAGCCTTTGTACTACTGATGAATGCCTTGGAAAAAAAAAGAAAAAGAAAAAAGAATTCAGCTTTCCTTCTGACTTCCTAGCACTGATGATTTTGAGGACTTTTAAATTGTATTGTATGTGATATTGTTTCAGCTAAGTAGGTAAATCTTCTGGGTTTTGAGATGCATCTTGTGAGCCTGCTCTCTGCTCCTCCTACTCAGGGCCTCGTGTGGCTGGATGGACCATGGCTCTTTGCCTTGCTGTAACTGAGAGATCATAGCTGGCTGGAAGTGGGTGATGTTTGGAAGGCCAACAGCCTCAAAGCCCTCCTGCATCCCATCCCTGCACGAGGGCCTCTGAGTAGGCATCAGTCTGGCCCATACCACTTAGTGAAGCATACCGGCATGTCTCCAAAAGTCACTGATTCCTGGGGCCTGGCTGTTAAGGAAACAGCTGTCATCATCAGACCTTTTTTATTCATGTCTTGAAGAAAGGTAAAAGTCTCAGGAGTGTGGACTCTCACTAGCCTCTGCAGCTTCTCAGGAAACAGAGACTGCAGGCATCATGCACAGTTCCTCACAAACAAAACTCACAATGGCACTTCATGGCTATTGTGCATAATGCCACAATGAACATGGGAGTACAGATATCTCTCTGAGCTTATGATATTATTTACTTTAGAAATATACCCAGTAGTGGAATTGCTGGATCATTTGGCAGTTAGTTATATTTTAATTTTTTGAGGAGCCTCCATTCTGTTTTCCAAACTGACTGTACCAATTTGCATTCCCACCAACATATGTAAGCGTTCCCTTTTCTCCACATCCTCACCAACAATTTACAGTTTGTCTTTTTGATACTAGCCATTCTGGATATGAGATACCTCATTGTGGTTTTGATTTGCATTTCCCTGATATTTAGTAATATTGAGCACCTTCTTATATACCTATTGGCCTGTTTGTATGTCTGTCTTTGGAAAAGTATCTATTCTGTACCTTTCCCATCTTAAAATTGGGCTTTTTTACTGTTGTTGAGTTGTATGAATTCCTTATATATTCTGGAAATTAACCTCTTTTAGATATGTGCTTTGTAAATATTTTATCTCATTTTGTAGGTTGTCTTTTCATTTTGTTGTGCAGAAACTTCTTAGTTTGACATAGTCCCACTAGTTTGTTTTTGCTTTGTTGCCTTTGCTTTGTTGTCAAATCCAAAAAAGTCATTGCCAAGACCAATGTCATGGAGTTTTCCCCCTATGCTTTTTCTAATAGTTTTATGGTTTCAGGTCTTATGTTTAAGTCTTTAATCCATTTTGACTTGATATCTGTATATGTTGTAACATGAGGATCCAATTTCATTCTTCTGCATGTGACTATCTAGTTTCCCCAAACCATTATTGGGGAGACTGTCCTTTCCCCATTGTACATTTTTGGTACCTTTGTAGAAAAGTAGTTAACTTTATATTTATGGGTTTATTTCTGGGCTCTCTATTGGTATCTGTCTTTTTATGCCAGTCCCATACTGCTTTGATTGCTATAGATTTGTAATGGTTCAAAATCAGGAAGTGTGATACCACCAGTTTTGTTGTTTTGGGTCAAGATTGCTTTAGCTTTTTGGGGCCTTTGGGGGTCCATATGAATTTTAGAATTGCTTTTCCTGGCTGGGTACAGTGGCTCATGCCTGTAATTCCAGCACTTTGGAAGGCTGAGGTGGGCAGATCACGAGGCCAGGAGTTCAAGACTAGCCTGGCCAACATGGTGAAACCCTGTCTCTACTAAAAAAAAAAAAATTTAGCCAGGCATGATGGTGTGCACCTGTAATCCGAGCAGATTGGGAGGCTGAGGCAGGAGAATTGCTCAAACCCGGGAGGTGGGGGTTGCAGTGAGCCAAGATGGTGCCACTGTACTCCAGCCTGGGCAACAGAGCAAGACTCCATCTAGGGGTTGGGGGTGGGAAGAATTGCTTTTCCTGTTTCTTTGAAAAATGCAATTGAAATTTTGATAGCGATTGCTCCAAATCTATAAATTGCTTTGGGATAGTATGGACATTTTCACAGAATAATATTCTTTCAATTCATGAACATGGGATATTTTTATATGTATTCGTATCATCTTCAGTTTCATCCATGTACAGCCCTATCACCTCTTTGTTTAAATTTATTCCAATTATTTTATTCTTTTTGATGTTGTTGTAAATAGGATTGTTTTCTTTTTCAGATAATATATAAGAAATGCAGTTAATTTTTTTTTTTTTTTTGAAAACAGGGTCTCACTCTGTTGCTGAGGCTGAAGCACAGTGGCATGATCATGGCTCGCTGGAGCCTTGATCTCCTGGGCTCAAGTGATTCTCCCACGTAGCTGGGACCATAGACACACGCCACCATACCCAGCTAACCTTTTGAATTTTGTGGAGATGCACATGCTGGTCTTGAACTTTGTTGCACATGCTGGTCTTGAACTCTGGATTCAAGTGATCCTCCTGCCTTGACCTCCAAAAGTCCTTGGATTATAGGTGTGAACCACTGTGCCTGGCTGCAATTAATTTTGTATGTTGATTTTGTATCCTGCAACTTAACTGAATTAATTAATTAAATAATTAGTTTTTGAGATGGAGTCTTGCTCTGTTGCCCAGGTTGGAGTTCAGTGGCGCAATCTCGGCTCACTGCAACCTCTGCTTCCCTGGTTCAAGCAATTTTCCTGTCTCAGCCTCCTGAGTAGCTAGGATTATAGGCACCTGCTACTGTGCCTAGCTTAATTTTTGTATTTTTAGTAGAGACGGGGTTTTGCCATGTTGTCTAGGCTGGTCTCGAACTCCTTACCTCAGGTGAGCTGCCCACCTTAGCCTGCCAAAGTGTTGGGATTACAAGCATGAGCCACAGCGCCTAGCCTGAATTCGTTTGTTTGTTTGTTTTTGGTGGAATCTTTAGGGTTTCCTATAGATAAGATTATATAATTTACAAACAGATGCAGTTTTCCTTCAGCCTTTCCTATTTGGTCTTCTAGTATCATGTTGATTTGAAGTAGTAAGAGTGGGTAGCCGTTTCTTGGCTGATCTTAGAGGAAAAGCTTTTAAGCTTTTCGGTGTTTAGTGTGATCTTAGCTGTGAGCTTGTCATATGTGGCCTTAAAGATCAAATTTTAACTTTAAGATAACAAATATGTATTTTCTTTTCACTCAATGCCTTGATCATCTTACTTTTAAGGGATGCATGTACTCCACTTTGAATTTAATACATTTTGAATGATTAAGTATTAGGAACACAGGTCTTTTTGTTTGTTTGTTTTGTTTTTGAGATGGAGTCTTGCTCTGTTACCCAGGCTGGAGTACAATGGCACAATCTGAGCTCAATGCAACCTCCGCCTACTAGGTTCAAGTGATTCTTCTGCCCCAACCTCTTGAGTAGCTGGGACTGCAGGTGCATGCCATCATGCTCAGCTAAGTTTTTAATTTTTTATAGAGACAGGGTCTTGCTAAGCTGCCTAGCCTGGTCTCAAAGTCTTGGTCTAAGCAATCCTCTTGCCTCTCAAAGTGCTTGGAATTATAGTCATGAGCCACCTTGCCTGGCCTCCCAGGTATTTAAATTTATCTGAAATCTCTCAATTTCTGAAACCGTATCTTTCCTTTTATAAATATGGACAAATATAAAATGTATTGTTTGGGGAAACACTAATTAAATTCCGTCAACATAATTCTTTCCTTACTGTTAGGACCTGAGCTTTGTCTCTGTTTAACACCTGCATTTTTCCTAGTGTTCCCTGGAGAATAGTATAAAAGGTTGGGTCCTTCCCTAGAACCATGCTTTTGCACCAGAAGTCGTATAGCCAAAGTCATCATTATTTTGGTACATTTTGTTGAAAATAATTAAAATTTGGTTTGTTTTATTGTATACTTTGGATTTTATTCCTGGATGGAGCAACTTTTGGCACAAAACTAAACATGAGACATGCAAAAATCCTTGCAAAGACGGGTTTCATATGGTCTGTGATGGTGATTAATTTAAAATCCAATAAAATAAGTTGTATGAAAAATTTGAGTGTGTGTTCTTGTGCATTTTTCCAGTGAGAGGTTTGTAGTTTTCATCAGATTCTCAGACACAGGGCCCGGGACACAGGAAAGATAAAAAATGGCTCCTCTAGAGGTATAAATTAAAGACATTTGCCAATCACTTCAACACCAAAGCTTCTGCCATCTGTCACATACCCCCTCCGTGATCTCCATCCTGTGTCTGTAACCTGTCCTTAAGGATGTTAAAAAATATAACTTATTGTTACCAAAGTGTTTAGGAGTGGACCAAGAAGCAACACAAGAGTTCATTATTAGAGGAGAAGGGACATTTGGAAGTCAGTCATATTACCCCAGTAATCATTTTTTTAAAGAACGATATTAATACATTCACATATGGTTGATGGGATCCTGCAAAACAGTAGGCTATATTTGTCAAGATATGCTCAAATGTTCATAATCTCTAAGCCAATATATTACACTTTGGAGAATGTCTTTATCGGTTCCGGCTGCAATAATGAAGTACCATAGACTGGATGGTTCATATACCATCTCATAATACTATGAGAAATAAATTTCTCATAGTTCTGGCAGCTGGAAGTCTGAGATCAACATGCCAGCATGGTTGGATGCAGGTGAGGTCCCTCCTCCAGGTTGCAGACTTTGGACTTCTCTGTGCATCCTCAGTTTGTGGAAAAAGAGCTAGTTCGCTCTCTTGCCTCTCCTGATTTGGGCACTAACCCTGTTCATGAGGGCTCTACCCTCATGACCTAATTACTTCGCAAAGGCCCCACTTCCTGTCATCATTTTGGGCAGAGATGTAGCCATACACCTAACAATGGGGATACATTCTGAGAAATGTGTCCTTACTGATTGTTGTCATTCTGTGAACATCATAGAATGTACTTACACACCAAGATGGTACAGCCTGCTACACATTTAGGCCGTATGATATAATCCCTTGCTCCTAGGCTACAGATTTTTACAACACCCAGCACTGTAGGCAATTGTAACAAATAAGTATTTTTATGTTTAGCTACTTGTTTAGATACTTTTCTACGTTTACTTTCTTGTATCTAAACAAAGAAAAGTAGAGTAAACATAGGGCATAAAAGATTAGAAAACCTACATAGGGCACTTAGGAATGGAGTTTGAAGGACTAGAAGTTGTTCTGGATGAGTCAGTAAGTGAGTAGTGAAGTGAATCTGAGGGACTAGGATATTAGTGTATACTTTTAAATGACTGGCAATGCAGAGGTTTGTTTATATCAGCATCACTTCAAACACAAGAGTAGTGCATTGCCCTCTGACATTACTATGGCTACAGTGTCACTAGGCTATAGGAATTTTTTAGCTTCATTGTAATCTTGTGGGACCGATGATAATCAATTGTTGACATAATGCCGTTATGCACCCACTATTTTATATAAATATGTTGGATATTCACATCTGTGTCACCTTTTCATGTAATTTTACCCTTGCTTCTTAACATATGGCCTCTTCTCATTCAAAGCCTACGTGGAATACAGCATGGTAAAAAGTAGAAATGTAAAAAACTTTTCTTCAAACAAAATTGTGCACAGATATCTCAAATATAAAGGGACAGAAATAGAAAGTGGTTTTGGTTGAAGTAGAAGGCAAAAAATGCTTTTTGTATATTTCCTCTTCAACACACACACACACACACACACACACACACACACACACAAATAATAGAGAGTAGTGAGGATGGCCAGGGGCAGTGGCTCACACCTATAATCCCAGCACTTTGGGAAGCCACGGTGGGTGGATCCCTTAAGGCTGGAAGTTAGAGACCAGTCTGGTCAACATGGTGAAACTCCTGTCTCTACTAAAAATAAAAAAATTAGCCTGGCATGGTGGTGCATGACTGTAGTCCCAGCTATTCTGAAGGTTGAAGCATGAGAATCACTTGAATACAGGAGGTGGAAGTTGCAATGAGCCAAGATTGCACCATTGCACTCCAGCCTGGGCAACACAGTGAGAGTCTATAAATAAATAAACAAATCTACAGTTAACATCATACTTAATGATGAATGACAACATTTTCCCCAAGGTCAGGAATAAGACAAGGTTATTCTAAAAGCATTCAACATTGACCTGGAGGTTCTGGTTCTTGTAATAAGGCAAGAAAAAAAAAAAAAAAAACAAGGCCTCTGAATTGGAAAAGAAGTAATACTCTATTTGCAGATGATGTAATAGTGTATGTAGACAACCCTAAAATAAATTCTTCAGAATCTAGAAAAAATGATTAGAATAAGTAAATTTAGCAAGGTCACACAATTATAAAATCAGTGTACAAATGAATTAAATAACAAAGAACAATTGGTATATAAAGTGAAAATTAAAAATACACATGCCATACTTCAGAGGTTGAAGCACAAGAATCACTTGAATCCAGGAGGCGGAGGGTTGCAGTGAGCTGAGATTGCACTACTTCACTCCAGCCTGGCCCACAGAGCAAGACTCTGTCTCAAAAAAAAAAAAAAGGTTTAGAAATAGACTGATGGAGGGTACAGTCTCTGAATCTTGGTTCTGTTGTACTTCAGGTGAAGTTATTTAAAGTCTCCAAAAATACCATGGGTAACCTTAGATTCTGCATATATAAAATGAGAAAAAAAAAATTTCCTTTAGAGTTGTTGTATCAAATAAGATGTAAAGGATGCACATAACATAGTGCTTGTGCTGGGCGGAATAGCAGCCCTCCAAAGATGCCTAATTCCTGGAACCTGTGCGTAATATGTTTGATGGCAAAAGGAATGAAGGCATCAGATGGAATTAAAGTTGCTAATCAGCTGACCTTATTATAGGAGGATTAGCCTGGATTACTGACTGGGCCTAATGTTATCACAGGGGTCCTGAAGAGTAGAAGCAGTAGAGTCAGAACCAGCAAGACCAGATGCAGGGGCTCACACCTGAAATTCCAGCACTTTGGGAGGCCAAGGTGGGAGGATCACTTGAGCCCAGGAGTTTGAGACCAGCCTGGACAACACAGCAAGCCCTCATCTCTACAAAAATAAATTGAAAAAATCAGCTGGGTGTTCCCGAGTCAAGGAAGCAGGGCAACCTTTAAATTTCTAAAGCCAAGAAAATGAATTCTAGCCGGGCGCGGTGGCTCAAGCCTGTAATCCCAGCACTTTGGGAGTCCGAGGCGGGTGGATCACAAGGTCAAGAGATCGAGACCATCCTGGTGAACATGGTGAAACCCCGTCTCTACTAAAAATACAACAAAATTAGCAGAGCATGGTGGTGCATGCCTGTAATCCCAGCTACTCAGGAAGCTGAGGCAGGAGAATTGCTTGAACCCAGGAGGCGGAGGTTGCGGTGAGCCGAGATTGCGCCATTGCACTCCAGCCTGGGTAACGAGCGAAACTCCGTCTCAGAAAAAAGTAAATAAATAAAAGAAAACGAATTCTTAGCGCTGCTGACATCTTGAATTTAACTGTGAGACCTGTTTTGGATCCGACCTCCGTAACTTTAAGATAATGCATTTGTGCTGTCCTAAGCCACTGTGTTTGCGGTAGTTTGTTACAGCAGCAATGGGAAACTGGTTTAGTGCCTACGACATACATATTTGAGAGCTAAATAAACATTTTCTTTCTTAACACAACCTGCTAACCTTAGCCCTTGTTTTCTACAACATGTCTAGTTTTCCTTTTTCAAAGAAAAAGGTGTCCTTTATTTTTTCACGTGAGCCTTAGAAGCCTGTTTCTTTTTCTTTTTTATTATACTTTAAATTCTGGGGTGCGTGTTTAGATCTTGCAGGATTGTTACATAGGTATACATATGCCATGGTGGTTTGCTGCCTCCATTCCCCCATCTTCTACATTTTTCTTCACCTCTTATTTTCTGTTCTATTCCTTGGAATATGCACAGAGCTGCCTTGTCTTGGGAAGTCCTCTGCTTGAGCCTGGTTTCCCTATTCGTCTTCATACTACAGTCACCCGGATGAAGCAGACAACCTTAAATGTCTTCGGAGGTATCAGATGATTTTCGCCTTAGAGACAAAGTCTCACTCCGTAGCCCAGGCTGGAGTGCAGGGGCGCAGTCATGGCTCACTGCAGCCTCAACTTCCTGGGCTTGATCAGTCCTCCCCACTTTAGCTTCTGAAGTAGCTGGGGCTATAGGTGTGTGCCGCCACACCTGGTTACTTTTTAAATTTTCTGTAGAGACAGGGTCTTACTATGTTGCCCACATTGATCTTGAACTAATGAGCTCAAGCAAACTTCCTACCTCCGCCTCCCAAAGTGCTGGGATCACAGGCATGAGCTACTCCTCCTGGCAATTTTAATTCTTTATAGGGTTTATTATATTTGCTATAAATTACTGTTAAGTATTTGAGTGCATTTCCTCTAATAAACACTATGTTGGTTGTGGTGAAGTTAGAATAGAACGAGAATTGCTTCTCTGAAGGATCTAATTGTAGACAATTAGCAAATTATCGGACAGTTAACAGGCAATGAATACCAAACCTCAGAGGGCTTGGTGTCGAGTGAGTGGTAGAGACAGTAGGTATCACAGGAATGGCAAAATAGAGGTCATTTTAGACTGGAACAATATCTGACAGCTTTGTGAGAGTGATGTGAAGAGGAATATGCTCTTAATCACAGAAATTGGTTTTAATAAAATCTATAGTATTAGAAACAAGTTTACTGGTTAAATTGTATTTTGGGAAAATCATGGGGAAAACCTTTTTTTTTTTTGAGACTAAGGCTTGCTCTGTTGCCTAGGTTGGAGTGTGGTGGCACAATCTTGGCTCACTACAGCCTTGACCTCCCAGGCTTAAGCCCTTCTTCCCGCCTTGGCCTCCTGAGTAGCTGGGACTACAGGCATGTGCCACTATGCCAGGCCAATTTTTTTTCATTTTTTTTGTAGAGATGAGGTCTCCCTGTGTTGCCCAGGCTGGTTTCAAATTCCTGGGCTCAAGCAGTTCTCTTGCCTTGGCCTCCCAAAGTGCTAGAATTACAGGCAAAAGCCAGCAAACCTGGCCTCTTTTTTTTTTTTTTTTTTTTTTAATTGAATTTTTGATGTTGAGGAAAGACTTGTAGAATTTTAAAAAATTATAAACTTAAGTTGCAGTAAATTGACACATTTGTCTTGATAGTCTCAAGTAGAATGCATGAGATACCTTAATTCCTTGTGTTGCCTTGAGTGATATATACTGCTTTTTAAATTTTATCTTAATGTTGGTATAAAAGTCTTAGTATGTTTTGAAGCCTAGTATGGCCTAATCTAAGGTCATTGTGCTTTATGTGCTAAAAACATTGACTCTGATTACATTTTTAAAGAAAAGTATCACATGGCCTCAATAAAGACAGTTATGTTAGGTCAGCCTTGTTTTTAGAGAGGATTATTAGAGGATGGGTCAGGATAATGCAGAAGGTACGGTATAACTAGATTTCAGTTAGAGATTTTGCAGCCTTTCTCTCTGACAAGGGGGATAATATCAGCTGAATAATGTTGGCTGGATGACCACACAGGTAGGAATGTGATTGGTTGTGTAATACCTCTAAAAGTTAATGAGTAATGAATTGGTCACAACTGGAGAGAAACTTCCAGTAGCTTGTGGAAATTCATTGTCTACTTTTTGTAATCATGTGAATGAAACTGTTGAGGCTATGTGTATCAGATTTCTGGATGAAATGAATTTTTGGTGTTAACTTAATGGAAATAGTATTTCTGGGTGAAATAGTGGGCCATGGCTAAGAGATAACTTAGTGTGGAGCTGGGTGTCAGGTTTCATACATGGGTTAAAAAACCAGCTCACAAGGGTGAGGGAGATGTGACTGAATACAAACAACTAGAGTATTTTAATTAATAAACTCAATATGGATATAAAGTGTGACTACCAGAGGGCTTCACAGAATCATAGTCTAGACTAATAGAAGGAGGAGGTTGAGAAGAGGGAGCGTGATAGTCTTACATTATTCTGCAATGTACACAGTCCTGTACCCAATGCTACACCTAGGGTATTGTGTTCAGTTCTGGTTGTCACAACTGAAAATGATTCAGGGCTGGGCGCGGTGGCTCACACCTGTAATCCCAGCACTTTTGGAGGCTGAGGTGGGTGGATCATCTGAGGTCAGAAGTTTGAGACCAGCCTGGCCAACATGGTGGAACCCGGTGTCTACTAAAAATGTAAAAATTAGCAGGACATGATAGCTCCTGCATGTGGTCTTAGCTACTCAGGAGACTGAGGCAGGATAATTGCTTGAACCTGGGAGGCGGAAGTTGCAGTGAGCCAAAATCATGCCACTGGCCTCTAGCCTGGGCAACGGAGTGAGGCTCCCTCTCAAACAGACAGACAAACAAATAAATAGTGTCAGTGAAGTTATGGAGAAATTGGAGTCTTACACATTGCTTGTGGGAATGGAGAGTGGCGCACATACTGTGGAAAACAGTTTGGTGGTTTCTCAGTTAAATGTAAAATTGTCATATGATTCAGATATTTCACCCTTGGTATATACTTCCAGATAACTGAACACAGGTATTCAGACAAAGCCTTGTACATGAATGTTTATAGCAGCCCTTATTTATGTTAGCTAAAATGCAGAAACAACCCAAATGCCCATCAGCTGACTAATGAATAACCAAAATATGGTATATCCATGCAATGGAGTATTATTCAGCCATAAAAATGAAATACTGTCATATACTATAAAGTGCATGAACCTTAAAAAAAAAAATCACAAATTGTATGATGCCATTGATAGGAAGTTTCCAGAACAGGTAAATCCAGAGACACAAATTTGCGATGTGGTTACTAGCAACATGGGGAATAGTGACTGCCTAATATGGATATGGGGTTTCCTTTCGGGGCGATGAAAATGCTTTGGAAAGAGATAGAGGTGTTTATTGGTTGTAAAACAATGCGTGCATTTAATGCCACTCAGTTGTACACTTTAAGATGGTTAATTTTGTTATGTGGATTTTACCTTAGTTTTTAAAAAGTGTCAATACATATAGATTAATTAAATAGTATTGAGAGTCTATAAGTAAGTCTTTACATTTATGGTCCCTTTATTTTATTTTATTTTATTTTATTTTATTTTATTTATTTATTTTTTTGAGATGGAGTCTCGCTCTGTTGCCAGCCTGGAGTGCAGTGGCACAGTCTTGGGTCAGTACAACCTCCACCACCTGGGTTCAAAGGATTCTCCTGCCTTAGCCTCCCAAGTAGTTGGGACTACAGGTGCATGCCACCATGCCCGGCTAGTTTTTGTATTTTTAGTAGAGACAGGGTTTTACCATGTTGGCCAGGATGGTCTCTATCTCCTGAGCTCATGATCTGCCCATCTTGACCTCCCAAAGTGCTGGGATTACAGGTGTGAGCTACTGCACCTGACCTGAATTTTTTTTAATTAAAAATATTTTTTGGACAAGGGCACCAAGACAATTCAGTGGAGGAAAAGAGTGGTCTGTTCAACAAGCGATGCTGAGACAACTGGATTTCCAAATGCCAAAGGGTAAATTTGGGTTCTTTTCTCATACCATACATAAAAATTAACAAAATGGATCATAGACCTAAATGTAAAAGCTAAAATTATAAATTTCTTAGAAAATATGGGCAAATCTTGGTGACTTTGGGTCAAGCAAAGCTTTCTTAAGTAAGACACCAAAAGCACATGGAACAAAAGATTAAATGTTAGACATAAATTGGATTTCATCAGAATTTAAAAAATTGGTGCTTCAAGGGGAAGAATATCAAGAAAGTGAGAATGGGAGAAAGTATTTGCAAATCATGTCTAATAATATGATTTGTAACTAGAATACTCTTCTAGAATAAGGGACTTGTACCTAGAATGCTCTTACAACTTAGAATAAAAAGACGAATAACCCAAACACAAATGATGATTAAATTGGTGAATTTTATGGTATATGAATTACATTACAGTAATAACAGTTAAAAAATGAGTCACCTAGATTATGTTTGGAGGAGATTCCTAGTCTTGTGATGGGACTCCAAATTGAAATCCTTCTTTTCTCCACCTACCCTGCCTCTCCGTTGTATCTTTTATACTGACAAGCTTGTAAACATTCCTTCTGTAACTTTGAAGTCATTGGTGCTTTATTTTTATGTTGAGCCTAAATTTTTCATGGAAATACTAATTGTAGAGCTGAGTAGTAAGCTATGGGCAAATCCTTCTCTACTTGTTTAATGGTTGTGACCCCATGCCAATAGAAGGAAGATTTTGTACTATCAAAGTCCATGGATTTTCTTTCCCTGCAATCCATCGGTTGTTCAAAATCGTGTCATTTTTTCCCCACACTTGAGTTATGACTTTCTTGAATAATTTCTCCTCCCCTTCTTCTGCCCTGCCCACTCCCTTCTACCTGCCAACGACCATATCTTTTCGGTTGTTTTTGGCTGCAATTAACACTCTCCAAACGCACCATCTGATTTCCCTGGCCTTCTCTTATTGCTAATAGCTGCTGCAGCTCCCAGCATCTGCTTCTCACAATGTGCTAAAAGGCAGGAAGATGGGAATAGAAGAAGGTGGGGGCTGCTGCTTCTGGATCTTCCCCTTTTGTAAACGTATTTTTGAAAAACTTTAAAACTTACAGAAAAGTTGTGAGAATAGTAATGTGAACTCTTGTCTAGCTTTTGCCTGTATTCATCAGTTATAAACATTCTGTCATGTTGCTTTTTCCTTTCTTTATCTTTGCCTATCTAACTAGATATAGATCTAGAGTTTTTATCTTGGTGAATCTTTTGAGAGAATTACAAATATCATGACTCTTTACCTTAAATACTTCAGCATGTATCACCAGAGAAAAGGACTTTATCAATGTGATCATTCCTGGAACGATGATTAAATTCAGGAAATGTAACATTCATTGTTAATTGTTGAAGCAGATGCCAAAACAGAATTATGATTGCACAAAAGTAAAAGGAGGAAGCAGGGTTGGACAGATGAGGCTGGACAGATGAGGCTGTCAGATTGTGATTACACTTTGTCTGCCAGCACCAGGGGCAGATCTGGAGTCAAGATGGTTCATCAGAGGAGTTTCTCATTGGGCAGAAATTGGTCTCTACCACTACCTGTCTTAGTTATAAGACAATTGGAGGCTGTCCAGAAAATATGCAGCTCTCTTGAAAGCTAATGCCAACAAAAATAAAGCTAACAGCTAGAGCTCTCAGTTAACCATCTTCCTCACACCTGCCAGGGAGTCTTTGGGATGCGAGTGGTGCACCTCCACGTCTACTACAATATGAAACTTGTCCAGTATACAGTCCATATTCACACTCACCATTTGCCCGGTAATGTTCTTTATGGCAAATCTCCCATACCCCGCCGTCAGATCTCTTATCATTGAGGAAAGTCTTAACAAGAAGCTTCCTGGATGACTTTCTTGTATGTTTCATTGGTTTAAACCAATCACTGGCAAAGGAAAATGGGACTTTTCAGGATTAGTTCACACCTATGGGCGTGGGAGGAGGCATTGCCTTTCCTAATCAGGTGCTTAGGAAATCAGGTGACCCAAAAAGAAAAATGGAGTTAAGGCATAAGGGAGGAAGGCTGTGGCTAGACAACTAGCAACATTTGCTGAAGTTTTCTTTTGCGTGTTTTATTTTTAATTGAAATATGCATTCCTGTCATTAAGCCAGCTTCTTAATTATCCTGTCTTTTGAACAGAATCCATTCCTTTTTTCCTTTCATGAAACTCGCTAGTTTTCTGTTTTAATGGGATGAATTATTGTCTATTCTTGCTGCACAGCTGCCGTTCTGGGACTTCTTTTTCATTTTACTCTTGGATTATTTCCACTGTTTCTTTTGAATTATCTTGTCAAACTTTATTGGTTTCCATCCTTGTTTTGCTAAAGGACTCCCTGAAATGATGTCCTGGAAATGCCTTTATTCTGCCTTCTCACTTGTTTGATCATTTGGATGTATGTTTAAGCCAAATTATTTTACTTTGGAAAATTTTCAGAAAGTACTCTCTATCTTCTACATTTGAGAGTTTCTGATTTTAGTCAGATTCTTAATTCATGATTTTTTCCTCTCAAATTATTTAGAATCTTTACTTAGTCATTGTAAAAGTTCATAGAAATTGTCTAGATTTTATTTTATTTTTGGGTCATAGAATAGAGGGGAGGTCATTTCCTCTTGTTCATTTTTAAACCGATTCCCTATCTTATTTTGTATCTGTGCTTTATTACTAATCTTCTTTTATTTGAAATAATTTTAGTATCTATGTGGATTGTCCATCTAATATCCTTGGCCTTTCTGACAGATACTGCATCTATTAGTAATTCTTCTCTTTCTTTTGCTTAGTTTGTCTAGGCAGTTAGTGCTTATATGTTTCATGTGCTCCTCCTCAGTCCCAAGGGGCAGTGGTAATTGCTCAGCCTGAAGTCAGTTCCATTCTCCTTGCCCTAATTGCTGGTTCTTACATGCCACCATCCATAGTCCTTCAGCAGATTGATTCAGTGGCTAATGCTGATATCATAAATGCCGCAAAGAAGTTTGTTTCTGGCAAAAAGTCGATGGCAGCAAGTGGAAATTTGGGATATACACCTTTTGCTGATGAGTTGTAATACTGAAGCACACATTACAGGAGAGAGCTGAACATTCTCAGCCCAGAGCAGCAAATACATGAAAGTCAGAAGTCTCTAATATAACATTTGTCTTTTTTCCAGTGAAGTCAAATAAGGCATAAATACAGGTAATTATTGCCAGCTGACCTAAAGTCAATAAAACATTCTACTTAAGTGTTTATCTTATGTTTTTCTCAATGAATTAATCAACAAGTATTTATTATGTGCTGATATCTTTGTTTCAGATGCTTTAGAGGAAACAGGAATATAATGTATAATGTATAGAAGCATCAGAAACTATTAAAATTAAGGCTAAGTGGCTATCAGGGTAAAGAGTTCCAGATTACTCTTGGTGGCTTTTAAGATAAAAGCATGTTCAAAATTTGTCATTTTGGGTATCAACAGCTAAGTGGTGTGGTTTTTACCCCTGTTTTGCCTTTTTTGCAATAAAATTATTTCTGAAAAACAAAACAACAACAAAAAAAGGGTATGGTGATACAAGGGAAGTCTACTGGGAATCTGCTTTCCTTGAATTTATAAAGGTATACTCGTTTTGGATATAGTAATGTAAGCTCATGATAACTGGAGTGCTGCAGCCATCTTGGGTCATAGGGGAGAAGTGAAATGAAGAATGACTCTCAACACGAGATTAACTTGTCAATTGAACTCTTGCTCCCCAGCTCCCCCTCTCCATAATTTTTTGTTTCTCTTTCTAGTTGCTTGGGCCAAGAAGATCCTATAGGTTCCTCCTTTTAATTATATTTACAGTCTTACTACTTTTATTATTTGCACTGCTAGCATCCTTGTCCGGGCTGCTACCATGGCTTGCCTGGGTTACTGCAATAGAGCAGCGCCTACCCAGGAAGTTTTCTTTCTCTCTTCTTTTCTTCTCCCTCCCTACCCCCTCCTTCCCCCATTGTGCCACCCTCCTCCTCCTCCCCCTTCTCTCCCTCCTCCTCCTCCTCCTCCTCCTCCTCCGTCGTCGTCATCGTCGTCTTCTTCTTCTTCTTCCTCCTCTTCCTCTTCCTCTTCCTCTTCCTCCTCCTCCTCCTTCTTCCTCCTCCTCCTCCTTCTTCCTTCTCCTCCTCCTTCTCCTCCTTCTCCTCCTTCTCCTCCTTCTCCTCCTCCTCCTCCTCCTCCCTCTCCTCCCTCTCCTCCTCCTCCTCCTCCTTCTTCTCTCTATCTCTCTGTCTCTCTCTCTCTCTCTCTGTCTCTCTCTCTCTCTCTCTGTCTCTGTCTCTCTCTCTGTCTCTCTCTCTCTCTCTCTCTGTTTTTGAGATGGGGTCTGACTCTGTCACCCAGGTTGGAGTACAGTGGTGTAATCTCAGCTCACTGCAGCCTCACCCTCAAGCAGTGCTCTCGCCTCAACCTCCTGAGTAGCTGGGACTGCAGGTTTATGCACCACACCCGGCAGATTTTTGTATTTTTTGTAGAGATGGGATTTTGCCACATTGCTCAGGCTGGTCTCAAACTCCTAGACTCAAGCTGTTTGTTCCTTTTGGCCTCCCAGAGTGCCAGAATTGCGCTCATGAGCCACTGCACCCAGCCTCTTTTTTTTTTTTTTAAATAAATAAGAGTCTTGTTCTGTCAACCAGGCTGGAGTGCAGTGGTACAATCATAGCTTACTGTACCGTGAACTATTAGGATGAAGTGATTCTCCTACCTCAGCCTCCTGAGTAGCTGGGATTATAGGTTCATACTACCATGCCTAGTTAATTTTAAAATTATTTTTTTATAAAGACAGGGTATCACTATTTTGCCTGGGCTGCTCTTGAACTCCTGGCCTCAAGTGGTTCTCCTGCCTTGACCTCCCAAAGTGCTGGGATTGCAGGTATGAACCACTGCCTGGCCCAGGGAGCTTTCTTAGGGCTCAGCTAGACAGACCTATGGATTTCCACAGACCACATTTGACATCAGATACACTTGGGAGGATATGGGACAGGAAACACAGCTTACCATCAGAGGACGCTCCAGGTGTTCTCTTTGGTGGGGTACTTGTAGCAGTTCACAAAGAGAACAGCCAGAACATTCTCTGTGCCACTCCCTGCTTTTGGGTGAAGCTCAGGTTTGAGTAGTGGGGCTCACATGGGTGGGTATATCACTAATTTGGCTTAGGAGTCCCATGCTCCAGAAGTCATTTCACTTGACCATGAGCATAGCTTCCAGGATCATGACAAGGCACATACCCAATTACAGGAGTCCTCACACTAAGGAAGCCCGAAGCTATGGCCAGTACCAGGTATTTTTTTTTTTTGAGACGGAGTTTCGCTCTTGTTACCCAGGCTGGAGTGCAATGGCGCGATCTCGGCTCACCGCAACCTCCGCCTCCTGGGTTCAGGCAATTCTCCTGCCTCAGCCTCCTGAGTAGCTGGGATTACAGGCACGCGCCACCATGCCCAGCTAATTTTTGTATTTTTAGTAGAGACAGGGTTTCACCATGTTGACCAGGATGGTCTTGATCTCTTGACCTCGTGATCCACCCGCCTCGGCCTCCCAAAGTGCTGGGATTACAGGCTTGAGCCACCGCGCCCGGCCAGTACCAGGTATTTTTAGTTCCTCCCAGTCCCTTTGCAGTTCACCAGTGGGTCATTTTTACCATAAGTAGTGTTGCCTAGTAACACAGCCGACATTCTGCCTGTATGGTTTCCAGGAGAACAGAACTAATAGCTGGGTTAAACTGAATCCAAGCCCAATTTCTTATGCTGAAAGATAAGAGTTTTGCTAAAACTTTAGTCACAAATAGCCACTTAACCAGAGGTCTCCCTACTTCTGTGCTTCTCTGCCCTTTGCTCAGTTTCAGCACAGTAGCTGGAGCGATTCTTTCAAATGTATGGTGGATCACATTACCTGTTGTCCACCCTGCAGTGGTTCCCTCACTCCCTCGGAGTTCGGTTGTCTACAGGCCTTAACTGAGTTGGCCCCTCTTTACCTTTCTGACCCTTTCCCCTACCAATTCCTTGCTCATCTATTCTGATGTTGCTTATTGCCTTGCTGTTGCTCTAATATGCCGGATATGTTTCTGCTTTGGGCCTTCCTTGACTCTTCTTGTGGCTAGAATGTTCTTACTCCTGATGTCCACCTGGATGACTCTCTTGCTTCCAATCTTTGCTCAAATGTTACCTTTTCGACAAGTTGTATTCTGACTACCTAGAAATTGCAGCCCCCTACCCCATCCCCCGCATATGCCACTACATCATTCTTTCCTACTTTTTGTATTGATAGCTTCACAATCTACTTATCATAATATCTTGTTTATTGTCCCCTGCTGTTAGCATTCAGGCTTCATGAGGGCAGGATTTTGCATCTGTTTGGTTCATTGATATGTCTCAACTGCCTAGGAGAGTGCCTGACACATAGTTGATGCTTGGTTTTTGTTTTTTTCTTTTAATGTATGTATGTGGCTTAAACAAGATAAGTATCTACCTTCCCATCTGTAGCTGAGGAGAGGTGGAGGGATGACTGATGTAGTTAACATGTGTCTTCCGTGTCTGGGCAGTTGTTGTGCTCAGTCAGGAGGAAGGAGGAAAGAAATCTGGGCCAGGAGGGCACATGTGCGTCTTCCTAGATGCCAAACCGTACTTTTTATCTTTGCTTTGCCAGAACATTATCATATCACCATAACCAATTATAAGGAAAGCTGGGAAACATAATGTTCAGATGGCTAGCCATATCTATAGCTAAAACTTTAGAGTTCTGTTTTTACAGGAGTGGGGAATGGATGTAAGAGTCCAATTTGATGCATGCATATATATACTTTTTATTTAAAAAAAGTTTTTTGGCCGGGCGCGGTGGCTCAAGCCTGTAATCCCAGCACTTTGGGAGGCCGAGGCGGGTGGATCATGAGGTCAAGAGATCGAGACCATTCTGGTCAACATGGTGAAACCCCGTCTCTACTAAAAATACAAAAAACTAGCTGGGCGTGGTGGCGCGTGCCTGTAATCCCAGCTACTTAGGAGGCTGAGGCAGGAGAATTGCCTGAGCCCAGGAGGCGGAGGTTGCGGTGAGCCAAGATTGCGCCATTGCACTCCAGCCTGGGTAACGAGCGAAACTCTGTCTCAAAAAAAAAAAAAAAAAAAAAAAAAGTTTTTTTTGAGATAGAGTCTCATTCTGTTGCCCAGGCTGGAGTGCAATGATGTGGTCTCAGCTCACTGCTCTCTGCCTCCCAGGTTCAAGTGATCCTCCTGCCTCAGCATCCCAAGTACTGGGACCATAGGCCCACACCACTATGCCCATCTAATTTTTGTGTTTCTGGTGGAGACAAGGTTTCACCATCTTGCCAGGCTTGTCTTGAACTCCTGACCTTAAGTGATCTGCCCACCTCAACCTCCCAAAGTGCTGGGATTACAGGTGTTAGCCACCACACCTGGACTGATGCTTAATATTGCATGGGATTTATGAGTAAAAGTTCATGGGAAGACTGGTTTAAGTTGCGATTGTGGCCTTTTCTTTGATGTAACAATACATGTTATTGCTTATTTCCAAACAATTTCACCTTTTTTGTTTTAATGGCAACCAAAGCTGAAAACATGATTTATAAAGGTATGTGGGAAGAGCTGGAATTGGAGCCAAATGAGGTAGGCTTTCTTGCCAAAAAAACTTACCAGGATTCTTCAACTTTTATGAATTGAATTCATCCTGTTTTATTTTCTTTTCCCCCAAGTTAATGAGATGATCTTTGGAGGTCCACATTGCTGATGTATCAAGAAATAGATTGTGAATTCATATATTGATTGTTTTTAATCTGAACAAAATATAAGTTTGAATAAAATAATTGTAAAAGTAATATTCTGCCATGTCTGCTTTCTTCATACCTGGGATCCTGTTTTCAGCAGTACCAGTTTTTGTTTTAGGTGAGAAAAATATTTCCAGACAATCCTTACTTTTGAGGGTTTTTTCCATTTCGTGGGAAATAAATTTTGAGAATTTTTCCCCCCATCACTCACTTTTAAAATTATCTCCAACAAGTACTGTCTTGTGAGGTTTTAGTTTGTTTTAAGCCCCAACATATGAATTACAAATGCAAGAATGTTGTTACTTCTCTTCCTGGAATCTTTTGGCAGGGGTTGGTGGGGGTATAGGGGAAATATATTTGTTTGAGGGAACCTTCCTCTCTCATTAACCAATCTCCTCTCCCCAATCCCCGAGCCCATTGTAGGATCAGGGAAGGGTTTTTCTCTTTCCCAGGAGTTGGCCTATCCTTGATATCAATAGTGCTTTGTGAAAAACTACCCCAAAACAATCGTTTTTAAAAGAAACAATCATTTATTTTGCTCACAAATGTGAGAGCTGCTTAGGCTCTGCCAGGCATTTCTCATATGGGTTACCTTGCAAAGTGACAGTCAGACCATGGCTTGGGCTGCGGTCTTCATGCACATGTCTAGCACCTGGCCTGGGAAGAATCAAACAGCTGGGACTCTTCTAAGTGTCTCTTGATGTGGTCTGTCTATGTGGTGTGGCCTCAGAGTAGCTGGACTTCCAGCAGCCGTACGTACATGCATAGCAGTAGCTGTGTGGGGTTTTCTGATCTGCCTTAGAAGCTGGCACCATTCTGCCACATTCTGTTTGTGGAGGCAGTCATAGATTGCCCAGGGTCAGGGGACATGGATCCAACTTTTGGTAGAAAGAGTGTCGAAGAATTTGCAAACCTGTTTTAAAACCACTGCATGACTCTTCAACTGTTACCTGTCAAAATTAGACCAGTTAGTACTAGAGAAATCCAGATCCTTGGAGGAGAGGGTTGTGCCAATTCCTAACCACAGTGACCCTTCCTGTGGGAAATGCAAATGTATGTGCCTTTGCTGTTCACATACAGAGGTGCTTGCTTGATTGATAAGAAACATTCCTCAGTGATTTTTAATGAACTTTTATCTTACCAGTAGTTCCAAATTTTCTTTTTTGACATTATACTTAATTCAGGACTCATGGAAATCAAGTCATCTCTCTCTTTAACCACCATATATTTTTAAAATCTTCTCCAAGATACTGAATACCTGCATTGCACTAGACATCTTTAAATCAGTCATCTTCTAAATGTCTCAATCTATTTTCCTTCCTTTTCAATTTCATAGTCACTGTCCTATGACAGGCCTTTATACTTTCTTACCTAGATAATTACTGTCCTCTCTTAAGTCTTTATTCCTCTAGATATCTGCCACTATATATATATCCTTCTAAAACTCAATTCTGATGATTTCGCTCCCCTGATTAAAAGCCCTCTTGGATTATCTATCTGAATTCCTTGACATGTGCAGTCCCATTTTTTTTTTTTTTTCTGATTTGTTCCAGCCTAGCTTTTTGACCTTATTTCTTGCCAATCCTGACAAATGCACAATTTGTTCTAGCTACACTGAATTTCTCAACATAATCATAATTTCCTGGGACATCTATTACTCTTTGCCGCCGCCTTTGTATGCAGAAGCACTATTCATCTGGTATTCTTTTTTTTTTAATCTGTTTTTCATATTAAGTACCTATCACTTAAGTTCACACTATATTATGGGTGGGAGGTATTAAGGATTTCATAATAAACATTTTAATCTTTGCATATAATGCAAATATAGTAAATACAATAGAAACCTTTTGTTGTTTGAAATGATCCGTGCAATTTGACTAAATATAGGAAGGATTTTTAAAATAGTTAAAGTTATCCCAAGTGAAAGATTTTAGTTCTCTAATTTGGTTTCATATGTCACTGTTAACTGAGACATTTCTCATTAATGCAGTTTATAGTTGATCTCTCAGATGTTACAGCTTTTATTTAACTGCTCTGCTGCTTTTGATTTAAGAAAAAGAAAAAATCAGGCATATGCAGCTATTTGTTGATTTTCTCTGATTCCATTCTCTAAGATTTCTTTGGGGCTCCCTGTGTAACTCAATGACTTTGAACGAGTAAATATTAACTTATGAAGTAGATGACATTTTTTTCCTTGTCATTTATAATGCTTCTTACCTTCACAGGCTGACTGACTTTCTTTCCTTCTTCCTTCTTCCTTCCCTTCCTTTCTTTCAACAATATATAATTTATTAAGATACAATTCATGTACTGTAACATTCACTTTGCAAAGTATACAATCCAGTGGATTTTAGTATTTTTACAGAGTTGTGTAAACTATCACTGCTATCTGATTTTAGAATATTTCTGTCACTGCCCCAAAATAAAATTCTTACTTATTGGCAGTTATCCCCCTCCCCCACTAATTTGTATTGTTTCTGTATATTTGATCACAGGGTTTCTTAACATTCTTAGTAAATACATTTACTGACTATTAATTATAGAAATTTATCTAGATGCTCACATGGGTTGTGTTAAGGTTCTCCAGAGAAACAGAACCAAAAATGTATATGTGTGTGTGTGTGTGTGTGTGTGTGTGTGTGCACGCACACGCATGTACACATGTATATGGGGGTAGAGGGAAGAGAGAGGGAAAGGGAGGGTTGTTAAATTTTTAAAAATTGGCCCAAGTGATAGCGGAGGCTTGACAAGTCCAAAATCTACAGGGTAGGCTGCCAGACTGGAGACCCAGGGAAGAGTTGCAATTCAGTCTACTAGCAGAATTCCCCTTTCTGAAAAGGTCAGTCTTTTTCCATCAGGGCCTTCAACTGATTGGATGAAGCCCACCCTTTTGGAGAGTAATCTGCTTTACTTAAAGTCTGCTGATTTAAGTGTTCATTCCATGTAAAAAATATCTGGACAGAAATATCTAGAATAATGTTTGACCAAACATGTGGGTACTATGGACTAGCCAAGTTGACACATAAAATTAATCACCACACAAGTATTTACTGAGATTTTTAAAGATAGAAAATTTGAAAGAACATTGAATTAGGGAACAGAGTAATTACTTTCTGGTCTTGGTGTTACCAGTAAGAGCTTTATACATGGGCAAGTCTGTAAACATTTATGGGCTGTAAGTTTCTGTATTTGTTAAACAAGAAGTTCAGCTTGATCAGGTTTCCTTTCTTGAGTTCTTATATGGAAGCTTAATATTTAAACAAACAAACAAACAAAAAAGCTTGAAAAAACTAGCCAAGTCATCTCTAAGCCCATTTGAACTTAAACACCTGTAGTTATTATAGTTCTGATTCTGGATTTGGGATTTTTTGGTATGACATGCTTTTCTAGGTAAAGTAACACCTAGGTAAGAATTTAGTGAAAGGCTTGTAAATTCAATGCTCTTTGTACTTTTCTACCTTTAAATATATAATACACTAGCATTGCCCTAATTCAGTGTTCTACTTTTCTACCTTTGGCCGGCTGCCGTGGCTCACGCCTGTAATCCCAACTCTTTGGGAGGCCAAGGTGGGTGGATCACTTGAGATCAGGAGTTTGAGACTGGCTTGATCAACATGGTAAAACTCCATCTCTAGAAAAAAAAAATTAGCCAGGTGTGGTGGCGCACACCTGTAATCTCAGCTACTTGGGAGGCTAAGGCAGGAGAATCAAGCCTAAGAGGCAGAGGTTGCAGTGACCTGAGATCACACCATTGCATTCCAGCCTGGTCAACAAGAGCAAAACTTCATCTCCAAACAAAACAAATCTCAGATTAACCTTCAAAAGGGTGGGACAAATACAATCATTCTTGGCAAATTGAAATTTCTGTAAAAATTGGTATTGTATGTCATTTTAATAATTGGAGTTTTTTGGGGGATTAGTGGTGGTACCTGAGAGCATTTCGTTTTGTTCAGGCATGAATAATGCCTGAATTGGATTGTGCTAGTCTGTACATAATATTAAGAATGGATAGCAGTCCTGAGTTGGTTTGTTATAGTAGGGAATAACTGACATTATCAGTCTATTTTAAATACCATGAAGATGATATTCAGAGCTGTGAGGCTGGGTAAGTTGGAGTACAGGTAGAAAAGAGATCCAGGGATTGAGTCCTGGGTCATCCAACATGATGAAGTTGGGAGAAGAACTAGCAATGAAGATTGACAATGAAGTCACTAGGAGGAAAACTTCCACAGTATGGTGTCCTAGAAGCCAAATGAGGGAACAGTTTCAAGGTCAGCAGTGTTATATGTGCTAATTGGTTAAGTAAAATGAAGATTCTAAATTGTGTTAAGTACAACTTCGTGCTAGTAAAAATTAACATTGTCAAACTTTAAAAGGTACACAAGGTATAAAGTAAAAAACTCTCTCATTTAAAAAAAAAAAAGCAAATTTTCAGAGTAGTTTCAGGTTCACAGCAAAATTGAGGAGGGTACAGAGACCCTATTTCTTCCTTGCTCCCATACATGTATAACCTCCATTGTCAACATCCCCCTCCAGAGGGGTTTTTCATTTTGCTACAATTTGATACAATTGTTGAAGCTACATTGATACATCATTGTTAGGCAGAGTCCATAGTTTATATTAGGGCTCACTCTTTGGTGGTGTACACTCTGTGGGTTTGGACAAACTTCTAATGACATGTATCCACAATTACAGGATACAAAGTAGCTCATTGACTTAAAATTCCCTGTGGTGCATCTGTTTTTCTCTTCCCCGCCCCAGCTACTGATGTTCGTATTCGCTCTATAGTTCTACCATTTCCAGAGTGTCATAGAGTTGAAATTATCCAGTCTGTTTTCAGGCTGGCTTCTTTAACTTAGTAATATGCACTTAAGTTTCCTCCATGTCTTTTTATTATTGTTATTATTTTGAGAGAGAGTCTTGCTCTGTTGCCTGGGATGGAGTACAGCGGTGCCGTTTCGGTTCACTGCAACCTCCACCTCCCATGCTCAGGTGATTCTCCTGCTTCAGCCTTCTAAGTAGCTGGGATTACAGGCATGTGCCACCGTGCCTAGCAAAGTTTTCTTTTTCTTTTTTTTTTTCTTTGGTGGCACAGTCTCACTCTGTCACCATGCTGGAGTGCAGTGGTACAGTCTCAGCTCATTGCAAACTCCGCCTCCTGGGTTCAAGCGATTCTCCTGCCTCGGCCTCCTGACTAGCTGGAACTACAGGCGTGTGCCACCACGCCCAGCTAATTTTTTGTATTTTTAGTAGAGACGGGGTTTCAGTGATAGCCAGGATGGTCTTAATCTCCTGACTTCGTGATCTGCCCGTGTTGGCGTCCCAAAGTGCTGGGATTACAGGCATGAGCCACCGCACCTGGCCATTTTTCTGTTTTTTAAAATAGAGATGGATCTTCACCATGTTGCACAGGCTGGTCTCAAACTCCTGGGCTCAAGTGTTCTGCCTGCTTCAGCCTCCCAAAGTGCTTCCATTACAGGTGTGAGGCACATGCCTGGCCTCCATGGCTTTTTATGGCTTGATGGCACATTTCCTTTCAGTATTAAAAAATATTCCATGGTCTGAATGTACCACAGCTTGCTTTTCCCCCCCCCTCAGATCTATTCACCAGTGGAACAATGTCTTGTTTGCTTCAAAAATTTGGCAGTTATGAATAATGCTGCTATAAACATCCATATGTAGGCTTTTGTGTGGAAATATGTTTTCATCTCCTTTGAGTAAATAACAACGAGTAAGTACTGGATGTATTTGTTAAGAATATGTTTAGTTTTGTAAGAAAACACCAAACTGTCTTCCAAAGTGGCTGTTTCATCTTGCATTCCCACTAGCAATGAATGAATTTCTCTTGCCTCTTATCGTCATCCACGTTTGGTTGGTCATTGCCCTGGGTTTTATCCATTCTACTAAGTGTGTAGTGGTATTTCATTGTGGTTTTAATTTGCATTTTTCTGATACTGTATGATATGGAGCATCTCTGCACGTGTATTTGCCATAAGATCTTTGGTGATATGTCCAGCCCTTTAAAAAAATCAGGTTCTGGCTGCATGTGGTGGCTCCTGCCTGTAATCCCAGCACTTTGGGAGGCCAGGATGGGTGGATCGCGAGGTCAGGAGATCGAGACCATCCTAGCCAACATGATAAAACCCTGTCTCTGCTAAAAATACAAAAAATTAGCTGGGCGTGGTGGTGCATGCCTATAGTTCTAGCTATTTGGGAGGCTGAGGCAAGAGAATCACTTGAACCAGGAGGTGGAAGTTGCAGGGAGCAGAGATTGCCACTGCATCCCAGCCTAGGTGACAGAGTGAGACTCCATCTAAAAAAAAAATTGGTTGTTTGCTTATTGTTGAATTTTAAGTTCTTTATGTATTTTGGATGTTACTTCTTCATTAGTTGTAGGTTTTGCAAGTATTTTCTCCTAGTCTTGTGACTTGTTTTTTCAGTCTCTCTCTTGACAGTGGCTTTCACGGAGCAGAGAAATTTAATTTTAATGAAGTCCAGTATGTTAGTCTGCTTTTTATTGCTTCTAACAGATTACCTGAAACTGGATGATTTATGAAGAAAATGAATTTGTTTCTCTGTTGGAGAACCTGAGAAGTCTAAGGTTGAGGGACCACATCTTATGAGGGCCTCCTTGCTGGTGGGAACTCTGGAGTCCCAAGGTGGTACAGGGTATCACATGGCTGAGTGTTCTAGCTAAGGTCTTTTACTTGTAAATCCAGCAGTTCTATTCCCATGATAACCCATTAATTCATTAACCCATGAATCCACTATCTGTTAATCCAAGAACTTTGGCGAGAGCCTGTATGACCCAATCACCTCTTAAAAGCCCTATGTCTCAATACTACCACATTGGGGATTAAGTTTCAATGTGAGTTTTGGAGGGGACAGACATTCAAACTTTGATACCAGCTAATTGGTTTTCTTTAATGGATCTTGCCTTTGGTGTCATATCTAAAAAGCCATTGCCCAGTTCAAGGTCAGCTAGAGTTACTCCTATGTTTTCTTCTAGAAGTTTTCAAGTTTTATTTTAGATGTGGGTCTGTGATTCATTTTGAGTTAATTTTTTTGTGGCGAGTTTAAGGTCTGTGTCTAGATTCTTTTCTTTTTTTTTTTTGCATGTGAATGTCTAGTTGTTTCAGCATAATTTGTTGAAAAGACTCTTTTCTCCTTTGTGATGCCTTTGCCCCTTTATCGAAGGTCGAAGGTAAGTTGAAATTTTTTTTTTTTTTTTTTTGAGATGATGTCCTCCTCTGTCACCCAGGCTGGAGCAGTGACATGATCTTGGCTCACTGCAGCCTCCTCCCCCTGGTTCAAGCAATTCTCCTGTCTCAGCCTCCCAAGTAGCTGGTATTACAGGCATGTGCCACCATACCAGCTGATTTTTGTATTTTCAGTAGAGATGGGGTTTCGCCATGTTAGCCAGGCTGGTCTTCAACTACTAATCTCAAGTGACCCACCTGCCTCAGCCTTCCAATGTGCTGGGATTACATGTGAGATACCCTGCCCAGCCAGTTGGTATGTGTATGTGGGTCAATTTCTGGGCTCTCTGTTCTGTTTCACTGATCTATTTATCTGTTCTTTCACCCATACTATCCTGTCTTGATGACTGTTGCTTTATAGTAAGTGTTGGGTTGGGTGGTGTTAGTCCTCCAACCTCGTTCTTTCCTTCCATTGTGTTGGCTATTCTAAGTCTTTTGTCTTTTCACATAAACTTTAGAATCAGTTTGCCAATATTCACAGAATAACTTCCTGGAATTTTCATTGAGATTGCATTGACCCTATACATCAAGTTGGGAAGAACTGACATTGTAGCAATATTGAGTCTTCCTGTCTGGGGTTGGTGGCTCAAACTTGTAATCTCAATGCTTTGGGAGGCAGAGGCAATAGGATTGCTGAGGCCAGGAGTTAAAGACTAGCCTGGGCAACATAGTGAGACCCTGTCTATATCCCCCCACTGCCCCCCAAAAAATTTAGCCATGTGTGGTGGCATATTCCTCTAGTCTCAGCTACTGGGGAGACTAAGGCTGGAGGATCACTTGAGCTCAGGAGCTTGAGGTTACACTGAGTTATGATTGCACTGTGAACGCTAGCCTGGGTGACAGTGTGAGACCCCATCTCTTTGAAACAACAACAACAAAAGCTTGAGTCTTCCTATCCATGAACATAGAATATCTATTTATTTAATTCTTTGATTGCTTTAATCAGAGTTTAGTAGTTTCCTCATATAGGTCCTATACATATTTCGTTAGGTTTATACCTAAGTTTTTTATATTTTGTGATGCTAACATAAATTATATTGTGTTATGTCAAATTCTGTGCATTCATTGTTGGTTTATAGGAAAGTAGTTGGCTTTTGTATGTTAACATTGTATCCTGCAATCTTGTTATAATTGCTTATTGGTTCCAGGAATTTTTTTTTTGTTAATCCTTTTTGCTTTTCTATGTAGATGATCCCGTCATCAGTGAACGAACACAGTTTTATTTCTTCCTTTTCAATCTATGTACTTTTTATTTCCTTTCCTTGCTTTATTGTATTAGCTAGGACATCTATTATGATATTGAAAAGGAGTAGTAAGAGGACATCCTTTTCTTGTTCTTCATCTAAGTGGGAAAGCTTCTAGTTTCTCATCATTAATAATGATGATAGTGGCTGGGCACAGCGGCTCACTCCTGTAATGCTAGCACTTTGGGAGGCCGAGGTGGGTGTATCATGAGGTCAAGAGATCCAAGACCATCCTGGCCAACATGGTGAAACCCCATCTCTACTAAAAAATACAAAAATTAGCTGGGCGTGGTGGTGTGTGCCTGTAGTCCCAGCTACTAGGGAGGCTGAGGCAGGAGAATTGCTTGAACCCAGGAGGCGGAGATTGCAGTGAGCTGAGATTGTGCCACTGTACTCTAGCCTGGCACCTGGCAACAGAGCAAGACTCTGTCTCAAAAAAAGGAAAAAAATAAATAAAGGAATGATGATAACAGTAGGTTTTTTATAGATATTATTTGTCAAGTTGAGGAAATTTCCCTCTAAATTTACTGAGAATCTATCATGAATGAGTGCTGGATTTTGTCAGATGTTTATTCTGCATCTATTGAAATGATCATGTGACTTTTCTTTGTTAGCTTGTTCATGTGATGGACTACATTAATTGATTTTAAATGTTGAGCCAGCTTTGCATATCTGGGATAAATCCTTTGGTTGTGATATATAATTTTTCTGTTACATTGTTAGGTTTAGCATGCTCATATTTTGTTGAAGGTAACTGGATCTATGTTCTTGATAGATGTTTAAGTCTGTAGTTCTCTTATAATGTATTTTCCAGGTTTTGGTATTAGAGTGATACTAGCCTCATAGAATAAGTTTCGGAGTATTTCCTCTGCTTCTGTCTTCTGAAAGAAATGGTAGAGAATTGGTATAATTTGTTTTTAAAAGTTTGGTGGAATTCACCAGTGGACACCTCTGGGCCTGGTGCTTTCTCTTTTGGAAGATTATTAATTATTGATTCAATTGCTTTAATAATATAGGCCAATTCAGATTGCCTATTCTTATGTGAATTTCAGCAGATTGTGACTTTCAAGGAATTGGCTCATTTAATCTCGTTTATCAAATTTTTGGGCAAAGCATTGTTGATAGTTTTCCTTTATTATTTTAATGTTTATGGAATCTGTAGTATTGATATTCTGTCTCTCTGTCTGTCTCTGTCTCTGTCTCTGTCTTTGTCTTTTTGTGATGGTCTTGCTCTGTTGCCAAGGCTGGAGTGCAGTGACATTATCTTGGCTCACTGCAATCTCTGCCTTCTGGGTTCAAGTGATTCTCCTGCCTCAGCCTCCCTAGTAGTGTGCCTGGCTAAGCTTTGTATTTCTAGTAGAGGTGGGGTTTTGCCATGTTGGTCAGGCTGATCTCAAACTCCTGACCTCAGATGATCTGCCCACCTCAGCCTCCCAAAGTGCTGAGATCACATGTGTGAGCCACCACACCCGACCCCCTCTTTCATTTCTAATATTAGTAATTTGTGTCCTGTCTCTTCCTTAGTTAACCTGCTAGAAGCTTATCAGTTTTATTGATCACACTGTTCATAGTATTTCTTTTTTTCTTTCTTTTTTTTTTTTTTTGAAATGAAATCTCACTCTTATCACCCAGGCTGGAGTGCAGTGGCGTGATCTCGGCTCATTGCGACTCCACCTCCTGCGTTCAGTCCTCCCAAGTAGCTGAGATTACAGGTGCCTGCCACCATGCCTGGCTAATTTTTGTATTTGTAGTAGAAATAGGGTTTCACCATGTTGGAGAGGCTGGTTTTGAACTCCTGACCTCAGGTGATCCACCTGCCTTGGCCTCCCAAAGAGCTATGATTACAAGTGTGAGCCACTGTGCCTGACCTGTTTGTAGTATTTCTTTGTTATGTTTTTAATGTTCATGGAATCTGTAGTATTGCCTCTGCTTTCATTTTCTAATATTAGTAATTTGTGTACTGTCTCTTTTTTTCTTAGTTAACCTGCTAGAAGCTTATCAATTTTATTGATCTTTTCAAAGAAGTAGCTTTTGGTTTTCTCTGTTTCCTGTTTTCAATTTTGTTGATTTCCGCTCTAATTTTTATTTTTCTTCTCTTTACTTTGGATTCAATTTGTTCTTCCTTTTCTAGTTTCCTAAGGTAGAAGCTTATATTATTGATTTTAGATTTGTCTTTTTTTCTATGTATGTATTTAATGCAGCAAAATTCTCCCTACATATTTCATTTGTTGCATTCCACAATTTTGATGTTGTATTTTCATTTTTATTGTGGTTAAAATATTTTAAAATTTCTCTTGAGATTTATTTTTTGACTAGTGTTATTTAGAAGTGTGTTGTTTAATCTCCAAGTATTTTGGGACTTTCCACCTGTCTATCTGTTGTTGATACCTAGTTTAATTTCATTGTGGTCTGAGAGCAGTTATTGTGTATTTGTATTCTTTCCATTTTGTTTTGTGGCCCAGAATGTGTTCTGTCTTGGTGACTGTTCCATGTGAGTTTGAGAAGAATGTGCAACCTGCTGTTGTTGAATTAGTCCATAGATGTTGGTCATATCCAGTTGAGTGATGGTGTTGTTGAGTTCAGCTATGTCTTTACTGATACGCTGCCTGCTTCTGATTCTGAACTGTTTGCTTTTAGTGGGGAATATTGAAGTCTACAACTGTAATAGTGCATTCATCTGTTTTTCCATGTAATTCTATCAGTTTTTCACTCACATTTTGTTTCTCTGTTGTTAGGCACACATGCACATTAAATATTGTTATGTCATTTTGGATAATTGACCATTTATCATTATGTAATGCTAATCTTTATCTTTGTAGAACTTTCCTTGCTTTGAAGCCTGCTCTGTTTGAAATTAATATACTAGTCCCACTTTCTTTTGATTAGTGTTAGCATGGCATCTCTTTCTCCATCCATTTGCTTTTAATCTATATGTGTCTTTATATTTAAAGTGGGTTTCTTGTAGATAACAGATAGTTATGTCTTGTTTTTTTGATCCACTCTGACAATCTTTCTTTAAATTAGTGCATTTAGACCATTGATATTTAGAGTGAATATTGATGTAGTTGGTTTGATATCTACAATATTTGTTATTATTTTTTATGTGTTGGGCTTGTTCTTTGTTCCTGTTTTTCTCTTCTACTCTTTTTATGGCTTTTGTGGTTCTAATTGAGCATTTTATGTGATTACATTTTCTTTCCTTTTTTGGTGTATGAATTATATTTCTTTTTTGCTTTTTTAAGTGGTTGCTTGCAACATACATTTAGTGGCATAGTGTTACTTAAAAGTAACATTTTTACTACTTCATCAGTAGGTGAGTCTCTTATAGAAATAATCCTGTTTCCTCCCTCCTCTCCTTTGTATCATTGCTGATACATGTGACTTCTACATAAGCATACATAATCATGCACACACACAGACACACAGACACATAGGTATGCATACATAACTGAATACATTGTTGCTATTATTTTGAACAACTGTTTCCTGGCAGGTTAATTAGTAATTAGAAAAAGAAAAGTTTTTACTTTACCTTCACTTGTTCCTTCTCTAGGATTTGTCCTTGCAGATCTGAGTTTCTTAACTGTATAATTTTCCTTTTCCTTTAACATTTCTTTCAAGGCAGGTCCACCAGCAACAAATTCTGTCAATTTTTGTTTCTGTGAGGAAGTTTTTATTTCTTTTATACTTTTGAAGGATAATTTCATAGGATACAGAAATCTAGGCTGGTGGAGTTTTTTTCTCATTATTTTTTATTTTTATTGAGATGGAGTCTTGCTCTGTTGCCCAGGCTAGCGTGCAATGGCATGATCTCAGCTCACTGCAACCTCCACCTCCCAAGTACAAGCTATTCTCCTTCCTCAGCCACCCAAGTGGCTGGGATTACAGTTGTCCACCACCACGCTCAGCTGATTTTTGTATTTTTAGTAGAGATGGGGTTTTATCATGTTGCTTAGGGTGGTCTTGAACTTCTGCCCTCAGGTGATCTCCCCGCCTTGGCCTCCCAAAGTGCTGGGATTACAGGTGTGAGCCACTACAACTGGCCTTTTCCTGTTACTTTAAATATTTCATTTCACTTTTTTCTTTCATGGTTTCTAGGGAGAAATTCTGGGAATGTAATTCTTACCTTTGTTCTTCTACAAGTAAGGTGTTTTTATCTGCTGGCTTCTTTCTGGATTTTTTTTAATCTTAGATTTTCTGTATTTGGATATGATTTGGTATGTCTAAGTGTAAATTTTTTGTTTTCTTTTTTTGGTTGGGGAGGTATCTACCCTGCTCGGTGTTCTCTTGGCTTCCTAGATACCTGGTTTGATATCTGACATTAATTTGGGGGAAATTCTCAGTCATTATTATTTCAAGTATGTCTTTGGTTCCTCTCCTTTCCTTCTGGTACTCCCATTTCACACATTACATCACTGTAATTGTCCCAGTTCTTGGGTTTTGTGCTGTGTCCGAGGTTTTTGTTTTGTTTTTTTTTCCATTCTTTTTTCTCATTGCTTTCCAGTTTTTGAGGTTACTATTGAGATATCTTCAATCTCAGATTAGAGCTTTAGCATATTTATCAGAGTTGTTTTCACTTCCTGATCTAATAATTCCAGTGCCTTGCCATATCTGAGTCTGGTTCCAGTGCTTGCTCTGTCTTTTCAGACTGGGTTGTTTGCCTTTTAGTATGCCTTGTAATTTTTTCTTTCTAGCTAGACATGATGTACTGTGTAAAAGGAACTGTTTATACAGGCTTTTATCATGTGGTGGTAAGGTGTGGAAGGGGAAGCCTTCTGTAGTCCTATGATTAGATTTCAGACTTTTGGTGAGGCCGTGTCTCTGGATTATCAACTTCACAAGTGCTTTTCAGTACACTTACTCTCTTAGGTGGGACAGGATAGTTAAAGCAGGCAGCATTGGGTACTTCCTGCCTCCCACATGGAAGGCTAGAACTGGCTAGAGTTAGGTATTTCTTTTCCTCCACATGGAAGGCTAACGCTGACTGGGATTAGGTATTTCTCTACCTGCAAGTTAGGCCCTGTTAAAACCTCAGCAGGTTAGTCTCTCGCTAAATAGCTTCTCCTGAGGGCCAACCTTGTTAAAAACAGAATGTTATGGTGTATTTCAAAATGGTTGCTTTTCCTCTCTTTCTGTTGGAAGTATGGGGAGATTTTTCTGATATTCACTGTGAGACCTGGAGGTAAAAGTCAGAAAAAATGTGAGAGGCCCCTTCTGACTGGGTCCTCTGGAGTTTCTGACTCTCAGACTTCTCCACACTGATCCTCCAATAACTTGTCAATTACAGGTCAGGTTTTCCTTCCCTGGGTTTTGGTTTCTGCTCTGTTAAGTTGTGATCCTCTGTATCCTTCTGTATGTCCCTCCAACTTTGGGGGCAGTAGTTTGTCTTGTGACCTCATTTCTTTTAAGGATCTAAGATGAGTTGTTGATTTTTTTTTTTCCAGTTTGTTCTGCTTTTTACTTATTTTGGAATGATGACTTCCAAGCTTCTTTCAGTTCAGATCAGAAACCAGAATTTTCTTTTTCCCATTTTTTTTTTTTTAAGTTGCTATACAATATTCTTTTCTGGAAGCAAACAATATGATAAGTTTCTGGTGCATCCTTGCAGAGGTAGTCTACTATTTAAACATTTTTAAAAATTGAGATGAGATTATTGATTCTGAAGACACATTCCATGAAAAAAAAAAAACCCTTTATTTCTGTGGTTATAATCCATTTCTCATTATTGATGTCATTTTTGTATATCTTTCTATCCATCTCTGAAACTATCTGCCCCTGTCAGATTTTCTTGATTTGCTGAATTTTGATAATTTTATTGGAATTTTCTTTTTTTTTTTTTTTGAGATGGAGTCTCACTCTGTTGCCCAGGCTGGAGTGTGGTGGCATGATCTCAGCTCACTGCAACCTTGGCCTCCCAGGTTCAAGCCTCAGCCTCCTGAGTAGCTAGGACTGCAGGCACACACTACCACTTCTAGCTAATTTTTGTATTTTTAGTAGAGACGGGGTTTCAACATATTGGCCAGGCTGGTCTCAAACGCCTGACCATGTGATCTACTCACCTTGGCCTCCCAAAGTGCTGGAATTACAGGTGTGAGCCACCGCACCCAGCCTTGGAATTTTCAAATAACTAATATAGTAGTTAAGCTAAGTTAGCTTATGGTTCAGTAAGAAAACAATTCTCCAATTATCAGTCACTTAAAACACAAAGATTATTATTTCTCATTCATATCAAGTTTGTACCTTTCAGGGAAAGTTGTCTTTCCTGTAGAGAAAGGCAAGCATTGCACCTCTGTATGAACAAATGAGTCATCAATTACTGAGAGAGGTTCAGAGCCCAACAATTAAATGCATCTGTGGAAGTGTATAGGTCCCTTCTACTCACATTTCATTGGCCAACACAAGTCACATGACTGTGTCTAACTTCAAGAGGGAAAAGGAAAGTAAAATCCTTCATCATGCCCAGAAGGAGAGGGGAAAATGGATAATGCTGTTAATGACCTCTGTATCTTTATTTTTCTGATTACTTAGTTTGTGTTTTCTTGAGAATGTCTTACCATCTCTAACCCTGATTGCAGATGCTGGTTTGGTAAGCTGACTATCCCACCACTTATCCCCAGAAAAAGAACTATCTTAGAGAAGCAAGTAGTTTTGCCTTTCACATCTTTGTTAAGAATTTCATGGTCATTATCTCTAAAATTCTGAGAATTTCACCAGTCCTCTGTATCTGCCAATTCTTGTCATAAGATTGGTGATTTTTTTTCCCCCTATATACTGGTTTTCCCTTATCCTCGGTGGATGTGTTCCAAGACCCCAATGGAAACCTGAAATCTCAGATACTGCCAAATCCTATGTATACTACGTTTCCCCCCCATATATACGTACCTCTGATAAAGTTTAATTTCTAAATTAGGTGCAGTAAGAGATTAACAACAATATTAACAGTAAAATAGAACAATTATAACAGTATGACAGCATCACTACTCTTGTACTTTGGTACCATTGTTAAGTAAAATAAAGGTTACTTGAACACAAGCACTGTGATACTGTGACAGTGGATCTGATGACTGAGACTGCTTCTAAGTGCCTAGAGGGTGGGTAGCATAGACAGCCTGGACACACTGGACAAAGGGATGATTCATGTCCCAGGCAAGCGGGATGGAGCAGGACAGCGTGACATTTCATCACGCTACTCAGAATGATGTGCTATTTAAAACCTATGAATTGTTTATTTCTGAAAATTTCCATTTAATATTTTTAGACTGAGGTTAACTGAAACCTTGAGAAATGAAACCCTGGATAAGGGGGTACAACTGTACACATTAATAGTGTTGATAAATAGCACAGGCTGTATCACAGTTTGGCATGAGATTGTATTCTCTCTTTCTCTCAGAGGATAGATGGAATCTGTTGAAGATTGCAGTCAGTATTTAGCGCAGAGGATCTGATGGAGGGGAGCAGTGAGGTATGGGCCATTTTCTTCTGGGCCTCACCTTGGTGAAGTAGCCTGGTGGGCAGGCTTGCAGGGTGGAGCACAGCAGATACAGCTGATGTAAGGGCAGATCGATTCCCTTTTCTCTTACCTTAAAATGTCTTTGTGAAAACTCAAAGTTTCAGGTGAGGGGTGAGACCCGTTCTTATTTTTAATGATGCTTGAATTTTCTCTTTTGTATTGATTTAATCATCTTGAGGGATAATGGAACAGGGAGCTAAATAAAATACGTATTCTTAGGTTATCATCTGAATACTGCTTCTCCTTTTAAGCTTGTTTGGATAAAGTTTGATTCCGGTATTTAGCAGGAAGAAAAACAGTTTCAAATCTGTTTTTTGGAGACATTAGGTTCCATCTCAACATGGATGTAAAATGAAGTATTCAAATATATTGGATTTATGTGCTGAAGGCAACACGTTTCCCTCCCTTTCCCTGTCATTCTGCACTGTTCTAAAGTCCTCTAAAGGCAGCACAGTGGAAATGTATGCATTTTATTGAATTAAGTGTTTGAAAGTCTGCATTACTGGTGTTTTTTTTTTTCTTATCATTTATTATCATGGGCATCGTTTGTTTAATCAACAAATGTTTATTGAGTTTTTGTGACCCAGGAGATGATATTGGGGATTATAAATATCTGCAAGATAGCCTCTGCCCTCCTGGAGCTTGCCTTTTAGTCAGGTAGACAAACAGTAAACAAATATTGGATGATAAACTTGATGATGAGAAATTAAGTTTGCTTAGAGAGTGATAGGGTATGTGGGAAGCCCTTTTTGGAGGGTATTATTTGCAGTGATCTGAATGAAGGGAGGAAGCAAGCCATGCTCAAGGGAAAAGCTTTCCAGGCAGAGGGTTTAGCAAGCCCACAGGCCTAACATGGAAATAAACTTGAGTTTGAGGGATAGCAGGAAAACTGGTGTGGCTAGAATAGGGGAAAGGGAAAGTCAGAGACATTTGACCATGGACTTTTTCCCCTGTATTTTATGTAAAACTAGTGGAGGATTTTGAGCATTGGTGGAGTGAATACATTTATATTCTGTTTATTTTTAAATTGTAATTTCAAATTCAAGTTATTTTTTGAGATGGAATCTTGCTCTGTCTCCCAGGCTGGATTACAGTGGCAAGATCGTGGTTCACTAAAGACTTGACCTCCTGGGCTAAAGCAACCCTCCTGTCTCAACTTCCCAAGTAGCTGGGATTACAGGTATGTGCCACTGTGCCCACCTCATATTTTTTGTTATTTTATTTTATTTTTATTTTTTTGTAGGGTTGGGGGTCTTGCTATATTGCCCCGACTGTTTTCAAACTCCTGAGCTCAAATAATCCTCCTGCCTTGGCCTCCCAAAGTATTGGGATTACAAGTGTAAGCTACTATGCCTTGCTTTTTATATTTTTAAAAGATCACTCTGGTTATTATGCAGAGAAGTGGGAAATGAGTAGATGCAATAATATCATCAGCTAAGAGTCTCCTTGAATTGTTTGGACAGAGATAATGGTGGCTGTGTCTAGAGTGGCAGCAGTGGATCTGGAGAGAAGTGGTCTGTGTTAGGATATACAGTATTCTGAAAATAGAGTTGACAGAACTTGATGGATTAGATGTGGGGGTGTGAAGGAAAGAAAGGAAATATATATGACTGCTAGGATTTTGGCCTTAGCAACTAAAATAAGAATGGTATTATTCAGTAAGGAGCAAGGCTGGGAGCAGGCAAAGATTTTGGTATATTAAGAGTTAAGGCTGGAAACAGTGGCTCATATGGCTGTAATCTCAGCACTCTGGGAGGCTGAGCTGGGTGGATTGCTTGAGGCCAGGCATTTGAGACCAGCCTGGGCAACATAGTGAGACTCTGTCTCTACTAAAAAATACAAACTTAGCCAGGCATGGTGGCGTGTGCTTTTAGTTGCAGTTAGTCAGGAGGCTAAGGTGGGAGGATCACTTGAGCCCAGGAGGTTGAGGCTGCAGTGAGCTGTGATCATACCACTGCCCTTCAGCCTGGGCGACAAAGCAAGATCCAGTCTCAAAAACAAAACAAAAAACCAGTTACGTTTGAGGTCCTTTAGACATCCAAGGAGGATAGTTGAATTTGCTGATGGTATGATTCCTTAGGAGGGGAGAAAAAAAGATGTGAGATTTTTGTCACCTTGAAACTGATATTCTCAGTTTAAAATGGTAGTTAAGAGATGAGTAGTGTTGATTTGGAAGTATTTTCTACTTCTGTGTCCTCAGGGAACCATTATAATTTTATTTTTCTCCTTTTGGCTTGCTTGGTCTTATTGCGTATCATAATGGATTTTTATCTTTCACTTTTCTGGTAAATGCTGATTGTTAGGAAGTTGAACCAGTTGTGTATAAAAAATGTAAAAGACATTTAACAGGGAATGTGCTTCCCAAGGCCCATTGTATACCACAAAAAGGAAACCCTGACTTCTTGTTACATCAGTGACGATAACATTATTTTGTAAACACAGTACTCCTTTAATATGACTAGCATATTTTTGTACTGTGATCAGAAGAAATTATGCATACAGTAAGTTTATGGGAAATGTAGACATGTTACAAATGAGGATTTATTTATTGAAATAAGTGAGCATTTATTCATTGAAAACCCTTAAAAATCCTGATTTTTCATCATAACATTTCAGATTTTTCTAATTGTAGAAGTAGTTGATTATGGAAAAATGTAGCTTGAGAAAGTTAGTATGTATTCAGTCATTAATTTTTTGGTAACAAAAAGTTTTAACAAATGTTAGTGTAGAGAATGTAGCAATGCATGGTAGTAGGAATATTTACTTTTATTTTGAAGCAGAGGAAGGAAATCTGTATTTCTGTAAATATAGTTGCTATTCTAGTGAGCATATATTGTAAATAGACTATCACAACTTAGTATCTGCCTCCCATTGTTAATTCAGGCTTAGTAGTAAAGTCCTCAGACACTAACTACCCTTGATTTCAGCCAGTAGGCAGAGAAGAATTCCTCAGGTAGTTTGATTAAGAACAACAAAAATTCACAGAAGACAGGGATATGATGTTAGAATTTGGGCTCACTGGAGACCAAGGAATTTTATCTTCTATCCCTTACTCAACTCTCCGCTCCAAAAACCAGAACAGAAACACATCTAAATGTATCTTTGGCCATAAAAAAAAATCCCCATTTCTGAGCATCTAAGAAACATACATATGGGCTGGGTGTGGTGGCTCATACCTGTAATCCCAGAACTTTGGGAGGCCGAGATGGGAAGATCACCTGAGGTCAGGAGTTCAAGACCAGCCTGACCAACATGGTGAAACCTCATCTCTACTAAAATACAGAAATTAGCTGGGTGTGGTTGTGAGTGTCTGAGGCACAGAGAATTGGTTGAACCAGGGAGGCAGAAGTTGCAGTGAGCAGTGATTGTGCCACAGCACTGTAGCCTGGGGTATAGAGCAAGACTGTCTTAAAAAAAAAAAAAAAAAAAAAAAAAAAAGAGAAATGTACATATGGAGGCAAGGTCTCAGAACAGTAGTTAGAGATGATAAGATGTTCAAGTTTTAAGCTATGTATATCGTAGGCACAATTTTACTGTATAAATGTGACCTATCCACTAGGGTAATGACTTCAACCTTTTATTTTTTATTTTTATTTGTTGAATTTTTTATAGAGATGGGATCTCCTTATGTTGCCAGGCTGGCCTCTAACTCTTGGGCTCAAGATCCTCCTGCCTTGGCCTCCCAAAGTACTGGGATTACAGGTGTGAGCCACCATGTGCAGCCAAACTCAACCGACAAAACAACAAACAAACAAAATGTCCCACATGTGCACAAAAAAGTGTGCACATGTGGAATATTTCTCTTATATCATTACTCGGTTTGTACTTCTTCATTCCTGCCCCTGCACTCTCTACGTCTCTGATTCTAGGCTGGTTTAGAGGATACACTGGCCTTAGGTGCTTATATTCCAGTTAGGGAGAAAGGCAATAAGGAATTAAAGAAGTATATAAAACCAAGTATATGTTAGATAATGATGAGTTCTATAATGAAAACAAAATGGAAATAGGATAGTGATATGGGAGGCCTACTTGATATTGTGTGTTCTTCTGAATCTTCTTCTCACTTGTCAGTTGGGAATAATAATTACCTACTTCCTTAGAGTTGTTTGGACTTAATTAAGTTGTGTGTGAAATACACCTAGCAGAGTAACTGGCAGCATACGTAATTATTAAGTACATGTTGTTCTCCTTTTCTCTTTCTTTCTGTAATTTGGATCTTCCAAATCTGTGGTGTAGTGCCGTAGAATCTACCTCAGCTGGAGTATGTTGAAACTATGACCCTGTGTGGTTTTGGAGTTCTTACAGAAAAAGTTAATAACAACATAGATGAATCTTGAGGACATCATGCTTAGTAAAATAAACCAGTTACAAAAGAACAAACACTGCAGGATTTCACTTACATAAGGTAACTAGAGTAGTCAGGCTCATAGAGACAGAAAATAGGATGGTGAATGCCAGGCTGTGACAGGGAGACTGGGGTTGACTGTAGTGGGTATAGAGTTTCACTTTTGTAAGATGAAAAGTTCTGGAGATGGATGGTGGTGATGGTTGCCCAACAGTGTGAATGTATTTAATGTACACTTTATTTAATTTTTATATTTTAATTTTATTTATTTTATTTTTTGAGATGGCGTCTCGCTCTGTCGCACAGGCTGGAGTACAGTGGCACAATCTTGGCTCACTGCAACCTCCACCTCCAGGGTTCAAGCAATTCTCCTGCCTCCGCCTCCCGAGGAGCTGGGATTACAAGTGTGTACCACCATGCCCGGCTAATTTTTTGTATTTTTAGTAGAGATGGAGTTTCATCATGTTGGCTGAGCTGGTCTTGAACTCCTGACCTCGTGATCCACCCACCTTGGCCACCCAAAATGCTGGGATTACAGGTGTGAGTCACTATGCCCAGCCTTTAATGTACATTTTAAAATAGTTAAGATGGTAAATTATATGTTATATATATTTTACTATAATTTTGTTTTTTGAGATGTGGTCTCTCTGTCGCCAGGCTGGAGTGCAGTGGCGCCATCTCGTCTCATTGCAATCTCCACCTCCTGGGTTCAAGGGATTCTCTTGCCTCAGCCTCTTGAGTAGCTGGGATTACAGGCGCAGTTCACCATACCCAGCTAATTTTTGTATTTTTAGTAGAGATGGGGTTTCATGATCTTGATCTCCTGACCTCTTGATCCGCCCACTTTGGTCTCCCAAAGTGCTGGGATTATAGGCGTGAGCCACTGTGCCTGGCCTTTACTGCAATTTTAAAAAGTAAGTGATGAAATTATTTTGGTAAACCTTGCTCCACTCCTCCCATTTTGGTAGGAGTCAGTGAATCAAGTTATTCCAGTTATTTCTGACTAAATCATGAAATAGAAGGTGGTTGTTCTTGCATCATGAATCTATGTGAGAGTCCCATAAAATGAAAACGTTATTAGAAATTTTTATCATCTTAACTTCCAGAGGTGTCAAACCTTAAACTGTGGATTGGTGAGCAGAGAGCACAGTGTGACTGAAAAAGATATTTCTATTGTTTTGTTTTATCAATTTATAATATATTTATTGATCACTTATGGTGTTTAGTGAACAAGAGTAATAACATTTTCTGAGTATTATCTACCAGCAATTATTCTAAGTTTACGCTTAACAATACTTAATACCAATAATGGTTTGTCATCTTTATACAGCAGCCTTGAAGGTGTTATTCTCATTTTATAGAAACCTGAGACTCTGAGTGGATAAGTGACTTTCTATTTTAAAAATGATTTTAGAGAAATTTCAATACATAGAAACGAAGGGAGTGCATTCCAGATGGAATAAAGCATGCATTAGATCTGTGTGTAGGAAGGCATGGGATATATTTGCACAGAGCAAAGAGTTCAGCCTGACTGAAGTCTGGATAACATTCGGGAGATGGGCTGGCGATGTAGTCTCTTCCATTAGAATCTTGACGTGGCTAATGAATTCCTGAACTGTATTCTGTAGGCATTGGGAGGCACCAGTGAATTACCAAGCCTGGGGTTTTTGTTATCAGAGTTATGCATTACAAAGCAATATCTGAGACACATTGGAGTAGTGAGAGAGGGGAGGCCAAAGACCAGTTAGAGTGACCACTTGGAATTCTTTTGCAGTCATTAGGAAGTAGTTGGGGTGAGAGTGCAAATGGCTGATGATAGTTGAGGAGTAAGCTGCGAGGTGAGAAGGGAGAAGCACACATGTAAGAGGAAATGAAGGGGAAGGGAGGAGTCTATGGGGCATGATTGTAAGTAACACTTGGTGTGTGTATGTGTGTGTGTGTGTGTGTGTGTGTGTGTGTGTGTGTGTTGTTGGGGGGCCATAATGGTCACCTGAATATGTAGGTCACATGTAGCTTTGAAAAGGGAGGATTCTGAGAGATATGTGAAAAAAAAAATGCCTTTACACATAGAGCCTGAGCACAAGGGTGGACTTAGCAGTCTTGAATTGAATTTCAAGGGTTGACATTAGGCAACCCTTTTCAGTTTAGCAGATGAAGGTATCTGTATAGAGTGTGGGACTGTAATGGGCCCGGGGACTTGAGTAGTAGACAAGTTTCAACTTCTGTAAGAGAGAATTCAAATTTACTAGAGTCAGTTGTCACACTTTAGAGTGTGACGTGGAATAATAGTAGTGCACTTTTGTTCATCTCTTATACAAATAATGTATAGAGTAGAAGCTCTCTTACACAATATTGGCTATATAATATACCTGCGGTTGGGTTGGCTAAATAGAATGTTTGTTTAAAATGAGAAAGAAAGATACATACCTTAAATATTTTATAAGTGTATGAAGTGTATGAATGCTTATATTTCACCAGTCTTTTGATGTGTAGCCAAGACATTTTCTTTAAAATGTTTTTAGTGTGACTTGCCTTAATTAAATTACATGACTTAATGTTTAGAGACAAAGCATTTATTTTTGCACTCATTTTTGATGTAATATGTAACTAAACTATGTAATTGTAGTAAGCACAGTGGACATAAACTGATTTGAAAGTAAACACAATTTGCTGTAGCATGCAACTCTGTTATTGGGAGAAAAATGATGTGGTGTACCAGAGAGGACTCTGCTTTCCCCCACAAAGAAATTGAAGCTCAGAACTTGTTGCCTGTCCATGGTTTTAGGATTGACAAGAATGATTTTATCATTGCATTCAATGCTTTTCTCATATGGAGTTATAAGGTGATATAGAATAATGTTGTCAGATGTTGGTACTAGGAAGTTATAGACTGTAGTTTTTTAAAAGTAGCAGGTTTATTGAGATTCACATGCCATACAAGTCGCTAATGTAAAGTGTGCAGTTTAAGGCTGTGCGTGGTAGCTCATGCCTGAAATCCTAGTACTTTGGGAGGTAAGGGCAGAGGAACACTTGAGGCCAGGAAATCAAGACTGGTCTGGGCAACACAGCAAGACCTCCATCTCTACAAAAAGATTAAAAAAATTAATCAGACATGGTGGCATGCTCCTGTAGTTCTAGGTACTCTGGAGGCTGAGGCAGGAAGATTGCTTGAACACAGGAGTTTGAGGCTGCAGCGCGCTATAATTGCACCATTGCACTCCAGCCTAGGTGACAGAGTCAAATGTCTTCTCAAATAAATAAAGCGTACAATTAGAGGCTTTTTAATATTCACAGATTTGTACAACCACTACTATAATAGATTTTTAGAACATTTTCATCACCCTCTGAAAGAAACCCTGTACCTATTAATAGTCACCACCTATCTTTTGTCTCCTGGTCCTAGGCAACCACTTACCTGTTTTCTCTGTGTTAGATTTGTCTATTATGGACATTTCTTATAAATGGAATCATATAATATGTGGCCTTTTGTGAATGGCTTCTTTCAGTTAGCATAATGTTTTCAAGATTCACCCATGTTACAGTGTATCTCAGTACTTCATTCCTTTTCATGGCAGAGTAATATTCCATTGTGGATATATCACATTTTATTTATCAATTCATCAACTGATGACATTTAGGTTGTTTTTGCCTTTTGGCCATTACAATAATGCTGCTATGAACATTTGTTTTCATATTTTTGTGTTGATATGGTTTCATTTCTCTGGGATATATACCTGGGTGTGAAATTGCTGGGTCATATTTAACCTTTGAGGAATGTGCAGAGTTTTGATTAGTAATACATGTTATATGGAAGCTGCTAAAATATTAACATGTTGTAAGCATGGCTGTTACTAATAACTGTATTTCCTGTTTTTTAATCTTCCAGCATAGAACATTCCACATTCTGCTTCACACACGGTGACTCACTCACTACTGCTTTGCACCAGTGTGCCCACTCAGAGTGCCTATAAAGTACAAGCTCCAGATCGAAAAAGCTTCTAGATGGATCCTTTCCAGACTCGGTGTCTTTTCTACAAACTCTGTGCCTCAACAACCATTTCTGAGTGGTAAGGACAAGTATATTTTACAAATAAGAATAACAGAATTATAGAAATTTGTAAAATAGTTGTTGTTTGGACAGCCTTTCCTCTTTTCTAGGCCTTCTTTCCTTTATTGTATATGGGTTAATACCTGTACTTTTTTTTGCTAATATTTTCTAAATCAAATCTAAAAGTAGCAAAAACATGAGGTTTTTTGAGACTTCAAAACACTTTTTATATATTACATTTTGTGCGCAGAACATGCATGGTTTGTAAAGAATAGAAACATGTGAACAACTTTATGTCCTTTATTTGTATTCTATAGTCTCTTACTGTAAGGCTGAGATAGTTTATCTTGTTATGTCTTTTTTTTTTTTTTTTTTTGAGACAGAATCTCGCTCTGTTGCCCAGGCTGGAGTACAGTGGCACCGTGTTGGCTCATTGCAACCTCCTCCTCTTGGGTTCAAGCGATTCTCCTGCCTCAGCCTCCCAAGTAGCTGGGATTACAGGTACCCACCACCACACCCAGCTAATTTTTATATTTTTAGTAGAGGTGTGGTTTCACTATGTTTGCCAGGCTGGTCTTGAACTCCTGGCCTCAGGTTATCCGCCCACCTTGGCCTCCTGAAGTGTTGGGATTACAGGCATGAGCCAGCCACCTCAGCCTGTCGTTACTGTCTTATCTATTTAGAGATTTTGAGCCCATTGGTTGAAGAATATCCTCGGTTGAAGAATATCCTCCTACTTTCTGGCAATTGCAAATTATGTGTACATTCATAGAGATGATAAGCGAGGTGTGCAATGCCAACTCTTCTTTTTATAGTACAGCACTATGTGTGCCTTTTCATATTCTGACTTTTTTTTGGAAGTGTAGATGTCAGTTAGCTAACAAATTTTCTAGACATCTCTGAGATTTACTCAGAACAATAGGTGGGTGGTGGGGAGTAAACTTGAGCAGAAATGGGAGACCTTAAAAAGAAAATGATTGAAATAGGCTCATTTTGAGCCAGTCGGTCAACCAATGCCTACTATTTAAGAATGAAAATGTATAATGACATTTAGCATAATAGAGAAGTAAATTACCAAATGGAAACTGTGGTATTAGGTAAGGATGAAAGGCAGGTAGAGTGAAAACTGGGGTACATTTTAGCTCTAGTTCTAATCATTAGTTGCATAGTTTTGTTGGGTGCTGGTTAATTAGCCTCGGCAGACCCAGTTTTCTCATCTGTGAAATGAGTAAATTAGATTAAATGATTTGTGAGGATTTTTGGTGCTTTCCTAATCCCAACAATATATGAACTATAATGAACAAATTGATCATTTTTGGTTTTTTTGAGGATATATTTTGTTTTTTCCCCTAACCTATCTGATAGAGACACTTTAGATCTATTTTTGCTGAATTAGGGGGTTAGAATAAGGTCTCCACTGTCAGAACATTTTTCAGTTAATCTTTCTGTTTTGAAGTTAGTGTCTTTCTTTTATTCTTTCTTTCCACATTCTTATCCTTCTTTCCTTGACCTTGAGGACTTTTCCTTCATTTGACTCAGACCCTCTCTTTCTGTCCACTCCTCTATCATATTAGTGGCTCTCGTGATGCTTCCTTAACATGTCTAGCATCCATTATTTTCACATTAGCAATTTTCCATGGTCACTACATCTTAGATCCGTGATTCTGGTTCCGGTACCTTTTATAAAAACACATACCTTTTGAAGCGGAGTGTGATGGCTCATGCCTCTATTCCCAGTGCTTTGGGAGGCCCAGGTAGGGGGATGACTTGAGGACAGGAGTTTGAGACCAGCCTGGCAACATAGCAAGACCGTATCTCTACAGAAAATTTAAAAATCAGCCATGCATGATAGTTGCACACCTGTAGTCCCAAATACTTGGGAGGCTAAGGTGGGAGGGTTGTTAGAGCCCAGGAGGTTGAGGTTGCAGTGAACTGTGATTGCGCCACTGCGTTCCAGCCAGGGTGACAGAGCAAGACTCTGTCTCGGGAGGCTAAGGTGAGAGGATTGCTTGAGCCCAAGAGGTTGAGGTTGCAGTGAGCTGTGATTGCATCACTGCATTCCAGCCAGGGTGACAGAGCATGACCGTGCCTCTTAAAAAGAAATACAGACATTTTTTGAAACAAATTTGGGAGAAGAGTGTGATTCTTTGGCAGGTAGCTAAAGCCAGCAGTAGTCCACCAGGACTGGAGCCTCAAGGTTCTCTTACTTTTCACTTTTAATCACTTCTTCCCTCGGACCTCATTATTACCTGGAACAGTTTCTTCTCTAAGGTCTTAGAAATAGGATGTTCTTTTTATTTCAGGATTTTTTTTTCTTGTGTCTGTGAAAAAAAAAATGTTTTGTCTTATTTAAAATTTTTATTGTGGAAAATGAGAAACATATGCAGAAGTAAACAGACTGGTATAACCAATCCCTTTGTATTCAGACCCAGATTCAGTCATTATCAAGTCATGCCCAAATTGTTTATTTATTCCCCACTAAGTTTTCTCCCATTCCTATATTATTTTAAAGCAAATTCTAGACATCATATATCTTATTTATAAGTATTTCAGTATGTATCTTAAGACCCATTAAAAAAATCAAGAGAAAATTGCTATGAATACTCTTGTATATATCTTTGGGCAGGTCTGTGTACTTTTTTCCTTGGGTATATACCCAGAAATAGAATTTTTACTTCTGTATGTTCATATTTTAAAAAAGTCATGAAGAGAATAAAAATAATTTAAAAAATAAAAAAAAGAATTTGCAATATTGGTTTGGACTTAGCACATTCTTTTAGCAATGTTTAGTCAAATTACTATGTATATTATTATGTATTACTGTGTAATAAACTACCCTGAAACTTAGTGGCTTAACACAGTGACATTATTATCTCATAGTTGCTGTGAGTCAGTTTCTTTGGGGTGCAGCTTAGCTCATGCTTTTGGCTCAGAGGCTCTCATAAAGTAGCAATCCAAGTATCTTCTGGGGCTGCATTCATCCCAAGACTCAAGTAAAAGGGGCAAAAAGGGTCAACCTTTTGGGGTGCTTTCAAGCTCACTCATGATTATTGGCATGTCTCAGGTCCTTTCTGGCTGTTGGCCAGAGACCAATTCCTTGATGCTTCCATAGGGCAGCTAACAACCTGGGCGGCTGGTTGTTAGTTCAGAGCAAGGGAGAGAAGGCATCCACGATGGAAACCATGCTCTTTAGGCAACTTACTCTTTTTTTTTTTTGATACACAGTCTTGCTCAGTCGCCATGTGCCAAGCTAGAGTGCAGTGGTGCAATCTCAGCTCACTGCAACCTCTGCTTCCCGGGTTCAAGCAATTCTCCTGCCTCAGCCTCCCTAGTAGCTGGGACTATAGGCATGCACCACCACAGCCAGCTAATTTTTGTATTTTAGTAGGAACAGGGTTTCACCATGTCGGTCAGGATGGCCTCAATCTCTTGACCTCGTGGTCTGCCTGTCTAGGCCTCCCAGAGTGCTGGGATTACAGGCGTGAGCCACCGCGCCCAGCCCTCTGCAACTTAGAGTGACAGCTCATCATACCTGCTGCATCCTTTTTGAAAAATTATTATGGTAAAGTGTGCATAATGTAAACTTAACATTTTAACTATTTTAAGTGTACAATTCAGTGGCCTTACATACATTCACATTGTTATGCAATTATTACCACCATTCATCTCCAGAACTTCCTCATCTTCACAAAATGAAACTGTATATATCCATTAAATAACTCCCCATTCTCTTCTTTGCCCAGCCCCTGACAACCACCATTCTATCTCTAAGAGTTTGACTCCTCTAGTGGAATCATGTAGTTAGAGTATTTATCTTTTGGTGACTGGCTTTTTTAACCCTGGGTAATGTCTTCGAGGTCATTCATGTTATAGTATGTGTCAGAATTTCATTGTTTTTCAAGGCTAAATGATATCCCATTGTATTTATATACCACATTTTGTTTATCCATCCATCCACTGATAATTTGAGTTCTTTCCACGTTTTGGCTATTGTGAATAATGATGGTAGGAACATAGGTATTCAGCTGAATTCTGTTCTTAGAATCAAGACTTTCAATTCAATCTACACTAAAGGGGAGGTGAGGCTGGGCGTGGTGGCTCATACCTATAATTCCAGCACTTTGGGAGGTCAAGGCCAATAGATCACTTGGATCAGTTTAAGACCAGCCTCTCCAATATAGCAAAACACTGTCTCTGCTAAAAATACAAAAATTAGCCAGGGGTGGTGGCATGTTCCTGTAGTTTCAGCTACTCAGAAGGCTGAGGCAGGAGAATTGCTTGAACCTGAGAGGTAGAGGTTGCAATGAACTGAGATCACACCACTGCTCTCCAGCCTGGGCAACAAAGTGAGACTCTGTCTCAAAAAAAAAGAAAGGAGGTTGATACTTAAGGGTGTGAATACCAGAAAGTGTGATCATGGGGGCTGCTCTTGGAGATATCACACTGTTTAAGTTAGTCTTAATCATTGTTCTCTGTATAGTTATGCCAACAACTGGATATACAATTAAGTTCATTTTCTTTCATATTTAATAACTGTTCTAAATGTAATTTTGTTTTATAATCATATATAATAGTTTTATAGTTCTAAAGTTGAATTCTGCTTCCTCCTCTGTATAAGTAGTTGCATTCTAGAAACCTTTGTTTTTTTAAGAAAAATTTAAGCAAGTTATATATTCATATTTCTCCTTTCTTATATAAATGATAGGATACTGTATACTTTTTTTTTTTACTTGAAATATTCTGGGGATCACTCCTTAGTGGTGTATTACTCATTTTTTTTATAGACATATAATAACCCATTGGGTGAATGTGCCATAGATTATTTAACCAGTTCCTAGTTGATGGGGACTTGGATTGTTTATAATCTTTTGCTAACATAAATGGTATAATAGAAATGCATAACCTTGTGGATATATAAATCTTTTAATATCTTGCCATTTTATGTTTGGGACAGGTTCTTAAAAGTGGAATTGCAGGTTCTTAGAAGTAGAATTATAGGGCCATGAGTATACAGTGTTGTTTGTTTGAAGACAGTCTCATTCTGTCACCCAGGCTGGAGGGCAGTGGCGTGATCTCCACTCACTGCAACCTCTGCCTCCAGGGTTCAAGCAATTCTCATGCTTCAGCCACCTGAGTAGCTGGGATAACAGGCATGTGCCACCATGCCTGGCTTTTTTTTTTTTTTTTTTTTTGAGATGGAATCTTCATCTTGTTGCCCAGGCTGGAGTGTAGTGGCGTAATCTCTGCCCACTGCAACCTCCGCCTCCCAAGTTTAAGAGGTTCTCCTGCTTCAGCCTCCTGAGTAGCTGGGATTACACGTTCCCGCTACCACGCCCGGCTAATTTTTGTACTTTTAGTAGAGATGGGGTTTCCCCATGTTGGCCAGGTTGATCTCAAACTTCTGACCTCAGGTGATCCCCCTGCCTCAGCCTCCCAAAGTGCTGGGATTATAGGCATGAGCCACTGTGCCCGGCCTTTTTTTTGTATTTTTTAGTTTCACCATGTTGGCCAGTCTGGTCTGGAACTCCTAGCCTCAGGGATCTGCCTGCCTTGGCCTCCTCATGTGCTGGGATTACAGGCGTGAGCCTCCATGCCCCATCTTGTTTGTGTGTGTGTGTGTGTGTGTGTGTGTGTGTGTTTTAACCTGGGTATTGCTAGATTTATTCTCATAAAGAATTGTACGTCTTTGTGCTCCCATCAGTAATATATGAGAGTGCCAGTTTTTCCATACATAAACCTTGTCAGCAGAGTATATTGTCAAACTTTGGGGGTTTTGCCAAATGGAATCTCATGGTAGTGTTAATTTCCACCTCATTATGAGTAATAGTATCTTTTATATGGCTAAGAGGAATTTGCATTTCTTTTTCTTTTTCTAACTATTTCTTTAGCCTTCTTTTCCATTTGTTGGTATTTTTTATTTTATAAGCTCTTTACACATTAGAAATATCAATCGCTTGTCTATTTGTTTGTTTGTTTTCCCTAACAGTTAAACAGAGATATTTTTTCAACTTACTTTACTTTTTCCTCATTCTTTTTTATTAATGTTACATTTATTCTTCTGGATAAGAGATCATTTGACATTTAGTGACTCCACTTGTACACCTCAGACGTATTCCATTATTTCTTCAAGTTCAACATGTTTTAGATAGAAATTCACTTTATCTACAAACCTGTGTTCCCTTTATCAGGTAATGGTATTGCCATATTCCCAGATGAGAAATTGAAGTGACCTTTTTGACTTTATTTATTATTTATTCAATAAGTATTTATTGAGTATCCATCAGCAAATTTGTTGAGGTTTCAAGTACGGGCTAGGCACTAGGTAACAAATAGTATAATCCTAGCTCTCAGGGAATGGTCTAAGAGGGGAGTAGGTGTTCCACAAATACATAAACCATGCCTAAATACATGGTTAGAAATTCCAAAAGAGAATGTAAAAGTGGGGATATATTATTAGATTGGAGTGGTTGTGAGTTGTCTCTGAGAAAATGACTCTTAAGCTAAAATTTAAAGGATATTTAAGATTAGCCCGGTGGAAAAATGTCAGTTTAGAATTAGCTTGGTGAAAAAAAAAGACACGGGAAACAGTGTATAGAAGGATCCTGAGGCAGAAACAAAGCTGGACTTCTAGGAAATGAAAAGACCAGTTTAGGTGGCCTGCAGGGAGAAGGGTTGGAAGGGTCTGAGATATCATCTGATTGCTTTGTAAAGAGATCACTCTGGCTATGATGGGGGTAATCCTTTGGAGGGGGTCATATAGAAGTCAGTCAGGAGCTGGTTAGCAGACTTGTTGTAGTAATTGTGAAGTGATGGTGCCTATTTGTTCAGTTATAAAATTCTTTCAGTTCTAATTCAGGACTTTGGTCATCTCTCTTGACCACTGGAATAGATTTTTTTAAATTGGTCCCACTCTGTCTTAGTACCTGTTCCCCATCCAGTCTGCTTCAGAAGACTACTTTTAAAGTCAACAGTCTATTCATATCACTTCCTTTCTCAAAAACTCATGGTGGTTCCATGATTGTAGAAGAATGAGATCCCACCTGGAATTGAAACGTCTTTCATTTTCTTTAGGTTTCAAGGTCTGCTCTCCTGAGACAACTTTCTTTTAGGCAGCCAAGATGAGTACTTTTCTGCCTCTTTTCTTAGCTCATCTTCCATCTTCCATTATGACCTTTCTTCCCTGCCAACCCTGCTATTCTCTGATCCTTCTTAGAGCCCAAGATTGATTTTTTTTAAAAACTCAACGTATACTCTATTTTCTTTTGCTCTGTAAATTCTAAGATTTATCATAGTTTATGTTGAGAAATATTCATGAATTTATTTAGAGTGCAAAGACATTATATATATATATATATATATATATTTTTTTTTTTTTTTTCTTTTTCTCTTCTTCTTTTTTTTTTTTGAGACAGAGTCTCACTCTGTCACCCAGGCTGGAGTACAGTGGTGCAATCTTGGCTCTCTGCAACCTCCGCCTCTTGGGTTCCAGTGATTCTCATGCCTCAGCCTCCTGAGTAGCTGGGATTACAGACGTGCACCACCATGCCTGGCTAATTTTTTGTATTTTTAGCAGAGACAGGGTTTCACCATGTTGGCCAGTCTGGTCTCGAGCTCCTGACCTCAGGTGATCTGCCCGCTTCAGCCTCCTAAAGTTCTGGGATTACAGGCATGAGCTACAATGCCTGGCCTATTTTTTATTTTTAAAACTGATAGGGACCCAGTAGATATTTGTTGAATTGTATGAGATTAGGTAGCATTCCATGTGATGGATCAATCATTGAAATTTCTTGTAAAAGAAGCAAGTTTCAAGCATAATTTTATAAATATTTTGAATAGAACCTTCACTGAATAACCTCATTTAGAAACGGAAAAATCTTACTTGTTGTTTGAAGCAGCTTTTATAGTTCAGTGCACATCAAGTAATGCTTATATTCTCTATACTGGGCTAACAAAACTATGTTTATATAGCAGTATCAGAGTTCTTATGACTTATTGCAGATAATAGCATATTTAGGTCATTAAATATTCGATTGCCAGGTAGCAGAAAATGGTCAATAAAATAATGAATGTGTAGGTATTTTAAATATACCTCTGCTTTTACCTGAGATACCTTTGGACTCATTGTCCATTTAGCTAACTTCTTAGCACGTATCTTTTTAGAGTAAGTATAATAGTCTGCATATTGACAAGGATTAGTTTACTTGCTTCTCATATTTGATTACGTTAGTGTATCAGCACCAGCCAGCATGTTTCTTTTGTAAAGAGAAAGGTACTAATGTTATTTACTGCCTACAACTTGCAAAATGATTTCATGTACTCTCTTTAAAAATCCTTATAGGTTTTATTCTCTCCCTCTCTTACTAAATTTTTCCTTCCCCCTCTTCCTCAATTTTTCCTTCCTGCTCTTCTTTTTTCCTCTTCTTCTCTTCCTATAAATGAGATGTAGTGACTTTGGGTAACTGTGGCTTAGTCCTGTGTAACTATGTATGTTACTTAGTCCTGTGTAACTATACTACATACATTGTGTTGCCTTCTCACATGAAATTATTTCTCTGAAATTACACTGGAAATGGGGTTTTTACAGATTTGTTGTAGATATGGCTTTATAGATATTAATCTAACTTTTAGATTCTTTGGATCACCTCTTGAATTAAATAGTTGTTTTTGTCTCGTAGTACATATTGATGAAGTAAAAGGGTTGGGCAATTATAATAATTTTGGTCCTATACTGAATTTTTGTTATCTGAAATGCAGTAGAAACTAAACCTTTTAAAGTCACATTTAACAGTTTTAGTGTTTCAATCGTATTAACTAATGAAAACCATTTTGCTTTTATTATTTTAAGGTAAAGAAGTATCTTAATGGAAATGTTAAATGAGTTTGCTTAAGATTAAATAAGCACCTTGAGTCTAGTTTCTGGAATGTGATTTTAAGTTTTTAAAAAAATTACTAATAGGAACTAGGACAAGTACTTACAGGTAGGAGTCAAATTATTTGATACAGTAAGCTTCAATTACAGTGTCTTTAGTTTGGAGTGATGAAAGTTTTTGTTTTTATTTTTTTGTAATCTAATTTTTTTGAGAGAGATAGGGTCTTACTCTGTCACCCAGGCTGAAGTGTAGTGGTGCTCACTACAGTCATAGCTCACTGTCAATCATAGCTTGACCTTCTGGGCTCAAGCGATCCTCCCCCCCTTAGTAGCTGGGACTACACATAAACACCACCACGCCTGGCTAATATTTTAATGTGTGTGTGTGTTTTTTTGTTTTTGTTTTTTAAGAGATGGGATCTTACTGTGTTGCCCAGGCTGGTCTCAAACTCCTGGGCTCAGTGATCCTCCCACCTCAGCCTCCCCAAGTGCTGGGATTACAGGCATGAGCCACTGTGTCTAGCTAAAAGTTTTTGTTTTTAAAACTGAGAATCTGTAAAAGCAAAAATATTCATTGTAGCTTATGGTTTGACAGGTTTATGAAAGGCTTAAAAGATAAAATTGTCATAAGTAAAATACTGCATTTCACATAGGATTTATGTAACTAGTAGTGATGGTGAAAAAACCTGATATGAGGTGGGAGAAATGACTCAGTGTCTCACTTTGCCCTCCCTGTGTCTTATTTCCCCTCTCATTTTAAGTTCTACATGAGTATTACAGCTTCAAATATAATCATGGCATTAATTCAGAAGCCTGATATATTAAAAAATCATCTTTTGTTTTTCTGTTAATAACTGCATTTGTACCATACTAGAGCTTTTCTACCACACTCTCCTTCTGAGATGGTATAGAGCTAGCTGGGTGAGTCATACCACACCATGAATTTCTTAAAGTGGTAGGTAGTGTTGTATTCATCATTTGTGTCCCTCATTGCCTAGTGCAGTGCTTGGTAGGCCGTTGGACTCTGTTCCTTTATTATACTGTACCTGGTATTAGGTTTCTAGAGCACTTAAATTTTTTTTCGCCTTTTTGTTTTACTCTAATAAATCTTCTAGTTAACATTAATACTAGCCTTAAATGTGATTTAAGTGTATGTTAAAATTCTTAAGAAGAGTAGCAAATCTAGACTGGGAACTGGATCCATAGACAATATTCGAAAGATTCCATTCAGATAACCCTGAACACCACTAAACTGATCCAGGAGCCAAATATTCTCTCAAAATAGAGAGGAAAAAGGAAAAGAAGCATGTTGGGACCCAGGAGAAGAAGGATGATTTATGTGGAGTGGAGGAAATTTTCATTTTAAACCATAGGTACTGCCATTGATCCTTATTCGTTTTTTTTTTTTTTTTTTTTTTTTCTTTTGGAGATGGAGTTTTGCTCATTACCCAGGCTGGAGTGCAATGCCACGATCTCGGCTCACTGCAACCTCCTCCTCCTGGGTTCAAGCAATCTCCTGCCTCAGCCTCCCAAGTAGCTGGGACTACAGGCGCGCACCACCATGCTCGGCTAATTTTTTTGTATTTATAGTAGAGATGGAGTTTCACCATGTTGACCAGAATCATCTTGATCTCTTGACCTCGTGATCCACCTGCCTTGGCCTCTCAAAGTGCTGGGATTATAGGCGTGAGCCATCGTGCCCGGCGATCCTTGTTTACTTTTGTCAGGTTTTCCCTATAACAGAGAAACTGCGGACCAAGAATTGTGCAGCTGATTGAATTAGCACCTTGTTTAAATTGTTAGCATTCATCTTTGAGAAGCATATTTTTAGATTAAAGATTTTTAAAATCCTGACTGAAACAAAGGACGATTCCTTTCCTTTTTGAAGTTGTTCATTGAACTTTAAATAGTAAGGCATTAGCAGAAGAGGAGTGAATTTAGTCTTCAGATCAGCATCTCTGTGATTTATTGGTCACAATATGACTTCTTCTCCATTCCCCACTGTTTTTTTGCTTTTGATTAAAGTAAATTCTTATCTTTTCATGAAATATTTAAAGCAAATTATGTGTTAATTATGTTTAATTATCCTTTTTGAGAGGTCTCTAGCTTTTTCTGTTCTAAGGTTCAGAATCAATATAAGAATATATTGAAATCGTAATTGCATTTTATTTTTCAAACAACTGTTGAAAATAATTGCATTTTAATTTGAGAATCTTATGTCAAATAACTCCATATAACAGCTTATACTTTAAAATATCATCCAGAGGTACAGTATTTTTCAGTTCATTTATTAGCTTTGTCAGTTTCTACGTCTGTAAAGTTGAACATTTAAAGTTGAAATTATGGGCTGGTTTGGGTTAAAATGAAGTAACACACGTGAAGCATCTAATGTAGTTGGTCACGCATAGTAGGCCCTCGGTAATTAGTGGTTGTTGCTGCTATTATGGATACTTAATTAGCTTGGATTTCTAGGGCACCATTTGTTAGGGTGCAGTGAACCAATTCTGAATTCTGTCCTCCTATATTTGTTATTTGTTTAGACTGACTTAACCACTGTGGAGAATAAAGCCTATTTGTGGGGTGGGGTGGGGGTGGGGCCTACTGACTTTGTATGTGTGTTTTTTCAGAGTTACGGGATGTGTACTGGAATGTGAAGGATTAAGATTTGTGGCAGCATGTTCTATATGGCCATCCATAGTGACCAAAGTGATTTGGAATGTTGTTTTGTTACTAACTTGGAAATGTGTTATTTTCTCTACAGAGGATGTTGATCTGAATAAACTGCTTATTAGGCTTTATACAATTCTAGAACGAGAAGAACTGTCAATCAGTGTAAATCTCACCCAGCACAATATTTTCTTTCATAAACATGGGGCGGAGGCAATACCAAGATAACCACTTTTGAGACAGAGCCAGGAGCTGTTTTGTAACTCAGAGGGTATGTGATAGCCCCAGCTTTGGAGCCTGTCAAGTTGGGAAATTGTGGCATGGAGGCTTGCAGAAAAATAATCTTGTTTATTACACCTGAATAGGGTACTTTCACAGCTTTTTAAAAAGTCATCAGCTAACTAGGTCCTCAGAGAGAGGCAAGAAGCCATTGGAGTAGTTAGAGATTGTGGCTGTAGTCAGTTTTCCGGTAACAGGAGCTGTGAGCACCACTTCTTTGATGAAGTCTTTCCTGTTCCCTCCTCCACTCAGGTTGATGACTGTCTCCTTTGTACCTGGTTTCAGCTTGAACATACTTAGGTAACTTCTCTCAAAGCACTTGAAACATGTTAGTACCCGTATCTCCCTTCCAGCTTGTCTGTAAACTTCTTGATGGTAGCAGTTGTGTGTTTTAAGTGCCACTGAGTATGGATTACTGGAGCTTAGGTTGACCCCCAGTAAATGTTAACTGCAGGTCTCCCTGTGCCTTGTGGAAATGCCTCAACATCAACTGGTTCAATTACATCCTTCAGCTTGATCACTAACAAGTCTTTAGTGAAAAGCCTCCAGAGATGCTATTCCCATTCTGTACCATCCTCATTATTCCCATTCTTATTTCTTTCTTCTTTGCCAATGCAAATTATTTATTTCTTTAAGTCCTTCTCCGTGAAGCTTTTTAAAAGTATGCTACATTTTAGGGCCAGGCACGGTAGCTCACACCTGTAATCCAGCACTTTGGAAGGTCGAGGCGGGTGGATCACCTGAGGTCAGGAGCTTGAGACCAACCTTACCAACATGGTGAAACCCTGTCTCTACTAAAAATACAAAATTAGTCGGGCATGATGGCATGCACTTGTAATCCCAGCTACTTGGGAGGCTGAGGCAGGAGAATTGCTTGAACCCAGGAAACGGAGGTTATAGTAAGCTGAGATCGCACCACTGCACAGCCTGGGCAACAGAGTGAGCTCCATCTCAAAAAATAAAAATAAAAGTATGCTTCGTTTTAGCTAATTTGTAATTAACATTGAGAAATCCAAGAAAGGTGAGAAATGTAAACCACAGCTGGAGATTTAAAATTGGACCCATAAAAATACATTTTTTAAAAAGTAAAAAAATTTCATAAACATTTTTGTTGTTTAAAAATCTGAAATTATATTAATTTTGGTAAAATTCTAAATCGTTTTCCAAATAATTTAAAACCTCAAAAGAATGGAAATTTTAGGTAAAATGTAGGTAAAAATGGAAAGAAAGTAAGAGTTGTATTATAACTTTCAGGCTGTTATAAGAAATATCTTTTACCAGCCGGGCACAGTGGCTCATGCCTATAATCCCAGTACTTTGGAAGGCTGAGGTGGGTGCATCACCTGAGGTTGGGAGTTCGAGACCAGCCTGACCAACATGGAGAAACCTTGTCTCTACTAAAACTGTAAAAATTAGCTGGGCATTGTAGCGCATGTCTATAATTCTAGTTACTTGGGAGGCTGAGGCAGGAAAATTGTTTAAACCCAGGAGGCGGAGGTTACAGTGAGCCAAGGTCTCACCATTGCACTCTAGCCTGGGCAAAAAGAGCGAAGCTTCATAAATAAATAAATAAATGTCTTTTACTGTATCATATGGTATTTTATGGTATTATATAGAAATACAGGGATTGACCTTATTATCCTTATTATACAAGGTTTTATTGTGTTTTAAAATTTCAGGTCTTTTATGTAGCTTCCCTTATACCTCTGCTTCAGTTATACCATAATAGTTTATAGAAATTTAATGTATATAGGAAAAAGCCATGTCATTGACTTTTTTTTGGAGGAAATTATTCATTTTAAGACAAAAGCAGAGACTATTTGAGCCAAGAACTGATGGATTTAAGAGTGCTGTTGATCATGGTTGACTTGTGAACATAATTGATTTATAGATCTTTTATTATTTTTTCTTGTACTGGGCTGATGGTTTTTTTTTTTTTTTTTTTCTTGCTTATTGGCTAATAATAGTATCATTAAGCACGCAGGGGAAAAATAATGTTATTGAAACTAAAATAATTTAATTTGAGTTTAAATATATATATATACTCATTATATTTTAAGTTCTGGTATACAAGTGCAGAACGTGTAGGTTTGTTGCATAGGTATATGTGCGCCCTGAAGGTTTGCTGCACCTATCCACCCATCATCTAGGTTTTAAGCCCCACATGCATTAGCTATTTGTCCTAGTGCTCTACCTCTCTTCCTTCCTCCTCACCCTCTGACTGCCCCCAATGTGTGATGTTCCCCTCCCTGTGTCCATGTGTTCTCATTGTTCAGCTCCCGCTTATGAGTGAGAACAGAGGTGTTTGGTTTTCTGTTCCTGTGTTTGCTGAGGATGATGGCTTCCAGCTTCATCCATGTCCCTGCTTATCATTTTAATCCAGTCTATCATTGATGGGCATTTGAGTTGGTTCCAAGTCTTTGCTATTGTAAATAGTGTTTCAATAAACATACATGTGCATGTGTCTTTATAGTAGAATGATTTATAATCATTTTGGTATATATCCAGTAATGGCATTTTGGGTTCTAGATCCTTGAGAAATCACCACCATGTCTTCCACAATGGTTGCACTAATTTACATTCCCACCAACAGTGTGTAAAAGCATTCTATTTCTTCACAGCCTCACCAGCATCTATTGTTTCTTGACTTAATAATTAGCATTTTGACTGGGGTGAGGTGGTATCTCATTGTGGTTTTAATTTGCATTTCTCTAATGATCAGTGATGCTGAGCTTTTGTTTCCATATATTTGTTGGCTGCATAAGTCTTCCTTTGTGAAGTGTTTGTTTATATTCTTTGCCCACTTTTTGGTGGGGTTGTTTGTTTTTTTCCTGTAAGTTTGTTTAAGTTCCTTGTAGATTCTGGCTATTAGATCTTTGTCAAACGGGTAGCTTGCAAAAATTTTCTCCCATTCTGTAGGTTGCTTTTGCTATGCAGAAGCTCTTTAGTTTGATTAGATCCCATATGTCAGTTTTTGCATTTGTTGCAATTGCTTTTGTCATTTTCATCATGAAGTCTTTGCTCATGCCTGTGTCATAATTTTACAGTTTATTGTATTTATGGATAAAGTAAAAGTAACAAGAACAGTATTTGTTCTATGGTATTTGTTTTTTGTGTTTCATGACACATTATATCCACATACAAATAAATACATGTATTTACAGGAAATACATTTTAACATCTTAGTGCTTATGAATTTTCAGATAATATATAATAACATTGATTTTTACATGTAATCGCATGTGGAAAACTTACATTTAAATGACTCAGACCTTTACATTTATGTGTAGTTTACACATTATCAGTTGAAATTAATTCATCTTTATTTTGTATTTTATTATTTGTCTGAATGCCACTTTGCTCGTCTCTGTGGGAGAATTAATGATGTGTGTACCCTTTAGAGGATCACATTCTCAGAGCAACTTTTATAGCACTGCAGAATTCTAGAGCAGGAAGAAACTCTGGAGGTTATCTTTTCTTATGGGTATGTTTAAACAGTAGTTCTCTGACTCTTAGGCATTTTCTCCTTTGCTCAGTCAGCAGGAGATATGGGCCAATTTTTTCTTTGTTTGTCTGTATGAAACAGGGTCTCACTCTGTTGCCCAGGCTAGAGTGCAGTGGCACAATCATTGCTCACTGCAGCCTCTACCTCCAAGGCTCAGGTGATGCTCTGACCTGAGCCTAGGACTACGGGCTACCGCCACCATGCCAGGCTGACCTTTTGCATTTTTAGTAGAGATGAGGTCTCACTCTGTTGCCCAGTCTGATCTCAAATTCCTGAGCTCAAGTGAGCCTCCTGTCTTGGCCTCCCACCTGAGATTACAGGTGTGAGCCATCATGTCCAGCCATGGGGCAGTTTTTTTAGTCCAGAGATTTACAAATTATGCAGTCAAGAAACAATTTTAGTGGGAAATGACTGGAATATAATACTTGTTTTTCCTCCAAATACATTAGAGACTACCAAAACATACTGCAGGTTATTTCAAACATACCATAATATATCGTGTATATGTATACTGGATTTTAAAAAATGTATTATAAATTTTTAAATATATTTTTAAAATGTATTTTTTACTGAAGTGAAAAGATTTTAGAAAACATATCTTTAATGTGTCTACTCCCCCACCTCCCACCCCCACTTGAAACCTGGGGAGCAGCCGTCGTTCTTCATCCCTAGATACGCTGCTGACGGTCTTTGCCTGTGCTCCCTTGCGCTCATGCCTGACACCAAAGTAAAGTGTTTTCTACACAGAAACCAGGCGATATTTTCCTGTGATACGTGTTAGTAAAAGATGCGCAGTGAGATCTTTTTTTATTATGCTGTTCTTGCATGCCTTTGGGCAAAAAGTAAAAACACTTTGGTGGCTCTAATTTTTAATCTGTGAGTATTGCTTATGATGTGCCTAACTTGGTACCAAGATGTGATTCAGGCACCAAGAGAATTTGGATTATTTAATACTAGTACATAATAAAACTCCTTATCAAATATTCATGTGGGCACATACAGAGGCATAATTGTATTCTTGTAGTGCACAATATAAATACTAATATTGTTTTGGAGAATCAGCATGGTATGCTGAAGCCATGGTTTGGAAAAATGCATTGTAGTATGTTTTTATCTGTGGGAATTTCTGGCAAGTATAATTGAGAGATTCTAAATACTGTAGTTGTTTACTTCACTTTTGAATTTGGCTTAAGTATTTCTGGTCTTTTTTTTTTATAATTGCTGAATTATTATTTTGCTGTATCTGTGGTTGAAGCTAAACCATGATTGTTTTGTTATTTTAATATTTATATTTTCTTTTAAAGGTGTATTTTAGAAACAATTTTCTCTCACTGAAAGGAGTTAAAAAAATATTTAAATGGGAGAATAGTAGAATAAATGCCCAGGTGCCCGTTCCTCAGCTCAAACGTTTATGAAACCATTGTTAGCCACTCCCTTTCTGAAGGCCCCAATTATTTTTGATGCATTTTCTTTGTCACAGCATTTCACCTGTAAATACTTCAGTATGCATTTCTGAAAGACAAGGACTCCTGTTTTTAGATAAAGTAGAATCTTAAGAACCTTTTTGAAGAATGTACTGAATTAGGCTGGGCACAGAGGACACCTGTAATCCCAGCACTTTGGAAGGCTAAGGCTGGTGGATCTCCTGAGGTTGGGAGTTTGAGACCAGCCTGACCAACATGGAGAAACCCCATCTCTACTAAAAATACAAAATTAGCCAGGCATGGTGGTGCATGCCTGTAATCTCTGCTATTCGGGAGGCTGAGGTAGGAGAATCACTTGAATGTGGGAGGCAGAGGTTGCAGTGAACCGAGATCGTGCCATTATAATCTGGCCTGAGCAACAAGAGTGAAACTCCATCTCAAAAAAAAAAAAAAAGACAAAAGAAAAAGAAAAAAGAAGATACTGAATTATGGTCATTGAATTTGTTTATGAGATATTTGATATAAAGGAAAATGAGATTGTTTAAATGGAATAAATGGAAAAAAGAAATACTCAACAAGCAGTTGTACTAAGAAACAATAGAAAAATTACAGTGAAAAAGCCAATTAATAGCTCATAAAGTACCCTTGGAGAAAAGGAAGACGTTTGCATTTTTTTTTTTGAGACGGAATTTCACTCTTGTTACCCAGGCTGGAGTGCAATGGCGCAATCTCGGCTCACCGCAACCTCCGCCTCCTGGGTTCAGGCAATTCTCCTGCCTTAGCCTCCTGAGTAGCTGGGATTACAGGCACGCGCCACCATGCCCAGCTAATTTTTTGTACTTTTAGTAGAGACGGGGTTTCACCATGTTGACCAGGATGGTCTCGATCTCTTGACCTCATGATCCACCCGCCTCGGCCTCCCAAAGTGCTGGGATTACAGGAGTGAGCCACCATGCCCGGCGACGTTTGCATTTTTTAACAGCCAGCATGTGTCCACATTCCACATAGGTCACTAGGGAAGTAAAGCCAAGTGTATTTCATACCATTTGAAATAGCAATTCTGTTTTGAGACTTTTTCTTAAGGGAGAAATCAAAGATGTATACAAAGATTGCCAATCAAGATATTCATTGCAATATTACTTAGAGAAATGAGGAACTGAACTTTTTAAAAGAGATCTTTTAGTCCATTCTTTTATTTTTATAGATAACACAGGTAGTTTCCATTTATTAAGTACTTCCCAAATTTCAAGCATTTTGCTAACACCTTAACGTGAGTTACATTACTTAAACCTCTAACAATAATAAATAAGCAATATTTATTCAGTCTTCAACTTTCACTTGAGAAACTAAGGCTTGGGCTGGGCGCAGTGGTTCACACCCATGCTTCCAGCACTTTGGGAGGCCAAGGCAGGCAGATCACCTGAGGTCAGGAATTTAAGAGTAGCCTGGCCAACATGGTAAAACCCTGTCTCTACTAAAAATACAAAAATTAGTTGGGCGTGGTGGCATGTACCTATAGTCCCAGCTACTAGGGAAGCTGAGGCCGGATAATTGCTTGAACCTGGGAGGTGGAGGTTGCTGTGAACTGAGATCGTGCCACTGCACTCCAGCCTGGGCGATAGTGAGACTCTGTCTCAAATAAATAAATAAATAAATAAACAAAATAAACAAAACCAAAAACAAAACATTAAGGCTTGAGTTTAACTAACTTGTCCTAGACAACTCAGGAAATAAGCATAAAGGAGAGTTCTGAACTTAATCTAATTCCAGAGCCTTTGTATCTAAACATTATACCATACTACTTCCTGACCTAGTCAAAAAGGTGATTTAGACCCATAATAAGAAATGTGAAGAAGAAAGAGACTTTGCTTCAGGTCACAAAAAATAATGCAAAAGCGAGCCTGAAAAATCCTCACTCAGGGCTAAATACAATCTGTCACCTGCCACATGAATATGTCTAATAAAAATAATTGTTCCTTATTTCTTCTCTTTAGTATCCTATGTTCAACGTTTCCCCATCTACTATTTATGCAATTTTAAGTTTCTGATCTTTATTTTCTTCTCTGAGGAATAATTTTCTGAATCATATTTGCTCAGCAGCATTCATGAAATAGCACTGCAGTACTCGTTTCCTGAACCTAAAGGAATTGAACTTAATGCTCAGTATTAGTGGAATTGTTAAATGGAGATAATATATTTATAAAATAATGTTTTGTAACCGCTAGATATTGTACAATATGATTTCAGTTATATACAATACAGTGTTTAATTTGTATAGAAAGACTTGAAACAAATTAACCCAGATGGTAAAATGAATTCATAGTGGCTACTATGAATTCTACTATGGTATTAGAATTGTGAATAATTTTTATTCATTACTTTTTTGGGAAATTGTTGCAAATTTTATCTACATATGTGGTATAAGTTGATAAATAATATCATTATTGAGTACTTACTGAGTGTCAAGCACTTTTCATCTTTTACGCTTAGTTCTGAAAATAGCCCTATGAGATTTTATTATCTTTTTTGTACACATGAGGAAACGGAAATTTAATACTTTGACAATTTGAGAGTATCCTTCTAGGTCTATTCTTGGCTTCCAAATGGAATTTTATTTCCAACAATTGGGAAGATACTATAAATATTGTTTTGTTTTTTCACTTCATAAAAATATATGTTGAATATTATGGCAAAGTAGTCAATATGTTTTTAAAAAATTGATGGATAACATTTCATCTTAGGAATGTACCGTAATTTTTTTTTCCCAACTGGTCCTTTTTGTTCTTTGCCTCTACTGCAATATTCTGCTCATAGGAATAATAGTACAATGAACATCTTTGCAAATAATTTGTATATGCATTTCTGATTATCTTTCTAGAATAAGCTTTTAGAAGTGGAGTTACTGGGTCAAAGATCAGAAACATTTTAGAGGCTTTTGATACAAGTTGTGAAATTGCAGGTGACAAATGACCTTCCTTAAATTTAGCAAAGTTGTTTTGGGGCTATAAATTTGGGAGAAGTGGGTCATCTAAATCATCTGTTGGAATTTGTGCTTTCATAGTTTCTCTTATAGAAGTCAGGCTTCGAGAACTAAGCTTGCTGGAGGCTGTAAACACAGAAAAAGAGGGAAGACAAACTTTGGAGATTAAATTGTAGCCATTTACTTGCTTTATGAACTTGAGCAGCTATCTCTTCATTTTTCTTTTACTTAACATTTTAATTAACTTAGAAACCTTTTCATTGCAATTGTTTTTAGAAAAACATGTAAAATATACCTATCATCTGTACAGATTTTCTCTGATGTTTGATCTTATAGGACCTTAGGGCCATAATTAGGCAGAATAAGTCCCATTGTATAATTTTAAAAAACTATACATGTAAAAGGTTAACACATTTATTACAGATGACCCTAGAAAGCATTTTAGATGTTGCATCTTTAAATTAAAAAGAATTTTTCCAAGGAGTCACATGATCCTTTCCTCTGACGAGCAAGAACAGAAAATTTTGGATGAATCAATTGAAATTTCTGTTAAATGGTTAAAAATTTATTGTGTGTTTCTCTTGGGCATATCATCTTCCAAAGACTTTATAGGCAACTTCTGCAGACTTTAATTCTAGGTTTGGGTGGTAGGGAGAAGAGCATTTTAACTTAAGGGGGTCCAGAGAATAATTAATGAAATCAGAAAAGAAAGTTTCCATATGAAGCTGCTGAATACATTAGGGTTGGTTAGTTTAGAAAAACCAAGGATGATAGTGGGTAATCTGACAGTCTAGAAATTCATGAGGAGTACAAATGGAATAAATAGAAAGTATTCTATTGAGGGTTGAAGGCTGTAACTGCTTTAATGGAAAAAAAGAAATACCACTTTTTACTATGAATAGTAAAATTGTAAAACAATTTACTATAAATAGTAGGCATAGAAAATAAATATAAGGAGGATTTTTATCAGAGGCTCTTAATCCATAGTTAATGGTTGGATTAGGAAGGCTCAACTCTTCAAAGTTATATAAATGTGCTTTTTGGAGGATGATATCTCCATTTCTTTCAGATTTCTAAAGCAGTAACTCTGAAAGGCTTAAGCTCCCACTGGAGTGTAAGCGCCACAATGATAGGGATTTTTGTTTGTTTTATTCACTCCCCCCCCCCCCCCTTACTGGCAGATAGTTCTGCTTAATAAATATTTGTGGAGTGCATGATTTCTGTAAATTTATGTGTAGTATACTTATAGTAATGGTTGTTGTTGTTGTTGTTGTTGTTTTTTAAGAAGTTAGGAGTGTAGTACATCCAGATTTATATCTTACTGGGCTACTTCTGAATTTGTTCAAAAATTTTTTCTTGGAGCTTAAGTCTAGTTGTAGAATGGAAAGTTTTGTATGATAAATTCGTGATTGAATTCCATTTTTCTGTGCCAACATGAAAATGTAATATGAAAATTATTCTAAAAATACATATTCACCAGTGTATAAGAAAATGTACCACTCTGATGCTGCTTTCATTTGATTTAATGAATGAAACTTTTATAGAAAACTTCCTCTTAAAATTGTGAATGGAAAATTTGCTGATTGTTTTCATTAGATGAAGTGGTGTGACAACAACTGCTATTCTGGCTGAAAATGTAAAGTCAACAAAATGTTGACAAATTCACCTGCAGAGAACATTGCTTTATCAGCAAGAAATTTAGATTTTTGCTGTGAAGCCCAAATAGTCTGGCTAAGTATCATTACACAGCATTTTTAGCAGGTCATATAATGTGATCTGTAATTATGTTAGTCAGTGTAATATGTTTCCATACTTTTTAAAATTGAAATTTGGGAGAAGGTTAAAAAGAGGCCAGGTGCAGTGGCTCACGCCTGTAATCCCAACACTTTGGAGACTGAGGAGTTCTCAACACTTTTGAGATCAGGAGTTCGAGACCAGCCTGGCCAACATGGTGAAACCCTGTCTCTACTAAAAATACAAAAAATTAGCCAGGCATGGTGGTCCATGCCTGTAATCCCAGCTACTTGGGGGGATGAGGCAGGAGAATCACTTGAACACAGGAGTTGGAGGTTGCAGTGAGTCAAGATGCAGCACTGTACTCCAGCCTGGCCAACAGAGCAAGACTCCGTCTCAAAAAAAAAAAAATTGACTAAGAGAAGGTTAAATGCAAGTTCATTTTTTAAAAATTGTAAAAATTATAGCATTTCTTAAGAGAAAAAGTGAATTAACAATTGAAGAGTGATAAAAAAACACTTAATTTTACAAATCTTGGTTTTTTTTTTTTTTTTTGGTAAAAAATTAAAGGGATGACCATAAATTCTTGTTTTAAAAAATGATTTTTGCCAGTTAGATATAAAAGATATTTGACTAATTGCTTGCTGCCTGTACTTGGTTATTTGTGAGCAAATTTTTCTTGTTTTATACAGTCTTTGGCAGATTAAAGAAGTTACTGCATTTTGTTTTTTATAATTATTTTGATGTTACAGGAACTATGATTATTTTAAATTTATTTGAAAACTATTGCATCCTCACTCTAAAAGGCTGTCAGAATGCTCATGTCATTTTGGTTTCTGCATCATTTTAAGAAGCCTTGCAGGATTCCCAGAATTAATTTGAACAGAATAGCAGGAATTGGCACTGATAGATTCCATATCTTACAGTGCAGTTTCTCACTGTAGTTGAAATGTGAATTTCTGTCACCACACCCTCTAGTATTCAAGTATAATGTGAAATACATTTTGAAGTCACATTTAGAGTTTTGAGTTTGGATCTTTGAGGTAATTTACCCTAATCTTTTTACCTGGTGGCATAATCCTTTTTATAACATTCTATAGGAATGTTAGCATTCCTAACAACTGTTTTCTACAGACTCAATGAGCAGGGACTCCAATCCTTTATGAAGCATTCTTTTAATTACTTACATACTACTTAAGTTGTTGTTCCTTCTGTTGAGCTCAAATCTAGCATATGCCAGGCACCATAACTTCTCTGCTCAATTCAAATTGTGGAGTATTCCCAGCATACAGACAAGTATTATGAGTACTGTAATGAACATGTCTGATTTTAATTTTTGCTCTATTTGCTTGGGATTATTTTTCTTATATTAATGTATAATATTAATACACACATCAAATGACTTCCTAAAATTAAGAAAAATGAATTTGTGGCATTTCTGTTATTACTATAGATATTTTGTTCATAAAGGAATGAAGTTCATTTGTTATTTGAACACCGATTCAGCTTTCTTTTGCTTTCTGTATTGAAGTGAAACGAGGCTTCCTGCTTACCAGGACCTCATTTGCCCTGAGGTCCTCCCAAGCACCGGAGCTGAACCACTGTTCACTGTTTATTACACATGGAAACTTCTGCATTATTACTCCACCTGTCGGTGAAATGCCTTGCCCTTCAAAGCTTGTACTGATTGGCTCTTTACAGTCTTCTCTTCCGTATTGTCAAGTACCAACTAATGTCCTTTTTTACTTGAACTTTTTCATTTTTAATAAGAAAGAACATCAGTGATTATTTGTATAGATGACCATGTACAAGTATCAAACCTCTCTGACCTTTGCTGTCTCAAAATAGTATTACAAAAGTAGTAGTGGCCGGGTGCAGTGGCTCACGCTTGTACCTTGGGAGGCCAAGGCAGGTGGATCACCTGAGATCAGGAAGGAGTTCAAGACCACCGTGACCACCAAGGTGAAACCCTGTCTCTACTAAAAATACAAAAATTAGCCAGGCATGGTGACGTGTGCCTGTAGTCCCAGCTACTTGGGAGGCTGAGACAGAATAGCTTGAACCTGGGAGGTGGAGGTTGCAGTGAGCTGAGATCATGCCACTGCACACCAGCCTAGGTGACAGAGTGAGACTTTCTAAAAAAAAAAAAAAAAAAAAAAAAAGTAGTAGTAAAAATTACTCTTCTTTACAGATAAAATATTCTCCAATCAAGTGAAATGAAAATAAAAATTAATCCCATGTTAAGTAATGTATATGGAGACAAGATGAAAAAGTGATTGTCATGCAAGTAAACAGACCAAAAACGTCCCAGAAAGACTCTCCTCCTCCCACCAGTCCAGCCCTGCTAAAAGTGATTATAATCTATAAAGAAAGCCAGAAAAGTGGATCCAAGATGGCCGAATAGGAACAGCTCTGGAGTGCAGTTTCCAGCAAGAACAATGCTGAGGGTGAGTGCCAGCGGTGTTTCCAAACAAATTTTCACTGCCCACAGGCCAGTAGATTCTGGCGGAAAAGCGCCACGAGTTTTCAGCACAGTGGTTTCAGCCGGTGCCAGGTTGGTGCACAGAACCGCACAAAAATTTGGGCAGCCATTTGAACTGGTGCCAGGGACACCCAGGAGACAGAGCCACCCATTCAATTGAAAGGGAGAGGGCAGAGACAGGGAGCCAGGCAATCTGGCTCAGTGGGTACCACCCCCAACAAAACAAGCAGTCTGAAACGCTCTGGATTGGGAGTTTTGCAGCAAGTACAGCTGGACCCAGGACGTTCCAGCTCAGTGGAGGTAAGGGGAGCCACCACTATCATGCACTACCAAGGCAGTTCACATGACTTCCACTGCAACAGACTTAAAAGTACCTGCCCAGCAGCTCTGCATGGAACAGCGGGGCTCCCAGCACGGCACTTGAGCTCCTGTAAGGGATAGATTGTCTCCTCAAGCAGCTCCCCGACCCCCATATACCCAAAGAGACACCTCATAAAGGAGAGCTCAGGCTGACATCTGGCAGGTACCCTTGTGGGACGAAGATAACAGAAGAAGAAACTGGCAGCATCCCTTACTTTTCTACAGCCCGAACAGGTGATCCCCAGACAAGTGGGGTCTGGAGTGGACCTCCAGCAGTCCTACAGTAGAGAGGCCTGACTGTTAGAAGGAAAACTAAGAAAGAAAGAAGTTAAGAAAGAAAGAAGTAACTTCATCATCAACAAAAAGGACATCCACTCAGAAACCCCATCCGAAAGTCACCAACTCCAAAGACCACAGGTAGATAAAGCCATGAAGATGGGAAGAAACCAGTGCAAAAGGATGAAAACACCAAAAACCAAACGCCTCTCCTTCTCCAAAGGATCACAACTCCTCACCAGCTAGGGATCAAAGATGGATGGAGAATGAATCTGATGAATTGATGGAAACAGGCTTCAGAAGGTGGGTAGTAACAAACTTCTGAGAGCTAAAAGAACATGTGCTAACCCAATGTAAAGAAACTAAGAACTTAGAAAAAAGGTTAGATGAGATGCTAACTAGAATAAACAGCTTAGAGAAGAATATAAATGACTTGATGGAGCTGGAAAACACAGCACGAGAACTTTGCGAAACATACACAAGTTTCAGTGGCTGAATCAACCAAGCAGAAGAAAGGATATCAGAGATTGAAGATCAACTCAAAGTAATAAAACGAGAAGGTAAGAACAGGGAAAAAAGAGTGAAAAGAAATGAACAAAGCCTCCAAGAAATATGGGATTATGTGAAAAGACCTAATCTGTGTTTGATAGGTGTACCTGAATGTGACAGAGAGAATGAATCCAAGCTGGAAAATGCTCTTCAGGATATATCCAGGAAAACTCTTCAGGATATATCAGGAAAACTTCCCCAACCTAGCAAGCCAGGCCACTATTCAAGTCCAGGAAATACAGAGAACACCACAAAGCTATTCTTTAAGAAGAGCAACCCCAAGGCACATAATTATCAGATTTACCAAGGTTAAAATGAAGGAAAAAATGCTAAGGGCAGCCAGAGAGAAAAGTTGGGTTACCCACAAAGGGAAGCCCATCACACTCACAGTGGATCTCTCCACAGAAACCCTGCAAGCCAGAAGAGAGTGGGGGCCAATATTCAACATCCTTAAAGAAAAGAGAACTTTCCACCTAGAATTTCCTATCCAGCCAAACTAAGCCTCATAAGCAAAGGAGAAATAAAATCCTTTATGGACAAGCAATTGCTGAGAGATTTTGTCACCACCAGGCCTGCCTTACAAGAGCTCCTGAAAGAAGCACTAAACAAGGAAAAGAGCAACCAGTACCAGCCACTCCAAAAACATACCAAATGGTAAAGACCATCAACACAATGAAAAAAATGTGTCAATGAATGGGCGAAACATCCAGCTAGCCTCAAAATGGCAGGATCAAATTCACATATAACAATATTAACCTTAAATGTAAATGGGCTAAATGCCCCAGTCAAAAGACATAGACAGGAAAATTGGATAAAAAGTCAAGACCCATTTGTGTGCTGTATTCAGGAAGCCTATATCATGTGCAAGGACACACATAGGCTGAAAATAAAGGTATGGAGGAAGATTTATCAAGCAAATGAAGAGCCAAAAAAAAAAATAAATAAATAAAGGAGTTAGAATCCTAGTATCTGATAAAATGGACTTTAAACCAACAAAGATCAAAAGAGACAAAGAAGTGTCCTTACATAATGCTAAAAAGATCAATGCATCAAGAAGAGCTAACGATCCTAAATATATACACACCGAATACAGGAGCACCCAGGTATGGTACATAAGGCAAGTTCTTAATGACCTACAAAGAGACTTAGACTCCCACACAATAATAGTGGGAGACTTTAACACTCCACTGTCAATATTAGACAGATCAATGAGACAGAAAATTAATAAGCATATCCAGGACTTGAACTCAGATCTGGACCAAGTAGACCTAATAGACATCTACAGAAATCTCCACCCCAAATCCACAGAATATACATTCTTCTCAGCACCACATTGCACTTACTCTAAAACTGACCATATAATTGGAAGTAAATCACTCCTCAGCAAATGCTAAAGAACAGAAATCATAACAAACAGTCTTTCAGACCACAGGGCAATCAAATTAACACTCAGGATTAAGAAGCTAACTCAAAACTGCACAAATTCATGGAAACTGAACAACTGGCTCCTGAACGTTGACTGGATAGACAATGAAATGAAGGCAGAAATAAAGATGTTCTTTGAAACCAATGAGAATGAAGACACAACATACCAGAATCTCTGGGACATATTTAAAGCAATGTCTAGAGGGAATTTTATAGCAATAAATGCCTACATGAAAAGCAAGGAAAGATCTAAAATTGACACCCTATCATTAAAATTGAAAGAGCTAGAGCAAGGTCAAAAAACCTCAAAAGCTAGCAGAAGACAAGAAATAACTAAGATCAGAGCAGAACTGAAGGAGATAGAGACACAAAAAACCCTTCAAAAAATCAATAAATCCAGGAGCTGGTTTTTTTTTAAAAAGATCAACAAAGTAGACCCCTAGCCAGATAAATAAAAAAGAAAAAAAGAGAGAGAAGAATCAAATAGATGGAATGAAAAATAGTAAAGGGGATATCACCACTGATTCCACAAAAATACAAACTACAGTCAGAGATTACTACAAACAACTCTATGCGCATAAACCAGTACACCTGGAAGAAATGGATAAATTCCTGGACACTTGCACCCTTCCAAACCTAAACCAGGAAGAAGCCAAAACCGTGAACAGACCAATAACAAGGGCTGAAGTTGAGGCAGCAATTAATTGCCTACCAACCAAAAAAAGTCCAGGTCCAGATGGGTTCACAGCTGACTTCTACCAGACATACAAAGAGGAGCTGGTACCATTCCTTCTGAAACTATTCCAAACAATCCAAAAAGGGAATCCTTCCCAAATCATTTTATGAGACCAACATCATTCTAATACCAAAACCCAGCAGAGACTCAACAAAAAAAGAAACCTTTGGGCTAGTATCCATGATGAACATAGATGCAAAAATCTTCAATAAAATACTGGCAAACTGATTGCAACAGCACATGAAAAAGCTATCCATCACGATCAAGTAGGCTTCATTCCAGGGATGCAAGGCTGGTTCAACATACGCGGGTGTATAAACGTAATCCGCCACATAAACAGAACCAAAGACAAAAACCATGCAATTATCTCAATAGATGCAGAGAAGGCCTTACACAAAAGTCAACAGCCCTTTATGCTAAAAACTCTTAATAAACTAAGTATCGAAGAAACATATCTCAAAACAATAAAACCCATTTATGATAGATCTACAGCCAATATCATACTAAATGGGCAAAAACTGAAGCATTCCCTTTGAAATCCAGCACTAAACAAGGATGCACTGTCTCACCACTCCTATTCAATATAGTATTGGAAGTTCTAGCTGAGCAATTAGGCCAGAAAAAAAAATAAACAGTATTTAATTAGGAAAAGAGGAAGTCAGGTTTTCTCTGCTTGTAGACATGATGGTATGTTTAGAAGACCCTATCATCTCAGCCCAGAATCTCCTTAAGATGATAAGCAACTTCAGCAAAGTCTCAGGATACAAAATCAATGTGCAGAAATCACAAGTATTCCTATACACCAATAACAGACTTAAAGAGAGCCAAATCAAGAATGAACTGCCGTTCACAATTGCTACAAAGAGAATAAAATACCTAGGAATACAACTAACAAAGGATGTAAAGGACGTCTTCAAGGAGAACTACAAAGCACTGCTCAACGAAATAAGAGAGAACACAAATGGAGAAACATTCCATGCTCATGATTAGGAAGAATCAATATTGTGAAAATGGCCATACTGCCCAAAGTAATCTATAAATTCAGCACTATCCTCATCAAGCTACCAGTGACCTTCTTCACAGAACTGGAAAAAACCACCTTAAACTTCATATGGAACCAAAAGAGAGCCTGAATAGCTAAGACAATCCTAAGCAAAAAGAACAAAGCTGGAGGCATTATGCTACCTGATTTCAAACTATACTACAAGGCTACAGTAATCAAAACAGCATGGTACTGGTACCAAAACAGAGATAGAGATCAATGGAACAGAATAGAGGCCCTGGAGACAATGCCACACATTGACAACCATCTGATTTTTGATAAACCTGACAAAAACAAGCAATGGGAAAAGGATTCCTTGTTTGATAAATGGTGTTGGGAAAACTGGCTAGCAGTGTGCAGAAAGCAGAAACTGGACCCCTTCCTGACACCTTACACTAAAATTAACTCCAGATGGATTAAAGACTTAAACATAAGACCTAACACCATAAAAATCCTAGAAGAAAACCTAGGCAAAACCATTCAGGACATAGGCATAGGCAAGGACTTAATGACAAAAACACCAAAAGCATTGGCAACAAAAGCCAAAATAGACAAATGGGACCTAATTAAACCCCAGAGCTTCTGTACAGGAAAAGAAACAATGATTAGAGTGAACTGGCAACCAACAGAATGGGAAAAATATTTTGCAATCTACCCATCTGACAAAGGGCTAATATCTAGAACAGGTGCCCCCAAACTTTTTACACAGGGGGCAGTTCACTGTCCCTCAGACCGTTGGAGGGCCACCACATACTGTGCTCCTCTCACTGACCACCAATGAAAGAGGTGCCCCTTCCTGAAGTGCGGCAGAGGGCCGGATAAATGGCCTCAGGGGGCCACATGTATGGGCCCATGGGCCGTAGTTTGGGGACTCCTGATTTAGAATCTACTAAGAACTGAAACAGATTTACAAGAAAAAAACCCATCCAAAAGTGGGCAAAGGATATGAACAGACACTTTTCAAAAGAAGACATATATGAGGCCAACAAACATGAAACAATGCTCATCATGACTGGTCATTAGAGAAATGCAAATCAAACCACATTGAGATACCACCTCACGCCAGTTAGAATGGCGATCATTAAAAAATCTGGAGACAACAGATGCTGGAGAGGATATGGAGAAATAGGAACACTTTTACACTGTTGGTGGGAGTGTAAACTAGTTCAACCATTGTGGGAGACAGTGTGGCGATTCCTCAGGGACCTAGAAATAGAAATTCCATTTGACCCAGCAATCCCATTACTGAGTATATACCTAAAGGATTATAAATCGTTCTGTTAAAAAGACACATGCACACTTATGTTCACAGCGGCACTGTTTACAATAGCAAAGTCCTGGAACCAACCCAAATGCACATCGACAATAGACTGGACAAGGAAAATGTGGCACATATACACCATGGAGTACTATGCAGCCATAAAAATGATCATTTTGTGTCCTTTGTAGGGGCATGAATGAATCTGGAAACCATAATTCTCAGCAAACTGACGCAAGAACAGAAAATCAAGCACCACATGGTCTTACTCATAGGCAGGTGTTGAACAATGAGAACACATGGGCACAGGGAGGGGAGCATCACACACTGGAGTCTGTTGGTGGGGGTAAGGGAGGGCCAGCTCCCCAGTGATAATATGCAGAGAAATGCCAGATGTAGGTGATGTGGGGATGGAGGCAGGAAACCACATTGCCATGTATATAGCTATGCAACAGTCCTGCATGATCTGTACATGTACCCCAAAACCTAAAGTACAATAAAAATAAATAATAAGTCTTCTTTTACCAAAAAAAAAAAAAAAGAAAAAGAAAAAGCCAGAAAAGTATAAATGACATGGTTACCAAAAGATGCATTTATTTTTATCAAAAGTGAAAAGTTAAAAATAGGAAGGCTGTGTGTCTACTTAAGAAGTGTTGCAAACTCTGGGCAAATATTGATAAGTCTTAAAGTGACATAGTGCCATGACAGTGTGATTACAAGAAGAATGAACAGATGCAACAAAAGCATGACATTAGCACTTGCTATGTCTGAGCAGAAGCCTGTTCAAAAACAAAGCCAAATGAAATACCTAGACATGGTGACACAAATCTGTCCTAGGTGGGATTTTTGCAATATTCCTAAAACTGCATTATACTCCAGTAGTGACTGGTTTTGAGATTTGTCCCAGAAGATGAAGTGAAAGATAATTTAAAACTCATTAAATATTGTCCAATGTAGGACCATACCCACAAGACTTGACGTGCTATTTGTCACATTAATTTATTTTGGTTTCAGGGAGAAATGATGCCATGAACCTAAGGTAAGGAAAGTATAAAGAATAATGGCAGGATTGTAGCTCTCATATTGATAATAGATTTTAGAAATATTCGATGGAGCAGTCAAAAATTCCAGTAAGTTGGAATGATATTATGAGCAAGCACAAACAAGTTAGTATTTCATTCATATTTCCCAGATTTTTGGCTTTGAAGATTTAGCTTTAATCATGATTTAATTGATTATTCTGTGAGTAAATAATGTATTTTTCTAACTTGGCTAAAGGAATTTCAAATTAAAAGTATTCAGTACGAAATTAATATCTCAGGATATTTAACTTTTTCTGTTGGGTTGGGGATTAAATTCATTAAAGAGAAAAACTATATCCAACTGGTTATTATTTAAAATAAGGCTAATTTGAGTTCCAATGCCAGATGACAAATTTGTCTTATTTTTGCTATAGAAAAATGCCAAGACTGGCTGGGTGCGGTGGCTGACACCTGTAATCCCAGCACTTAGGTAGGCCGAGGCAGGTGGATCACCTGAGGTCAGGAGTTGGAGACCAGCCTGGCAACATGGTGAAAGCCCATTTCTACTGAAATTACAAAAATTAGCTGGGCCTGGTGGCAGACGCCTGTAATCCCAGCTGCTCAGGAGGCTGAGGCAAGAGAATTGCTCGAACCCGGGAGGTGGAGGTTGCAGTAAGCTGAGACTGTGCCACTGTACTCTAGCCTAGTCAATAAGAGCGAAACTCTGTCTCCAAAAAAAAAAAAAAAAAAAAAAAAAAGCCAGGACTTTTTAAATGTAATAAAACATAAATTTTTTTATGTTAACGTGGAGTCCATATAAATGGTAAACAGATAACTCCCTGTGGTCATTTGCTTTATTCTCAGTAACCATCCAGATATTACAGATATAGTACAGTAGTTCATGGTCCATGACCCCCTCAGAGTTACTGTAAGTAGACTTTGAAAAATGTGTGTCCCAAATGTTATCTGTAGATGTGATAAATATCAAGTCTAGCAGATACATGAACTGTTTTACAAATCTGTATTTTAGTGAATAAAATAATATATTGTTGAATAATTAAGTTATGGTGTATTAGTTTAACCATTGGCTGGTGAAAGCATTATTGTCACTCTATACAGAAGAAAAGGAGGAGAAAAACTATAGATAAAAAGTTATTTAGCCGGGCGTGGTGGCTCACACCTGTAATCCCAGCACTTTGGGAGGCTGAGGTGGGCGGACCACCTGAGGTCAGGAGTTCAAGACCAGCATGACCAATATGGTGAAACCCCATCTTTAAAAAAATAAATAAATAAAATAAAATAAAAATAAAAAAATAAAAAAGTTATTTAAGAAATACAGTCACAATTGCCTCTATGAATTTTGTTTAAATTTGGATGAGAACAGACTGTTAAACGACACTTATGAGATAATTGGGGAAATTTGAGTGCTGATTAGTAGTTGGTATTATATTATTAATATAAGTATTATAATGGTATTAGCTTATTTTTACAAAGTAAATCCTTGTCTTAGATACATAATGAATTATGTACAGATGAAATGTTATGATGTCTGAAATTTGCTTCAGAATAATCCAGTGTGATTGGACAGAGGTTGCGGTGGGGTGGGGTTAGATGAAGATATAAATGAAACATGATTTGCCATGAGTTAATTGTTGAAGCTGTGAATGGTGGGGGTTTCATGGTACTATTCTTAATAATTTTGCATTAGTTCGAAATTTTCCATAATAAAAAACTTAGAAAAATTGTTGTGCAATGTTATTGAAAGAGGATATCTGCAGCAGTAGGTAAGCTGGTGTGTAAAATGTGTTCAGAAGTAAATGGATGTGAGTGACATACAGGTGTACTTATTATAAACACACCGAATATGTAAATGTATTTTGTTTTTTTTTTTCAGAGCTAAAGCCATTTATTTGAATCTTGGATGGTTAACATCTAAATGCTTCATTCCTGAAACCACTCAAGAATCATAGGATTAGATGATCCACGTTACCACCAAGGAATTACTGTCTCAAGTGATACGGTAAGATTGTAAATAAAGACTAAATAGTGATTGAGGTCTGAAAAGATTTTTAAATGCTGCCTTTTAGCTGTGAGCTTTTACTATAATTTCTTCAGCCCATAACTATTATATCAGGAGTTAAAAGTTGTGGTAATTAGCTAAAGTGCTTAGAAGTTATCAACATGTAAACAAAGCATTATGGCGTTTCTTCCTCATAGATCCTGCTAGTAATAGTTTTGTTACTGGAATGCTTCCCCTTTGCTGTATGTCTCAGGGTGGATTCTTTCGATGTTTATTAGGAATCAACACCTATTGAGGGGACTTAGGAAGCAGATGAAGCAAAGGAAATTGAACTGTAGTGCAGGCTCAACAAAGTTTTTGCCAGCCCTGCAGGGAGTATTATAACTGTAAGAGTTTATTTCCCTTCTTAAGTAGTCAGCTTTTTTGGGAGAGAGGCATATCTTCAGTGTCTTTGTGTCTTGCACAGATCATTAGAGAAGCTATTCAAAAAATATTTGTTGAATGAAGGAAATCAGAGGACAATCTTTGGTCTCTTCTATAACCCCTAATCTTTGTCCCTTTTACCTTAACCCCTTCCTCTCTCCCTTTGAAAGTGCAGTTGAGAATAATGAGGTTAACAGTGACACAAATGGTTGTCTTGCATGTCATGAACAAACATGAATTAGCATTCTTCTATGTACCACTGTGTTTCTGGGCTTCATAGATAAGGACGACCTGTAGAGGGCCTTGGGGAAAACCACAGACGTAAAATGTAAAAAACATGAGATCATATCCAGAGAAGGAGGAAGGAAGGGAGTAGGGAGAGAGAGAGAAGGGAGGGGGAAGAGGGAGGCGGGAGAGAGAGAGAAGGGAGGGGGAAGAGGGAGGCGGGGAGAGAGAGAAGGGAGGGGGAAGAGGGAGGGAGGAGAGAGAGAGAAGGGAGGGGGAAGAGGGAGGAGGGAGAGAGAAGGGAGGGGGAAGAGGGAGGGGGGAGAGAGAGAGAAGGGAGGGGGAAGGGGGGAGGAGAGAGAGAAGGGAGGGGGAAGAGGGAGGGGGGAGAGAGAGAGAAGGGAGGGGGAAGAGGGAGGAGGGAGAGAGAGAAGGGAGGGGGAAGAGGGAGGGGGGAGAGAGAGAGAAGGGAGGGGGAAGAGGGAGGGGGGAGAGAGAGAAGGGAGGGGGAAGAGGGAGGCGGGGAGAGAGAGAAGGGAAGGGGAAGGGGGGGAGAGAGAGAGAGAGAGAGAGATCGATCAGTTTTAGGCATATTAAGGCATGCAGTTTACCATTCTAAGCAGTCGCTTTTTCTGTTTGTGGGGAATATAGGCTGATTCGATTTTAATTTTGATATTTTTATGATCAAAGATTAAGAGGCAATCTACTTCTTAGATGCATTTTTTTAAAGTTAATGCCTTTTTCTTATTGAATAGATACCTGCTATAAGGGCAACAGATTTATGTCTTTTACTTGACTTTGTTGTTTTTTCCCTTTTTTTATAGGAGTTCTTGAGACAGAATTTGTATTAATAAATCCTTAAACTTTCTCTGGACCTTAAAACTTTATTAATTAATGTTTTGCATGTAAAGGATCTTCAATTAATGCTTTTAAAATAAATTTAAAAAAGAATGGTTGATTTCATAAGTAATGTGGTAGGAGAATAAGGATTAAAAACAAAGTGGCGGGGCATGGTGGCTATTGCCTGGAATCCCAGCAGTTTGGGAGGCTAAGGCAGGCGGATCACCTGAGGTCAGGAGTTTGAGACTATCCTGCCCAAGATGGTGAAACCCTGTCTCTACTAAAAATGCAGAAATTTGCTGGGCATGGTGGTGCATGCCTGTAGTCCCAGCTACTCAGGAGGCTGAGGAAGGAGAATTGCGTGAACCCAGGAGGCAGAGACTCCAGTGAGCTGAGATTGTGCCACCACATTCCAGCCTGGGCAACAGAGCAAGACTCCATCTCAAAAAAAAAAAAAAAAAAAAAAAGCAAGCAAAAAAAAAAAAACCAAAGTAATTAAGAACCAGAAATGTACCCATTTTTCTATTAAAACCATTTTTTCCTGATAGCTATGTAGACCATATGTGCTTCATCTTTCGCAATACTATACAAAGCATTTTCTTCATGTTGAGTATTGGCAGAATGAGATTATATTGTGTTTCACTGAGTTAATCAGGTTTAAAAAATTACGTATCATTCAAAGAGATATGATTGCTTAGGGTTTTGTTCTTGTTGTTGTTGTTTATGCTTTTAAGTTCTGGCATGTGCAGAACATGCAGGTTTGTTACATAAATAAACACCTGCCATGGTGGTTTGCCTTAGGGGCTTTACTCTATCTGTTACCTTTGTTTTTAGATTTCCTTCTTGCTCACTTAACCCCACCAGAGGGCAGGCAAAGGAAGGGAGAAAAGGAGATAGTACTTTCAGTTTTCAGAGTCTTGTAGATATTCTTTTATTGGACTCTCTTGTTATACTTCTGAATTATATTAAGGCAATAGAGTTGGCTACTTTTGCCATTTTAAAATATTTTGTAGAGTGCTCAATTATTTTGAAAATCATATAATATTGATGACTGTTTTTATATTGAATTTAAGTATTTATACTTTAAATTCTTCAGCTTTATGTTTTCAGATCCATATATTTAAAATTAATCATTGTTTTTGGTTATTCCTGCCAAAGTTTTCATCACTGTTGATAAATACCACTGATGGTAATAGGGAGGTTTTTTTGGGCGGGGTGGGGGGGGCATTTAAAAGTAACCTTAGAATGTTCCTAATACAGAATAAAGTTTTAAGTGACTCCTTTTTATGTTTTATAAAAGTTGGCATTTCTGAGGTCTGTTAATAAATTTTCAAAATGATAAGAATTATCTTTTGAATACAAGTTACTGTTTTACATGTCAGCTCTAAGTTTATTTAAAAGGAAGACACACCTCAGGCCAAAGTAAATTTCTCTTTACACAGTGAAAGTTCTCAAAATCTACATGTTAAACTAGATGGATGCTCAACATTTTATAGACTCAGTATTGTCATTAGCACCCATTGTACGTGTATGCCCACATGAAGTGCCGTTTCATGGTCTGTAGCTGTTTGGTTTGTTATCAGCATGAACAGTAAATGTCCTAAAAATCAGCTTCAAAACAGCTGGCCATTGACCAACTGGGCTTTAGTACCGCCTAAATTCGCATGACGTTTGTTTGCTCTTTGACACACATAGTGTACCTGACTTCTCATCAAGGAAGTTGGTATAGACACCTTTCTGTGTGCTTGTGGGTCTAGTAATGTAGAAGAACCTTAAAATGGATTTTTTAAAGAGAGTTGTTCCTCCCATTCTTTCGGGAGATGTGGTTTTGGATACTAGTGTTCAGGAAAGTTCCCCAAGGTTAGTTAAGATGAAACGTCTTAATTTGCTTTCTTCTGAGAAGACGATAGATGAGCAAGGTGGAACTAATTTCTGTCATTGTAATAATGGCAAATACGAACACCAACAACTAGGTAAAGTAAAAACATATTTCCTTCTGTCCTTTAAAAAAATGTTTTAGTAAAGTAAAACTATTTTTACAAGTATGAATGCTAGTGATCATGAATATCTTGAAAATCAACTTTAAGTATTAAAATGTTTAATGAAGTATATAGTTGGCCTACTTTATTAATAATAAAATTTTTGCTTCAAGTATAGCTAGAGAAGTATTTATGCTGTAAGTCAAGATAAAACTTTAATGCACTTAATAGTACTGTTGATCTTTGCAAAATATTTTTGAAGTGTTATTGAGAATATGTTAGTTACACCTATAGGATATGCAAACAAAAAATAAGATACTGAATTGTTACTATGTAAACCACTTAAATTTTGTTTAAAAATATGTTCCATTGTTTTATTTTAAAAGATAGTAAATATTTGGGGTGAAGTATTAAAAAGTTAAATCTTTGAATAGAATGAGGATTATTTTATATCATAGTATTTCTGTTACATGTAATTCTGCAAAGTTAAATATAATGCTCTTTAAAGTTTGAGAGGATAATAATTAATATGTTTCAGGATAAACATCAGCTTGGATATAGTAACTAGCAAATATTAGAGGAAAGGAAAATTACTTAGGAAAAAGATGAAAAAATGCTTCAAGTTTTCAAATATTTGGTTAAAACAGTTTAAAATGTTCTCTATGATTATGTTTTTTTTATTACTTTAGGGAGTAAATAACTGTAAATTAAAAAAAACCTCTGCAAGTTTGATATGTGCTATAACTGTTTTCTATGCATATTTTAATATGCATACATATTTAAGCATGCACATACACATTTTTATTAGGAGAATTTGAAAAAATGACTTACTGTCCAAGTCATTCTGATACTTGCTTTTTCACTTAGTTCATAGATATCTTTCTATCTCATTTGAAATGTGCTTGTTTTGTGGATATAACGATTTATTCAGTTCCTTATTGAGGAACATTTAGAATGATGACTTTTTAGTTAAAAAAAATAATTATGTAATATTCATTGATATATCACTTTATACCTTGGGATAATTGTTTATTAGTATAAATTTTCATATACACTAAACTTTTTAAAAAATTTATTTTTTAAAATTGACGAAATTGAACATATCCATGGGTCATGTAGCAATGTTTTGATACATTGTATAGTGATCATATCAGAGTCATTAGCATATCTGTCATCTCAGACATTTATCATTTCATCGTGTTAAAAACATTCAATATTCTCTCATTCAATATTTGAAACTGTATTATTATTATTACTATGGTCATCTACAGTGATATAGAACACTAGAACTTATTTCTCCTGTCTAACTGCAATTTTGTATCCTTTAACAAATCTTTCCCTTTTCCCCCACCTTCCCCTGCACTTCCTAGACTCTCCTATCTTCTTTTTTACTGCCTTTTAAATTTTGATAGAAAATGCCATTACCATTAAAAACTTTATCAATTTAAGATCCTTCTCATCGTACGTATTTCTTTAAAAAGAAAGTATGGCATACTTTCTTTTTAAAAAACCAGTTACGTAAAAGAATGAGGAAGGAGCTTTTACATTTTAAACAGAAATATATATTGATATCTACTATGTCCTGGTATTAGAAATTACCAGTTTTTTCTTCTCTTCGCTTATTTGAGTAGAAATGGAATGAGGCCACTGATGGATTGGCACTTCGTAATTTCAGTTAAAAAATTTATAAATTGGCCAGCACTTGGTTTTGTGTTCAACAATGTATATGTGTAAGTGAAAATACGTATATATTAATATGTGCAGTTACTTGAATAATTTAGTTGTTTTCTTCACTTTACTACAGCCTACATAATTGGACTTGGTATTTAAATGTAATACGCTATGCCTATGTATATGGCTCCTTACTTTTATCTCTGAACTTTTTTTTTTTAAAAGACTATCTTATTCTGTTAAATATAGCACACATGTTACAAGGTATAATAATTAGATTTTGTGATTTGTATTTGCAAATAAGCTGTCAATCTAATGATTAAGAATTTCCCATGGTTTATATGTTTTTACTAATTAAGATCAAAATAAAACATAATCATGGAACACCAAATAATCTGATGTCTGTTGAAATTTCTGAGGCTACAGGTTCTTTGTGGAATAAATAACTCTTGCATGATTTTTCTCTTCAAAAATAAAATTCAGGACTGAGGATGGGGAAGCAAAACAATAAATAAAATTCAACTTTAGGAAATAACTATGAAAATTAATTTAAAGAATTTCTTTGGCAACTTATGTAGAAATATTTGGTTTTAAAGCTTCTGACTCTTCAGTTTCCATCTACTGATCAATTGAAATTGAATCTCAAGATTCAATTTGAATCTTGAATCTCAAGATTTGGCACTAAATTTATATTGCATATACAAATTATAAACACAACAGTTCTTACCAATATATACATAGGTTACTTGCAACTCGGCATAAATGAATCTTACTTCCTATTTACTGGTGGTTCTGGTATAGAGATAATGCAGTGGTTTAGCCAGAAGTTACAGTTTTGTTCATTTAATGAAAGGAGTAGTTGATGATATGGAAAGATTTTATGTAAAAAAAAAAAAATGCAAATAAAGAGCTGTTCTTTTAGAGAAAAACCGACATGTAATCTCGAAGCTGTATACTTGAATCAGTTGTTTCCAACTTCTTTAGTTATTAATTCAGTATTTCAAAAGTTATGCTTTTGGGCCAGGCACAGTGGCTCATGCTTGTAATCCCAGCACTTTGGGAGGCCGAGGTGGGCGGATCACCTGAGGTCAGAAGTTCGAGACCAGACTGGCCAACAAAGTGAAACCCCATCTCTACTAAAAATACAAAAATTAGCTGGGAGTGGTGGCAGACACCAGTAATCCCAGCTACTCAGGAGTTCTCTGAGGCAGGAGAATCACTTGCATTGGGGAGGCAGAGGTTGCAGTGAGCCAAGATTTCAGTACTGCACTCTACCCTGGGACACAGAGCGAGACTCTGTCTCAAGAAAAAAAAAGTTATTGTTTTAAGGGATGTTAGGTAAGATCATAATATATATTGACAATTGTACGTTTGTGAGAGAATCGAGAATAAGTCTAGCTTAGAATATGTAGACATCTACCTGCAGCTTTTTAGTATCGAATTGTTTATAGATGCTTATGATTTATTTAACAAATATGTGTAATTTGCAAGGATCGATATTTTAAAGATTCTTTGCTATTGATAATTTTTTATTTTTTAACTTTCTTTAAATGTTAAGTAGTCTAATATATTTCTTTTCTTTTCTTTTCTTTTTTTTTTGAGACGGAGTTTCGCTCTTGCTACCCAGGCTGGAGTACAATGGCGCGATCTCGGCTCACCGCAACCTCCGCCTCCTGGGTTCAGGCAATTCTCCTGTCTCAGCCTCCTGAGTAGCTGGGATTACAGGCACGCGCCACCATGCCCAGCTAATTTTTTGTATTTTTAGTAGAGACGGGGTTTCACCATGTTGACCAGGATGGTCTGGATCTCTTGACCTTGTGATCCACCCGCCTCGGCCTCCCAAAGTGCTGGGATTACAGGCTTGAGCCACCGCGCCCGGCCCCTAAGTAGTCTAATATTTTTAAAATTTTTCTGGAAGTTCTCAAACAACTCATTGGTTCACTAATATCCTCTATTTCTCTGTAAAATAATTTTTAAATGCCAGTAGCATACTACTACATACTGATGAAAATTCCCTACTACCATTTCTGCTCTTAACAGGCTACGTTGTGGACTTAACAAGAATTGGTTATATTTTCAAACAAATCTGTTTATGACAATTATACTTATTGTAATTAGTTAATTTAATTATTACACAATTCAGGAAAGTGTGCAATTCAAAAGCAAGAGCTGTTTCAGTGTAAACAAAGTTGAGTGCTTTGGTTAAACTTCATAAAGATGAATTCCTAAACAAATGTATGTTTGAATTACACATAGGACAGGAATGCCCTTGGATGCCTTCAGTTTCTTGTGTCATTTTAAAGAAATTCAAACTTGAAATCATAGCTGATGTCCCCGGGTTTTGTTTCAGACAAAAGCACACTGGTGTGATCAGCATATCTGCCTTGCAAGGTGAGGCCTTGGCACTGTATCAAAAGGCTGGTGAATAAGCTTGGATTTTATATTTTAAGTTAAAATAAAACCTTTAGTGAACCTCTTGATCTGTTTTTTCCCCCTGATTTCTACTTTAATGGAGTTTTTGATTAAATAGTTAGACAATAGTTGTGATTTATAGTAAAGGGCCTCTACTATATATAGCTGTATAATGTTGCAATTTTTTTAAAAGAAATAAATCATTTATTTGTTATTCCTACTTAATAAAATAAAACCTCCAAATGATCACATATGATGTGATATAATGTTATCCCATTCATGAGATGCTTAAATATCCTTAGGGGTGTGTGTGTGTGTGTGTGTGCGTGCATGCACACGCTGTGTTTGTGTAGCGTCCTAATCATGTGATCCAAGACTGGTCTCACTGATAAATACTAGCAGAATTGGAACATATAATATCCATATTCAGATATAAAGGTTGGTGGGAGGAAGATATTATTTACTGATTCAGAATGTACTACAATGTTTTCTGACTACTGAACAATGAATTATAGGTATAGTCATGAGTGGATCCTAAACTTCCATAGACTGTGTGTGTTTCCATAGACTTCTAGGTTGACAGCTGCAAAGTCCTTCTCTCTCCAGGATTGGGTTATTTTATTCTGATGGAATCAACCTTAATATTGTTGTTGTTTATTACATTTGGAATCAAGGATAAAGGTTAATATGAAAAAATATATATTTTAACATTGATTTGTATATAATTCACCAAGAACAGAGACAATGATACATTGAACAGAAGACGATATATACCACCATTAGGAATGAAGAAACATGAGCACCTTCTATATTCTGGACACTGTTACCTTGTTCTGTTTTACTGAAGTGATCTCATTTGTCTAGCTATGTAGTGCATATGTGTTCCATTTCCCTCATCAAATAGAACATAAGGTGAGCATGAACTTTGTTTCGTTTGATGTGTTCCAGGGCTTGGGACATAACAGTTGCTCACTGATTGAAGTGAGTGAATGTTATCTAAGTCCTCTTGACAACCCTGTGATCATTATGTATAATTTTAAACATTCATGGAAACTTAAATTATTTGAGGCCTTTTGATTACCAAGTGGTTTAACCATGCTCTTGTCTTAAAATAAGGCATTTATTCCTTCTACTCTATTGCCTTGCAGTATTGTTTGATGTTTTTGAACCTTTATGTATGCAGTATTTTTTTTTTTTTTTTTTTTTTTTTTTTTTGAGACGGAGTTTCGCTCTTCTTGCCCAGGCTGGAGTGCAATGGCACGATCTCGGCTCACTGCAACCTCCGCCTCCTGGGTTCAGGCAATTCTCCTGCCTCAGCCTCCTGAGTAGCTGGGATTACAGGCACGAGCCACCATGCCCAGCTAATTTTTTGTATTTTCAGTAGAGGCGGGGTTTCACCATGTCGACCAGGATGGTCTCGAACTCTCGACCTCGTGATCCACCCACCTCGGCCTCCCAAAGTGCTGGGATTACAGGCTTGAGCCACCGCGCCCGGCCTATTGCAGTATTTTTTTTAAAAGATCGGTGTGTCTGATAGGTGCAGTGTCATGCCCCTGTAGTCCCAGCTACTTAGGAGACTGAGGCTGGAGGACTGCTTGAACCCAGCAGTTCAAGCCTGCAGTATGCAATGATGGCACCTGAGAACAGCCACTGCACTCCAGCCTGGGCAACATAACGAGACTCTGTCCCTTAAAAAAATAAATGACTAGTGTATCTCTCCAGTTTAATTATTTTAATAAAGAACATATACCCTTTTTTTGGTGCTTTCATTTTAATTAAGATATATTTAAATAGGAAAACATTTTAATTCTAGTGTATATTAAGCATTACTCTTTGAAACTGTCTTTTACTTTAATGAACAGTTGATTATTTTTTGTAGCACTCTGATAAGATAAACCGATTAAGTAAATGGCTATTTTACATAACTTTTACAAAACAAGAGACACACGTATTGTGGTATCAGTTCCATTTCATTACAAAATGTTAATGACTCCATGAGATATAAATGTTTAAATAGTATGCTGGTATACCTCTCCTTGGGTATTCAGCACAGCTCACTAGCAATGACAACCCACCATGTAGCACTTATTTTACTAACTGGATCTCCCTAGTAAGTGATCTTTTCAGTGTTTTTGTAGAATCATTGCTCTAAGTTGTTAAATTGTCTTAAGTCCAGATTAGCAGATTTTTGTTCCATACTTTTAATATTGGGTAGAGGGGTAACATGACAGGCCACGTTCTTTTTAGAAGGCAACAAAGTGGGTAACGAGTGACTTAAGTTTTTTTCTTTTTTCTTTTTTTTTTTTTGAGACGGAGTTTCACTTTTGTTACCCAGGCTGGAGTGCAATGGCGTGATCTCGGCTCACCGCAACCTCCGCCTTCTGGGGTCAGGCAATTCTCCTGCCTCAGCCTCCTGAGTAGCTGGGATTACAGGCACGTGCCACCATGCACAGCTAATTTTTTGCACTTTTAGTAGAGACGGGGTTTCACCATGTTGACCAGGATGGTCTCGATCTCTCGACCTCGTGATCCACCCGCCTCGGCCTCCCAAAGTGCTGGGATTACAGGCTTGAGCCACCGCACCTGGCCTTGACTTAAGTCTTTATTGAAGACCAGACTATTCTTAAGGAGTTTAGAGAAGGTCCTGGGAGAAAATTGAGTTGAGGTTTCTAACACTTCAAATGTTTATGATATTGACACACTGAAGGAGATGGAGAATTGTTTGGAATTCAGAAGTGATATAAAGATTGCTGGGCAGAACAATGTCCTGCAAGAACCTGAGCTCCAAATAATAATCAGTCTGCTATGGAACTTTCAGCCTGACCCAAATGGAACCTCACACTTACTATGTAAGTATGTGAAGGAGTTCAGGACTTGCTTTTTCTAATAGAAATAGGATTTCGAAGCATTGGGCTTTCATAGTGTGAAATAAGTTCCTTTTTTTAAGAGGGTCTTTGCAGTACTTTTCAGGCTGTAATCATTGGAGAATGTAGGAGAAGCCTTATTGGGTTGTTGTATTCATGTCTTCTCTGGATCTTCTGAGAATTCTCATGATAAAGGAGGGATATTGGGAATACCTACAGGCATGATGGATGCCAGGCAGAGAAATGTTGAGAAAGGAGGGGGATGGCACTTCCATCCAGACTAAGCTGAGCTGTGCTAGTGACTGTGCCTTGAACTGGCTACTTAATCATTCTAGACTAGTTAACCTCACCTATCAACTTAAATTATATCTTCTTTCTAGCATTGTTTTCAAGATTATAAAAAATTCTCAACAGAATTGACATATTGTTCAGTAAATGGTGGTTATTGTTATTACAAATACTTCTCGATTTTTATTTGGATGTAGATAAGTCAGTTTACTTACAAATTTAACCTTGGAGCATTCTGTCATAGAAAATATTCTAGGTATTTGGATCTAGGTATTTTGTTGTAGATAAATCCTGAAAATTTTAGCACTTGACTGATAGGACAGTTAATAGGGGCTTAAACAGAGCATCTTTCTCTGTCTTTCCTTTTTGTTTGTTTGTTTTTGAGATGGAGTCTTGCTCTGTCACCCAGGCTGGAGTGCAGTGGCAGGATCTTGGCCCTCTGCAACCTTTGCCTCCAAGGTTCAAGCAATTCTTATACCTCAGCCTCCGGGGTAACTTGAATTACAGATGTGCACTACCAGGCCTGGCTAATTTTTGTATTTTTAATAGAGATGAGGTTTCACCATGTTGGCCTCGAACTCCTGACCTCAGGTCATCCACCTGCCTCTGTTTCCCTAAGTGCTGTGATTACAAGTGTGAGCCACCGTGCCCAGCCCTCTTTCCTTCTTTGTTCATAATGTGTGCTCTTCCATATACCTACTGCCAAATGATTGTGTGATTCAGATACAAAGGTTTTTTTAGAAGTCAGTGCAACCGTACTATGTCAGTAGCTTTTGTTGGCCGTTTTTATAGTTAGCCTAATCACTTCTTAAGTGTCTTTTTAAGGTGCTTTACATCACTGATGATCAGAGAAGTTTAAATCAAACTATAGTGAGATATCATCTCACCTCAGTTAAAAATGACTTTTATCCAAAAGATGGGCAGTAACAAATGCTGGTGAGGATGTGGAGAAAAGGGAACCCTTGTATACTGTTGGTGGAAATGTACATTAGTATAACCACTATGGAGAACTGTATGGAAGTTTCCCAGAAATCTAAAAATAGAGCTACTATATAGGATTCCAGCAATCCCACTGCTAGGAGTATACCCAAAAGAAAGGAAATCAGTGTATCAAAGAAATATCACTCCCATGTTTATTGCCACGCTATTCACAATAGCCAAGATTTGGAAGCAACCTAAATGTCCACCAACAGATGAATAAATAAAGAAAATGTGGTACATATACACAATGGAGTATTAATCAGCCATAAAAAAGAATGAGATTCTGTCACTTGAGACAACATGGATGGAACTGGAGGTCATTATATTAAGTGAAATAAGCCAGGCACAAAAGACAGACTTCACATGTCGTCGCTTATTTTTGGGAGCTGAAAGTTAAAACAGTTGAACCTGTGAAGAGGCAGTAGAAGGATGGTTACCAGAGGCTGGGAAAAAAGTAGTGGTGGGGTCGCAGGTGGAGGGTGGGGAAGTAGGGATGGTTAATAGGTACAAAAAATATTAATAGTTAAAAAGAATGAATAAGATCTAGTATTTGCTAGTGCAGCAGGGTGACTGTAGTCAAAAGATGGAGTCTAATTCTGTCACCCAGGCTGGAGTACCGCAGTACAATCTCGGCTCACTGCAGCATCCTCCTGGGTTCAAGCAGTCCTCCTGCCTCAGCCTCCCAAGTAGCTGGGATTACAGGCGTACCCCACCATGCCCAGCTAATTTTTGTATTTTGAGTAGAGATAGGTTTCACCATGTTGGCCAGGCTGATCTCAAACTCCTGACCTCAAGTGATCCATCCTCCTCACCCTCCCAAATTGCTGGGATTACAGGTGTGAGCCCCTGCACCAGCCTATACTAAAAAATAATTTAATTGTACATTAAAAAAAACCAAAAGGGAATAATTGGATTGTTTGCAATACAAAGGATAAATGCTTGAGGTGATGGGTACTCCATTTACCCTGTGATTATTACACATTGCATGCCTGAATCCAAATGTTTCATGTGCCTCATAAGTATACCTACTACATATTTGTAAAAATTAACAGTAAAAAATTATTTTAAAAGCTTTTTAGACTGCCTCCCAAAGTTATTTGGATGTGTATTATTAAAAATTGGGGCAGATAAGTATGGCTAAAGTTAAGGTCAGGATCTTTATTTCTTTGGATAAAAGAAATTTGCAGATGTATATCTGTCTCCTCCATCTTTTAAAAACTTTTATTAAATATGTATTTAATGAATAAATAATATAAGGGATGTATATAATTATATTGGGATATATAATTTTTATTTAATAAAGGTTTTATTTTAAAAATCCCTTTATTATAATTTTATATATATCCCATATATATATCCCTTATAATAATATAATAATATTATAATGCAAATTATACTAGTCACAAGACTGCTATGTATCCAGTATGTACTGGTATGGTGACACTGGCTATTAAAATATTGTAATTTGTCGTATCGGTTGATATTTAGCCCCTGCTAAATCTCCTCTCCCAATTGCTCCTGATGCTCAGATCCCTCTGCCCCCACCTGAGGACCACTGTGTTTCATCCACTAAAGGGTGAGGCACACCAGGGCTTCCAGGACTCAGCTCCACTCTGAGGCTACACCTGCTCTAATTGTGCAGTTACTGCCCCTTCCTGGTGGATGACTATTTTGATGATCACAGCTACTTACTTCTCACTTAAGAAGTAAAAGGAAAGCAGTATTGAATCTAAGATAAAATAATTGAAACAAAGGGGATAAGAAAAATATATTGCTAAATAAATATCAAGTAAAACATACTGAAATAAAAGTGTAAAAACATGAGTAACACAATCAAATGTGTATCTCAAGATACTGAAAAAATAAAGATCGTTTTAAAAAGAAGAGTAAAATAGGTTAAGACGAATAAAGCTATGTTGAAGTTTAAAATGTAACTAAAGGAATATACTGGAAAGGTTAAACAAAAATAAAGTGCTATAAAGGGAATTCAGGAAGCAATATTCAGTCCAAGGGTTAACTCCACCCAGGTACAAGTTGTGGCCTTTGGGTTGAGGCAACTATAGTTATAAGCTGCCAATTCTGGTGACTTCCTGAAAGTTGAATCTGCGAGGGGAGTAGAAATCTCTTGTATGACTATCCTTGTGGTTAATAGTTTTCCTCACCTCCTAACCTCAGCTATTATTCAATTTAACATGAAAGTGTCGTTTCTTTTTACTAGATAGTGGGTTAAGGACTGAGTTGGTGTCCCAGAGCTTAGCCCAGTGGCAGGCACCTTTTAAGCAGTTAACATACATTTGTTAAATAAATGTTAAGAGTCTTCTGGCCTTTATGGACCAGAGCAAGTTTTTACTTAACAAGAAGTACAGTTAGTTGTCATATGTAGCTCACTGACTTGTCCTTCAAAACCATCTAGCACATTGCTCAATTGGCAATGGTTCCCTAGGCAAAACCAGCCTTAGTTAGTTTCTTTCTCTCTTTCTCTGTCTCCCTCTGTCTCTGTCTCTGTCTCACTTTCTTTCTCTCCCCGTCCCTCCCTCCCTTCCTTCTTTTCCTTCCTTCCTTTTTTCTTTCCTTTCTTTCTTTTCTTTCTTTCTTCCCTTTCTTTCCTTCCTTCCTTCCTTTCTCTCTTTCTTTCTCTTTCTTTTTTCCTTCTTTCTTTCTTCCTTTCTTTCCTTTCTTTTCTTTCTTTCTTTCTTCTCTGTCACCCAGGCTGCAGTGCAGTGACATGATCTCCGGCTTTAGTTTCAAAATGAAAAGAGAAAAAAACCACCTCAAATTAAGCAAATGGTGATCAGTTGAGAACAGCAGTTAGTAAACCTTTTCTGTAAAGGGCCAGATAATAAATATTTTAGGCTTTACAGGCCACAAGTCTTTGTTGGACATACTCAGCTCTGGCTTTGTAGAGTCAAAGCAGCTGTAGATGATATGCTAGTGAATGTGTGTGGCTGTGTTTTACTACAACTTTATTTTGAAAAATAGCCCCTGGGCCAGATTTGGCCTTGGGGGTCAGTTTTCCAACCCCTAAGCTAGACTACAGAAAAGAATATTGGTAACATCCGAGAGCTACATACAGGGAACTTACCTGGGAAGCAGAAAATGGAAGGTTTGGCTGGGCGCAGTGGCTCATGCCTGTAATCCCAGCAGTTTGGGAGGCAGAGGTGGGTGGATCACCTGAGGTCAGGAGTTTGAGACCAGCTTGGCCAACATGGTGAAATCCTGTCTTTACTAAAAATACAAAAATAAGCCAGCCGTAGTGGTGCATGCCTATAATCCAGGTACTTGGGAGGCTGAGGCAAGAGAATCTCTTAAACCTGGGAGGCGGAGGTTACAAAGAGGTGAGATTGAACCACTCCACTCCAGCCTGGAAGACAACAAGACCCTGTCTCAAAAAAAAAAAAAAAAAAAAAAAAAAAAAAAAAAAAAACACAGAATGGAAGTTTTGAAGAAAGGGTCCAATATTATACTTAGTTGTATTTTCTAAAACCCTTGGAATAGTGTTTTATCTGTTCTAGGTGTTCAATAAATAATTATTATTTTGATGTGAGATCCTACTATATTGCTTATCTTCCTTGGCCTTCAATTGTCTCATGGTATTTAAGAGGTTATGATAAATGAGTGTTAAAATCTCTCCAGTTTTTTTTTTTAAAAAAGGGGTGTGATTCTGTGACTGTTTTGGAAGGCCGGATGGTTTATTCTTTAAAGATAACAATTGTTGGCTTAATACATTTCCCATATGTGCCCAGTATCCTGATTTGCAGTTCTGAATTGGTTGCTTTTTATCAGTTGTTTATCCTTAGTGGAATGGATTGTCCACTAGGGTATATCTGTGTGCCTTCCACTCATTTTTCCCACCCCATCCTACCACATGTGGGGGTAGATATAAAATTTATTAATCTGAGTCATTTTTTTTTGTTTTGAAAAATTAGCTGTCAAGGTAACCTAGACCATCTCAGATGATTCTTTGTAAAAAGATAGCAATCAGGATGAGGATTAGTCTGTCTTTTGGAATTATATTTTTCTAAATTCTATAGCTAGCAAAGCAAACATGCCATCACTGACTTATTTTAACTGTTAAACAACAATCCAAAATGATTTTATTACAAAGTAAATTATAGTGACCTTACCTAAATTCTTCTTGTTCTTTTACTTAGATTTTTTATGGTTTTTTATGTTTCGAAAGAGTGACTTAAGACTAAATGGGCCCTTTGATGACTGCTACACTGTCCTCAAGAGGAAGTATAAACTGATATGCATTTTCAGTCTACCTGATGAAGAAACTTTAAAAGAAAACTGAAAATTTCATTGTAATGAATACAGAAAATTTATCTTTATTATTTCTTAGGCTTCTGAAATTTCCTATTCGTAAGTAGCCCTTAAACTTGGACATGCTTCAGAATCACGTAGAGGATTTTATTAAACAATAGATTCTGGTTTTCTAGGTTTAGATTGGGGCTTTAAAGAATATTAAGATTATGAAGTTAGGTTTTTCTAAATTACTTTGAATAAAGTGCATTTTGATTAAGGTTAACCATGCGTAAACATTTGTGTTTTGAACTTGCCTCTTTAATTTTACTGGATGATCTTTTCATCTTCTTAACCCTACTCGTTCTCTAATTCTTTATTTATTTATTTATTTATTTTTAAGACAGAGCCTCATTGTGTCACCCACGCTATAGTGCAGTGGTGCAGTCTAGGCTCACTGCAACCTCCGCCATCTGGGCTCAAGCAAATTCTCCTGCCTCAGCCTCCCGAATAGCTGGGATTACAGGTGTGTGCCACCTCACCTGGCTAATTTTCGTTTTTTTTGTTTTGTTTTGTTTTTTGTTGTTTTGTTTTTGAGACAGAGTTTTGCTCTTGTTACCCAGGCTGGAGTGCAATGGCACGATCTCGGCTCACTGCCGAGAGCCCCCTGGGTTCAGGCAATTCTCCTGCCTCAGCCTCCTGAGTAGCTGGGATTACAGGCACGCGCCACCATGCCCAGCTAATTTTTTGTATTTTTAGTAGAGACGGGGTTTCACCATGTTGACCAGGATGGTCTCTATCTCTCGACCTTGTGATCCTCCCACCTCGGCCTCCCAAAGTGCTGGGATTACAGGCTTGAGCCACCGCGCCTGGCCCTCGTTTTGTTTTTGTTTTTTTTTTAGTAGAGATGGGGTTGCACCATGTTGGTCAGCCTGGTCTCAAACTCTTGACGTCAAGTGATTCACCCTCCTCAGCCTCCCAAAGTGTTAGGATTATAGGTGTGAGCCACGGTGCCTGGCCTGGGCCTCTTAAGATTAATTTTTGCACTTACATTTGATTGCCTCTGCAGTTTATTGGCTCTTCCTTTCCTGATTTAGACCTTTGCTTTATTACAGCCTTGCTGACTCACCTCTCTGGTTTAAAACTAGAGTGATATTAAAGGTGGCTTTAATGGTAAATAACCTCTAGTTGATTGAAAATGTAGTATTCATTTACTACGATGATTTAGAAAACAGAAAAAGACAAGTTTTGGCAGTAAATAGTGAGCCTGTATTTTGTGACGGGTGCTTCATGGAGAAGGTGACTGTAGGAGGCCTCTGTACACCCTGGGTAATTGTGGTTTACGTCTACCTGGGTAGTTGTGGTTTATGTCTCTGTTCTGGCATCGTTATTAACAGTACTTACTTCATGCTCAAAACAGCTCTGCTTTGGGCAGTAAATTCTATATTCACACTATGGATGGCTCACAGAATTTTACTTGTGGTGTTCCATTAGGACTAGCCAACTGTGATGGCAGATACTCTTTTCTTCCCCAAACACCTGTATAACCTGTATTGTCAGTGAAACTACCTTGGTATTAATAATCCCAGCTTTAAGACAATAAAATAAATATGCATTGTGTTATAAATACAAATCCAGTAACTGGGAGCTTTTTGAATAGAAATTTTAAGATCTGGATTTTAATTAACAATATCTTGAAGAATTGTTGTTTCAGCAATTTATTCCTATCTATATTTCTTAGGACTTTGAGATTGATTGTTAAATATAGTTGAAAAGAGCAGATTTTTTTTTCTTTGAAGAAATAATATTTTAGCACTGTGCCAAATTTGATAGGAAATTGATATGGTTTGTGAGAGCAAAGAAGAAAGTTATGATTATAGGATCTTCTAGACTGTTTCATTCTAGCAGAGGAAGCAATTTTTTAAAATGTGTGAAATAGATAAAAAGAACTAAAACCAAAAGCCAGGAACAAATTGGGCTATTAATAAATACCTGTGTCAGGAATGTAACAGTAATTGTACCTTACGGCATACACAAGCAATATAATTGCTGCATAGGTAACCACACCCCAAATTACGGAGTTTAGTTAAAATGCTTCCTTACTGGTTTTATGTTGCTAACTTAAGAGTATATTATTATGTTGGTCCAATCTGTAACATTTGTGTAAAACTTACCTTTTGTAGAAACCCACTTATAGCCATGATTAGAAACTTGATTTATACTTCTAAATATAAGCAGTTAATTTGGACATGACCTGAAACCTTTCTATTTAGAATTCTAGGCAGAAGTCTGGTCCAACTGTTTCAGCAACAGATTCTCTTCATTACTCAGTAGTTTATTTTGTTTTCCTTTGGTAGTGCTATATTTGAATTATTGTCTCTTTACTGCTTTCTTTTTCTTTCGTTCAGCTGAATTCATTAAGTGTGGTTATTGTTGGCTAGCAAGTACTTGAAAATAATTAATTCACTTTTCCGCCTCATAAATAGAGAAGATGCTGTGAGAGCTTTGTGGGATTGGTTATCTGTCTACTTCTCTGCTGTCTAGTCCTTTCATCCTTTTGTATTTTAGATTTATTAATATATAGCCTAGACTCTTCTTTATGTGACCCATAGTGGGCTATTCCACATTCAGCACGACCTTCTTCCCAGTCCCCTAAGCCTGGGGGTCACCTTTGAATATTTTAACTTTATTTATGTGTTTCTGTTGTGTCGGTCACCAAATGCATCAGGAAATACCTAGCAGGAAAAAATGGAAATCTGTTTCCTTAATTTCATTCTTACTGCCTTTTTCCTAATTATTAGCAGTATACTATTATTTTTAAATCATTGTCTTTCACCTCAGCAGTTTATACAGCTTAGTGTGGGCTCTGCAAGTTCACTCACCACCTAACCAGCCAAGTGGCCTGTCGGACCTTCTTCCTGCTCAAAACCCTTCTTAGGCATTTCAGCATCTACTTTAATGTTTTCTGGAGCCCTCTGGAGATAGGACTCTGGTGCTTTAACCCTGATCAGCCAGAGTTCCTTTGCTTTTATCCATTTTTCTTTTTGGGGTTGAGCATAAAGCTTCATTCTTTGGAAGAATACCCACCTGCTGAACAGATTTCATGTTTGATGTTGTTCCCACAGAGTGGCCTTCCCTGACCACCCTATATCAGGCCTTCTCTGGTTTCCTTGGTCAGTATAGCCCCTTCACTGCCTTCACAGCACTTTATAACAGTTTGTAATTTTATGTGCATGTTTGCATGTGGGAACACTTGCACATCCACACTTTTTATCTCCATTGTTGGATTCTAACCTCTGTAAGGGCACAAGGAGATCTCTTTTATTTATTTGGTTATCCTTTGCAGTTTTTATACTACTTGTATTTAAGGTAACCACTGACATATTTGGATTTTAATCTGTCTTGCTGTTTGTTTCCTATTTGTTCCATCTGTTGTGTTTTCTTCTCCCGCCCCCTTTCCTTTCTTTTGGATTAATTGTACATTTTTTAGTATTCTAATTTATTCTATTATTCTATTATTGGCTTGTTTTATGAAATATATATATATATGAATTTCAACTTTTCACAGTCTACTTTCAAATAGTAGGATAACATTTTACATAAGAACCTGAAACCTGATACTTCTGTTTCTCCTCCTATGTGCTATTTTATTTCTACATAATTATAAACCGAACTGTTCATTGCTAATTGCTTTTACTTTTAAACAGTTAATTAACTTTGAAAGGACATTTAAAATGAGAAATAAAAAGTATTTTAACTACATATTTACTGTTTTTAACACTCTTCATTCATTTGTGTAGATCCAAGTTTTCATCTTGCATGATTTTCCTTCCACCTGAAGCACTTCTTTTCATTTTTTGTGGTGCAGATTTGTTGATGACAAAGTCTTTTAGCTTTTGTCTGTCTTGAAAACATTTTTACTTTCCGATTACATTTGAAAGATATTTTTACTGAATATAGAATTCTCGGTCAGTAGTTTTATGCTTTAAGCTTTTCAGTGATGTCATTCTAACTTCTGCCTTGTATAATTTCCTGCCCTTTTTTTTTTCCCCCCAATACGAGATGGGGTCTTGCTATGTTGCCAAGGTTGGTCTTGAACTCCTGGGCTCAAGCAGTCTGCCCATCTTGGCCTCCCAAAGTGCTGGATTACATGCATGAGCCACTGTGCTGGCTAATTGCCTGCTTTTAAGATTGTTTCTCTACCACTGGTTTTCAGCAGTTCGATTATGGTGCACCTTAGCATGCCTTTTCTTTGTGTGTTTGTGTTTACTTTTGCTTGAGATTTTTGGATCTGTGCGTTTAGCCAGTCAATTTTAGAAAATTTTTGATCATTATTTTTTCAAATAATATTTTCTTTTTAAAATTTACTTTATTTAAAAAATTATTATTTTTTAGAGACAGGATCTCCTTCTGTTGCTCAGACTGGAGGGCAGTGGTGTGAACATAGCTCACAATAACCTCAAACTCTTGGGCTCAAACAGTCCTCTCGCCTTAGCCTCCTGACTAACTACAACTATAGGTCCTAATTTAAAAAAAATTTTTTTGTAGAAATGAAGTCTCACTATGTTGCCCAGGCTGGTCTTGAACTCTTGGCTTCAGGCAGTGTTCCTGCATTGGCTTCTTGAAGTGTTGGGGATTACATGCGTCAGTCACTGTGCCTGTCCTCAATTAATATTTTCTGTTCACTCCTTCTAAGATTCTCATTCTATATATATATATATTAGACCATTTCCATGTTAGACCTGTTCCACAGGCCCCTGAGTCTAGGTTCATTTTTGTTTGTTTGTTTCATTATGTTTAGTTGTCTATGCTTTACTTTGGAGAGTTTCTATATGCATTTCTCTAAATTTACTGATTTTTTTTTGTTTTTTAGATGGCATCTCACTCTGTTGCCCAGGCTGGAGTGTAGTGGCACAGTCTTGGCTCACTGCAGTCTCCACCTCCTGTGTTCAAGCGATTCTGCTTGCTTCAGCCTCCTGAGTAGCTGGGACTACAGGCACATGCCACAATGCCTGGCTAATTTTTTGTTTATTTTTTTTAGTAGAGGCAGGGTTTCACAATGTTGGCTTGGATGGTCTCGATCTCCTGACCTCATGATTCACCAGCCTTGGCTTCCAAAAGTGCTGAGATTACAGGTGTGAGCCACTGTGCCTGACCAGTTTACTGATCTTTTCTTCAGCAAAGTCTTATCTTCTGTTAGTCCCACACAGTGAATTTATTATTTTAGATGTTGTGTTTTTCTTTCTCCATTTTATGTGAGTCTTTTACTTTCTATTTTTTCTTCCTTGTATTTATTTATTTTTCTTTATGTCCTTGAACTTATTTGTAATTGCCTTTTAAAGAACCTATCTGTTAATTCTGTCATCTCTGTTGTTTCTAGGTCTACTCTGTTGACTGGTTTTATAGGACACATTTTTCTACTCCTTGACACATTTAATACATTTTAATTGGATGCTGCATATTTGTGACATCATTGAATGCTGGATTTTGTCACATTGTTTTAAAGAGTGTTGTTGTTTATTTTGGAAGGCAGTTACTTGCAGATCAGCTTGATCCTTTGAGCTTGGTTTAGAGGATTGTTTTGAAGTCTTTGAAAATACTTTAAGCAGTGTTTAGATAGTTGCTATCCCCATTATGAGGCATGACTTTCTGGAGTATCTACAGAAGGCCCTGAGTATTTAATGGGGACCTCTGCTATGGTTCCTGGGACTTCATGGGATCCTTTCTTGTACTGTAGTCCTAAAGTGCCCCTAGGCAGAAGTGTTCCTTGTATTTGTCTCTCATCTCTCAGGGGTCATTGTCCTTCTTTGTCATGTCTGAAAACCTTGATCATATACTTTGTACAATGTGATTATTTATGGCAGGAGAATAAGTCCAATTCCAGTTACTCCAGCATGGCCAAAGGTAGAAGACTGGAAAATGAAAGGCTGATCTCAAACTCCTGGCCTCAAGCAATCCACCCACCTTGGTCTCCCAAAGTGTTGGGATTACCAGCATGAGCCACTGAACCTGGCCCCTGCTTCCTTTTTGTAGTAAAGTTTTAAAATGTTAAAACATTTGTTGAAGAAAATTTGGGAAACAGGAAGGCGTAAGTAAAGAGAATAAAGAAGTAAATGTATCAAGAAGTTAGTCAATGCTATAGGTAGTTACTATTAATATTTTGTTGGGGTATTTAATGAGGTTTCAAAGAAAAATATGAAGTGATTGTTACAACCATTTTTTATCTTGTTTATACTTCATGTGTGGTGGTAATTATATAACATGTTAAAGCAACTTTCCTTCTACCTGAAACCTTTATTTTCTTTTTCTTTTTCTTTGTTTTTTTTTTTTGAGAGGGTCTCACTGTTGCCCAGGCCAGAGTGCAGTTGCACATTCATGGCTCACTGCGGCCTCGACTTCCTGGGCCCACCTCATCCTCCTGTGTGCCACCACACCTGGCACATTTTTTGTTTTTGTATTTTTTGTAGAGATGGGGTTTTGCCATGTTGCCCAGGCTGGATAAATCCTCGTGGATTTAAGCAGTCCTCCGCCTTGGCCTCCAAGAATGTTGGGATTACAGGTGTGAGCCACCTTACCCAGCCTACCTAAAACCTTTTAGACTCTTTTCTAAACTCCAGAAAAGAGAGGACTCTAAAAAGCTGAAATCTGTAGGGCTGTAAAAGAGTCTAAGATTGATAGGGCATTTGACATTTGTATAGAAAAACTTTCTAGTTTTTATTTTTTCCTTATTGTAATTCTGGATACCAGTTTAATAATTTTGGAGACATTTAAAACCATTAATATGAGGAATAATTCATGTATTTGTACTTTTTTCCTAAGAATGAGTAATTGAAGAATTTTGTTTAGCCACAGCATTTAATTCCCATGAATTGCATAATATTTCCAGTTAAATCCAAACTTCATTCTCTATCAAGAAATATTTTATTCAGATCTATATCTAAATAGCAATATTTTATAAGATTTATTAAGAATTTTTCCTGGTACATATGGTTTTGGTGTATTGGAGTGTACCTCTGTTGACTCTCTGCTTAAAAATATAAAACAAGTAGCTACTTCCATGAATCCTCAGAATGCCAAAATGGGCTTAGAAGTGGAAGCTGATGAAAAGAAATAGGGAGATCTACTTTCTAACTCGTTGAGAGCAAGAGAACTTCCATGGTCATCTTTCTTGTCAAATCTTTACTATATATTATTTTGTTCATGCCAGGAGGACCTTATTCAGTAAAGACTGATAATATTGATGTTGGAATTTCTTAAAAATGTTTTAAAACTTATCGCTTAAAAATCTGTCTTTAATATATAATCTAAAAGTTGGGGAGGAGTATAATTGAAGGAAATTATCTAAATTAGTTTTTTCTGCTTTGCCAAGGATATGCTATCAAGGAAAAATTTCAGTGGCTATCTTTTTATGGTGATGGGGTATGTGATACAATTTGGAGAATTCTGAATTTATAAAAAGAATAAAATGGAAAATTGGCACCTCTTGTCTTTTGAGAATCTTACAGTAAGCTCTAGGCTGTGACTTAGTTTCTGTGATTAATTGGCAGGTTAAGGATAGAAAACTCATTTGAAGATCGATTGCAGTATCATTCTTTGTGTAATTTAAAAACAGAATTAGTAGCTGGGGCAACATGGCCAGAAACTACTTCTCCAAAAAAAAAAAGAAAGAAAGAAAGAAAGAAAGAATTAGCTGGGCATGGTGGTGTGCGCCTGTCTACCCAGCTACTTGAAAGGCTGATGTGGGAGGATAGCTTGATCCCAGCAGGTTGAGGCTGCAGGAAACCTTGTTCTTGCCACTCACTCCAGCCTGAGCAACAGAATGAGACCCCTATTTCAAAACAAAAATATGATTAGTAATCAAAGGATTGAGAAAGCATTCAGAATACAAGTGGGACTCTTCCATCATCATCCAAAAGGATTGATTGGTTGGATGCATATGTAGTTTTCCTAGTTAATACTTTAGTAATCTGCATGATAAAAGTTTAGGAAGAATTAGAAAGAAAATACTTAATCCACTAAGCTTTGCTATGATATTGTGTTTAATAGTTGAAATAGTAACAGTATTTGTTTTATTCTTTACATTTCAGAATTGAGTTCAGAGAGAGAACGAGGCTCTGTCCCCATGGGCCTATTGAATTAGTCTACATATAAATGGGAAGTGATATAGTTATCTGCTTTCTGCATATGATAAAACCCTGTTGTAAAATGGACCTTCTAAAATAAGCTCTGAAATTAATTTTATGCATTTGTGTTCCAAAGAAACATTTATTTGCCTTGGAGATATCTATATATCTATATCTATATCTATCTATCTATCTGTATATATATACACACATGTATATGTATATATGTATGTATATGTATATATGTATATATATGTGTATATATAATGTATATACATGTATATATATGACTGATTAGATAGAAAAGAAACTTTAGGTTCTGATTTATTCTTACAGATCTATGTAGACAAAACTTAAGCAGAAAATTCATTTTTATTAAAGTTATGAGAAAATCACCTTTATTTGGCTCCTACCCTTCCCCCAAAAGTTGTCATGTTCTAACATTCTATTTGACAAATAGTTTTGCTTGTTGTCGTTTGTAAAGATTTACTGGGAATGAACCTCAGTTATTTTGATGGGACATTACAGCCAAATAGTAGTAAGTAGCTTTTAAGACTTGTATGATAGTAATAGGCTTAGCTCAATAGGAGTAGAAAGAATATGGCAAAATATCTGGGCTTATGCCTACTAACTTGTCTACTTACTGACATGGTTCAGTTCTGACCCTTGGCATACACAGTGTAGGTTGTTTGGGTCTAAATTGGCTTATTTCCTGAATTTGTTAACAGCTATTTGATGAAAAGAGGATTATATTATGAAGTCACTTTGGGGGTAAATTAATCAGAAAGAAAAATTAAACTGGTTTCTGTAAAACTGAGTATTTTGCATGTTGACATATATTGTTAATGTATAAGAATGGATGTACTGTAGTAGGTAGTGTTTCTGGGTTGTGGGATGCCCTTTTTCATTCAGCATCTTAAGGTATGTTTTCCATTATATGAGGAGAAACCCTGGTGTCTACAGTAATTCTGAAATGTCTCTAATCACATTGTACCCAAGCAACAGTATTGTAGTATTATGGTTCTGTGTTGGTTACCCTTTGCCTTCCTGATCTGAATTTACTTTTTGGGTCAGTTCAGGAGTAGGGATGGCCAGATTTCTTGAACTGCTCTGGGAAAAAAAAAAAAAAACATGCCTTCAAATAACCCCGACCCCTTCCAAAAAACACCACTACCACTGAATATCTGTTAATGAATTTCCCATAATGTGTAATCGTTGTCTTGGAAGGATGTTATTTTAGCTTCTAATACAATGTTTAGCCATTTGGCTGTGAATAAATTTGTTCAGCTATGACTTTGATTACTGCATTTTCTTATTCTTTGTGTTACTTAAAGGATACAGTGCTATAGATGGATTGGTACAAATGTATTGCTAAATATGGAAAAATACAGCTCTAAACACATGACCTTCAAAGTCACAGTAAACTAGTATTAGACCAAGACATTTTTCTTCTGATAATGACATATTATTTGTTCATTTTGGTTGTGAAATTTTTCTACTGTTTTGAAGAAGTTAGGCTGTACCAGTGTTGTTTTCAGTTTAGAACAGATTCTACAGAAGAAAGTTTTACAAATGTGTAGTATTTCATTTGGCCAGAGGATTTCTCGCTATTCATTGACATTTTTTACTATAAGGTTTTCAAGGGAATTATGTGCTATATTAAGAAGAGAAGACTGTGTTTTTAACTAATCCCATTATTATAATAGAGTTATCGCTTTTGAATAAGTTGCATGCAGCAGAGGAAAGTTTGTCCTGAGCTGAGCAGTTTTAGAGGCTGATGGAGGCTCAGCCAGTGTTCATTACATCATCTTTTCATTCCATTAACCAGCGTGATCTCCAGGGGGGTAAGTGAGACAGTAGACTCTGCATCATCACAAACATGCTGAGAAAATCACTGCTTACTGCCTGGGTGTGTAGAGGGGTGGAGAGAATTTACTACTAAAATCATGTAAAGGAAACTGATACTGAAGTGAGTTAAATAACTCCAATTTTTTTTTTTTGATTGGCTGTTAAAGGAAAATATTTAAAAGATTTTATACTAAATCCTAATTTATTTGTTTTTAAAAAATTTCTAAGGCCCTTTGTGAGAAAAGCTGGTATCCAAGGGCAGAGAGTCTACCCTTGTCTGTTTACTAGCAGTCGTGATTATACATCTAGAGCCACTGCTCCTCAAAACTGGTAACAGGAACATAAACAGAGAAAATAATTTTGGCCATATGTATATCTGCATAAAGAAAGGTGAGGGTGTCCTTCTGGGCACTTATAATAAACTTGTAAGCTTTTATTCAACTGGATAGTTCATCTGCATTCAGCGGCGTTTCCACTATAGTTGTGCGTCACTGCAAGACTGCATGGTAATGAAGCCAAGGCACTGTGGGCCAAAACTCTGCTGCCTGTGAGAAGAGAAGGGACAGCAGCTTGGAGAGATAGAACGGCAAAACCGCTGCTGCTGCTGCTGCTGCTGCTTCCGCTTCTGCTTCTGCTGCTGCTGCTGCTGCTGTTGCTGCTTTTGCAGCTGATTGAGACACTATGTTGAGTCTACAGGATTCTGTGTTTTTTGAGATTAGCATAAAGTCCTTGTTAAAGTCCTGGAGCAGCAGCTGTAAGTATATATTCCTACATGGAAAAAAAAAATGCTGAGGTATTATTATCATTGCTATTCCTTGCATGCTAATTCTTCAGACCAATCCAAATAGATTAAAAGCTGTTGAAAATAGCATGAAGAATGTTTTCTTGAATGGTAATCAGTAAGATAGAAAATGTAGACGTGCACACATCAGACAGTTGTAAAATCAGTAGTTAAATTTTCTTTGATGAAAATTTACCAGCCTTAGATTTCTTGGTAATTTGTGTTATTCTGGCAAAGTTTCTCGCAATTAGTCATAAATGGGGGGGAGGAGGTAGGGGGAAGAAGACCACAAATAGACTCTAATCTCTGCGGGGTTATCAGTTACCAACTCTCTTCCACAGTTCTGTTAACACAGTGTTGTTTGAATCAACATCAGCTATCTTAAGGCACTAGACAACTTAGTATAATGATAATAACTTTCCCTCATTCTTCTAATTGAAGTTCTAATGTGTAGTTTTCTTATGTAGTAAATTTTCTGATAAAGAACATTCAGGATGACATACTTAGATTTCCGAGTTCACTTAAGTCAGTACAACTGATGCCATTGAGCTATTACTCTGTCTGTAACTCTCTTCCTAACATGGATTTGGCAGAAATACTGCTTTTGTTCAGTGTTTCAATCACACGTTTTCTTTTAAGATCTCAAAACACTTACCATAGTCTCTTTACTTTTTTGCCAAAAGTATCATAATACAATATCAAACCTGTGAATTAAGCAAACACAAGTTCTGTTTTGCCCAAAGAAAATTGAAGTATAGAAAAATCGTGACTTTTCCAAGGTCATACAGTGGCAAAGAACTGGAATAGAACCTAGCTGTTCTTGCTCCCAACTCTGCTGCGGGTGCCTGAGCAAACTAATGAATAAAATATGAGAAATTAAATTTACATTTTTCCAGGTTAACTCTTTACCAAAATATTTATTTAGTGTAGTTTTGTTTTGTAAGCAAATAATATAAAAGAGAAACTGTTCACATGAGAAAAAAACCCTCTTAAGATAAAGTCTTATCAAATACAGTTTGAGGAGGTTTGTAAATGCAGCCAAATGTACTGCATTCACAATCTCTATATTTCTTTTTTTTTTTTTTTGATCTGTAATTCTTCCATATGGAGATAGTGTTGTACCAGATGGCAGAAAATTATCTTAATTTTGGGAAAGTTTTTAAGTGAATATATGCAGTTATTGGGAGAATTATAATTACTAATTCAAGTTAAATACATTTACTAGTTAGAAAGGAGATAGTAATATAGAATACATTTTTGCTCAAATAAACTGGATTCTAGTTTCTAATCTCTCTTTGATACTGTTTCCCTTGCTTTGCCCATCCTCACCATGTACTTTTTTAAAAATAGTAAGACAGTTTTATAGTGAGAATAAAGCTATAATTAACAAGTTCTTAGAGAAGAACAGTGTATTATATCATAGCAGCTTGTCTTGTAAAAACGTTGTTTAGTTACTCATGAACTATGTAGTTATCTTGCTTTGTAACCATTTAAATATTTCTACATATTGTTTCCTGAACCCTGTAACCAGCCACAGCCAAATCTTGTTTAATTGTACTCCTTGAATCCAAGATTGAACCAAAAACAGATGTTTGTAAAGCCTTTGTTTTTTAGCAGTTAGTAATAGAGTGATTCAGTCATTCTGGGGGTATCCCATTGTCCTTGGGCATTCATAGTACACATCTCACAAAGGTGTTTTAACCATTCTGAAGCAATAGGTTAATACTGAAACGAAATTGCGAGTCTCAGTGTTCAGTAGGGCTCTGACCTTGTCTGCCATATCCCTGGAACATCGAAGAATATTTTTATTACACCAGCATCTGTGGATGTCTTCTTTGTCTTCACTTGAATTTGTTGTATGAGAGAGAGGAGTTAAAATATTAAGACCCTAAAAAAGGATAGTAGCTGTTTCTTCCTAGGAATGTTTTTATAATGTCAACACTTTTGAGTCAATCAGTGTTTATAGAGCATGCACTATGCTGTAGCAGATATTCTTTGCTCTCGAGGAGCTTATAGAAATTATATGTGAAAAGTTATCGTAAGGAAGTCAGATGAGAAATGTGTGTGCACTGCGACTTACCAAATAACTGTTGTACATAAAACAGACCGGGAGTCCAGAGATAGACGGAATCAGATTGGTCCGCTGGGCATGAGAGCTTACTTTGGGAGTCTGAGGTGAGAGGATCGCTTGATCCCAGAAGGTTGAGTCCAGCATTTGAGTTCACACACACACACACACTCACACGGTCCCAGTACTTGGGAGGCTGAGGTGGGAGGGTTGCTTGAGCCTAGGAGCCCTGTTCATGCCACCATACTCCAGCCTGGCTCACAGAAGGAATCACAAAAAAATAAGAAGGAATCATATTGAACTACATGGTTAGTGGAGACTTCAGAGGGAAAGGGATTTTTTTAAGTTTGGTTTTGAATGCTAGGATGCTCTCCATGATGGTAGGTAATACTGATATCCACAGTCTCCCCAAGCCAGAAACCAGAGCTTGGTTAACACACCTCTTTCACCCCAACTCCTTTCGGTTCTTGACCACGACTTGCCAATCTGCTTCTCAGATTTCCGTAGTCTCTCCTCCTCTCCACAGCCACTGGCCCACTTCAGGCCTTGCATCATGATCACCTGGAATATTGCCACAGCTTCCATATTGGTCCTGTTTGCATCTTGCACATTGCTGCTAAGGGTTCCTTTTAAAGGCTGGCTCTTCATGTCCCTTTCCTCCTTACTTCACAGACTTTCTGTCCCCTGTGGGATGAAGCCTTTCATCTTCCAGTTCTGGAAGCATGGTGTGCCTTCCTATTTGCTACCTTTGCCTGGAATGTACCCTGTCATCTCTCTGCCTGCATTACAATGATTCTTACTCTTCTTTCAAGATGCATTCTTCCTTGAGTCAGCCACGCAGTTAATGCTTCATCTGTTCTCTTCACTTTAAACATCATTGCATTATTATACTCATCATCCTGTTCATGTCTTTTTTTCTTTTTTTTTTTTTTTTTGTGAGACAGAGTCTCATTGTATCACCAAGCACCAGGCTGGAGTGCAGTGGCGTGATCTCAGCTCATTGCAATTTCTGCCTCCCAGGTTCAAGCAGTTCTCCTGCCTCAGCTTCCCAGGTAGTTGGGACTACAGGCACGTGCCACCATGCCCAGCAATTTGTGTGTGTGTGTGTGTGTTTTTAGTAGAGACGGGGTTTCACCATGTTGGCCAGGTTGGTCTCCATCTCTTGACCTCGTGATCTGCCCACCTCGGCCTCCCAAAGTGCTGGGATTACAGGCTTGAGCCACTGCCTGTTCATGTCTTTCTCAGCTACTTGAGTATAAGCTTCTGGAGGGTATTGGTTGATTATCCTTTTGTTCTTCTTTGTGTATTTAAATCTTATTTAAACTATGGTAAATGTGCAGACAAGAAAATATTGGATAGGGCTGCAATAATTTTTGTTGGGATGAATTTATAATAGAAAAGAAGGTAGGAGCATACATATGTGACCCCTTTTATAATTTGATTATTAATATGCTACTGTTGTCTCTCAGGGTAACAATTTCTGAATGCATAAAATGATTTTTTAATGATTAAAAAAGATAAAATTTCATAACATTTTATTTAGTGAATTTCTTGGGAAGAACAGAGGAAAACCTAATTTATTAATAGCTTTTATTAAAAAAAGAAATGAAAAATAATTTTTCATTAAATAAATTGTGTATTTCAAATGTTGCCCCTACTCTCCTGAAGAAAAAAGAAAAAGAGAAAAAATCTATGGGTTTTGTCGTTGAACATAACTTAAAAGCAGTGTATATTATTATAGTTTTTCATCATTAATTATAGTAGTGTTTCTTATTTATAAGATGCATTTGCATACTTTGTATTAATGTTAAATGCTACTTTTTATATGAATCTCTAGAGGCCCTCTGGTTTCAGGCCTGCTTAGCTGGCAGAATGTTGATGCAGTGCTGCTGAAGTTAGATTATAGTTGAGCTTATTTCTTTCAGTAACAACAATGAAGTGACATTCATATGGCCTAAATTCAGAGTTTTGTCTTTGTGCCAACAGTTTTAGGCATTACTTCTTTTAAAAACTGAATCAGGAACATTCTGTTAAACCAGCTGTGTCGTGAGGATGTGATGATTTAAAAGATTGGCTTAGTACCCTAAAATTGATAAGACAAAGCAAGACTCAGTACTGAGATCTGTTCAGTTATATATTTGTAATGTTAAGATCACAGATGCATTTACTGTTCATATAATACCTCTTGTAAGCGTATTAATTTATAGAGTTTATTTTGCATACATAATTTTATGAGAGCTGGTGTTTCAAATAATTTACTTTTTATCATAGGCATAAAATAGATTGACCTTCTTAAACCATAGTTTTGTAAGTTAAAATGTGAATAAGATATGATATGTTAAGAAACTATATTTGCATAGCTTACTTGCATTTTGGCACAATGAGAAAAGTTCATAAATTGTTTTTAATGCTCAGGTATTTTTCCTTGGATTGTAAAAACAGTAAAAGCCAACCCCAAAAAGCACATTATGCATTCATCTGAATTTCAGTTAAAATCTGTGTGTTATTTGATTGAAATAGTACTTACTGTTTATTGAAGTACTTATATAGGTCTGCTATGTGGTAAGTACCTATCATATGTGTTTACACACTTACCTGTGTATACTTACATGCACATACATTCATTAAATCTCTTGTAATTCTCAGCATGAAAATCTCAAGAAGAAAATTATTGCTGTTTTTCAAAATAGCAGCTTTATTGTGATATTCACATACCATAAGATTCATAAAGTGTTCAATTTGGTAGTTTTTAGTGAATTTCAAAATTGTAGCAACTATCACCACTATCTAATTGCAGAACATTTTCATCATCTAACAAAGAAAGCTCATACTCATTAATCTACTTTCTGTCACTACAGATTTGTCTGTTTTGGACATTTCATATACATGGAATCATACAATGGGTGTACTTTTGTGACGGGGTTCTTACACTTACTGTATTTCCAAGGTTCATTTATGTCATAACATGTATTGAATAATGTTCCATTGTATGGATACATCACATTTTGTTTATCCATTCTTCAGCTGATGAATTGGTATTTTATAGACTAGTAAATTGGGGCTCAGATAAGCAAAAGAACACTAAGAACACCCCCCACCCCCAGAAAACCCCACACCCAAACTTTTTAGCTAACTTTCTCTACTACTCATTCATATTTTAATTGAAGGCTTTCCTGATCAAGTGATACTTTAGCAAGATCTGAAGGAAGAAATAGTTAACAGTTTGGGAGATAGGTGGGTGAGCAGAAGGGATATCCAGTGCTAGAGGCTGGAAGGAATGGCCATTTTGGCTGGAGCAGAGAGCTATGGAGAGCAGGATGGGAATGAAGCTGGAAAGTTAAGCAGGGACTAGACCATGTAGAATATCAAAAATCTTGTTATGGATTTTGGTCTTAATCCTAAAATAAATGAGGAACCATTGATGGGCTTTGTGACAGTGATTGGGGTAATTTCATCAAGTTTTTGTCTTTGGCCTGATTCCAGGAGACTAGTTAGGATGCTATTGAAATAGACCATATATGAGATGAAGGTTGAACAAATGGAAGAAATGTTACTTATTTAGCAAACAGGTATATAATACCTACTACATGCGTTGGTACTCTTCTAAGCACTTTACAAAATAATAGCTCAACAAGGTTCTGGGAAATATTTAAGATGCAGGAAAAATAGGTCTTGGGTTAGATACAGGAGGTAAAGGAAATTTTAGCTAGTTGTTCGCAAACTAATTTTGTAGGGTCATTTACATTCTCTGACATAAGTTTCAGAAATGTATCTGTTGAGAGTTAATGTTGCTCATAGTGGAAAAGAATCACCTATTGCTTATTGCCAGAATACTCTTATCCCTCAGATAAATTTGTCTGCTTTGGGAAGTGGATCCTGGACAAGAAAGCCAACTCATTGTACTGTTAAGTAAGCAATGTGAATTTTTCCTGATGGTGCCTGAAAAGGGGGTTTCTAGCTCCAGATGTAATTGAATTTAGAGCCATGAGCCTGCTTTATCTTTTCGTTGTTGTTGTTCTAACTTCTTAAGCTAGGTTCACCTCACTTGAGGAAAGAGACATTTCATTTTCGAGACTAAGCATTTTGTGTTATGAGAAGTACAACTGATTATCTGACTCATTAAGTATTTGGTTTCACAATTTTCTTTAAAAATTTTTTTGTTGATAAATATTAAAGACATAGTTTACTTATGAGATTCGAAATGAAGAAAATCCAACATGAATGGTCACAATATTCATAGGTGACTGAGAGTACGCAAACGGGCCAGATGACTGAGAATATGCAAACAGGCCACTATAATATCTGTGTTATGTTTGACCCTGTGTTTTATTAACATTGCTATCATGACCTTTCTCTGTTTGTACCTGCTGTGGTAATAGTAGACTCAGTCTTAGAGCAGGTGCTGGGCCCTATGCTGTGCTAAGATGGGGAGTTTGGGACAGCCCTAGTTCATTAGTTCCAGTGACTCACCATCAGCCCAACCTCACTACACTTTTTGATCTGACTTTGTTCTTTAGTTGTAGTGTCTGGGCTATCCATTCTTGTGTCAAAGCCTCCATCTGTAATTATTGGAATCTCTTCTTTTCTAAGCCTTTCCATATCAAACTTTGGTATTCCATTTCCTTCAAATTTGAGACCCTGCTCTGATCTTGAAGAGAATGAAGTTCTGCTGACATACCTTTTTGTTGATTAAACCTCCCTCCCCAGCTGCATGTCTAACTATTTCCTGTTCATCAACTTTGCATTATTCATCTGTTTACCAGGATGACATCTGCTGTACTGCTGGACCTCCCTGGTGCTTTTTACCAGTTATCATATTCCTTAGGTACCATCTTCTGCCTCCATAATTAGATATAACCTCCAACAATGCTGGTATTTAGTCATCTTTCTGGCTGTAGCTCTTCTGATTGCCCCTCTGTACTGATTGCTTAATATTTTAAGTATGAAACCTGACTTGCCTATTATAGGCATAGCCAGTGCCAAAGTCTCAGATTACTGGGTTCTGGCCTATTCCACTACTGGTCAAACTCTTAAGCTTCTTTTCTGGAAGTAACTGCAGTTGCATTGTCACATTGAGACATAAGACAAGTTTGCTAACCTTTTGCAGAGTGGAATGGGTCATGTGTCTTTGCTTGTTCTTCCTAGTCTGTTGATGTGTGATACCACAGGACATTGACTGTTTGATGGAATTTATGACAATTTTGGATCTATTAGGTGATTTTCATTAAGCATGCTGTTTTTCAACTTTTTAAATTTTGCTAAATGAATAAAGTTTTAAGGGTTTTTTACAAAAAGATAATTAAATAGAAATTCATTTGAATGGGGAAGGCCGTAGAAGAGAAATTCCAAATTGTCCGACCTGTTCCTCCCAGAAGATAATGACTTATAAATGTCATAGAAAATCTTATGAATTGTTTTATAAGCTGTATTTTCAGTTATATTATTGACATATGGTACAGAAAGTAGCAAAGGCATTCATAAAAAATGAGGAATGAATTATTAGCAATATCCATTTACATGCAATATAGTAACAATATCACAAATGCAGGCTTACATTCGATAAGTGGACCCTTTTTTCTTTAAGCTTTACATAATTTTGGAACAATATCTGAATGAGTAATTTTTATTATAGGGAGACTATATGGAAGAAAATAAAAAGATGATTCCAGTAACATAGCCTTAGTAATATCATTGAAGATAAGGTTAGTAGTGTGTTTTTATGTAGCAAGGGCAAAAGCATTGTATTGACGTGATTTGATGTATAGGGCCTTAGCATGGTTGGAATAGACTTACTTGATGGCTATTAATTTCTGGTGTTATAATTACAGGTTTCCTTATTTATGGTGCTTTTGAAACTTTTAATGATCACAATGAACTTTAAGTAAAATTATTGTATAGAGCCAACTGTTCCATTTTAGAAGAACAGGGTAAGGCAATAGTTCACACCCCTGGCTGCATATTAGAATCAGCTTGGGGAGCTTTCAAAAACATACACAAGACTCGGCCCCACTCCAAAGATTTTGATTCTGACTTAAGGTATGGCCAGAGACGGCCAGCAAAGTTCAGGGTCAAGTCAGAAAGTTTAGCTTTGTCAGAATGCTAAGAGTGTATATGAAATCTTTTTCGGGAGGTGGAATCGTCATAAACATATGACAGACAAATCCTTATGCATTTGCCAATTTACTAATTTACAGTGAGAAATATGCCAAGTGGATATTAATGCTAGAGCTGGCAGGCCATCCTTTCCACTCCTTGTGGGATAAGCTCATACAAAGCTAAATTATTATCAGAAGGTTGCACAGAGAGCCTGAAGATCGAAGAAATTTATGCCCTGTTCTAGGGGCCAGAATACTTACCTCTGTAAGAACACCTTCTCCACAGAACTGTACTTACACAGGCATTACGTTTTTATCAGCTATGTGTTAAGTGTTTCATTTCCCTGTACCTTACCTGCAGTAGGTGATATAAGTATTCTTTTCAGAATTTACGAGTCTGATATATATAAAATGAAAGCTCGTTGCTGGTTTAATTTGCATTTTCTGGGCACACTGAACATTTTTTCGTATGCCTGTTGGCTCTTTATACTTGGTGTTAATGTGACTTGCTTCTGTCTATCTTTTGGCACCTTTTATTGTGTTGTGTTTTTCATGTTATTTTGCAAGAGCTCTTTGAATGTTTTATATTTTCTGTCATCTACATTTTAAATATTTCTCCAACTTTGTCTTGTTTATGGGTATTATTTAGCCTAAATATTTTATATTTTAGCTAAATCCATTTATCTTTAAAAAACACATAATTTTGGGTTTTCTCTCTAGACTACAGATCTTTTCACCCCTTGATTATAAAAGAAGACTCTTAATTTTTTCTAAGGTTTTGAAAAATGAATTTTTAATTTCATGTTCATCTAGACTTTGGCTTTTTTGTTTTGTTTTGTTTTGTTTTAAATCCAGTCAGGTTTGGAATCTGATCGACTTTGGTTTTTGAATATAGTATATTTATTTTTCTTTAGATGAATGGCCAGATATTTCAACAATATCACTAATCTTTTCACTTCTAATTTTGCTTATGTTGAATTCTTACTCTGGAATGCAAGGGGTTCTCTTTTTTTTCCCATTGATCTGATTTGTCTATACTTATGTCTACTGAGTTGATTGTTATTATATTGTGTCCTGCTATAGTTATCTTATGCTCTGAATTATGTCTTGATTATAGTTCTGATTCTAGTTAATTTCAAAAAAAAAAAATATATATATATATATATTCTTTATATTTTTTAAAGTAATGTTTTGGCTTTTCTTGAGTGTTTATTCCTCCATGTATACTGTAATAAAGTTTTATCCAATAAATCTAGGCAAAATAGTATCAAAATTTTTGTTGGAGCTGTGTGCTAATTAATATATTAATTTTATGAAAGTTGATGCTTATGATAAATCCTTCCATCTATGACTATGGCTTTCCACTTACTCAGATTTTCTTTGCTGTCTTATTTTATATTAAGAAGCTCTTGTCATTTCCTCTTTGTAAGTCCTGTGCTTTTCTTATTACATTTATTTCTACATATTTTATTTTTGTAAATGGAAGTGTTTTTTTAAAAAAAAAACAATTTATATTTCTAGGTGATTATTGCTAGTTAATAAAGTTTCAAGTCTTTTAAAATATTTGTAACAATAATTTTTAACATATTGCATTCGCTTATAATCTCCAGGATGGTGTTGAATAGCAAGGCAAAAATCAGCACTTTAGTTTCTGTTTTTAACCAAAATAGGTTTGTTTTGAAGCCTATAGTATTTGCTGCTGATTTTTTTTTTGTTGTTGTTGTTGTTTCTTTTTTTTTTTTTTTGAGACGGAGTTTCGCTCTTGTTACCCAGGCTGGAGTGCAATGGCGCGATCTCGGCTCACCGCAACCTCCGCCTCCTGGGTTCAGGCAATTCTCCTGCCTCAGCCTCCTGAGTAGCTGGGATTACAGGCACGCGCCACCATGCCCAGCTAATTTTTTGTATTTTTAGTAGAGACGGGGTTTCACCATGTTGACCAGGATGGTCTCGATCTCTTGACCTCATGATCCACCTGCCTCGGCCTCCCAAAGTGCTGGGATTACAGGCTTGAGCCACTGCGCCCGGCCTCATCCCGCTATTCTTAATGCCAATTTCTATTCTCTCTCTCTCTCTCTCTCTCTCTTTTGAGATGGAGTCTTGCTCTGTCACCAGGCTGGAGTGCAGTGGCGTGATCTCACCTCGCTGCAACCTCCACATTTCCGGGTTTAAGCGATTCTCCTGCCTCAGTCTCCTCAGTAGCTGGGACCAGGTATGTTTGCTGGATGAGGTCCTGCAGGATTCTGGTGTTTACAAGAATATCTTTTGCTGATCCACAGGCCCATGTCCAGCTAGAGGAGAAAAGTCAGCTACAATAGCTTTTTCACAGGCAGTGAATATTTGTATGGGGGGAGGAGTGGAGAACAAAAATGAAAACAACATTCTTGTTGCTTCTTACACATACTCTTGGTTGCAATATGATTCAGCTCGTTCATTTGCTACAGAGGAAGCAAAAGAGGTTAAATTTGACCAAGATTATATCGATAATGAATAGCCAAGTCAAGTCTAGAGCCCTTGTCTTCTGGCTCCCAGGTCCATGCACATTTTTAAAATACCATATTATCTCTGGGTTTTGAGAACAGTTTCTTAGCTGAGCTCCCAAAGGTTACCCCCAAAAAAAAAAAAAAAAGCACAAGAAAATAGCAACCTCAAGGATACTGTAGCTGAGTGAATAATGGAGTTTTTAGATGATAGGTCATTTTTCTTGAGATTTATAATAAGTGATATTTCTATAGTAGACTTAAAGTAAAAAAAAACATTGGACGTGTGCCAAAGATGTCATAGGACTTCTATGTTTAGAAACTTTTCAATGAGAATAGTTTAGGATAAATAAACATTTTAGGGACAGCTGTACAAAGAACAAGCAGAGTAATAATTTTTCTGTCCATTGAAATGGAACCAGAAGCGAAAACATTGGACCGAATAATGAGGGAAAATGATTTCGTTTGCACAAAATGAAAACATAAAGTATTTAGGAATAGAATTAATAAGAATTAGATCTCCTCTGAAGGAAAGTATACATTTTTTCTCTAGGTACACAAAAGATGAGTTAATGGAGGTGTGTCAGATACTAGATAAGACGTTTTATAATACAAAGATGTCAAGTTTTTTTCCAGGTAAGTTTGTGAAGGTATGCATAAGCTTGAAAGTATGAGTGACAGTAGCTCAAGATGGTGAATAAATAGGAATATTTGTCTCAGCAAATAATAAAACCCATTATAAAGCTGTAAGAATTGAAAGTCTGGTACTGACACAAACACAGATTGTTATTGAGCAGAATAAAAAGCCCAGAAAGTATATCTGAATATGGATTTAGTTTATGATAGTAAGTAAAATCAGTGACAGAATTTCAGCAAATGAACCTAAGAGAACTGATTAAATGTTGAGGAAAAAGATGAAATCTTTCTTTCATATTAGTAGTGCAAGTAAGTTTCAATTGGATGACAGATTTAAATGGAATGAATAAAATGAACTTAAAAAGAGTTAAAATGTAGGTTAAGTAAAGTGAGGAAACATTTTTGCCCTTTTTATACAAACGAATTAGAAGATGCAACCAAAATATTAGATTCAGGAAATATTTATTCTAAACAAACAATATAAGAATTTGGACCTTTAAAGGAGGGAAGGATCCATCCACATTTGGTGATTGTGGAAGAAATAGTTATTGATGGGAATGTTCTTAGTAACCAGGACCCAAGTTCCCATTCCAGTGCTGCCACTCCCACGTGACAGTAGCTTTAATTTGGAGTCAGTTTCTTTGTCGTAAATTCTCTATAACTAGGAGTGATATTCTGGATCTAATTCCTACAAGCCAGTGGTTAAGCCATTAGTGGCTTAAGAGTACTTAAGGGATGTGAATATTTACACCAGAAATATTTGCAAAGGCTGCAAAATGAGACCCTCTCCCCTGCCTTTTGTTTTGTTTTGTTTTTAAGAGAGCCATTTACCAGCATATCGCTTGAAATAAGAATAGATTTGTTAGACTAAAGAGATAATATTTTATATATTAAATCATGTTTTGTCCCATTGGAAGTAAACAGTGTCTGGTATGCTTTTCACTAACATGGAGGAATTTTGAGATCCTCTTGCCTTCTAAAGCCCACTCTCTGCTCTTGCTAAGCTGTATCTGTGCCTGAAATGATGTTTTCTAATTACACCTCTCAACACACACAGCATACACATTACTTATGTTTCCTTTTTTTCTGTTCACATTAGTTGCTTTCAAATGTACAGTTTTCCTCTGGATAGGTAGTTGAAAGGTCTGGTGCTGACACCAGTTCAACTAGCCTCACCAGAAGTCAAAGTTTGCTATTATTCCCTAATACTGATTTTGCTTTTTTTGTTTACTACTTTAGTCTGTCTACCATATAAGCCGATTAGTGCTTTTGACGTTTTCATTTTAATTGACTTATAAACTTTTCCTGTCTTTGAGCAGGGTTCAAATATGTTATTGTTTTAAGCTCCAGCTTGAGCTACTGTTTATTTTGACTCTTCCCAGGCACTTTGGTTCTGGCTGACAGGGATAGGATAGGCTTTTTATTCTTTTATTTAGCTTTTCTTTTGTAAATTAATAGGCTTAATTTTTTTCAGCATAATTTCAGGTTTATGGAAAACTTGAGTAGAAATTAAAGTTCCCGGCCGGGCGCGGTGGCTCAAGCCTGTAATCCCAGCACTTTGGGAGGCCGAGGCGGGTGGATCACGAGGTCGAGAGATCGAGACCAACCGTGGTCAACATGGTGAAACCCCGTCTCTACTAAAAATACAAAAAATTAGCTGGGCATGGTGGTGCGTGCCTGTAATCCCAGCTACTCAGGAGGCTGAGGCAGGAGAATTGCCTGAACCCAGGAGGCGGAGGTTGCAGTGAGCCGAGATCGCGCCATTGCACTCCAGCCTGGGTAACAAGAGCGAAACTCCGTCTCAAAAAAAAAAAAAAAAAAAAAAAAAAGAAATTAAAGTTCCCTCAGAACCTCCCTCCATTTCCAGTTTCTGCCTTTTAGTGTGGTATGTTTGTTACCATTGATGAAACAATATTGAAATATTACTATCAACTGAAGTTTACATTCCAGTTAACTCTTTGTGTTGCACATTCTGTAGGTTTTGACAGATGTATAATGATACGTATCCACCATATACTCCCCTACAGAGGAGTTTCACTGCCCTAAAAATCCCGTGTTCTACCTATTCATTCCTCCCTTCTCCCAAGTGCTGGTAATCACTGACCTTTTATTGACTCTACAGTTTTGTCTTTTCCAGAATGCCTTATAGTTACAATCATACAGTATGTAGCCTTTCCAGATTGGTTTCTTTCACTTAGAAATACACACTTAAGTTTCTTCCAAATCTTTTCATAGCTTGATAGCTCATTTCTTTTTAGCACTGAATAACGTTGAATTGTCTGAATGTGTTACAGTTTGTTTATCCATTAACGTACTGAATGACATTTTGGTTGCTTCCAAGTTTTAACAATTATGAATGACGCTGCTATAAGCATCCATGTGGAGGTTTTTTTGTGTGGATATAGGTCTTCAACTTCTATGGATAAATACCAGGGAACACATTTCTTGGATCGTATGATAAGAATAGATTTAGTTTAAAAAAAAATGACCAAACTGTCTTTTAAATTGTCTGTACTATTTTGCATTCCCATTAGTAATGAATGACAGCCCTTGTTGGTCCACGTACTCACCAGCGTTTGGTTTTGTCAGTTTTGGACATTAGTCATTCTAATCAATATGTAGTAGTATATCCTTGCTGTTTTAATTTGCAATTCCCTGAAGACATATGAGGTTGCACATCTTTTCATATGCTTATTTGCCATCTGTATGTCTTCTTTTGGTAAGGTGTGTTAGATCTGGTGCCCATTTTTTAGTTGTATTGTTTGTTTTCTGGTGGTTGAGTTTTAAGAGCTTTTTATGTATTTTGTATACCAGTCTTTTAGTCTTTTATCAACTATGTGTTTTGCAGTTTTTTTCTCTTAATCTGTGTCTTGTCTTTTCATGCTCTTAACATTGTCTTGCAGAGCTCAAGGTTTCATTCTGAATAATTTTTTTTTCTTTCTTAGATCATGGTTTTGATGTTTATCTAAAATGTCACCCACCAAACCCAAGATCACTTAGATTTTATCCTATCTTCTAGGGGTTTAATACTTTTGCATTTCACATCTAGATCTATGACCCATTTTCAGTTAATTTTTGTGGAAGGTATAAGTTCTGTATCTAGATTCTTTTTTTAATGTGTGGATGTCTAGTTGTTCCAGCACTGTTCGTTGCAAAGACTCCTTTCTTCATTGAATTACCTTTGCTGCCTTGTAAAGATCAGTTGGTAGTATTTATGTGGGTCCATTTCTGGGCTCTCTATTCGTTCCATTGATCGGTTAGTCTGTTCTTTAACCGGTACCATACTGTGTTGATTACTTTCTTGAAGTCACATCATGTCAGTCCTCTGACCTTTTTTTTCTCCTTCAATATTGTTCTGGCTGTTCTGGGTTATTTGCCTTTCCATATAAACTTCAGAGTGAGTGTGTTGATACACGCAAAATAACTTGGGTAGGCTTGCTTTCTAAACTAAAAATTTTGTGTTTGCTTTTTAAAGTCACTGATATTTTTTACTTTTGTTCTTGTTCCAAAGCCGTTTACCTTCTACTTTTTCTTTTGTAGGTAGTCTTCAAAATTTTTACTGTTAGCCAATATGGTGTATAAATAATAATTATTGTAATGGTAAGCAATTACACATTACGTAAAAATTTCTGTTATATAAATCTATAGATAAATGTCTACATATAATATGTGTGTGTCTATGTAAGTTTGTGGCTATGAAGAAGTAGCCCAGAGATTTTTTTTAAATCCCTACAGACCTCTTCTTGGGTGTGAGGAAGCTAGAGACAGCTTCCACAGACTTCATTGTGGTTATTTTAGACCACGTCTACCTGTAGGGAATGAAATACCCCAATTGTTGAGAATTAGTGTGTATTTTGAGGGCCTTTATATTCAGAATGTGGTATGTAAAAACATAATAGAGTCAGAAAAAACCTGAGAACTCCTGCTGTAATGAGCCCAAACACACCTAATTGTAACAGTTATACATTATGTCTCTTCTCACTGTCTCTTCTTTTTGATTGAATTTAAATTTATTTTCTAATGGTTTAGGAGTCTCATCAGCATGAAAAAGGCAATTGTTTTACAAAATGTACTAAATACAATGCTATGAAGAAAGTTAGCCATCCAAAAATACTGATATAGTTTTTATTTGAGCTTTAAGAGACAGAGTAGGAATGCTAGCTTTTAGATTCCCAAATTATAATTATTTAGGTCTTGCTTTATTCTTATTATTAGCAGTTAGAGATTAGTAGATTTATATTCCAAGTATATTTAATACGACATTGGGCTTTTCCAGTTTGTAATTCAATGCTTGAATTGCAGTCTTAAGAATTTTATTAACAATTATGTATTTGTTTTCTCATAGGCTTACATAAATCTTTCAAAAGTTTGGAATAGCATATAGAGAAATATTACAGCTTAGTATTATAAGATAGTTAATACAAGCAGTCAGATAACATGAAGTTAATCTAGTTATGTGGAAACTAGCCTTTCTTGTCCTGCTTAGAGTAATCATCCCTATTTCTCTCCTATTAGCAGAAAATGAAAAGAATTCACATATCTTTACCAAGGCTGAACATTACGATGAAATATAAAGTTGAAGGGGACAACTTTGACTTGATTTTTGTTTGTTTTTAGAATATTAGTGAGATTAAATATTATTGGTCTCTTCCATTTTATCACTTGTTTGTTCATTCACGTCCTTATCTTGTTTAGTCTGGGGATGTGGGTCTTCTTCTAGTCAATTTCATCATGGCTTTGTGTGTAGAGGTAAAAGTGATTACCTCTGTGTTTATTATATGCCACACATGTTTTTTCCTGTCATCTAATTTTACTTTGGTTTTATATACACATTCTTAGGATCTTTATGCAGTTAATACTATATTTTAAACACTTTCCTGTGACATTTGGTGTTTTTTGATAATGTAATTTCAAATGTCTATTTAGCATTCTGCTTATTAGATTATAACAATAATTATTTTGAATGAAATACAATTTGAAATTTATTTTGAAATTTCAATCATATCCGTTCATCATTTTTTATATTAATTCAACAACCATTTATTAAACACCTACTAAGAAATGCAATTTAAATAAATTATTTTATCAGAAACATTTATGTTTTTCATAAAATTTTGAATTCTCAAATGAAATATTTTTATCTTGACAGATAACTTAGAAGTAAATGGTTGCCTAAAATTTCTGGCTTTACTGGCAAATTTTTAATGTATGTAATTATGATACCTGGGAATATTTGGTTATGCTTTATTAAGAAAAATATTTAAGCCAGGCGTGGTGGCTCACGCCTGTAATCCCAGCACTTTGGGAGGCTGAGGCGGGTGGATCACGAGGTCAAGAGATGAGACCATCCCAGTCAACATGGTGAAATCCCGTCTCTACTAAAAATACAAAAAATTAGCTGGGCGTGATGGCGCATGCCTGTAATCCAGCTACTCAGGAGGCTGAGGCAGGAGAATTGCCTGAACCCAGGAGGCGGAGGTTGCCGTGAGCCAAGATCGTGCCATTGCACTCCAGCCTGGGTAACAAGAGCGAAACTCCGTCTCAAAAAAAAAAAAAAAAAAAAAAAAAAAAGAAAAGAAAAGAAAAGAAAAATATTTAAAGCCTAGAATGTCATTTTAAAAGTTTTTACTTCATTAAAATTTAGAATTGAAGTACCTAGGTTAGTTTTAAGGATCTTGTTTAGTTACATTTGCTATAAAGTTAAAGCTAGAGAAACTTTGTAACTGTTACGACCTTATGAATCTTAAGGAAAAGATATAGTTTGTATCCATACCCTAAGTTAAATTATAGTACTTTCAATGATCAAAAATAATTTTTTTTTTTTAATTTGAGAGCTCTTCTTTTTTCCACAATGACACTTGTTAACAGATTCCCTCCTTGATAATACACAATGTTGGATTATAAAACAGAGTAAACAAACAGGTCATTGTTTAAAATAATGTTCACTGTGTTGAAAGGACTGTTGAATTTTTGTTTTGAGTTGTTTTATTATATAATTTTAGTTCTAGAATACAGTGCATAATGTACTTTAACTTGATATGATACAAAGATATTTATTTTAGATACAATATTAGCAGTTTGTGATATTCTTTAGATTACTTTTATAGACTTGTGTATTTTGACCTATGTGTGGTAGAGTTTTTTTTTCAATTTGACAAAACAGTTTTTATAAGTTTTGAATTTATATATTTAGAACAAATTTATTATCCTGTAGTTATATACACATAGACACAAACATAGGAAATCAGTGTTTTTAAGTAATTGTGTTCTGCTTCCTCTTTCAAGGAAGGGGTTCAAGGGCAGTCCCTGGAGTTCAGGTTGAGGTAGAGAAGCACAAACTTGCAGATTCTCCATAAATATTCTAAGCTAAAAAGGGCAACATAAGCTGAAGTTAGAGGATATGGGATCGACGTAATGCATCTGACTGGAAGATGGATGTGACTGGAAAACTGTATGTAGGAAGCCAGGTAGGCTGCCCGGGCAGTCAAGAAAACAGAGCAGGTCAAGCCACATGGCATGCAGTGCTGTGTCTTCTTTTGGGGCCAGTCCTGGTGCTGCTTACTATCTGTCAGCACCGTGTCGTCTCCATCTGAGTAAATGGCACCACTGTCCTTTGAGTGATTCAAGTAAAAATGCTGTGAGTCATTGTTAATTCCTTCTCTCACCTTGCTAATTAACACACTAATATATGGCAAGTCTCAGATGTTTTTCTTTCTTTCTTGTGCCCTTGCCATCCTTTTAGCCCAAGCTGCGATCATCTCAACCAGATTTCTGTAATGGCTTCCTTGAGTCTACGTTTTCCCTCTTTGAATCTGCTCTCCAGAGGTGCCAGAGAGATTTTTATAAAGAGAAAGCCTGATCCTGTCCCTCTCCATATTAATGCTTTCCACTGAATTTTAATTGCGTTTAGAATAAAATCTGATTTCCTTACAAAGTCCCTAAACGTCTTCTGCGACTTGCTCACTGACTAGTGATTCTGACCTCATTTTATATCACCTTCCACCTCTGCCTCTTCCCTCGGGCGCCAGCCACACTGGTCTTTCTGTTTTTCGGGGTGCACAGGCAGTCTTGTGTTTTCTGTTCTTGGTGCTTTGTCTTGCTCACTCCTTTTAAAAATAATTTAGGCCTGAGTTTAAATGTAGCTTCTTCAGTGAGGTCTTCACTGAGCATATTTTCCAAAGTTGTATTGTCTTTCAGTTCCCCAATCCCATTCCTGTTTCATTTATTCACATCTGTTTTATTTCCTTTATTGCATTTGACTATCTGATTAGAATCCATTCATTCATTTAGTAAATACTGTACACCTAATATATGCTAAGCATTGTTTTAGTTACTTGGGATTTACCATGAACAACAACAACAATAAAAACCAAAAGAGAATCCTAGTCTTATGGAATTCACGTTGAGGTAGGATGGAGAGAGAAACCGTACATATGTACATGATATGTAATTAAATTGTAAAAATGTTAGAATGTGGCAAGTGAAACAGACAAAATGGATTATGGTAAAGGAGATTGGAAGAACTGGATGGGGCAAGGGGCAGGTTACAACTTAAACAGGGTAGTTATGGTAGGCCTCTTGAGTGGATTATTAAAGTAGAGTTCTTTTGTTTCTTTTACTTTCAGCTTCAGCACCAGTCAGCAAAGTGAATAAGTACTGTGCTTCTTCCAACTTTCATTCCACTTGGGGAAAAAATAATATCATCATGTCAAACATTACGATTGACCCAGATGTCAAACCTGGTGAATATGTCATCAAGAGCCTCTTTGCAGAATTTGCTGTTCAAGCTGAAAAGAAAATTGAAGTTGTAATGGCTGAACCCTTGGTGAGTAGAGCTGACTTATAAATCTGAAATATTTTCTTGACTTTTGTATTAACCACTATAATACAGATTTTTCAAAGGAAATAATATACTTGAAAAAAAATATTAAGGGATAGTGGTGATGTAGAAAGCCGCACTGACTTTAGAATCTACTTTGATAAGTTACTGCAGGTCACAAAAGAACAAAAAGGGAACTTCAACAATGGGAATTGTGGAAACAGATGAAACAGAAAATAAAGGAAAATTAGAACATAGTATGAGTTAACACTAAGATCACAGCCAAACTTATAAACAAGAGGACATGTTTTTACATGTATATTGCATGAGACATACTTGGAGAATGTGAGAAGCTCTATTTGATTAGAGCCCATGAGGAGGAGGATGGAAGAGATTTGAGTCAGTTTCTGAAACATTGCAAATGCTTTTGTGATAGATAATACGGTGGTTGAACAATAGAGGGAGAAGACATTGAGAGCAGAGATGCTTTAGCTATTGTACATAGTTCGGGGGTCTTGAATTATCATATTAAAAGTGGAAATGATTGCAGAAGAAAGTAAGACAAATAACAGAAGTAAAATCAGTAGAATTTGACAAGTAATTAAGGGGCATTTTGAATGAAAGTTAAGGATTAAAGATGCTCTGGAGTGTTAAGTAAAGATAATAATATATTTACTTTGGCAAAGTACACAGGAATATCTTTGGGTAGAAAAGGTAGATAAAATAATTTTTCATTTGTGTATCTTAAGCTTCAGATAACGGTGATCTCATCGCATGGAATTAGTTGCTTGATTGGTAGTTGGAAATTCTTTTTGAGAACTCAAGAGATGGTAACTAGAATTACAGATTTTGGTATCATCTATATGAGGGTGAAAATTGAAGCCAAAACAGCAGATCATGATTTCAAGGGAAAGAAAATATAGAATTATAATTGCTAATAATATAGAGCAGGGGAGTACAATGAATACTGAGAGAAGTGGTTATTGGATTTGGAAATGAAGCAGAAATAGAACAGAACAGTTTTACCTTCTTGATAGAACTACAGGAAGTAGCTTTGACTCTCTGCCACCTTAAAGAGGTGGCAGTTTAGGTTACTCTTTGAGTTGGAAGGAAATGGGTATGTGATATACTAAGATCACAGTGTACGTTAGATGTGGGATGATGGTAACGGAGAAGAAGGTGAAGGATGTAACAGCTGAAACTCACTTATTCCTTACGCAACTGAATTAGGGATAGTTATTCACCACCAGTTTGAGACTCAGAGGATTTGCCACTTGTCTCAGGCGCAAAGCTAGTAAGTGAGGGACTGAGGAGTTAGGCACAGTAATGGCTTTAGAACCTGTATGTTTACTCAGCCTGTTATAGTTCCTTAGAAGGAAGAGAGAGAGAGGAAAACAACAGAAGGGAGGATAGGGCAGGAGGAAAGTTGAAGGAGGCATTGTTAATGCTGTTTATTTTCTTATGAAGTAGCCTTGGAATTGCTGTGAAGGTGAGTTTCTTTGCAACGATTAAGTAGAGAAAACTACTCAAGGAAAGCATCTATGAAATAATGTGTTCTGGGATCTAATACATAATAATAGCCAAATGTATATTTCAAAACTGTGCAGATATTTATATTCAATTTAAATCATCCCGTGATTGTCTTCCATATCTCAAATTATTTTTATACTAGTATATATATATTTGTGTATATATAGCGAGACAGCATATATAGTAATATAAAGTTCTGTTTTAGAAGTAAGGATTACAAAAGCCTATAGCATGAGTTCATGATTATAAGATTTTATTATAAATATGCTTCAGCTACAAAATGTTAGTTTTCTTTTCTCAATGGTCTCTGAATTACATGATAAATTACTACACTAGTCTACTTAAACAGCATACAGTAAGAAACGGAACAACTTTTTAAAAAATTTAAGAATTTATTATGGAAAATGTCAAACATATATAAAACTTTATAGTATAATGAACACATAATAAATACTTAGGACCCATCACCTGGCCACAGCAGTTTTCAAGTCACACAGCACATTTTAAAAACACTTTATTTTTGAAAATATTTTATAGTAGTGCTATGTGATACAGTCCTACCAGTTCTCAAATATTATATATTTGAGACTACACGCGCGCACACACACACACACACACACACACACACACACACATTCTCTCTCTCTCTCTCTCTCTAACTTATTTATTTATTATTTAATTTATTGGAGAGACAGGGTCTTGCTGGGTCACCAGCAAGCTCAGTGGCACAATCTTGGCTCACTGCAACCTTCCCCTCCAGTCTCAGGCAATCCTCCCACCCCAGTCTCCCAAGTAGCTGGGACTACAGGCATGCGCCACCACACCTGGCTAATTTGTGTGTTTTTGTATAGATGAGATCTCACCCAAGCTGGTCTCAAACTCCTGGGCTCAAGTGATCCACCTGCCTTGGTCTCCCAAAGTGCTGGGATTACAGACATGAGCCGTAGCTTCTGGCCATATTATATATCCTTATTCCAAACTTCCCATATATTCCCTCTAACTTAGGCATCCTCCCCTAAGCTAAATGAATGTGTATTTTACTATAATAATTTGTACATAATTCTAGATTATGATATACCATGTTATGGTTAATTGCTTACATGTTTATCTTCTCTGATGTGAGTTACCTTGATACCAGGAACCAGGTCTCTCTCATCTCTATATCCGCAGTACTGCTCATTGTGGTGGGTTCTTAGTAGAAGGTTTTGGTAAATGTTTATAGTTGAATGAATGTAGCCTTAAGAAGTATTGCTGTGGTGTGTGCCTTTTGTTATTCTAATAGAACGTGATATCTTTATTCTAGCCAGAGCTTCCGATAATTCTTTCAGAATAGTCTGATGCTGAGTATATTTTATTCATTTATTTAATAGTTAATTTTAGAGACATCTGCTATGTAATCTGAGATTATAAAATTATAATTAATAGTGGTAGGGATTTCATCAGAACATCGATGTTTCTACTCTGCTATCACAAATAGAAGAGGCATCACTGCTTACTTTTCCTGACACACCAGGAAAACCCCCAAATCGCCATCACATTTTACAGATTTTACCCCTTACACGCCTATATACCAAGATAATTTCTTCTTATCTAGAGCAGAATGCCAGCTTTGTTTTTATTTATGTCCAGGTCTGGGTGAATTGGAAATCCATAGCTTCAAGATTAGATAATGAAAATACATTTAATCTAATATTGTCACAATGTTTACAATATAGCTTCAAATGCTATTATTGGAATTTCATTTATTTTGAAATTTATTCTGTACCCTTTTAGGTAATAAACAATCATCTAAGATGACTCTCTGGGTTCTCGAATGAAAGTCTTGCAGTCACTTTAAAGAAAATAGCACCTAGGGCTTGTCAGTACAAGGAGGCTGGCCTTGCTCATGGTCAGTCAGATAGTAGGATTCAAAAAAAGCACAAATGTGAATGGCTTTTGCTGAAAGAATTTAATCTACCACTAAAATGAGAGAATTGACTTTTTCATTCTCATATTAGAAATCGTAATAAAAGAAGATTAAGGAGGCCGAAAGACTCGAAGATTAGCTGAGCTGGATTTTTAGCCACAATTTCATTTTCATTTTAGAAGGAAGATTCAAGAAGGGCAATCAGTGATTGAAATGGCAACTTGCAGGCTATGCAACCCAATACCTTAGGTCCTTTCTTCCTAAAAGGAGATGGATCAATCCTCGGTAATAACCTAGGCGTATCCAAGAAGAAAAAAAGCCATTTACCCATCTTTTGCTGATTTAGACCGTATGTTTTGATTTAGGCTCAGCATTTTAAAAACTCTAAAATTTCCACTATTTTTTTTTAGAATATATATATATATATATATATATATATATATATATATATATATATGTATTTTAAAGGTTTTCTTCTCCCTATATGGTCAGTTTCTTCCAAACTGCATTTTTCTGCTGATTTTACCTTCTCCTCACATGTTTATTTTAACTTGGTATATTTTAAGAATGAAACACAGTTGATTGGAAGTCCAGTGTACACAGAAGAGCCCTTTTGTCTGTGATCTTCTGTGTATTACTATCAATGGACCATCCGTGTCAGATCTTTTTTGGGGGGCTTTCCATAGTCCCCAAAGAAGGTTTCTGCAGTACTCTGAATGGGAGAGTTTAGGCTTTAGCTGCAAGCATTCTGGGGAACGAGACTCAGAAGTTAACTGGGGTTTTTGATATTTGGTATATATATTTTTGCTTAACGTCCCTGTCTTCAGTATGTTACCTCTTTGGATCTGCCAGTCAGCATCATTGTATTTTGCCCTTTTCTAAGCAAGGCAATTCCTCTGAAGGTATGGTGAAAGGGAGGGTCTAAATCTTTATTAAACCTTTTTAAACCAATCTTTCAACCAGCCATCTTATTTTTATCCTCACCTTTAGCCATACTTTCAGAGTACCCAAGCTCTCCAATTCCGGAGCTTTGGGGGAAGTTCTAAAGCATCAATTGGGTTATCTCACTCACCTCCCTCTGGTTGTGCCTCAAGTGTCATCTTCTCTATGATCATGTTATCTGAAATTTCAGTCCCTATTCCAACTTCCTATCCTAAATCTATCTGACATAATGTACACTTCCTTTGCTCTCCCATTAGACTGTCAGCTCTACAAGAGCATGATTTGGTTTTCATTTTGTTCATGGCTTTGTCTCCAGAACCTAGAACAGATAAGTGTCTGGCATACTGTGAACCAGTAAATAATTTGGATGAATGAGTGAATGACTGAATGAATGAACAGACTGCTCACTTTTCCATTTGTTTATTTAGGAGTCACCCTTGTTTGGTGAGATAATTAGTTATGTTCTTCATCTGCTTTTCACCTCCTCTCCTATTGTCTTTGTAGTTTTGGTTTTAGCCCTTATAAAAATTATTTTACTGTTGTGCTCTAGGATAGAAGGTTGGCTATAAAGGTGTTCAAACTTCCATCTCTAATTACAAATTGTCATTGTTGTGCTATCAAAATTTTTCCAAAAATTCTCTTGCTTTCTCCGGAAGCTACATATTGATGTTGGTATTCTACATGTGCACTGCATGTAGAACTGAATTATAAAATAAAGGATTGCGAACCTCAAAATCATTCTCTTTATAGTATTATGAAAATAACACTATAATACTTTATAATATAAGATTATAACATTTTATTTTATAATTGTATAGTATTACTATAATACTTTTATTATTATGAAAATAATTCTGTAAAGGGTAGAAATAGTTTTAAAGGTTATATAGCAAAAACATCTAATCACTGTCAACAGTTTTTAGTCTACAAGTTTTTCATGTCTATTACTTATCCATCTCTGTAGCACCTGCCACCTTTAAAAATTTTTTATTCTTTAAATTTAAAAAATTTAATCTTAAAAATAATTGATGCATAATAATTGTACATCTCATGGGGGTACATAGGGATGTGGTAAAACATATGGTGATCAGACCAGGCTAATTAGCATATCCATCATTTCTAGTGTTTATCATTTTGTTTGTATTGGGACATTCAATATCCCCCTTCTATTATGGCTGTTTGAAACTACATAACGTATTATTGTTACTGTAGTCATCCTGCAGTGGTATAGAACACTAGAATTTATTTCCCACACTCTAGCCATAGTTTCGCATTCTTTTTTTTTTTTTTTTTTTCTTTTTTTGAGACGGAGTTTCGCTCTTGTTACCCAGGCTGGAGTGCAATGGCATGACCTCGGCTCACCGCAACCTCTGCCTCCTGGGTTCAAGCAATTCTCCTGTCTCAGCCTCCCGAGTAGGTGGGACTACAGGCATGCGCCACCATGCCCAGCTAATTTTTGTATTTTTAGTAGAGACGGGGTTTCACCATGTTGACTGGGATGGTCTCGATCTCTTGACTTCGTGATCCACTCACCTCGGCCTCCCAAAGTGCTGGGATTATAGGCTTGAGCCACCACGCCTGGCCTAGTTTTGTATTCTTTAACAAATGTCTCTGTGCCTCTCTTTCTCCTACCCTTCCCAGTCTCTCGTATTCTTCTTTCTGATTTTTTACTGACATGCAATCACCTTTGAACACACACAAATGAAGGGGATATGTGTGTGTGTGTGTGTGTGTGTGTGTGTGTGTGTGTGTGTGTATACATACATAGAGGTATGTACACACACACATATATATAACTTTTATACCCAGATTTTTTTATTGCATTTTAGGTTTTGGGGTACATGTGAAGAACATGCAATATCGTTGCATAGGTACACACATGGCAGGGTGATTTGCTGCCTTCCTTCCCATCACCTTTATCTGGCATTTCTCTCCATGCTCTCTCTCCTCACCTCCCCACCCCCCGCTGTCCCTCCCCTATTTCCTCCCGACAGACCCCAGTGTGTGATGCTCCCCTCCCTGTGTTCATGTGTTCTCATTGTTCAACACCCACCTATGAGTGAGAACATATGGTGTTTGATTTTCTGTTCTTGTGTCAGTTTGCTGAGAATGATGGTTTCTAGGTTCATCCATGTCCCTACAAAGGACACAAACTCACTGCTTTTTATGGCTGCATAGTATTCCATGGTGTATATGTGCCACATTTTTATTTTAACAATCTAAGTTGGAGATTATTATATGTCAGCCAATATAAATTAATCTCATTCTTTCTAACAGTTGAATGTTATTTTAATAAATAAAAATGCCATATATATATATATATATATATATGCATACATATATGCATAGATATATATTTATGTTATAAACCAGTCTCTCTGGACAAGCAATTTTGGCCTTACCCTAGTTTGAGGCTGCTTTAAAGAAATACTGCAGTGCATATTGCTGTACATACATTTTTCCTAACAAATAAATGTTCTAATATAAATATATAATATAAATGTTTTATAAACAAATTAATATAGATAATTTAATTTTTAGTTGTTTGTGATGACTTACATAGAAAATAAACATTTTTAATAGTTTCTCTTTTTAAAATACTTATATATTGAGGCCAGATGGCTCATGCCTGAAATCCTAGCACTTTGAGAGGCTGAGGAGGGTGGATCACTTGAGGTCAGAAGTTTGAGACCAGCCTGGCCAACATGGTAAAACCCTATCTCTACTAAAAATACAAAAATTAGCTGGGCATGGTGGTGGACGCCTTTAATCCCAGCTACTGGGGAGGTGAGGCAAAAGAATCACTTGAACTCAGGAGGCAGAGGTTGCAGTGAACCCAGATCGCACCATTGCATTTCAGTCTGGGTGACTGACAAGATAAAAAAACATATATATCCAAAGACAGTAAATCTACTTGAGCAAGGATTAGAGCATCCTCATCTACACTATAATGAACCTAAGAAGTTAATACAAAATCCTTGATTAGTAATTTATATTTAGTATAGTATATTTTTTCATGTTTTCTGTTTGTTTTTTATTGATGATAATGTATCCTTTTGCATTCAAAAATTATTTCTGAGTTCTTATTATGAGAAAAACAGCCTCAGGAAAAGCTCTGTGAGGATGTAAAATCTTCAGGAATTTTTCAGGAAGTATGGATTTGTTAGGAAACAAATAAATGTTAAATATAAGGCAGCAGTGTAACTGTTTCTCAAAAGTTTATCACTCTCTCTCATTCTCCTTTTTGGCCATAACTGTATTGAATAAACCTGCTACATGAGCAGTAAACTACTTGAATCAACAGTCCTTAACATAGTAAAGCTCTTTAGACTTAGTATTTACAGTGAAAAAGGGGAATCGAATAAGTCAAATAAGTTAGGAGGAAACCTCTTACCATATTCCCCACCCCCAATCTTAGATACATAATTCACATTAGAACATTATTCTCTTAACTTTGATTGGGAATGTTTATATTTCAGTGGTAAATACATTTGTGATCTTGTTTTCATGAAGATTAATCATAAATGAGAAAAAAATTGGAATTATTGCATAGAGAAGCTTCATAAATCTCTATATATTTCTTGTTTATTTAATAGAATGACTTTTTCTGTGATATGTATTTAATATAAATTTCAATTAAAATACATGATATAGACAGTTTAGAAAATAATCCTAAAACTCTCAACGGAAAAACCAAATATCGTATATTTATAAACATAATCCCAAACATCTGTTGTGAATATGTATAGTAAGTTAGATAACCCTATGTAGGGTAGCCAGCAAGGCAAGTAGGTAGAAAGACTGACAAAAAGAATCATACCATAGATGCTATTTTAAGTTAAACTAATTAAAATAGTTTGATTAATTTGATTGTGTTAGTTCACTTAGCCAGTATAATTTGATTAATTATATTGGGTTAATTTTGTTTAAAGTAACAGAACAAAAAAATAAAATGAAAATGATTTGTTTTATGTTTTAGCTAATGCATATAGTTCTTAAGATAGCTTTAAACTTAAATATAAATATATGCACACACACACACACACACACACACACACAGACAAATTTATTGACAAACTGATTTTAAAATGAGGAAATTAAACCACCTAACTTCTCCATACCTCCTGGTTTTTATTGAGATACGTTATTTTAATGTTTTAAAACACTATTCTATAACCATAATTTTCATGGCTATACTGTATTCTACAATTAAGTGAATTTGCTGGATACCACCAGGCACTGGAAACTTCGCCAGCAACCCTCGAGTTTAAGGATGAGAACAAGTCATCTGTGTTCTTTGTAGAAAACTCAGAAAATGAGAATGAAGCTAATAATGGTATAATGAAAAAATGATTTATAATTGTGCTTTACATATTAATGTATGATATATATATTCCTAGAGTTTTAAATTAATATGTATAAACCACCATATACACATACTATCTTTCCTTTTATCCTATCTGTTATTCTCTAATTTAATTCATATATTGAGAACATTTTACTCAATCTATGAATTTATGTCTACCTGTTACTTAACTGACTACACAATATTCTTATGCAGTTGTACCTTGGTATCAGTGGGGGATTGTTTCAAGACCTCCTTTTGCTACCAAAATTCATGAATGCCCAAGTCCCTTATATAACATGGCATGGCATTTACATATAACTTATGCACATCCTCCCATATACTTTATATTATCTCTGGATTGCTTGTAAGATACAATACAATGTAAATGCTATAGAAATAGTTGTTATATATAGTATATATTATATATGTTTAGGGAATAATAACACAAGCCTGCACATGTTCAGTACACATGCAAGTTTATTTTATTGTTTTACTGTTTTTGATCCAAGGTTGGTTGAATCCATGGGTGCATAATTCAAGGATATGGAAGGCCAACTGCATAAGAATGTACCGTGACTTACTGATCCAAAATTCTATTGTTTTACATTAATGTTGCTTCTTATTTTTTCCATTGATAATGAATGTCCTTCTGTTTACCTCTTTGCAAATGTTTATACATTTTTTCCCTAGGGCTTATTTTTTCTTGGATCAAAGAGGAGATTAAATTAGAAATCACGTTTGTATTGGTCAGGGTTCTCCAGAGAAATGGAACCAATAGGTGTATGTTTGTATGTAGTTGAAAGAGAGACTGATTTATTATAGATTACAAGGAATTGGCTGCTATGATTTCAGAGGCTCAGAAGTCTCAAAATCGGCAGTCAGCAAGCAGGGGATCCAAGAGACAATGGTGGAGTTCCAGTCCGAATTTGAAGGCTTGAGAACCAGGAGAGCCCATGGTATACTAAAGTTCTAGTCTGAAAGCCAGGGCGTTTGAACTCCAAGAAGAACTGATGTTTCACTTTGAATCTGTAGGCAGAGAAAGACTGATAGCCTAGCTCAAGTCAGTCAGGCAGGAGGTCTTACTTACTCATGGGAAGGTCACCCCTTTTGTTCTATTCAGGCCTTCAGCTGACTGGATGAAACCCACCCGCATAGGGAAAGGTGATCTGCTTTGCCTAAGTCTCCTATTCACTCTCATCCACAGACACTCTCACAGACACATCCAGAATAATGTTTAATCCAATATCTGGGCACCCCATGACGCAGTCAAGTTGACATGTAAAATTAACATCACAGTGTCATCCAGTGTCCATCTGAACTTATTTGACCCAGGTTTTCTTTACTCCCATTTTCTCTCAACCCATTGCAAGACAACACCATAGTCCATTTCTTCAGTCTTCTGTTTTCTGCTGGATGGGAGCCCCTTTATGTAACAATGGCGATCTTCCTATACTAATATGATACAGTGATCTAGACTGACCCCTTTTTGGGCATTTCTTCAGGCAAGCAACAATGAGTACATGTGCAGATGAGAGAGGGCAGAGAGACTTCAGTATCTGTTATGCCCCCTGGACTCAGTGGATGAAGGATAGAGAGTCTTAGCTTTCCACAGTGAGTCTCTTCAAGTCTTCTGTGTTTTGTAGATATTACTTGCCAATAGTAGGAACTCAGTATTTGTGTGTTCAGTGAAAGAATCAACAGATGGAAAGTTAAAAAAAATATTCTGGTATGTGATGGAAGAGATTGTTGTGTGCTAAATCAGTAGCGTCTCCTGATGTCAGTTAAATTAATAGGAAGTAATCATACTGGAAAGTTATCTCATGAAACTAGTGTACTGGCAATCTACTACTTCTTTTTAATGAAATACTCTCTCTTCTTGGCGTCTGTTATGTCAAGCAAGTTCAAGTGGCATGAAAGTTTATGCAGTAACAACTTTCCATCCTCAGACCCCAACTTTTATCTCTTTTTCTAACTATCCAATTTCTCTCCTGTTTCTTTTATATGTACATAAAAAATATATTTTTATATACATACATGTTGTATATATTTTATATTACTAGCTAATGTAAGTGAATGTGTGTATAGAGTGTATTATACCCAAGAGTATTCCATGTATCCATGGCAGTACATATAGAGTTATGTCATTCTTTTACGTCTTTATGGTATTCGGTTATATGCATGTATCAAAACATGATATCCTAAGTTAGACTTCTAGTTATTTCTAATCTCTTGCTATTCTAAATGAAGCTATGGATATTCTTTTATGAATATCATGTTGCAGATGTGTGACTATATCTGCAAAATAAATACTTATAAGTGGAGTTTTGCTGGGTCAAAGGTCACTTACATTTTAAAATGTTGACAAATATGCTAAATGGTGTTCCAAGGAGGTTGCTACCTATTTACTTTCTCAGTGGCATTACTTGAGAATCCTCATTACCAGATAACCTCACCAATACAATGTGCTATTAGACTTTGAATTTTGCAAGTCTGATAGATGATGAAAGTATTTCTTTGTTTTTCCTTAACTTATATTTCTCTTATGAGTGAGGTTAAGTATTGAACAGATATTTAAAAGCTATGCGCTTTTAAACAGAACAAGCATATTGTTGATATCAATATTTGACAACCACCTTGTTTTTTCAGATGAGAAAACCAAAGCATGAAGTCCATAAGGCATCAGCCTATGGTCATTCACTTAGTGATAGTCAAGCCAGAGGTGACTCCAAGGCCATCTGGCTACTGATAATCTCTGTACTAGACTGCTTTTCAGTAAACTCATGAATGAATGAAAGAAAGAACACATGCTGTTGACTTTTGAACTGGATCTAAACAGAACCTGTATTTAAGTTTGTAATCTAAGAACCATCGAACTTGAACTTGTTACAAAAAGAGATCACGGGCACAGCCACTTTCTTTGGTATGGAGAGTATCACAGTGAGAGCCTCGCCTCTGGAGCCACACTTAAATCAGCCCTGTGACCTTGGGCAAGGAGGAGGCTTACCTTAATAACAAGTAAAAACAAAAGCAAAACCAAACTCACAAATCTAAACTGTTAGTTATGTAGAAGATTTCTAAAATTTTATATTTATGCTTTTTTTTATTTTTAATTTTTATTGTAGGAGAAGCTATTGTCCAGATCTCTTCAGAGGGGTGAAGATCTTCAGTTTGACCAGGTATGTCAATTTTGGGAGAATTTTTTTTTTTCCCACCTGGAAACAGTGTTTATTCTAATAGTCCGGCCCAAATATATCCAATATTGAAGAATTCCTCAATTTTATTTAGTGATGCTATATATCCGTGTATGCTTAATTCATTCTGGATTTGGTAGCTGTGTTAAATAAGTAGTAGAATGAACTGTGAACTTTATTAGTTTCTCTTCATTTAGCACTTCACAGCTTTTCATTGTTAGTCTCTAACATTTATGTTAACTTTGTTAATGTTAAAATTTAACATTAACATTGTTAATTCCTTTCACATTTTTCACTTTCGGTTACATCCCTCAGTCCTTCCTTCTGTACCAATTGCCACACTTTTTACATAATGATATTTTACCTTTTAACATTTATTAATTTTTCTGTTGGGGCTCTCAATCTGCATGTAGACCAACGCTTTCTAACAACTCTTGTGCTGATCTAATGTTAATTCTTCCTTTTACTAAGATTAAATGTTGGATCAATTTTGTCATAAGTATCTTAATATATAGTGGTTATTTTAAAAACCAATAACCTAGATTAGCTTTCTTTACTATTTAGTATTCCTAGGACACTTTACCCAAAATTATGTATCTCAAAAATAGAGTTTAATGTTCATATTAGGCTATTTGACTAAATAAAGAAGACTGGTTAGTATTACTTGGTGGAGGCTTACCAAAATAACTGTGTTCCTGGATCCCACTCCGGTTCTGCTGAAGCAGAATCACCAAGGGTGGTGCTTTGGCCCTTGTATTTATGACAGTTTCCTATGGGATTCTGACTCATACACTTAGTAAACAGCCACTGGCCTAAGAAGAAACCATAATTAGACTGGTAAGACCTGTTACAATGATACTGTAATAAGATCGCCTTATACGGTGCTTTTCAAGTCTCATACCACTCCAAAAGTTATTTAGATTATTCACATCTTGAATCTGTGTCACTAATCAGTCCATAATCAGGATTTGAAATCTGATTAAACAACATTTTAAGAAATTTTCCATTTTTAATGTAAATGATTAATAAATAGTAAATGATCATGCCTCATAGCTTGATTTTTTAGGGGAGGGTGCTGACAGTTAAAAGTTCTGTGTGGTATAAACTGTTTTCTATATATTTACAATAGTTGATGGGTTTTATTATTTCTTCTTTAGATATTACAAGGGATTTCCTTTGAGTGATACTGTTCATTGTTAATAAAATGTATCTTTTTGAAGTATGGTTAAATAAATTTAGAATCTTGTTTTTACCTTAGTTTTCTATATTTGAAACTATTAACCTGTCAAATTATGATAATTTACAATAAAAGGATGATTAAAAAAGAGTACAAGTAATGAAAATGAGAACAGCCAACATAAACAAATAAACTGTTTCATTCTTTTCTGTTTTTTTGTGAATGAAGTTTTATACAGAATATGAAATAACAGGAAAATTAATTCAATTTCCAGAGGTATCAATTTATCTTCTTCGTTAACTAGCTCCTACTCTAGTTATGGAACTAAAAAAGACCTTGAATATCCCATAACCCATACTTTAAAAAATAAGTTAACAAAGTGAAGCATATGTAATTATATGCTGATTTCAGAATATTAATTTTATGAGAAATGGGTTGAATCACATACAGAAATTCTTATGGAGAGAGAAAATTTTTCTTGGGATCCTCAAGGTGAAGAGTGTGACCGTAGGGACTGCTGATGGTAGTGTGTCCTGGCAAGTTGGATTCATTCATGAAGTAAATTTGTGATGTTCACCTAGAATTTGGGTCATTTCAAGGATGCCTCAAATTTAGTAACAGTTGTTCATCACAGTACACTTATCATTATGTTGTCCTTTTATGTATTCTAAGCCTTACACACTTGTTTATACATGTTTCCAACATGCTAATTTGCAGATAGCAGAGTAATTATAATTCTCCTCTTTGTCATATTATAGGAAATTGGAGCTTTCCCCACAGGTCTTACATAACGTAGTCTTTGTTTCTGTCTTTTCATCCATATAGTGGCAACGTTTTAGAATCATTTGTTCACAAGAACATGGAGTTGCCAGGGCAGGAAGTAGATATGGTTTCTTCATGTTATTTGTAATGCCTCCCCTGAAGGTATCTGTGTATTTAATCAGGGATGTTACTGATGGGCATGTTTTTACACATGTGAGTGGCATATGGAGGCAGGGAAAAGGTCAAAAGCCATTGAGCTAAACCACCCAAGGATAAAGGATAAAGTTTAATAGTGGGTGAAACTTTGCCCACTTTATTACTTGGCTAACCCCTTGACTCTTATTTTAATTTTAAAGCACACTTATTGCATTGAGTTACTGTGTTTATTCATTTCAAAATGAATTATAATTTCATTTTGACAGCTAATATAATTAAGAGTGCAGTACATTCAGTGATACACTTTATTTTCTGGTAATATCTTGTGCTTTCAGTTGATAAGCTCCATGAGCTCAGTAGCAGAGCACTGTCTCCCTTCCTTACTTCGCACTTTGTTTGACTGGTACAGACGCCAAAATGGAACGGATGATGAATCTTATGAATATAGGCCTCGATCTAGCACAAAGTCTAAGGGGTAAGTGGTTTATTTTACACTGTTATACCTGTCATCAACACACTTCCAATGAAGGGGTGATAATTGTTATCAACTGAAGGTTATTGTTTGATTCGTAAGCAAATGCATTGATTACTTTTGTTACAAAGATGGTAGTAAGGGGGAAGGATAGTTCATACATAAACTGTAAATCAAGAGAAGGTATCAGTTAAACTAGGTGTAGCCCTGCAGTACCCATACTGGGGTACCATGCAAAAATTAGTTATACAAAAACTCACTTAGGAGTGCCGTTTAGTAGTTCAGTGAGGAGCTTTTAATAGTCGTGAAAGTTAAGAAGAAATATTCAAAGAAGTTCCTGTTCATATGGTTTATGAAAGGAGGCAATTACTGTGATATAGGAAGACTGCCAAAACCCTGTGTTAGCATAGTACTATGATACTCTTCTTGGAGCTCAATTCCTAGAACTTCTCTTCTCCTCCTTCAAATTTCCCAAGACGATCGTGTCATGCAAGTAAGAGCCACCTGTGTTCAGGTGATTGTCCATGGTTTAGTGTTGGATTTCAGTAGATGCCACCTGTGATTCTTTTAGCTTAAATTTGTGAGAAAGATACCTTGTACTGTATTTTCCTGTTGAAAAGTCAATACTTTAAGTTCTGAACAAAAAAAAGTTAGCAATCAAATATGGAACAATGCTAGGTTTTCTAAATAAAATTTAAAATACTTTTCTTCTTACTAATTCTTTTAGATTAGGTTTAAATGCTAACAGATATAATAGTGAACTCTGAATAGACACCAAATATATAAAAAGGGAAAGAACATAAGAACATGTTCATACATATGTTGGATTATTAAAAAGCTTCAGGCTGGGCACAGTGACTCATGCCTGAAATCTGGTTTGGGAGGCTCGGGCAGGAGGAGCCCAGGAATTTGAAACTAGTCTGGGCAATGTAGGGAGATCTCATCTCTAGAAAAAATAAACAAAATTAGCCAGGTGTGGTGGTGCTTGCCTGTAGTCCTAGCTACTTTGGAGGCTGAGGTGGGAGGATCACATGAACCCAGGAGAACGAGGCTGTGGTGAGCCATGTTTGCAGCATTACACTTCAGCCTGGGTGACAGAACGAGACCTTGTCTTAAACCAAAAAGACAAAAATAAAAAACAAAAAGCTTCATATTAACAATTGCTGTAGCACATTATACCTAGTAGGAAAACAGCAAGCAACATAAGCTACTAACCAATAGGTATTTTTAAAGTTATAGTCTTAATGCAGTACTAACTTTGGGTTCTTGTTTCAGGGATGAACAGCAACGTGAACGAGATTATCTTCTTGAAAGGAGGGACTTAGCAGTAGACTTCATTTTTTGTTTAGTTTTAGTTGAAGTTTTAAAGCAGGTAAGCTCTTTTATTTCTGCAAAGTGTATTCCTTATTCTTTGCTTACTGTGCCTTTGTGTTTCAGTTATTTTATTTAAGATGCTTTTTCTAGAATTTTAGCCCACATAAACTAAATCCCTGTAATTTAATTATATTTCTTTCCGTTGCCTGGGGCTTTCCTGCCCTGTACCTATCATCCCCTCTTCTTTTTACCTTTGTATGCTGTCTAAGATATAAAATCTTGTTAGCAAAATGGAGCTGAATGGAAATTGTACTAATATTGGCTTTCAGCTGTAAATGTAGTTTAGTTTGCCCGCCATTCAGCTACTTCAGTTCCTTATTCCGCTTAATTTCTCCTCTGATCTCTCAAGTCTGCATTCCAGCATGTGATAATGGTGCACTTATAGCTGAGGAATGGGGGTGATTTGATAAGGATACTGAATTGTCATGTGCAAATGGTTTTCAGGCAAGTAGAATACCTCAGATAATAAATTACGAATGTTTATTCATTCAGTGAAAATTAGAATACCTACTGTGTGCTGGTATTGCTTGCACTGCACTCATGAGCTTACATTTGAATGGGATAGATACACAGTAAAGATACGAATATATAATATAATGTCAGGTATAGTCTTAGTATTTTTACTATTCAAGATCAGTATAAATGCCTGTGCTGAATTTGAAAGTTTTTTCATTTAAAGATCATAGTCATTAAAGTTATGTATCATTCAAGGAAGAGCCATGTATTTCCAGCCATGAAAATTGTATCATTTTGAAACAAGTTAGGATGCCCGAAAGTCAGAATCATATTTTGCTTATGACATGTTTGGACAGGGAGTTTTGTTTTCGCTACACAGAACAGAATATGTGACAAACAGCAAATGTAAGATATAAAAGTTAATTGACAGTCTTTTTCTCATAGTATAACAATATTTGAATTATATAATCAGTTATATTTAGCTTTTGTTTTTACAAGGAATATGAAAAGACAGTCATTTGGTACTTTGAAATCTGCAAATAAACATAATTTTAAATATGTAAAATAGACAAATGTGTTAATCACAGGTTAAATCACTTTAATTTGTGCATTTCATAAAAATTTTTCGGTAGAGGTAGGAAAGAAATCTCTGGGAGTTGTGCTAACAAGCCAAACTTGACTTCTGTGACCTCTTGGTTCAGCTGAGACGCTAAGACCTTAAGGCAGAAGTATCTAGGGTAGGAAGAGCTAAGGCCTGGAAACGGCCACAGTCCATCAGTGGACTCTGATGACCGCTCACTGTGATTTATCCCTGGCATATCTTGTGTGCTAAATGGATGTCATTTAAGTGGATTGGAAACCAGTGTTTGTGCTTTTTTGCTTAAACAGTGTAGGATTTCTTCTTCCAGCCAGAGAAATGGCAGACTCCGTACACTAACATTAAGGAACCCCAGTGGCCTTGGCCCCATTGTGGTTCCTCTCCATTCATTTCCCAAGGCATCCTTTTCTTAGATGTCAGTCTCACTCCTCATCCGAAAGTTGCCCAATCACTGGCTTCAGAACTTCAATTCAAAGGCAACCCTGTGGAGGTGTTTTTCCTGTCTCCTCCCCCTCATCCTCCCTGTCCTTTTTCCCTTCTTGTTACCTTTGTAGTCCTCTTCCTCCTTCTCTTTTAAAATAGTCCAGATAGATCTTCAGGGAGAAAAAAAAAAATCAAGATCTATAAATGTAAGAACACTTTTTTTTTCTTTTTTTTTTTTTGTAGAGAGACCCCATCTCTAAAAAATATTAAAAAAGTAAAAAAAATTATCTGGGTGTGGTGGTATTCACCTGTAGGCTTAGCTACTCTGGAGGCTGAGGCAGAAAGATCACTGGAGCCCAGGAATTTGAGGTTACAGTGAACTGTGATTGCACCACTGTACTCCAGCCTGGGCGACAGAGCAAGACCCTGTCTCTTTAAAAAAAAAAAAATCTTTTTTTTTTTCTTGGTTGAACTCACTGTTCATGTTCACTGCACAAAATCATTTCTGACCCACAGTTCACATGGACTCAAAGTGAAAAAAAATACAGTTGCTCTGATAGCTAATCTTTGTCTTTGGTTCTGTCACCATATTATTCCAACCTGTAGTATCCTTTCTACTGACTTTTTCACTTCTATTACTATTATCCCCATACCCTAATTTAAATGTACGCATCAAAAAAAAAAAAAGTGTGTGTGTGTGTGTGTGTGTGTGTGTGTGTGTGTGTGTGTGGAGAGAGAGAGAGAGAGAGAGAAATCTCTGTATAGTATTTTAGATTAATAGAGTATAACTGCTTGGTGAGAGACATATATATATATACGTTTAGATATATGTACATAGATACATAGAAACATATGTATGTTTCTCACCAAGAACATAGATACACTTTATTAATCTATAATCCTATATAGAGATTTTTCCCCCGATAAAAGGCAAGTCTTTGTAGTTTCTCTAATAAAACTAGAGAAAATGACGTAAAAATCAATAGAGCTTTCTGAAACATCACCACTAACTAACCCAATTTTCTTCTGTCAGAATAATGTGAGGTTTAATAGATCCAGAGGGTAATCAATGTAATATATCCAGAATTTAATAGGACTTTCCCTTTTGCCTCATATACTAACACCTACATTAAAATATAATTCAGGTTTATTTTGATGAGGTGCATAGTCTCTGGAGTATCAAAGTGTTGAGACATGTTTGTTTCAGTCTTGAGGAGTAAATATTCCTTATAGTTTAGACCTTAGCCTCATGTATTAGAAATTATGTGTTCCTTGAATAATTTGTTTTGTCTCTAATAATTACACATTTGGAACTTTTTAAAATGTGTGAAGGACTCTATAGCCTTTGTGCAAACTGATCATTGTAATAAACCCGGGGAGATGGCCATGGCAAGTACTATTAATATCCCAGCTGTCTTGCTTGCTACATAACTTTGGGCAGGTTACTATCCCTGACTCTTCCTTCCTCTATAAAAATGTATAATATCATTTTTGTAGAATCATGAGAATTAAATACAATAATGCCTGGTGTGTGGAAAGTCGTCAATACATATTATCTGTTGTTTTCATTTTTACAGGGGGAGAAATGTTCTTAATTGTAGTGATTTGCTAAAGATTATAAAGCGAATTTATTTATACTACTTCAAGTTTTCTCTCTTTAATAATAAAAATAAGCTTATTCTCATTGGTAAAATAAGTGATATATTAGGTGAAATGGCCAGTATCTTATAAAATTGAATGGAAGTTTTATTATAACAAGTTAGTCAAAGAGTTAATATAAATATGATGAACTTAAGTAGAGGAATTCACCTTGGGGACGCAATTAATTCCAGATAATAAAGGACTAATTTCACTTTTATAAAAAAAGTCTGGGCCAGGCGCAGTAGCTCATACCTGTGGTCCCAGCACTCTGGGAGGCTAAGGTGGGTGGATCACGAGGTCAGGAGTTCAAGACCAGCCTGGCCAAGATGGTGAAACCCATCTCTACTAAAAATACAAAAATTAGTTGGACGTGGTGGCGGGCGCTTGTAATCCCAGCTACACAGAAGGCCTAAGCAGAGAATGCTTGAACCTCGTAGGTGGAGGTTGCAGTGAGCCAATATCGCGCCACTGTACCCCAGCCTGAGTGACAGAGTGAAACTCATCTCAAAAAAAAAAAAAGAATAAATTTGGGGTAATGGCTAACTAAAATTAGTATGTTAGTACCAAAGGCTTTAGATCCATGATAAAAGCATGTTTAAACAGCAATATAACATTTTTAAAGTTTGAAGCAATACTCTTTTAGTATTTAATTTTAGTTGTATGTTTATTCTTTAAAACAAACAAGAAGTTGAGAAACCTAGTTTGTGAGCCATTTCAAGCTCTTGGCTTGGTTTTATTCATACTATTGTGAAGTATCAGAAGGTGGTGATATCTTTTATGTCTTCAGAGTAGATTATTTGCGTTTTCAGACTTCATAGCATTTTTTATGTTAATGAGCAGTCCCAAAGGTCCACATGGGAGATGATTTGTCATTCTGCTGATGTGTGATGTTGTTTACATTCCTTGGTGCTGAGAATTGGTCATTTAGCTAATGAATGGGCTAGTCCAACTTCGCACTATCTTAACCTAGTTTTTGGTTATTTCATAATGTGATAAAAACATTAAATTTTCAGCAGTGGTGGTGGAAATAGCCTTGGAATAAACCTGAGTATTTGTTATAGTTTTTTTGTTTTTTTGGTTTTTTTTTGAGACAGAGTCTCACTCTGTTGCCAGGCACCAGGCTGGAGTGCAGTGGCACAATCTCGGCTCACTGCAACCTCCGCCTCGTGGGTTCAAGCAATTCTTCCGACTCAGCCTCCCAAGTAGCTGGGACAACAGGTGCACGCCACCACGCCCAGCTAATTTTTGTATTTTTAGTAGAGACGGGGTTTCAACATGTTGGCCAGGATGGTCTCGATCTCTTGACCTCATGATCCACCCGCCTCAGCCTCCCAAAGTGCTGGGATTACAGGCTTGAGCCACTACTCCCGGCCTTTTTTTGTTTTGTTTTGTTTTTGGAGACAGAGTCTTGCTCTGTCGCCCAGGCTGGAATGCAGTGGTGCAATCTCAGCTCATTGCAATCTCTGCCTCCCTGATTCAAGCAGTTCTCCTGCCTCAGCCTCCTGATAGCTGGGATTACAGGCGTGTGCCACTACGCCCGGCTAATTTTTGTAATTTTAGAAGAGATGGGGTTTTACCATGTTGGTAAGGCTGGTCTTCAACTCCTGACTTCAGGTGATCCGCTTATCTCGGCCTCCCAAAATGTTGGAATTACAGGCATGAGCCACCGCACCCAACCTGTTGTTATTTTTTCTACTAGATTTTCTTGCATGTTCAAGTAGAATTAGAGCCGCTTCTAAAACCACACCAATGACAAGATCTTAGAAAGTCTTGATGCTAAAGATGGAGACATTACTCCATGAAAGAACTTTTTCTCTGTGAGCTGAAATGAGTCTTTGCTCTCTCTGTTTTTGGAAATGCAGTTAGAGAGGTTTTTCTACTACTGAAAATAAGGGGAGAAATAGAGACTTTCAGAATGTCTGTACATTCTGATAATACTCATTCTTAAAGTAAAATTTTTAGAAGTTATATATATTTTTTTACACCTTGAACTCTGTTTTGGCAGAACTTACATATCTTTAATTAAAATTAAAGATGTATTTCTTCTTTTACTTCTGTTTCTCTTTCTTTCCTTGCAGTAATAGGATAAGACCAAGGTTTTTTGCTTATTTGCTTTATTTATTCAAATGCATTTTCTTTCCTTTATCTTTATCTTTTTTTTTTTTTTTGGAGTCTCTCTCTGTCACCCAGGCAGGAGTGCAGTGGCGCGATCTCGGTTCATTGCAACTTTGGCCTCCCAGGTTCCAGCGATTCTCCTGCCCCAGCCTCCCAATTAGCTGGGATTACAGGTGCCTGCCACCACACCCAGCTAATTTTTGTATTTTTAGTAGAGACTGGGTTTCGCCATGTTGGTCAGGCTGGTCTTGAACTCCTAACCTCAGGTAATCCACCCACTTCAGCTTCCCTAAGTGCTGGGATTACTGGTGTGAGCCATCACGCCCAGCCTCAAATGCATTTTCATGTATCAGAGTCTAGGGATAGTATATTCTAGAGAAGTACACAGCAATCTCTGAACTTCATTTCCCTCATCTGTAAAATAGGAGACATATGTCTGTCTTGTAAGTCTGTTACAAGTGTTATATACACAGAAAGTGGTGATGGTGGTAGTAGGGTGGCAACAAAGATTGCATAGCATGGCTGAGTGTTGTTCTTAGCTGTCATTGTTAAATTTCAGGCATAACTGAAGCAAATATAGTAATCTCCCTTTATTCTCAGGGGATATGTTTCAGGACTCCTAGTTGGTGTCTGAAACTGTAGATAATATAAAACCCTATATATACAGGTTGAGCATCCCTAATCTGAAATGTCCTCAAATCCAAAACTTTTTCAGCACCAATGTGACACTACAAGTGAAAAATTATGCACCTGACCTCATGTGATGGGTTGCAGTAAAACATGGTCAAAACTTTGTTTCATGCAGAAGTTATTTAAAATATTTTATAAAATTACCTTCAAGCTATATGTGTAAGGTGTATATGAAACAAATATGTTTTGTAATTAGATTTGGGTCTTATCCCCAAGGTATCTTATTATGTATATGTGAATATTCCAAAATTTAAGAAAATCTGAAATCCAAAACATTTATCATCCCAAAGATTTTAGATAGGGGATACTAAGCCTATGTTATGTTTCTTCATGTACATGCATACCCACAACAAAGTTTAATTCATAAATTCAGGCACAGTAAAAGATTTACAATAATAACAAATAATAAAATAGAACAGTTATAATAATGTACTATAATAAAAGTGTATGAATGTGGACACACACACACACAGAGTCTTAGTATTTTCAAACCATGATTGACCTTGGGTAACTGAAACCACACAAAGCAAAACTGTAGATACAGAAGAACTACTGTACAGAGGAGGATAAACTTTTTGCTCTGCCTTTTGGGGTTTAGTGACTGGGGCCCTACAAATTAAACTGACAGGAGAAAGATTACCAGGTCAAAAGGCTTATTACAAATGCACATGGATGCCTTGTAGAAAATTTGCAGACCAAGAGTTAATACACTTTTTTTATTTAAAAGATCCAGGTACAGGCCGGGCATGGTGGCTCAAGCCTGTAATCCCAGCACTTTGGGAGGCCAAGACGGGCGAATCACGAGGTCAAGAGATCAAGATCATCCTGGCCAACATGGTGAAACCCCGTCTCTACTAAAAATACAAAAATTAGCTGGGCGTGGTGGTGTGTGCCTGTAGTCCCAGCTACTTGGGAGGCTAAAGCAGAATTGTTTGAACCCAGGAGGCGGAGGTCACAGTGAGCCGAGATTGTGCCACTACACTCCAGCCTGGTGCCTGGCAACAGAGTGAGACTCTGTCTCAAAAAAAAAAAAAAAAAAAAGATCAGGTACAGACTGGAATGTATACCATTTTAACAAAGAGTGATAAGTTGTAGAGTAGTGACAAGACAAGGGAAAGAGGTTTGGGCTTCTAGGAACAGTAAAATTGTGGGAAGGTAAACATATGCAGAAAACTAATGGAATGTAATGGTTATTTAGTAAGGATCGTAGAGAGAACTTTTCCTGCATCTGCTGTTTCTTAATTGCCTTTAGCTCAAAATAATCTGTGTGCCAAATGGCATATTGTGGGTGACTTACCTGAACTCCTTCACTATTGCACGCTGCTTGGAAATCACTGCCCACTCCCACCAGCAATATATGCAAAACCTCACTTATCACATTATCTCTACTATTTGATATTGTCAGACTTAATTTTTTTCCCCATCAGATAGGTATAAAATGATACCTTGCATATTTTCATTCTCTTAGTTAAATCAAGCATCTCTTTGTCAAAGGACAAAACCAGAAAATTAGACAATATTATGAAAAGTTATTTTACATAAATATATAAAAATACAGTTAACTTCAAATTGTTTTGTAGATTCATTGCAGCTGCAATAAAAATCCTAACAGTTTTTAATGGAACTTGAAAAGATGGCTCTAATTGAATATGGAAGAACAATGGGCTAAGAATAGCCAAGTTATCTCTGAAGAAAAATAACGAGAGGAGCTGCACTGCTACATATGAGAACTTATTATTAGCTCTAGTAATTAATAAGATGGTGTGGTTTTGGTATAGACACATACAAATTGATTGGTGGAACAAAATAGAGAGCTCAATAATAGACCCACACATATACAGTTAGGGTCTTCATATCTGTGAGTTCCACATCCATGGATTCAGCCAACCTCCGATCAAAAATATAAAAATACCCCATAAATATATACACCTGCTAGGTACCCAGAAAAATTAAAAATTAAATATATGTAAATAACAATACAACAATAGAAAAATACAGTATAACAACTATTTACATAGTGTTTACATTGTATTACATACTATAATCTCGATAGAGATTATTTAAAGTGTATGGGAGGGTATACATAGGGTTATAGGCAAATAGTACACCATTTTTTATCAGGAACTTGAGCGTCTGCAGATTTTGGTATCACAGGGGTTCTGGAACCAATGCCTTACATATACTGAGGGATGACTCTGTAGAACTAGAATACGTGTTAGCAATGACTTGTAAACTCTTTAACCCAGCAGTTCCTCCGTTTGGAATTTTTCCCATGGAACCCTACAAGTATATGTTAAATGCACAATATGTTTAATTGTAGTACTACTTGAGTATTGAAAATCTGGATTGAAATGTTCGTTAATAGGGTGCTCCTCAAATTGTGATATATACATACTGAGTATCATGTGGTTGTTAAAAATATAAGGAGGAGCTCTAAATACTGACATGGAAAGATACATTATTCTGTTAAGTAAAGCTAAGGAATACACGCATGCATGTGTGTGAGGATGTGTAGGAAAAAGGCTGAAAGTATGTACATGAAGTTGTTAATAGTGATTATATGTGGTGAAGGAGTAGGGCTTTTATTACTGGTTTGCATTTTTTAATTTGTTTTACATAGTAGAAAGTAGCATATACTTTTTCAAAGAGTTAAAATTTTGAAAATATTTAAATGACAGGTTTTAAATAATAAGTCTACAAATAGTTTAAGATTGTTAGAAAAGATAATGTCCCTTGTGGCCATTGTTCATGATAGTTCAGAATTGGACTATATGAAATATAGGGCTGGCTCATTACAAAGGTACTTTTCTACAAGTTTTGCAGGGAGGTGTATGTAAGTGTCTTTTTAGCTTTCTGACAGTAACTATTTAACAGTAATAACAGTAACAACTATTGTTTTTTCTACTGCGTAGTCCATAGTTTAGTGATTTGTGATTATGAAGCTAATATTCTTAAATTTAGAGCTTGTAAAATTTGAAGAGTGACCAAATTCTTAAAGAAAATGAGATTCTCAGAAGAAAGGAAGGTTGACCGATTAGTAATAGATTATCCCATGAAAATTAAGATTGATTATTGATTTAATTAGTTGAATTGATGAGAATACTCGTAAAAAACCAATAGTTTATTTAACTCTTACTTACTTGATAATTTTTTTAAATTCTAGATTCCTGTTCATCCTGTACCCGATCCCTTAGTTCATGAAGTTCTAAACTTAGCTTTTAAGCACTTTAAACATAAGGAAGGGTAAGTAAAATATTAACGTGGGATTGTTGCCTCTTTTTGCAATCCAGGTCTAGACTATTTGAATTCTTATTGATTATTTGTTTTGAGAGTTCAAGGCAATTATCTTTTTTTTTTTTAAGACAAGGTTTCACTGTCACGCAGCTTGGAGTGTAGAGATGCGATCAGGCTCACTGCAGCCTTGACCTCCTGGGCGTAAGTGATCCTCCTCCCAACTCAGCCTCCTGAGTAGCTGGGACTACAGATACACACCACCACACTCTGCTAATTTTTGTATTTTTTGTAGAAACAGAGTTTTGCCGTGTTGCCCAGGCTGGTCTTGAACTCCTGGGCTCCAAGCGATCCACCTGCCTTGGCCTCCCAAAGTGCTGGGATTATAGGTGTGAGCCACTGCACCCAGTCCCTTTTTCTTTTAAATCCACACAAAAAGCTTATAAGAAAGATTTTGTAAAAATAATTCTTAGCACGATAGATTGGACATATAAGAACCAGAAGATTAAGTATCATAGTAAAGTAAAATTAAAGATAGAATAAAATTAGTATTGCTTTTACCATATAAATGAATATTCAGAGAATATTATACAATATTCTGATAAAGAATTTTCAAATGTATTAGACAAGAAGAGTTTGTAGAAAAATTTAATGAAATGTTATGTTTGTTCTTTGTTATTTTAGATATTCAGGAACCAACACTGGGAATGTGCATATTATTGCAGACTTATATGCAGAGGTGATAGGGGTTCTTGCCCAATCAAAGTAAGTTTTACAAATCACCCATTTAGATTTTCTTTGCATCTCAGAATGCTTTATTGCCAGCTAATATAGTATATACTGATAGTATTTTCTTCATAGCACTAGGTTAGCTCCACCTTTTGTTACTTTACTGCTCTTAGAGATTTCTTAGACAATCTTTAACTCTTATACCTCAGTTTCGCCACTTGTTTTAATTTTATTTGGTGTTTTCCATAAATGTCTGAATCAAACAAATCAGAAATTACCAACCATAGTTAGAATATTATCTTTCCCCCTATTTTTAACAATATCGTTAGAAGCTTTTTTTAGAACCCATAGCTAATAATTACTTTCCAGGTGAGAACTTTTATTCCTCAGATAGCAATGCAATGTTTTCTAATGATCTTACTTGTTTTAATGCTAAACAGAGTTTGAATTGGTAAAAGAGACACCAAAAAGGAAAAATGAAAGATACTAGGTTACTCAATTAAAAGTGTTATTTATTAGGAGTTATACACATTGAGTTGCACTGAACCATGATTTCAGTAAACAGTAAAATATGTTTGTCATTAGCAACTTGTGGTTGCTGTAAAAGTTAATGGAAGATTTTGGATTTCCTTTGTTACTACTGGAAAATTTTGTAAGGAAAAATTGTATCAAATTGTATTTTCTTAGATGTGTTTTAAAGAGTCTTTGGCTCTGAAACAATTATATAACAAGAAACCTTTCTAAATTCTAAGAAGGCAAGTACAATTTTTTTTTTGGCAAGTACAATTATTGTTAACGTTTAAGTAGTTTGTATTTTAATATTAGATGAAATATTTAGCATATTTTTTAATTCTTTTAATATACTAGGGACCCTTGTATAGCGAATGTTATGGAACTTAGAACATGGTTTGAGTGTTTTAATTGATTTAGTTATAGACAATAATTTTTAAATATCTTACAGTTTGAGTATTTTAAATGATTTAGACATCGACAATAATATTGACAAAAACATGAGCAATGGTGTATTTCCCTTTATGACGTAGTTCATTCATGGTATTTTATTTTTGTCAAAGCTGAGTTTGTATCTCAGGAATGTAGACCAGAAATTCTAAATAATACATTAGCAAATTGGATCCAGGAGAATACTTCATCATTGCTAAGTTAATTCTAGATGGCAAGGATACTAAGTCCAAACCGCTAGTAAATGTATGAAATAGTGCTCGGCCTCACTTGGCCAGTTGTGGGAGAAATGCCACTTCAGAGCAATACTAAGGTGTTTTCTACTCATGTGTGTAATAAGCATGGGAGAAAACTTGAAAGGATTTACTTTGAGTTAGGCTGATAGGACCTAAGGTGGCAGGAGATGGGGTTGAGTGGGGGTGGTGAAGAGAAGGAGATAAAGGCTAGGGTATGTTTGAATCTTGTGTATGTATTTTCTTGGCTTGTACTGACTAATAATTTTCATAAGTAGTTTAACAAAAGGAAAAAATCCTTAGATACTAATATTATTACAATGGAAAGAATTCTATCCATTTTACAAAAATTTTCTTAATACAGTGCTCAAGAATATATTCATGAAGAATGGTATCATATTCGCCAAGATTACAATCAAAATCGATGTTATATTTCAATCATGTATGCATATTTTGTTAATAGGTTTTGTTCTCATAGTAGTCAGTGACCATTGGAAAGCATGTTCTGAGGTTATTTTAACTTTAAGGAACTGGCTTCCCCAAGTATAATTATGAGTAAAATCTTTAGTTGCTTTATATACATAGGGGGGTATTAAATATTATTGATTAATAAACTATTAGATGTCCTTTCCAAATGTAAGCAAAGTAAAGCTTACTAGCTTTAACAATTGTGATTTGAATCCAGGATGATGCTCACATTTCAAAAGCCTTTTCACAGTGTAATGATGTATTGATTTTAAGTGATAATTAGTACTCTATGATTGATTGGCTTATCTCTTTGAACAAATTTATAGTCCATTTTGCTCTCCATATAACTAATTGCAGACTTTATATAAAAAGTTGGAGACACTCTCTGATTTACATGGTGGTGTTTTTATGGGTGAGTTATTGGATGTTATTTTATTATGGTTATTAATTAAATGGTAATTGTGGTGTATTAATAATGTTATAGGAATAAAGAAATGTTATGATTTCTCCTTCAGAAACTTCTATTTTAATTTTAAAATAAATGAACAACAAATTTAGAGTAGCAATTTTTATTTTCCTTTTTGTGCCTTCTTGGCAATTGTAATGAAGGTAGAAAAAGGAGATGATATTTAGGTAGCTTACCTTTTGATTTTTACCCTTAAATTTCATGTGGAAATTAGTGTTTTTTATTCAAATCAAATTATGTCTCTACGTATATTAAAGGTTTCAGGCCGTAAGGAAGAAATTTGTGACAGAATTGAAAGAACTGCGACAAAAGGAACAAAGCCCACATGTGGTACAAAGCGTTATCAGCTTAATAATGGGAATGAAATTTTTTCGAGTAAAAATGTATCCTGTAGAAGATTTTGAAGCATCATTTCAATTTATGCAGGTGATATACCTTCTCAGTGATAGTAGAGCAAGCCTAACAGTTCTTGCTCTTTATGACTTTTTTTAAACAAACAAAATATACATAAATTAATGGCATCATTTTTAGTCTCTTGTGTGTTAAGTTGTCATAAGCATAAATTATTATTTTTTCTTTGAGACAGAGTCTTACTCTGTCACCCAGGCTGGAGTACAGTGGTACGATCTCAGCTCACTGCAACCTCTGCCCTCTGGGTTCAAGCGATTTTCCTGCCTCAGCCTCCTAAGTAGTTGGGATTACAGGCACCTGCCACCATGCCCAGCTAATTTTTATATTTTTCTTTTAGTAGAGACAGGGTTTCACCATGTTGGCCAGGCTGGTCTCGAACTCCTGACCTCAGGTGATCTGACTGCCTCAGCCTCCCAAAGTGCTGGGATTACAGGTGTGAGCCACCATGCCAGGCCAACTTTATGTTTTGACTTGAAGATGTGTTGACCTTAGTTTTTTGGTAAAATGGCAGAGTGTTCACAAAATTATTTTGATATTGCAAATTCTTTAACCTTTGCTCTTTTGGTAATCTAAGTATATACCTCTTTCCCTTTAAGGAATGTGCTCAGTATTTCTTAGAAGTGAAAGATAAAGATATAAAACATGCACTTGCTGGTTTATTTGTGGAGATTCTTATCCCTGTAGCTGCTGTAAGTATGTTTTTATTTTCATACCATTTGTGTGTTATATAAGAACCTTAACAACTTTATTCTTTCATTTTTTTTTTTTTTCCTAAAAACGTTTACATGACAGTAAGCTGTGGTCATGGGAGGGCTTGTCTCATTTGTTCCCTGTTGCTCAGAAGTCTTTTCCCTTTGTTGATTGTACAGTGTTTTAGAGATCATTTTATGTATTTTGTTTTTGGTTGTTTCAGATGGTAGGGGAAATCCAGCTCCCTTCACTCCATCTGGGCTAGACATGGAAATTAATTACATTCTTTTTGTTCAGGTTTTATTCTAGTTAAAATCTCAAAAATTAAGAAATTTATTAATGTAGAAAAATTGAACTGTTTTGGCTTTCATTTTTAAACATTGAATTCACTGACTTGTGACCTGTGAGCGTCTATGAGTTGGTGTGCAGTATTCAGGTCCTGCCTTTAGAGCATGTGTAGAAAAGGTGAACAGAGAATTGTTTTAAAAGTTAAGAATTAAAAATATTAATGAGAGTGATTGATGCATCTCTTTTTAAAACCTGTCTTGCATTGAAGATTTTTTAAAATGGGGACACACAAAACTCATAAATTAAAGGTTTGCAAGTGGTTTATTTGAGTTACACAGCTCCCATTGCTTCCCAACCCAGTTTTTAGCCATATGAATTCGGCTCATTTTATCAAAAAGAAAACAGGCTATCATTATTTTCTACATTAATAAATTTCTTCATTTTTTGAGATTTTAACTAGAATAAAACCTGAACAAAAAGAATGTAATTAATTTCCATGTCTAGCCCAGATGGAGTGAAGGGAGCTGGATTTCCCCTGCCATCTGAAAAGTCATGTCAGTTTTAGTCTTTTATTAGAAATGCACTTTGATTTCTTTTCCTGTAAGTTGTTTGAATTACTGTTTATCCCTTCCAAATGATCATTTGCACTTCCCCCTCTGTTTGATCTACCTTTTTTTTTTGCCAGATGGCTGGATTAGGTTTTAGTTTTTTCAGTTCATGAAAAGGAACAGGTTATAGGAAGAGAGGCACTTGACAATGGTCCATTATCACCATGTTGCCTGTTCCTTTTATACCATATTTGCTTTTCTGTCCAGGTTTATTAGCCTGCCAGGGTGGCCGTAATAAAGTACCTCAAACTGGTAGCTTAACAACAGAAATATATTGTCTCATATTTCTGGAGGCTGGAGTGTGAGATCAAAGTGCCAGCAGGTTGGTTCCTTGTAAGGGTTGTGATAAAGAACCTGCTCCATGCCCCTTGCCTAGCCTCTCGTGTGTACTGAAAACCTTTGGTGTTTCTTGGCTTGTAGAAGCATGTCTCTGTTCCTACCTTCATGGTCACTTGGCATTCTCCTTGCGTATATGTCTGTGTTCAAATTTCCTTTTTTTAAAAGGACATCAGTTATGTGGATTAGGGTCTTCCTAATCCTAACTTAATTAACTCGATCCACAATGACCTATTTCCTAATGAAATCACCTTCTGATGTTTGTGGGGTTAGGACTTCAACATGAATTCTGGGGGGATATGATTCAACCCATAATACTAGGCCTCTGTAGATAGAGCTCCTTCTACCTGAAACTTTCATGGCTCTCTAGTAACCTCCCTCCGCTCTTTGCCCAGCTGACCTCTCTTTCGTTACTCATTTTTGTATTGAGCGCTTTCTGTTTGTCAGGTCCTCATCTATGCACAAGGGAATACAACAATGAATATGATAGGAAAGACTCCTTAGTATTGTAGACTTTACTTACTTATGCAGAAGATAGAGAATATACTAGTGCATAAAATAGGTAGTGTGTCAGATTGTGGAAAGTAATGTGATGAAACATAAACAGGGTGGGGAGCATAGGATTGCCAAATGGGGGATGAGGGAGTTGAAATTTTAAAGAGTATGATTAGGAAAGACCACCACCTCAAAAGAGATGGTAGCAATTGAGCAAAAACTAAAGGAATGAGACAGTAAGACTTCCTATGTCTGTGGAAGGAGCTTCTCTGGCAGAATGCCCCAGCGTAGACATCCTAAGTCAAGAAATGCTTTGACGCATTCTAGGAACAGCAAGGAAGCTCCTAGGGCTGGGTCCCCTTGCACATGGTCAGAGGGTGGGAGATAAGGCCAGCAAATTTAAATGGGAGACTTTAGCAATATTTCTGGTAAGAGATGTTGGATGCAGATTAGATGTTACTTCCTCGTGGAGTTTTTCCATAGGGGACCCTTTTGAGTGCACCAGGAGCACAGAGAATTCGCTCTCATTGAACCTGTTACACCGTGTCCTCCTTGCCTGTATTACCACTTTGTTCATTCAGGGTTGAGACCAGGTTTATCTTATGTACTTAACATTTGGTCACTTGGCACATTGTAATACTTCAGTGAGAGTCTCAGTGAATTATTAACCAATTTCAAACCTCACACAAAGTTCTTGTAACCTTTGTATAGTTTAATCTAATGTCTGTAATCATTTTCTTTGTTTGCATTCTCTTTTTACTAGGCTGTTAAAAATGAAGTGAATGTTCCTTGTTTGAAAAATTTCGTGGAGATGCTTTATCAGACTACTTTTGAACTGAGCTCAAGAAAGAAGCATTCATTGGTATTAAGAAACACTTCAAAACTTTTCATATTTAATTGGGATCTTTAGTAATTGATTTATGAGTTCACTGGAGATTTAAGAGAATTATAAAATCTAAAATTGAAAAATCCCTGAAGTGCAATACAAAGGCAAATTTTACATACGTATTTTTCACATTGCTCTTTTTAAATTTTCTGTTCTTAATTTTACTAGCTCTGCATTTGATGAGTTGTTCAGACTTCCTTCTAGGTAGTCATGCATTGCTTAATGATGAGAATATGTTCTGAGAAATGTGTCATTAGGCAATTTCATTCTGCAAACATCATTGAATGTACTTACACAAACCTAGTTAGTATTTCCTACTACACACTAGGCTATATGGAATAGCCTGTTGCTCCCAGGCTACAAACCTGTACGGCATGTAATTGTACTGAATACTGTGGGCAATTGTAACAATGATATTTGTGTGTCTAAACACAGGGAAGGTATATTAAAAATGTGTTGTAACCTCAGGGGATCACTGTCATAAAGTGATTTTAGCAGCTGTTTTCTGTCTAATCTTTTCTATTCGGATTAAAGGCATTTTTTTCTACCTATTTCACATAACTTTTCTGTAGATTGGAGAAGGTTTGGAGAATTGGTCAAATATTTGACCATCTAAACTAGAGATACAATAATAGTAAACATGATCGTGCCAGGCATTGAACTAGTATTGCACTTTTTTGTCTTACTTTAAGCTTCACAACCCTGTAAGATATTTTTGATCGTTGTCCTCCAATTTACATGTTTGGAAAGTGAGGCTTTGAGTGCTTAATGTAGCCACCATGTGATACACATTTGACAGACAGAAAGCTAAAACTTTAATGCCATCTGACATCTGATCCCAGGGACTAATCATAACCACAAACCGGATGAGGGACTAATGGGTTGAGGGAGAACTCATAGCATATTCGGAGAGGTATAATCAGTCAAGGAATTTTCTTTATAGAAAATTTACCTTTTATCCTTCTGCATTGGATTATTCTATGAGATTAAACTTCTTACTACAAAATGGAAAACTGCTTAAAAAATTTGTTTCCTTGCTTACAAGAATAAATGAAATATAATTTACAAGTCCAGTGCTTTTCGATGAAAAGTGTTAATTCTCTCTTTTCCCCATCTCCTTTAGGCTTTATATCCACTAATTACCTGCCTTTTATGTGTCAGTCAGAAACAATTTTTTTTAAATAACTGGCATATTTTCCTACAGAACTGTTTGTCACATTTAAAGGTAAGATGTAATCACACTTCTGATCTATAAATACTGACTGTGGTATATTTGTTTGTGCATATAAATTGAACAGTGCGTAATGAAATTTTTGTTACTATTGATATACTTGAATAGTAACACGTTGCCACATTCCTTTTCCTATTTCTTCTATAGGGAATCATGTATAGATATGAGTAAACCTTTGACTGAAAATTTAGTTTGTCCTAATGAATGCAAAATTGTATGTTTTTAGTAATAATTTATGTTGAATCTAGGGATATTTGTTAATATTTTTAGAATTATAGAGTATTACTCTCACAAAACCCTTTAGATACTTATTTTGTCTTTTGTTTCGAGGAAATCAGTAATGTTGGTTTAAGTCTGAGCAAAATGAAAAAAGTTTTGATGATATCACTAAAATTTCATTTAATTTAAGTATGCCTAGCCATATCTAAAAGCTGATACTGGATCCACACAGACATAAAATCTCCTGAAATGATTGACTTGAATGAAAGGGTACTTGTCACTAACACTATTTGGCACACCCATATTCAGACTCTCTTAGTCCTGAACACAAAACTGTGAGAGATACAAGGATCATTTTCTTCCCGGGATGCTCTGCTGGCAGGATCCTCTGTTCTTATTTGGGTAGGAACACAATTCTGACAGAGCGTGGGAATATTCTTCAGCTGCATGTCATGCCAGTGCTTGATTTGAATATTCTTTTGGTATATACTTGGGTGAGCCTGTTTGAATATTTGCTTGCAAGTTATAGAAATATTGCAGACATGACATTCCATTTCCTGGTATTCCTCTAAGTTAGATTTGAAACTGAAAACCCTATACTTTGAAGATAATCGAACCGAGGCAGATAGAGTAAATGACTTGTCTTTGGCTATGCAGCTCGCTGTGCTATTGTAGAAGTAGGACTGCCTCTTCTTCCATACTTCAGGAATGATCCACTGGATGTTATCCTGTACCTCTTTTTCAAAATTCTATGTATCATTTTCAAAACTGCCTCAATTTCTTAGGTATACGGAATATATACTACTTTGAGAAACATTTTTGTCTGTTTCCTTTCTAGATAAACATTGATATTACTCATGTTTGGATGAAAATTTACATACCTTCTTTGACTTTATGAAAATTCCCAGGACCAAATCAAACTTTAATTAAACTCTTTATGTCATGCAACCAGGAGATAAATTTTATTTAACTAATTATAATATACTTGTTTCTGTTCTTATTTTGATAATTTGTACAGATACAGGCACCAAAAGAGAATGGATAATTTTTCTGGATAGTATGATTTTTCATAAGTTCATTAAAATATTTTTAAGATATGCATTTAAATGTTTCTGGAAGACTGCTTTGTTTCATAACAGTTCATTCTTTTCTGTTGCTTGTTGGAATTTTTTAATAGATATACGTTTCACCTAACATATTTGCAATACTTCGCAGTACCTTAACTTTTTTGTCTTAAGACTTTCATTTAAATGCTCTGTTTTCTTTGAACCCTTACCTCCTGTTAAATATTTCTGGCATATTGTTCATTTTCATTAATGGCTATGTCAATCTGCCAGGCTAAAGGAGATAAGAGCCACTTAGCATGAGTATTTGGAATATAATTGTCTTGGCCATTAACCCTTAACTTAACATTAAGGCTCTATTCAGCAGAAATTTAATGAATTGGCTCCTATTTATTAAGTCTTAGATAATGTGGCTACTCTGCATAGTTGAGGTAAGGGGTTGAGCATTGAAGGAAAAACTATGTTATAACAGTTATTTGTTTTATGTATAGGAAAAATTGATCTAAGATAAAGGCCTTACCTAAATAATTTTGAGTTTCAGTTAATCTCTTGATACTAAAAACCTAAAACAATTTCCATTAGACCTATCCTTTTTTTTTTTTTTTTTTTTTTTGAGATTAAGTCTTGCTCTGTTACCCAGGCTGGAATGTAGTGGCACGATCTCAGCTCACCGCAACCTCCGCCTCCTGGGCTCAAGTGATTCTCCTGCCTCAGCCTCCTGAGTAGCAGGGATTATAGGCACCTGCCACCACCCGCAGCTGATTTTTGTATTTTTAGTAGAGATGGGGTTTTGCCGTGTTGGCCAGGCTGGTTTTGAACTCCTGACCTCAAGGTATCCATTCCCTCAACCTCCCAAAGTGCTGGGATTACAGGTGTGAACCACTGCACCTGTAGACCCATACTTCTTATGACTGGTTTTTATTACTCTTTATTGGATGCTACATCCTCTAAGTACAGAATCTCACTTGATTTTTACTGTACATAAGGCTGAAAGAAGATAAACAAGTAAGCTGTGTTTTGGGAGCCAGTAAATCATGGAGATGGACTTGTGTCCATATTCACATAGGTGCATAGCTCTCACTCTTCTGGTCCACCATGTTACTTCTGAATGTAGTGTAAGGAATGTTGAATATAAGCACTGAATATTTTAAGAAAACATGTTAGCAATAATTTGGGGATGTTAAAAAGGCATTATTCTCTAGAGTCATAAGAATAAATATGAATTTTAAGGCACTTTATGATATTGCACAGTTTTTAAAAGTTATCATACCAGTTTTAAGTTGACGACCATGAAAAATGAGCTCTATCCCTATGTGCGCTGAAATAGCTTGTGACAGAGTGTCACTGTATTTCACTGAAAAATTAAATCTTTAATTTTTGTTCCAAACAGAATTTGGTAGTCTCCCTTTCCCATGTCTGTATCAATTTAGATACTTGTGTGAAACATGATTTTAAAGTTTCTGGAGAATTCTTAAGAGAGATAGTGAATAATAAGAGTATATGTCATACAAAAATAATTTAGAGATTTTTTTTCCAAAAATCTATACTTATTTTTATTAGAAAATTTAAAGTTGTCTGAACTGAAATGCAGTGCTTTAGGAAAAATTCTAAGAAAAATTAGAGAGTTAACACTTTGGTTTTCTCTTAGTTTGAGTATTATAGGTGGATCTCCCATGATGCCCAAATTGTGGGATTTTTTTTTTTAGTATTTCTGGCCACTGTCTTGGACATTTCAGATTTCTTCTAAATAGAGACCTTGGTGAAGAGCTGTCTTGTTTTGTGCTTATTTTCATCTAACATGCATGTGCTGCATCTCATGTTTATGTTTGCTGTCTCACATTGCTTTATTTAGATGCCATCTAACAACAGTATCAGAAAACAAATAGAAACACTCCAGGTGAGTTGTGTCGACATTACAAACTAAAATATTGCTTTATTTCCTTTAAGTGTGGCATTTCTTTTTCCTTTTCCCATTGTTGCATTGCATGTCTAATGTATTTATTCCAATCTGCTTCTGGTACTGTAAAAGAAGAGTAGCACACAGCAGAAACATTTTTCAGAAGGTTTCATATCAATGTGGCCCCAAGAAGATGAATTTTAAAAATAGAACTGATACTGAATGTGGATTCTTCACCAAAATTCAAAATTTTAAAATACTCTGTTTAATATACATTATCTAGCTGTTACAAATGAAAATGTTTAATTTCCAGTGAAATTAAGGAGACAGTAGCTTAGATTTTGAATATGTTTGTTGTTGTTATTGTTTTTATTTTTAATTTTTGTGGGCCCACAGTAGGTGTATATACTTATGGGGTACATGAGATGTTTTGATACAGGCATGGAATGTGAAATAAGCACATTGTGGAGAATGGGGTATTCATCCACCCAAGCATTTGTCCTGTGAGTTACAAACAATCCAATTATACTCTTAAAGTTAATGGAATACAATTTTGACAAATTAATTTTTAAAGTTTTATCCTATTGATTTGGGTTTTTTGTTTTTTTATTTTTTAGAGACAGGTCTTGCTATGTTGCCCGGGCTAGACTCCAACTCCTGGGTTCAAGCTGAGACTACAGGCATGCACCACCATGCCTGACTTTACTGGTTTGAGTTTTAAACAAATCATTTTTTTTCAGTTCAGTAGAAAAAAAGAGAAGAAACATTAAAATGATTGTTGCCAAAGACTATATTTGACTGACATATCAAAATTTTGTTTTATATTAAGTTCATTAGATTTTATTTGTATAGTTGTTCAAATTAGATTGAATATCTTTGTTTAAAGCTCAGATAAATTTAGGATGATTTTATTATTCAGACATATAGCAGCATTGTGGCAGCTGAAAAAAAAATTGATTTTTATCATTTCTCATCTTGCTGTTTTGGCATTGTGTGAATCCCAGCTTTGTCTGAAAATCAATGTTTTTCATGCCAGATACCTCATCACTTAAGATAATCCAAATACTTTTATATGTAATCATTCATATGAGAAAAGTTTTTATGTGGAATTGGACTTACATATTTTTAAAGTATAATTTTTAATAATATTTTGAAAATACAATTTAACAATATAAAAATGTTATTTCATGTGTACCTAAAAACTAATGGGACTTATTTAAGGCTTTATTTTTTTAGAGCGGTTTTAGGTTCACAGTAAAATTAAGAGGAGGGTACCGGGATTTCCCTACCTCCACTCCAGTCTAGCCTCCCCCATACTCAGCATCCCCCTTAGAGTGATACATTTGTTAAAACTGATAAATATACATTGGCACATCTTTATCACACAAAGCCCATAGCTTACATTAGAGTTTACTCTTGGTGTTGTACATTCTATCGGTTTGGACAAATGTATAATGACATGTACCTACCATTACAGTATCATGCAGAGTATTTTCACTATCCTAAAAATCCTTCATGCTCTACCTCTTCATTTCTCTTTATCTTCCTAACTTCTGGCTGAAATATTTTGACATTTGGTTATCTTAGATTTAAGTGATAGAAAAGAAAGTTATGTTTTCTTCAAGATGTTACTACAGAATGCTTGGTTGTTATATTAGTATACGTTATATGTTACTTTAGTTACATTAGTAACAAATGTAATTGAAACTTACTCGGAAAGTATATTTGAAATTTGGGATCATTATGGATCTGTCACTGGATTGATACTGAGTCTAATCAACAGAGTAACTGATCTTCCATCCTTAATTATATCAGATCTTTATCCAAATAGAGCTGCAAAAACCTAAAATGTAAATTCACAATAATCAGTACATCCTAAAACTAATCAACAGATGTATAAAGAGTTTCTTCTTAAAAAAAGGAGATTGTTAGCTGTATTTCAAAATTTATAATTAAATCTCAGTGCTTTACTAGTCATTTGAGAACTTTATTTTTTATAACAGCTAGAATGAAAAAAGGTGTGCTTATCAAATTATGATTAAAATGGAATAACTTTCTGATTCTAAGTACTAATAATTTAAATAATATTCTGATTCCAAATAAAAATTGTAACACTTAATAGTCAATGAACATTTAATACATGCCAGGTACTGTTCCAAGTGCTTTACAGATATTAACTTTATCTCTAAGGTAGGTACCATATTTTCTCCATATTAGAGATGAGGAAATTGTGATTCAGAATAACATAACAGTGCCCAAGGATGGAGCTTGGATTTAATCCTTTTTTCTCAGTTTTAGAGTCCATGCTCTTAAGTCACTATTCACTCATAAGGATATGCACTTCATAATATTTTGCATTATTTTGTAAATGCAAATGACTATAATACCATTTGGTGTTCTGAATTTTAACTGTTATATGGACTGCAAGTGAATTACACCAGAAATTAGTGATCCTTTTTCAGTCATTATGTCAGTATTGGAGTGTGAACTGTTTATCATCAAGTAAGTTTGTGTGTGTAATTTTAGAGTTCTTAGAAATATTAGTATAATTTTATTTACTAAATAAGAGTTAGTATTTTCTTTTGAAAGTATAAGGAAGGGCTCAATTTTCACATTTATGGTTACTTTTGAGCCATATACTTACCTTATACCAAATATATACCTGTATATTTAAACCTATTTTAGACGGAATACAAAAATGATGAGCTTTTAGTTGTTGACAGAGAATATGTTTGCTCTTAAGTGATTGCAAGTATTTTAATATGTTTATTTTTATTCTCTTTTGTTTTAAAACAGAATAAAGATCCTAAAATGTCTCGAGTTGCACTGGAATCTTTGTATAGATTGTTGTGGGTTTATGTAATTAGAATAAAATGTGAAAGCAACACTGTAACTCAAAGGTGAGTATCTTTGCTTTAAAGTCCATTAAAAATCATGTTTTAAAAAACACACTAATAGGAATTTTAGTAAACATTATACCTTGTGGATGGAATATGAATTCTGTTAATATATTATGAAGAATAGGAAGTATTTTTTGCTAATATGCTGTTGATGTCGTGATCTCGTTATAACTAGATCTTTTTCCCTGTAGTCGTCTTATGAGCATAGTGTCAGCACTTTTTCCAAAAGGCTCACGAAGTGTGGTTCCTCGTGACACACCTCTCAATATATTTGTGAAGATTATTCAGTTCATTGCTCAGGTGAGTGCTTCACCTCATAGTAGGTATGTATGCAAATTGTTAGAGTAATCTATTGTGATCAGTGGGAGCTTTGAAATTTTTTATGCATCTAAAAACATAACACCAAATAAGTTTTTTTTTTTTTTTTATTAATCTACACTTGCAGACAGAAAGGAAACCCACAGGTGGAAGCACTTTTAATTGAAAAGTGATCAACAATGTATCTCATACTCCTAATCTTAGTGCATTTACTAATTACCTCCTGAATATCTTGAAGGATTTCTTAGAAAATTATTTTCATAGTCTATATTAATCTAGGCTCTTAGGTACAGATAATAGAATCCACTGTAGCTAGTTAAACCCAAAGGAATCTCGAAAGGAATATGGATAGCTCAAAGAATTTATAGTTGGGCTGAAGAAATGAATTCCAGTCTGAAAGACAAAGAGGAAGCTGCCACCTTGCCAAAATAAAAACAATTAGATAAGGAAGTCACCACACGTGGATGTGCTTCCGAATCATGCTGTGTCTACCACGTTCCTCACCAGTAAAATAGATTTGTTTCTCCCTGCCTTGCTCCTCTTCTCTGCATATCCCAGTTCCCAAAGAGACTCACATGAGCATACCACTTGGCAGGGTGTAAATCATGTCCTCAAGCTTTTTGTTACTTGGGATCCTGGGAAATACAAATTTAGCTTTCTAGCTTCTGCAGTACAGGAAGGATTATTAGAAGGGGATTAAATGGGTGTTGATGAGCCAATCCAAGGTTTTGGTCACATTACCTTTTGAGACATCCACCTTGGAGAATCGTAAGTAGGGTTACCTCCTCAACATGGGAAAGTGTGTGATTCCAGAATATTAGTTGCATTCTCTTTCAACTGAGACTGTAACAATCTAGATGATCCATAATAGAATGATTTTTGACAGTGAAGAAATAAAGAATATTTAAATAGAATTAGTACATTGTTATTTACTAGAGAACAAGTCATGATAATTAGATAAGCATAAGGTTATCAGTCAGATTAATAAAAGCAAATTGTACTTTAGATCAAGTGTTCAGAAAACTTGTGACATTAGGTTGCATCTCTTCCCTTTTCTTTTTTTCCAGAATTGTGCCCGCTCCCTTGATTTAGTTACCTTCCTCCAGTAATCCACCAGAATTATAAAACTCCATTCAAACATCAGTTAATCTTATTTGTTAACTTTTTTTTCCCTCCCCCTGGGAGATTTCCTTCCTAGAGCCCCAGCCCCATTCTTCCTGACCCAATATGAACTCACTGCTCACTAGGCCACTGCCTGGCTATTGTCCTGGGACTTCCTTTCATTATCATTCTGGGAATTCTTTCACTTTGATTTTAATATGATTTTGGTGAATGAATGCTTAAAACTTTTATTCCCTTAGTTTGAGTATTAAATCATTTGATAATTAATATACTTGTAACCATATATTTTGACCTTAATTCATGCATATTTCTGTTCAGCTATGAACTTTTTAAGGGCACAAACCTGTGTTGTTGCTATTGTATATTATATTTATAATTCTTGGCATGATACCTAACACATAGAAGCAAGTTATAAGGATTTTTTTTTTTTTAAGGAACGTTTGGATTTTGCAATGAAAGAAATAATATTTGATCTTCTCAGTGTTGGAAAATCTACTAAAACTTTCACCATTAATCCAGAGGTAAAAAAAATTTATAATCTAATAATATACAATCCTATACTATTTATTTTATTTTTTTTTTAGAGCATGATTTCTCGAATTAGAACTCTTAGGTTCAAATCCCAACTCTACTTCTATACTAGCTGTGATCCCAGACAAGTTACTTAACCTTTCTGATAGCTGGCTGAATGGTTTAATGATAGTGTTTAAGCATGGTAGAAAATAAAAAGGAGAGGAAAATTTTGTCGAGTTATTCAGCTCAACTGGCTCCTGAAAGTTGTAACATGTGCTCAGGTTTTTTCTTCTTCTTCTTTTTTTTTAATTCACATGATTTATATTTAAGGTGTTATTCAGTAAATTTCATGCATTCAACATTTATTGAGCACCTAAAATATGTCAGGCACTGTTCTATGTGTCACAGAAAAAACAAAAATTTGTTCTCTCACTGCCCCTCCCAAAAAAAAGTAACATATAAAAAAGTAAATGTTCTATCCTGCCTTCATGGGCTCATGATTCACTAGTAAACTCTAATTCATTCTTTAGACATTAGACATTCAGGATTTTTCAAAATATTTCATAAATTAATTGTCCATTGGAATCTAATTACATTTGAGAATATAAAAAGGCAAAATAGGCATTATCTGTTTTCTTTTTTCTTATTTATTTTAAATTACGATCTTGGTTCAGTACATAGTCAGATCCTAAGATATGTGTTTATATGGTTAACAAATGAGTTAGAAAAATACTGAAGCTTTTCATTTGTAATATTTTTAAGATAGTTTAATAATTATTTCCAGATTTAGAAAGTAGGTAAACATGATTCTTTGTATAGCTGACACACTTAACACATGGAGGGTGCATGCATCCCAGTGGGTGTAGAAGGTAGTTAACTGGAGTACAGGAAGAAAATAAAGCTTTTATTTATATATTTTTTGGTTTCTACTAATAAAAATGGTTTCCAGCAACAAAAATTATGAAACAAAAGATACTTTATTGAGCATCCATTAAAAAAAATATTTACTCCGTTGAATAAATGTATTTCTGAAAGTAAATTTTTTTCTTACTGACGTTCTCATACTAGGAGTTAAAGTTCTGCTGAGTGTTTTTTGGGGGATGGTGGTTGTTTATTAGCTTTACTTTGTTAGGATTATCTTGAATCCGTATTTTCTTTTCAAGAACTTTAAGTTTGTAAGAGCTAGTTTAGTTAAACCTAGATAAAATTACCCATTAGCCCATTTAATCAAATACATGCAAATTGCAATACACTGAAAGAATGTATAAGTGAAGCTTCCTCTGTCAACTCGACTACATTGTAGGCCTTTTCCGCTTCTTTCAAGGTGTCATCTTTGATTGTGTGACATGTGACTATCTGATACTTAGACTAAGGGAGGGCACCAGTTCTCTGTTATATATAAAGATGAGTGAAGCTTAAAGTTTTAATCTTACTTAGATAACAGATACATATAAATAAAAGCTTTATTTTCTTCTCATATTCCAGTGAACTACCTTGCACACCCACTGGCATGTGTATCCCCACTGGAGAGAACACTGGTGTAGATCAGAGAAAATGACAGCTTGGGCTTAGATCATAGTGGTGCAGATAGAGGAGCATTCACTGAGTAAGGAAACACTGAGGCAGCAAGGTCATGCATTTGGCTTGAACAGGTCTAACCTGAGGCATCCAAGTAGAGGCTTCCAAGTAAGAGATGTCAGATGGGTCTGAGTTCAGGGAGAGGTCAGGCTTAAAATTTGTGGGTGATCTGGTATGGGTGGTCATTGAAGCATATAAGTATATGCAGTTTCTTTGGGAGGTAATACATAATGACAGAAGGCAGCTTAGGAGGACCTTGCCTTGTGGGAGGTAATACATAATGATAGGAGGAGGCAGCCTAGGAGGACCTTGCCTTGAAGCGGTCTAACATTTAATACCCAGGTAAAGGAGAATAAACCTGAAATGCAGATAAAGATGACACAGCCAGAAGTGGAAGAGAGATGTGAAAGGAAGGGAGTGTTTCAGGAGAGAAGGAGTACTCGACCTTGTCCATGTTGCTGAAAAATCAAATAGCATGCTATAAATAGGCCCACTGTTTTGAGCAGTATGGTCGCTGATGAGTGAGAATGGCTTCAGGAAAGTATTTGGGGAAGGTTTGTTCCATTAAGATAGCAAATATAGTTCAGATAAATGGGATATATTCAGCTGAAAGGAAAATGTTGAAGATGCAAGAAAGACAAAGTGTAATTGGTGTTGGAATGTTTCCAAACATGCAAGAACAGTTGGGATTCCAACAACTAGGAAGACTGCCACTCCCTCACTATACCAAGAGCGAAAGGGAGGGAGAAGAGGCTCAGGTATAAGTAGATTAATGTGATTTGTAATGAGAGATTGGGGAAAGTTGGTAATTTTTTTCTTTCTGTGAAGTAGAAGACAAGTCACTTGCCTAGAAAGGCGAGGGGACGGGACCATAGGAGGATACGGAGAGTTGAGGAAGGATGGAAGAGGATTGCTATAAGCCTTAGAGACAATAGGAAGCTGGTTGACCTCACAAGTGAGTGAGTGGCATTTGGGAATTCGATATTAAAGCAAACTCTAATGCCTGGGTTAGTTAAAAATATGGGACAGAGAGGTTAGTGTTCCTTCTGTCTTCCTTCCTTCCACTCCTCCGACTCTGATGTTATTGATAAATATTTTTAACATGCAAAAATGGTAATTTATGACACTCATTTCTTCCTTTTGAATTTTTTTTCCTTTGAAGAGAATGAACATAGGCCTCAGAGTCTTCCTTGTAATAGCAGACAGTTTGCAGCAGAAAGATGGTGAACCACCCATGCCAACAACAGGAGTTATTCTTCCCTCAGGAAATACTCTTCGTGTAAAGAAAATTTTTCTCAATAAAACCCTGACAGATGAAGAAGCAAAAGTCATAGGTTAGTTTATCTGAAATTAAGTAAGTCGCTTTGTAATACAGTTTCATATTCTTTTATAGAAGTCTGATCAAATCTAAAATGAATATAAATTTGCCTAATACCATTTTTCCAGTATATACAGCTGTACAAAATGAATGCTTCTTTCTTTTTTTTTTTTTTGAGACAGAATCTCATTCTGTTGCCCAGGCTGGAGGGTAGTGGCACGATCTCGACTTACTGTAAGCCCTGCCTCCTGGATTCAAGCGATTCTTATGCCTCAGCCTCCCAAGTAACTGGGACTAGAGGCATCCACTACCATGCCTGGCTAATTTTTGTATTTTTAGTAGAGATGGGGTTTCGCCACGTTGGCCAGGCTGGTCTCAAACTCCTGACCGCAAGTGATTCACTCGCCTCAGCCTCCCAAAGTACTGGGATTACAGATGTGAGCCACTGTGCCCAGCCCACAGTGAATACTTTTTTTTGATAATAGTTACGAGTCTTCATATGAAGAGTTTTCTAGTTAAATCTTTATTTTATCACAGGATCCTATTCACTGCATTCTGTCCTTTCTTCAACTTAATTTTAGTCTTCTGCATAATTACTACATAATTTCTCCAATTAGTCCAATATACTGAAGCTGATCATCAGGGAGAATATATCACAGTTGAAACCCCTTTTGTGGCAGCAGTAAGCTAATATCATTTAAAGATTGATAGGCTTTTACTACAGAAAGTAACTAAGTATTCTTATCTAATATCAGATATTTTATAACTGAAGTTTTTTCCCCTAGGAATGTCAGTTTACTATCCTCAAGTAAGAAAAGCATTAGATAGCATCCTCAGACATTTGGACAAAGAAGTTGGGAGACCAATGTGTATGACCAGCGTGCAGATGTCTAATAAGGAGCCTGAAGACATGATTACGTGTGTAGTAAATTTTTGCCTTGATTGCCCTTTCAGTTTTCCTAAGACAGAATGGATGGTTCTTGCTTACCTGTCTCCTGACTTTGTCTTTGGAGTTCTTCCATGTTTCCATCTGCTGCAGTTTTCAATACAGTGCTTCTTTCCACGTGCTCAGTTTTAAAGTGCTGTCAAACTGGTATAGACAGCAAAACTCACTCTGGATCCCAGTCTGATGTGTTGTCAATGACAAGGCCCTGCACTTACTCCATGAGCAAAATATGAATCCTAGGTACCCCGGATGTGTGTGGGCAGGATTGGTTTATTAAGTCAGATAAATGCTTTTACTTCCAAAACCCTAGTTAAAAAAAAAAAAAAAATCCTGAAAACCTGAACTCCAAAAGGAACTAAGGGGTATAGAGAGAAATAGCATGAGTAGTTTTTTAGAAACAGTACCTCACCCCACCCCACCTCCAGGGCCTCGTCATTATTTGTCATCCCAGCATCTTTTTTTCTTATTGCTAAGGACTTCTCCTCCAGAGGGTGCATGTTACAGCAGTAACTTCTTTTATTTGCTAGAAAACTTCTACATATTCTCTGTAAGGGAGGAGATTCTTTCAGATAATAATATTTGCATCATTAGAACACCAAATTTGATATTTAATCCCTAAATTTAATACACAGTTATTATGGACTACTATATGCTAATATCTCTGAGAGTTTCTTTAATGTGAAGTTTTTTCCCAACGTTACTTCCTCTGGGACTTCTTGTTTTTCACCACAACCACCTCATTTTTGTCAGTAAGTTTGCTTTCACCAAGTTCCTCTGATACCTATGTAACATCTCGAAAGACAGCAGTGTCAACATTCCCTGGCTAGCTCTTTCTTCTGTAACTCCATTACCTTTCTAGTCTATTTCAGTGTGCTTTAATTTCAGATCTTTGAGATAGAGAGCACCCTCTCAGTGACTAGGAGAGAAGCAAGATAGCAATGAAGATGTTATTACTTACAGGTGGCAGGGGTACACTGGACACATGGAGGTCTCACTCACAGAGGTCAGGGAGCATGTGGACAGAGACAGAGAGAAACACGCCCATGGGCCAGTACCTTTTTTGGGTTGAGGGTGTTATCCAAACAGTTGCTGATGGGGAATTCTAATTGGTGGATTGAAGGCAAGCAGGCATGAGTTCAGGAGGTCATGCTGTGCCTGAGAGGTGGTCACTGCAGCACATCTGCATAGTCTATGTGGGGTACGCAGGTCCATGGGGCCAGTCAGGTAGGCTGCGTCTAGGTGTTCATAGGGAGGTGGTTTCCAGGAGGAAGTTGGGTAAGACAGATGCCTGGATCAACCACATTTAAGAACTGGGACATGGAGTGGGGTATAAAACTGGAAACTAGTCATGTAAGTTTGACTTTCTCATACCAGTCAAACATATTTAAAATGGATGCCAAAGCGATATAAATGAGAACACACTACACAGTGATACTACTTTTTTCTTTCTTTGTTGTACTTCCTCTTAGTTAGCCAGTACCCTGTTTTGATTATCCATTTTTGTAAAATGTCACATGGATTATCCTGGGAGACCAGGAGGCAACATTTTTATACACTTTGCTGTTTATGAACTGAATAATAGATGCACATTGACCAATCACTGACAGCCTTGACAGAAATGACAGTGATTCTGATGTGCATGGTGCTTTATGGACCAAAGAGCCAAAGAAAAGTTTGTTTATACTGCTACTTAGCGTATAGTAGCTTAAATTTGAACTGTTTTGGGGGACTGGTGTTATTTAACTAAAGTGTAATAACAGAAATTCATGCATTTTGAAACCATACAAAGAGAGGACTGACTATATAAAATCTCTAAAAGGAGGTAGTGAGGCCATTGCCACTATAACAAATACCAAGGCCAGGTGCAGTGGCTCACACCTATAATCCCAGCACTTTGGGAGGCCAAGGCAGGTGGATCTCCTGAGGTCAGGAGTTCAAGACCAGCCTGGCCAACATGGTGAAAACCCATCTCTACTAAAAATACAAAAAATCAGCTGGGTGTGGTGGTGGGCACCTGTAATCTCAGCTACTGAAGAGGCTAAGGCAGGAGAATCGCTTGAACCTGGGAGGTGGAGATTATAGTGAGCTAAGATCATGCCATTGCAAGCCAGCCTGGGCAATGAGAGTGAAACTCCATCTCAAAAAAAAAAAAAAACCCAAAATACTAAGAATATCTAAATTCTTTTCTACATAAGGATGTTATATTAGGCCAACTGAAGAACAATTTAGATTAAAGAAATTTAAAAGGCCTCACCTTCAAATACAGACCAAAATAAAAACCAGTATATTAAGAGGTTAGACATTTAAAATAAATAAAATTATTGAATAACTAAAAGAAAATATAGTAAAATTAAATTGTATTAAGCCTCTGGAGATACCAGGATTTTCAAAATATTGGCTCATTTTATTATATAGAAATTTGAAGTATGTATATGTGTGTGTATCACACACAGGACAAGAACAAACAACATCCAGTATTTATTTAATGATATCAATGTTATTATTTATTATTTTAATTTTATTTATGGGAAGCTAAATAGTAAATATTTAATCATCTTAAATATTAATAAGATAAATAATCTGTTTAAATAATATTTGTTATGTAATAATAATGCTTGTTGTTTAGTTACTAAAAACCTTTTTGTTTGCTGGTTTTCTCCTGAATTATTTCTATATTCTTTTGTTCATACATAGACTAACAATTACCTACAAGATTTATATATATATTTTAATATTAAATATATTAAACTTCAAAGGAGGGCTCCCACTTTCTGTAGTTATTTTTCCAAGTTAGATTTTATTGTTTAGCATATGTAATAAGCTTCTTATTAAATCCTGTTGTATTTTTCAGGGGGGAAAGAAAACCCAAGATTGATTTGTTTAGAACTTGTATTGCTGCGATTCCAAGGTTGATTCCTGATGGTATGAGCAGAACTGACCTCATTGAATTGTTAGCAAGGTAAATGAGAATTACTGTTTGCTATGTTAAGTTTTATGTCTTCTACTCCTTTATATTTCCAATATGCCTTTGTTACTGTTACCACTAAAAAGGCGATGATAAAGACATTTCTAACCCTTCATCTGATTTACTTTCTAAACTTCCATTTTGTCTTTCTTGTTGTTAAACACATTTTTCTCACTAATTTTTAACTTCTCAAGTTCTTCTAGATTTGCCCCACACTATATTCCCCCAAAAATAGTTCCCTATTTTTCCATCTAGTATTCTTTCCTGGATTTCTGTTACCACATTATCCCTTAACATATGGGCATTATCAGTGTATCGTAATTCCCAGTTAGGCAATTAATGATTATGCTTAGTCTTACAGTCATTTCTTTAGTATCTCTGGTGATAATCAGGTCTCATTTGTGCTTTTTTTTCCCCTCTGTGGCAGAACTGTGGCATTCAAGTTTTTCTCTGTCTTCTATTAGGCGTATCATAGCTCCGTAAAATGAGTAAATAACCTGACAACCAGACTTACATACTAGTTCCTAATTCTAAGTAGAGGCGATAGCCTGTTGAAAACCTGCTTTGCTGATGTAGTTTGGGATTCCCTAGATAGGGATCGGTACATTTTCCTGTAAAGTACCAGATAGTATTTTAGGGTTTTGCAGATCATTATGATCTTTGTAATGGGTCCAATTATACAGTTTGATAGAATAAGACCTAGTGTTCAGTAGGTCAGTAGAGTGACTATAGTTTACAATAATCTGTTGTACATTTCAAAATAGCTAGAAAAGAATAAAGGTTTCTAACATAAAAATAAGACAAGTATTTATGGTGTTAGATATCCTCATTACACTGATTTGATCTTTATAAATTATATGTATGCATTAAATTATCACATCTACCCCCAAAGTATGTACAACTATTATGTATCAATAAAACAAGCAAATACATATTCATCTCTGACATTGTAGTACAAAAGCAGCCATAGACAATAGGTAAAGTGGGGGCACGTGACTGTATTCCAATAAGCATCTGGCTTGATTTAGCCCTTGAGCCACAGTTTACCAGCCTCTGTCCTAGATGAAAAAAAAGCAAATATAATGACTATAGCAGAGCAGTGATACTTGGAGACATTGAAAGGTGTTCACTTGTTGCTGGGCATTTATCACTTAGGCATATGTTAAATTTATAATAAATAAACCATTAATAGACTGTTCCAGCAACCCTTTCTCCCCACTTCCCTAGCTTTTCACACACCCTGGCACTACCTTATCCTCAGCTGTTGCCTATTGTGATCAGAGGTTCTATGTCTCCTGTGATGATTATGAAAGAACAGGGTTCCTTTGCATCACATAAATTTGTTCCCTTCCCACACTGTCTCCTAATTTTTCTTTGAATCAGATTGCAGAGTTACAAAGTTCATGTCAGCACTGGAAATAAGAACTATTAATTATTTATAACACTGTTTCTTGGGAGAGCAGTAAACACCTACTGTTCAATTCTGCTCTGACTCCTCCTACCTCAGCATAAATCATCTACATCTTTGTGGATGTTGAGCCATAAGAGTAGATCTCCCATGTTTCCACCAAAATGAAACTGCAAGTATGAAGGACAGGGATGGGACAGCCTAGGAAAAGAACAGACAGCTGAACGGTGAATGACAATTTGCTTTGCTGTTCACTTTGCTTCTTTCTCCTATGATGTTTGTTTACTAATTAATTTACCTCAGTGGAAAAGAAGAACTCAGGGTCTGTTCTAATCTCTCCTCTCTTCATATCATTTGGAATTGTGCTGTATAATCTTACTTACTTTAACGTAAAGGAACCAACCAAACAAAACAAAGATGCATTGTAAATTTGCAGACGTCTGTGCTGTCCCTAAGGAAAGTTAATTAATTCCCCTGCCTTTAATTAGCCAAGCTTTATTGTTATTCTACTGTGTACCATGAGCAGTTAACTCACACATATATACCCTGTATCACACAGATAGGAATAAGATAGATATTTACATATTCATAGATTTAAGCAATGTTGAAATAACCTTTAAAGTCTGTATCATTGAGGACTGTCACTCTCCTCTCCCATATTGTATCTCATGGTGCCACTATTAGAGACAGAATACTGGGCTAGAGATGCTTAATTTGACTCATTATTTCTCATGTGCTGATGGAACTGCTGCTTGCTTATTCCTCAGTCTGTCTATCTACAATACATCTTCTCTTTAGTTTCATTGTCGGTTGAAGGTTGGCTTAGTGATGACTAGAACTGAGTTCAGCAGGGTAAACACTGATATCTCCTTTCTCCTAAACTGCACAGCTTTCTGCCTCTGTCATGAATAACTCCATTTTTCCAGCTTTCCGAGCATGTAATTGTATGTTTAATATTACGAACTTACCTTTTTCATTCAGACTATTTCTAACTCTGATGAATTTCTTTGTAGTCAATTACTTAATTCTCTTCAGCTTCAAATCAGAAACTCTTTATTCATATAATATATAATGGTGGCTTCCATTACTACAACCATTTTTTAAATGTTCTTATTTATCATTCTCTTTTATGTTCTGCTAAAATTCTGTAACTAAAATTATATTCAGAGCCCTATATTGTTTAAAAACTAATTTTATATAGCCTCTTTCCTAATTTGTTTAGACTTAAACTCTCTTTAGGACCTTATGTGCTGAGTCAACAGACACACACACACACACACACACACAAACACACACACACACACACACACACATTTTGAGATGGTGTCTTGCTCTATTGCCCAGGCTAGAGTACAGTGGCACAACCTCAGCTCACTGTTAGTTCTGCCTCCCAGGGAAGCAATTCCCCTGCCTCAGTCTCCTGAGGAGCTAGGATTACAAGCATGCACCACCATGCCCAGCTAATTTTTTTTTTGTATTTTTAGTAGACGGGATTTTACCATGTTGACCAGGCTGGTTTCAAACTCCTGACCTCAAGTGATTTGCCCACCCTGGCTTCCCAAAGTGCTGAGATTATAGGCATGAGCCACTGCACCCAACCTTATTTTTTTTTCTAGGCATATGCCATTTATGATATTATTCCTAAATTTACTCTCATTCTGAACTTCAACAATTATTCTGTTACACTGATTCCATTTAATTTGTTGCATATCCTTCTTCACAATCAGCCATCTTATATTTAACTGTAACTTCAATGCATATAAAGAATGATTGAGATAAATCATGTCCTTACCAGTGATAGCAAAGGGTTAAATAGATGTGAAGATAGTACTAAGATGTCATATGATTAGATACAAATTTTGATTGATTATAGGATAACAATACAGTATTTTAAGGATAAAAGGATTTTAAGTGGAATTCTAATGTCATTTGTATCACACTTATTCAGATTATAGTAAAAACACCAACTAATAGGAATAGATTCATATGTGAATTTAAACAGATGAGAGTATAAACTAGCATAAAGTTGAATATAACATGAAAAAGTGAACATTGGTTGCTATCTTCATATTTCTTACAAAATAAGAGGACATATATTTTAAGCTCATAGTTTTCAGTTTTAGATAATAAAACTAATTGAAAGGTATTGAAGTTTGCTAATGGAATTTTGTTCTTGGTAGGCTCACAATTCATATGGATGAAGAACTACGTGCTCTGGCTTTCAATACTCTGCAGGCACTAATGCTTGATTTTCCAGATTGGCGGGAGGATGTTCTTTCAGGATTTGTTTATTTTATTGTTCGTGAAGTGACTGATGTCCATCCCACGCTTCTTGATAATGCCGTAAAGATGTTGGTACAATTAATAAATCAGTGGAAACAAGCAGCCCAAATGCATAATAAAAACCAGGACTCACAGGTACCAGATTCTTTTCTATTGTCCCTTTGTACGTGGTCAGTGCTAAATGACCAGTAATGGTTTTAATACAGATTTACTTTGTCAAACACTAAGAGTATTATTAATTCTCTTCACTCAGTGTTCCTAATCCCTTAAACTGAAATTTCCCATAATTCATGTAGTAAATATATAGCATGTGCGTGTCTGACTTTTCTAATCCTCTTTGATTAACAATTAGTTTTTAATGAGCATAGAAATTAGAGATAATTCCAGCTCACTTTTAGGTTGTGTCCAATATATTTAAAGCCAATACAATAAATTTTTGGTAGTCTTCCATTTGCATTATTTGATTGTTTTATCCATGTCACCAGTCCCTGTTTCGGATAGACAGTATCTGCCCTCCTCAAGCATAAAAGATACTCAAATCATTGATTTATGGTTATGTGTAGATCATAGAACCCCTTGGGATTTTAGACCCGGGCCATTGAAGCCAACCTAGCTTCTCAACCTTTAATGAGCATAGAAATCAACAGGGCACTAAAAAGAGTGTCTTAGAAGCTCTGAGGTGTTGCCAGGCTGCTGGTCCATACTCTGAGTGTGAAAGATACACTGTAATCCCCTCATGTCCCACATAGAAATTAGAAGAGCAATTGTCAGTGCCAAGGTTACAAAATAGAGAATGATAGAAGTTAGGTACAGAATTCATATTTAGACTACCAATAAAATCTTCTTTTCACTGTGTACACTCTTCCATGTTTATAAGTTACATACTATTTAAACTGCTTGAGCCGAGGCAGACCTGTAGTCATAGTTACTGTGGTTTGCTTTACTCTTACTGTTTTTCTGGAACGTCTGTACATACCTATTTTTTATTTTACTTTTAACTTCTGTTTTTCAAGCATGGCATAGCTAATGGAGCCTCTCATCCCCCTCCTCTGGAAAGGAGCCCATATTCCAGTGTATTCCACGTGGTCGAAGGCTTTGCACTTGTCATTCTCTGTAGCAGTCGACCTGCCACTAGGAGACTAGCCGTCAGTGTCCTTAGAGAAATACGGGCTTTATTTGCACTTTTGGAAATACCTAAGGTAAGATTTAGGTATTTCATTCCGTTATCTAATCAAAGTATTGAAAAACCATCTCTTTGTCCATCCGATCCCAAGTAGGTAGGTTACTACCAGGGGTCTAAACTAATCCACTGTTCTCAGTTCCATTTGTAACAAATAGTGCTGATGTGTATTTTCAGTGTTTACTTGGATTTTATACCTTGCTTAAACATTCCTAATTTTTTTTAGACATATGATATCTTTTTTACAGGGTGATGATGAATTAGCCATAGATGTGATGGACAGGCTAAGCCCATCCATTCTTGAGAGCTTCATACATCTCACTGGGGCTGATCAGGTAACCATAGTTAACTTCGTGCTAGCCAGTCTTGTTTTGAGACTTAAGACAGACACATATACATACATGTACACATGCATACATAAAAGAACTTCCTTAACAAATGTAATGTGTTAGAAAATATTTTTGAAAACTAGAAAATGCTCAAGAGTAATACCTAAAAAGTGACATCTGTTTATACTTGGTTAAGTACTCTTCCACATACAAATAAAAATAGCTTCATGTTTGTAAGATTGTAATCGTTCCAATCTAAGAAGTTTCCATTAAATTGAATGTTACTTTATGCTACTGTTTGGTATTTATTATGGCATATATTATTCTTGACATAGAAATACTTGTTAAAATGCTATGGGGAAAAAAATAGTGATACTCAAAGCAAAAACTTATACCCCTGCCTTTTTGGTGACTATTTTTTGTTTATCACATGAGTTTAACTGTAGTGGATTAAGTACATTGTGTTTTATACCAATCTCATATGTAATTTGACTCATTAAAATGGAAAGAAACATTTTGTCTACAAACACATTACCAAGAAAGTTTACGCAAACTTTCTTACTTGGTCTTGGTGTGGTAAAAGGTCATATATTAAGATTCCAAAGTTGATATAAGAATAGCTATAAAACTTTACTACTTAAAAATTCTTTCCTCCTATTTTAGAATACATGGACAAGAGGTTAATGCATAACACTAAGAGCTTTCTGCATAACACCTGATTCTTATAATTCATGAGTTATATGCAACCAAGGAAAGTAATAAGATTTGTTTGTTTGTTTTTTGTTTTTTGTTTTTGGGGGTTTTTTTTTGAGACAGAGTCTTACTCTGTACCCCAGGCTGGAGTGCAGTGGCACAATCTGGGCTCACTGCAACCTCCACCTCCGAGATTCAAGCTGGGACTACAGGCGCAGGCCACCATGCCCAGCTAATTTTTTCTATTTTTAGTAGAGACAGGGTTTTACCATGTTAGCCAGGATGGTCTCGATCTCCTGACCTCACGATTTGCCCGCCTTGGCCTCCCAAAATGCTGGGATTACAGGCGTGAGCCACCTCGCCCAGCTGGTAATAAGATTTTATAAGCCTAAGAAATGATTAGAAATCTGTACAATTCCCCTCCCCAATGATGCTAAACTTTTTAAAAATTTAATTTGTATTTACTTTTAAATGGAAACAATTGTGCATATTTATGGGGTACAATTTGATGTTTTGATGCATGTCTATATTGTATAATGATTCAATCAGGGTAGTTAGTGTATCCGTCCTCTTATGTATTATCATTTATTTGTGGTAAGAACCTTTAAAAGCCTCTCTTCTAACTATTTTATTAATAGATCTGCACAATTTAAAGCCTTTTGTTTTAGATATTAATCATAAATTAACTTATGAATTATTCCAAAAAGAGAGTAATGGATGACTTGTTTCTAATGCCTAAACCAGTGCTAATAAATGTACTTTTCACTGAACATAAATGTGTATCTCTTTAGCATAAGAGGTCAAATATTGAACAAGTACTTCAGAATATATACCTCTGAGGAAGAGCTCATGTTTGAGTCTGTTCCACACATACATAGTTACAGGTCAACATGAAAGTTAATGGTTCACTTCTTAGGTGTCTAACAGCTTTCAGTATACCATGAAATTTGGATATTTATTTAAGAATTACTTAAATTGTGGTCCTGAACTTCTTTGGTTTGTATATCCTTTTGAGAATAATGAAAACAGTGGAATCCCTCTCCAAAAAAAAATGCACATACACAAACTTTACATACAATTTCAGGAATTCTCTACTCCATTCAACCTACCATGGACTTTATATTACATTGCTTTAGAAACTACTAATAGACCACTTTCAGTTTAGAGCAATTTGTATGGCACAATTTTCAAAGTTACTGAAATATGTAATAATCAGTTTCTTTCCTCTCCATATAGACTACTTTGCTCTATTGCCCTAGCTCGATAGATTTACAGACATTAGCAGAATGGAACTCTTCTCCAATTAGCCACCAGTTTGATGTGATTAGTCCATCACACATATGGATATTTGCACATGTGACCCAAGGCCAGGACCCATGGATTATAAGTCTCTCCAGTTTTTTAAAGCAAGAAAATCTTCCTAAACACTGCTCTACAGCTGTGAGCTATGCTTGGATGTTTGCATACACAAGACTTCAGTTGTTGTCCCCTCAGGTCGATATAAAGTAAGTTGTTTTCCTGGTTTAAATTTAAAAATACATAGACTGATAGCTTTCATAATGTGTTTATTTGAAAGATACAAAAGTATTACAGATTAGAAGGCCCATAAATTATATGCGATACTATAATCATATCTTAAGGAGGGAGGAGAATGTTGTCAAGGACATAGTCTCATAACTTCTTCATCCTTTTCATGTAATTCAGTCTCACCAAATTTTAATTGTTAGTTTACTTAATGACACTGTGCTTGGTACATAGCTGTGTCCAACGAATCTGTGTTAAGGGAAGAAATTAGGAAAGGTTCTAAAGATGAATATGGATGTAAATACAGAAGTTTGTAGATAAAGGGTGAGAAGCTGAGCAAAACTCAGCTCAGCAGCCTTATTTTTCCTGATGACGGTATAAGGAAGGCCACCCCCTGGTGGCTAGTGGTAATAACGCATTGAGTAGTAGATTTGAGGATGTTGGTAAAGATTTGGAGTAACGGATGATGAAATGGAGAGTTGACCAAGGTCATTATAAATTTCAGTTAATTTCTTTTTGCTCTTAAATACCCAGGAGAATTTTTGAATCTGGGTTTGAGTTCCTGACTACCCCATTGATCACACTGAATGGAATGAGTCCTCTGAGCATATAACTTGCCCACGCAAACACTGGATTGACCTATCACTTGAGGCCCACATTAAAAGCTCTTCAAACCTAACTCCACTCTGTGCCTTTTTTCCTAACTTTCTATCAAAACCTTTAATGTTGGAACCAAATTATCCTCTCAAACGTGGTTAACAGTTTGCATTTTGTGAGCTTTTGTTCACAAGCGTGCAGGATACCTTTTTTTTCTTTTTGCATATCCATATCTGATATAGCTGAAATTCAATCTTACTTTTTAAAATCTCTTCAATGTCCTACCCAGAGTAGTCATTCTTACTTTTGGATTTGAATATATGTATATATTTGGTATTTCTACATATACATGCTAATTGTTTATGTATGTTCTCAGGTATTGTGTATTGGGTTTCTTTTTTGTTTTGTTTTCTTTTTCTTTCTTTTCTTTTCTTTTCTTTTTTTTTTTTTTTTTTAAGAGACAAGGCCTCTCTCTGTAACTTAGGCTGGAATGCAGGAGTGTAATCGTAGCACATTGCAAACTCGAACTCCTAGGCTCAAGCAGTCCTCCCACTTCAGCCTCCCAAAGTGCTGGGATTACAGGTGTGAGTTACCACACCTGGTCTGGATGTTACTTTTTAAATAAAAATTGACATTTGCCACCTTGCATACCAGTGATAACCTTATCTTTTTTTTTTTTTTTTCTGAGACAGAGTCTCGCTGTCACCCAGGCTGGAGTGCAATGGCAAGATCTCAGCTCACTGCAACCTCTGCTTCCTAGGTTCAAGTGATTCTCCTGCCTCAGTTTCCCGAGTAGCTAGGATTACAGGCATGAGCCACCATACCCAGCTAATTTTTGTGTTTTTAGTAGTGACAGGGTTTCACCATGTTGACCAGGCTAGTGTTGAACTATTGACCTCAGGTGATTCCCCCAACCTCAGCCTCCCAAAGTTCTGGGATTACAGGCATGAGCCACTACTCCTGGCAGCTGATGACCTTATCTTAAGTAGCCTTCACTAATTACCATATTTTAAATTATAATCCAATCTTCTACTAGCATTCTTTATTTCCCCTTTCTGCTCTATTTTTCTTCATCAAACTTAGCCATCTGACATTGTTTGTTTCTTTATTGTGTGTGTCCCTTGGCCCACCTGAGGGCAGTGATCTTTTGTCAGCTGTTTTTAACTGATTTGTTACCAGTGCTTGGATCATTTTCTAACATAGTATCACATCGTTATACAGTACTCTTGTTGAATTAACGAAGTGGTGCATTTGCATTACTTAACATATTACAAAACTTGTTGAAGGCAAGGATTGTATGTTAGTATTTTTCCTCTTTTCGTTTTGCTTTTTTTTTAACTAACAATTTTGGTATTTGGAAAGATTTATGGAATTGTTTCAAAATATTTTCTTGGTATAATCTTTCAAGACAGGAATTTGGCAGAAGGCTTGAAAATATGCATCTTCTTTGACTCTGATTTCATTTTCAAGAATTACCTAAGAATATAAGTATATTCAAATATATAGTATTGTGTATAATAGGGAAAAATGCTATTAACTAAAATGTCAGTGAGAGTTTGGTTATATAGAATATACTTTATATATCGATATAGCATGTGGTTAATCAAAATAATGTCACAGAAGTATATTTACATAGAGAGGTGAAAAATACGTAAGTCTAAAAAGTAGGTACAAAATAAACATTTAATTTTTATAAATTAAAAGAGATCTATTCATGCATTTATGGTTCATGTGTATGAATTAAAGATATGGCCGGGCGCGGTGGCTCAAGCCTGTAATCCCAGCACTTTGGGAGGCCGAGGCAGGTGGATCACGAGGTCAAGAGATCGAGACCATCCTGGTCAACATGGTGAAACCCCGTCTCTACTAAAAATAAAAAAAAAAAAAAAAAATTAGCTGGGCATGGTGGCACGTGCCTGTAATCCCAGCTACTCAGGAGGCTGAGGCAGGAGAATTGCCTGAACCCAGGAGGCGGAGGATGCGGTGAGCCGAGATCGCGCCACTGCACTCCAGCCTGGGTAACAAGAGCGAAACTCCGTCTCAAAAAAAAAAAAAAAAAAAAAGATATATAGGATATACAGTGTTTATTTTCATGTAGGATTAAAGGTGATTTTGATTTTATTTTCTTTCTACTTGAGTATGCATAAGTTATAAAATATGGCCCAATAAAATATTAACTTTTATCACAGGAATAATAATGTTAAAACGATCTGGTAATATGTTTTAATTTTTAATCTAGTATTTTATTAATTGATATCAGTCTACAAAGACAGTACTAGTAATAAAAACCTTATGCCTACCATCTCCCTAATTAGCATTAGGCCAGGCATGGTGACTCATGCCTGTAATCCCAGCACTTTGAAAGGCTGAGGCAGGTGGATCATCTGAGCTCATCCTGGGCAACATGGTGAAACCTCATCTCTACAAAAAATGCAAAAAATTTGCTGGGCATGGTGGCATGCACCTATAGTCTTAGCTACGCTGGAGGCTGAGGTGAGAGGATCCCTTGAGCCTGAGAGGTGGAGCTTGCAGTGAGCCAAGATCGTGCCACTTGCACTCCAGCCTGGGTAACAGAGTAACACTCTGTCTCAAAAAAAAGAAAGAAAGAAAGAAAGAAAGAAAGAAAGAAAAATTTAGCATTAGTTAAAACAAACTTTTAAAAACATGTTGTGTTGTTCATATCTGCCTATTTTTTTTCTTTTGTTTTCCTTAGTAGTCCCATCAATGCTAAGAAAGTAAACACCACCACAAGCAGTGACTCATACATTGGCCTGTGGAGAAATTATCTGATCCTTTGCTGCAGTGCAGCAACATCGTCATCTTCCACATCTGCAGGTTCTGTGAGATGTTCTCCTCCTGAGACGCTGGCGTCTACCCCAGATAGCGGCTATAGCATTGATTCTAAAGTAAGTTTCTCAGATCCATTGTTGGATCTATGAAATCTGAGTGGCCCCATAAAAACAAGGTTTTAAAATTTCTTTTTATGGACTATAAAGTAACTCGGTTGAAAGTGTATTATTTACTTGCAAAAAAGGAAAATACCTCAAGGAAGCCCAGTCATTGTTTTTATGGATTCCTAGTTGGAATCAATAATGCACACATAGTTTTCCTTTGGAAAGAAATACCCATGCTCATTCAGTTCATCATTCTGAATATTATTAGAGAAATTGTCATACCTATTTTCCCTTCTTCCAGTTCCTATAGTTCTCACACTTCTCCAAACCCGAAAGGAATCATTTGAATACTTAAACACCTTTCTAGAATTTCCCTAAATCATGTAGTGATCTAAAGGGTACTTGATAAGAGCAGTGGTTTAGTTTTCATGAAACTGACAAAACTGAAGACCAGAATGTCTGACTTTAACACTGGTGACTATTTTAGAAGTTATTTTGTTTTCTTCATGTTCATGAATCAAAAGGTACAGAGTATCTGATGAAGCAAATCAGCCTATTGTATGATAGTGAGTGTCTGTAAGAAATCAAGAGTCCCAAGTTCTGTTAATGAACTTGCATTAAGCCATTGGGCAAGTTATTTAACCTTTTATGTACACCACAGGTGAAATTTGGGGTACGATTCATAGTAAAGTTCCACCTGTCCATTTATCATTGATTTAAGATTACTGAAATCTCAGATTATCTAATTGGACATAGTATCATTAGTGGCTGTTAAAAATATATTTTTTTTTCCAGATTGTTGGAATCCCATCCCCTTCATCCTTGTTTAAGCACATAGTTCCAATGATGCGCTCTGAGAGCATGGAAATCACAGAATCCCTTGTTCTAGGTCTTGGCAGGACCAACCCAGGAGCTTTTAGGTAACTATGTTCTTAGGTTTTTTATATGCACTAAAAGAATAAATGTGCTACTTAGAAGGTGTGGTTGGGTCTAGCAGAGTACTTACTGGGATAGTCATGTAATAGGCCTGATTTTCACCAGTTAACTAGCCATGTAACATTTAACAAGTCATTTATTGGAAGTTTTATTTCCTCATTTTGATTGAGCAGATTAAAACTTACCTATATGTTCTAGAAATAATGAAATGCCATATAAATCTTAAGTATTTTCCTACTCTATTTATTTATATAGTCATTCTGTTAATGTGTAATCTTGGCCTAGTAGTTAAAACTCCGGCTTTACCTCTTCTTATCCAAGAGAATTAGAATATCTTTCAAAAAGTATTTAGATAGATGTTTGATATCATTCATGTTTTTTGTATTAATGAAGCAAATTCTTCTGTTTTGGCTGAGATTCTGCCTTGTTGCCTTCTGGGCCCTGAAGTTATTCTTTTGAGAATTTCTTCAATTAATAGGAAATGGTATTTGATGTTTTGTCTCCATGATAACCAAAGAGTATGTTAATACTCTGATTTCTCTTCAGATTCTATAAATCTTTTGCCTTTTGCTAAAGATTTTCATGGAGAGGAACATTTAAATAAAAATTAAAAAGAATACATTAGTAAATTGTAATTATAGGTATGGGATAGCATTCCTTGTAAATAAAGTTTTGGAAAAGGATTTTATGACAGATAAATATACTTATGTGCTTGCTTCAGCAGCACATATACTAAAATTGGAATGACAGATAAATACATTTTTGTGCTAATTGAAAAAAATAGGATGTAAAAGTGATCTCAACTTAAAATAATTAAATTCTCATAATCAGAAACAGTTTGGAGGCAAATCCTTTTAAATATCAGTAGTTTTTGATACATGATTAAATTGTGGCTGATTTTTTTTGTTTGTTTTGTGTTTTTTCAAATTTTCCCAATCTTAAAATAAGCACATTTTCCATTTAAAATCAAAATATAAATAAAGCAAAATTTGTCATTTTTACAAAGTTTATACCCTTTGACCCATTAATTTCATGTGTAAAGTTAATCCTAAGGAGATAGTCAGAAATAAAGACATTGAAAAATGTACAAAGTTGTTCACTGAGACAATATTTTTAGTAAGAGAAAATTAGACAAAATTTAATGATTCATTAATAAATGAAAATGTCTAGAAAAATTAATAGTATCCCACCCTATGTTTGAATATCATGAATTAATTATTGGCATATAAAATTAACTATGTTAGTGTAGGAAGAGAGAAGAGGATACCATTTTATATAAAATAATTTCAACTAAGTAAGACATGTGGATTGCAAACCGATTGAATAAAAATATTGGTAGTATTTATCTCTATAAATTAAAATAAGGGGCCGATATAATTTTTTTCCTGGTTTCCAAATACAATGTGTTATTTTATAAGCAAAATAAAACAATAGACATTGTGTTTAAAACAGTAGGATTCAAATTAAAACTTGTCAGTTTACATCATGTGTTTACATATTTGCATGTGTCAGATTATATCTGTGTGGCTGTTAATAGAATATGTACCATTTTTCTTCTAGGGAACTAATAGAGGAATTACATCCCATAATTAAAGAAGCACTCGAAAGAAGGCCAGAGGTGAGCTGTGTTCTACAGTCTCTGTTAGTGAACTTATTTTTCTGCTATATTTACATGTTATACCAAAAGTTAGAAATTAAAAAGAGATTGATTATCTAGTCCAGTCTCCTATTTAAGATACAGGTACTTCCCCTCCCCCCAGAAAATTTTATGCAGAAACCAATTATGTAAAATGGATGAAAAATTGCTGTAGTTTAAGTGAGGGTAGAAAATAGGGTCTAGATTGGAGTTGGCAAACTTTTTCTGTAAAGGACCAGATGGTAAATATTTTCAGCTTTACAGGCCACAGTGTCTGTTGCAGCTACTCAGCTCCGCCTTTGTAGCATGAAAGCATTCATAGACAACGTAAAAAATGGAGTGTGGCTGTTTTCCAGTGAAACCTTATTTGCAGTGACAGGTAGCAGTGGGCCAGATTTGGCCCATGGGCTGTAGTTTCACAGGCTTGAGTCTAGATTCCCAAACCTGTAGATTCTGAGTAACTTTCAGAAACTATAGGTCTAGTGAGACAGATGGTTGTGAAAACCTTAATTCTGACAATTTCTTGTGCACTCAAAGTCATAGAGAAGGGAATCTAAGAACTACAGAGAAGAAGGCCTGGGATTCTGGCTGCAGGGTGTTAGGAATTCTTTATTATTCCATGATAGCAGATGAAGTGCTGGTATTTGAGATTAATTTTGAAGCACGTTTCCCAGTGGACAAGCAAGGGAAAGGTATTCTAGGCGAAGAACAGCATTTGCAAACTTCACAGAGAATTTTGAAATTGCAAATTTTTCTCTATAATTGTATTATAGGGGAAGTGATTGAATATTAGGCTGGGTAGCAAGATGATAACTATCTCATGAAAAACTACTAGTTTTAGCTTTAACCAGTAGACCAGTAGTTCCTGTGCGTGTGGCATCTGAGAATTACCGGGGGAACTTGCTAAAAATTTTAGACTCATGGGCCTATTGAATGAAAATCCCCAGAGTAGGGTCCAGAAGTCTATTTTTGTAAAGCATCTTAGATGAGTCTGCTGTAGAACATTTGAGAATCAGTGCTGTTAATGTTGGGGATCCCCTAAGGTGATGGTGACAATCGCTTTAGTTTAGAGACTTTGAAACATCATCTGGAGTTCCTCACTCTCCTTTAATTCAGCACTGTAGGGTCATGATAGTATTCCCATTTTGTCATTGATTTGATTTTCGTTTCAGATTGATCAGTTTGGTTACAGTGCTGGATGACTTATTAGAGAAATGCGAGATTGAAACAAAACAAAATAGCAGTATTTATTCTTCTGAATTTCAGAAGGAAAGTTACTAAATACTACAGTGATGTGCCTTGAATGTGAGTTACAGTGTAAGAGCTTTATACTCACACTCTTTCTGTGAAGACAAAATGAAAACAGCCAACCAAACTGCAAAAACCAGTTTTAGAAATCTTCAAAGACTGATAAGAAATCGTCCTGTTCCAAATGAATTGCTGTCAACTTTAGAAAGGACCCAGAGAAAAGCAAATGTAATTGACTGGTCATTAGTAAATTATCACGCATGTGGAAGGCAGAAAAATTGAGTTATGGACAGGAAAGTGGAAGACTAGTAAATATGTCAATTGCTCTGTAATATGAGAATTACATCACAAGTGAAATAATGAGCTATAATAGAAGGTGATATAGGTGATCAGTATCTTACATGACTTTCTGCTAGAAGCAGAATCGAGTTGAAATGTTACAGCTATTCTTCTAGGCATTATTCTAGTTCTTTGGCCCAAGTAATACAAACGTATTTATTCATATCATAATGAGTAAAGGAGTTTTTCTTGTTTTTGTTTATATTTTTTGTGCCAAGATTGTTAACTGGAAAACTGTGCCATGAGCAAAATCTTAACTCCTTTTTAGGACTGTTTTCTCTACACTTCTGTCATATATTTGGGAGGGTGTTAGGGATTCTTTATTATTCCATGATAACAGTTTACTAATTGCTTCAATTCCAAAACTGTCTGATTAGCAAATAAACTAAAAATATAGTATTTTACTTCCCCTGACACAAAGGGGCTGTCACCATGTAAGATGCCTTGTGACTTTATTTGGCTCATGCATTTCAAACTGTTCACACATATCTTTGAGGCAGTAGTTGCGAGAGGACCCACAGTCTACACTCTATAAGCAAAATAACATTGATGAGCCCAAAAGCTCTAAGACATACATTCACACTATTCTTTCCAAGTTACATGAGCAAGATTTTAATTAATATATTTGTGTCTTTGGAATAGAATATGAAACGGCGCAGGCGTCGAGACATTTTACGAGTACAACTGGTACGAATATTTGAACTGCTGGCAGATGCTGGTGTCATTAGTCACAGGTCAGTATTGGATTCAGATTGTTAAATCTCTTTTCACTCATGAAACGTACAAAAACAGAAAAGCACCATTGCAACAAGAAAACCTGTATGTGTCACTATAAAAATTATTTAACAAATATGCATTTGGTACATTAACCAATAGCTGAAAACAAATTGAAAACTCTCCCATCAGAACTGGATTGCCTCAGGCAAAAAATGGATATACTGTTCCTATGATTTTGATATTTGTTGGAATTTAGTTATCTTGGCAAGTGGACAGTAGTGGCCTTTCCTTCACAGATTTTCCTGTTTCTTACCTCATTTTAAAGATGTTTTTCTTCTGAGGAACATCTTATTATTGAAAAAATAATATAGTCACAAGCTAAACATTGTAAGGCTTACAAATTTATTCCAATGAACCTTTTATCTATCCTGCCAGGAAAAATTATGAAATCTACTAACATAATTCATAACTGCTTTCTGTCATTCACAAATAAAACCATGAAACCTGGAGTTACTGCTGCAGTAAAGGCATCTTCACACTAAGCCCAGCCCCTTGAGGAAAATTCCATCAACTGTATGTTGAAAAATAACAATTTCCTTAGGAGGATAATGGTGTTACCTGACCATTGAAGGAGAAACATAATAGATCTGACATATCCAAAAAAGATCACTGAAAAGATACCTTAAGAAAAAAAAAATGTGGGCCAAGTGCAGTGGCTCACGCCTATAATCCCCGCGTTTTGGGAGGCTGAGATGGGTGGTTGAGCCCAGGGGCTGGAAACCAGCCTAGGCAACATAGCAAAATCCCATCTCTATAAAAAATGCAAACAGTCATCCAGGAATAGTGGCAGGCACTGATAATCCCAGATACCTGGAAGGCTGAGGTGGGAGAATTGCTTGAGCCCAGGACCTTTAAGTTGCAGAGAGCCTTGATCATGCCACTGGACTCCAGCCTGGGTGAAGAGTGAAGAGCGAGACTCTGTCCTGAAACAAAAAAGGAAAAAAAGAAGTATTAATAATCAAACAAGTGTAACTACGAAAACGACACAACATTGTTCCTTTAGCATTTCTCCTGATTATTTTACCTAACACTTTTCATATATAACATTGAATGCTTTTGACAAATGCTTTCAAAATAGAGCTTATTATTATTATTATTATTATTATTATTATTATATTTTGGGCTCTGGGGTACATGTGTACATCCTGCATTCTGCAGGATTGTTGCATAGGCAAAACAGAACTTCAGTCATAGTATCTAAACCATTGATTTACTTTTCTTTCCTAGTAAAAAGCAAATAAAAAAAAAGAAATATTGGTCGGGCCCAGTGGCTCATGCCTGTAATCCCAACACTTTGGGAGGCCAATGCAGGTAGATCACCTGAGGTCAGGAGTTCAAGACCAGCCTGGCCAACATGGCAAAACCCTATCTCTACTAAAAATACAAAGCAGCCACGCATGGTGGCACACGCCTGTAGTCCCAGCTATTTGGGAGGCTGAGGCAGGAGAATCGCTTGAACCCGGGAGCCAGAGGTTGCTGTGAGTTGAGATTGTGCCATTGCACTCCAGCCTGGGCAACAAGAATAAAACTTACACTCAAAAAACAAAAAAAGATTTTCTTTTCTTTCCTCCACAAAATTAAGAGTTAAAGTTAGGAAAAGTAAAATTGAAACTTGTGGACTTGCAAAATATTAACAACCTGATACACATCTAAATCTTCTTTTTTTTTATTTTTTATTTTTTTGGTTCTTTAATTACAGTGTTAATAGAAGAATCTTTGAATTCTTTGAATGTTTCTATTTTGGGGAGTGCAAAATGTTGCTATATTTAAAATTAACTATAAAAAATGATACTGTTAAGCAATAATGACTTTTGAACCCAGTTGTGTATTTTGTTTTGAAGTATTTTTAAAAAGAGATATTAATAGAAAGTTATTGCTCTTCTGGATTTTTTAATTTCCATGGCTAAGGAAAAAATGAATTCCAAATGCCAAGAAAACAGGGATCTTTTGTTTTTCACCTAGTGAATTCCATGGGCCTGACACATAGGAGATAATGAATATTTGTTAAATGAATGAAGGTTTTATTCTGGTGCAGGTTGTAGTCCACTAAATCAGTTTCCCATCCATTAATAGGTCATGATCCAGAGCTTGAAAAACGCATTTATTCAATAAATATTGTTGTAGACTGATACAGTAAATATACTGTAGCCTCATAGCAACGTTTTACTCTTGTTTTCATAAGTTTAGGATATTTATTCCAAAGCTATTCATAGCTAGTAAAAAAAATATTTTTTACTTTTAAAATAATACATATTAGAAGTACTTTTCAAACATAATAAGAAAAAAGCTGACCTAAATAAATGCAAATGTAATAGCTAATCATTTATATAACACTTATTGTTTAGTAGGCCTTTTCATATGTTGCAACTCATTTACATCCTTACTAAACACTCTGAGGTAGGAATACTGGATACATGCTTAATGATTGGTGAAACAAGACAGGAATCCAGGACTTCTGACTCTAACCAAATACCCGCCTATCAGTCAGTCATTGGTTTCCAGGCACAGACACAGATCCCTTGCCTCAAAGAAAATCTCATTGCAGATATTTTTCTTCCTTGAGACAGGCTCTTGATCTGTCACCAAGGCAGGAATGCAGTGACTAGATCACAGTTCTCCCAGGGGCAAACAGTCCTCCTGCCTCAGCCTCCCAAGTAGGTGGGACTACAGGCACACACCACGAGGCCTGGCAAATTTTTGTATTTTTGTAGAGATGGGGTTTCACCATGTTGCACAGGCTGGTATCAATCTTTTGGACTCAGTGATCCACCCACCTTGGCCTCCTCAAGTGCTGGCATTACAGGTGTGAGCCACTGCTCCCAGCGCATTGCAGATATTCTTTTTTTTTTTGAGACGGAGTTTCGCCCTTGTTACCCAGGCTGGAGTGCAATGGCGCGATCTCGGCTCACCGCAACCTCCGCCTCCTGGGGTCAGGCAATTCTCCTGCCTCAGCCTCCTGAGTAGCTGGGATTACAGGCACGTGCCACCATGCCCAGCTAATTTTTTTTTTTTTTTTTGTATTTTTAGTAGAGACGGGGTTTCACCATGTTGACCAGGATGGTCTCGATCTCTTGACCTCGTGATCCACCCGCCTCAGCCTCCCAAAGTGCTGGGATTACAGACTTGAGCCACCGCGCCCGGCCTTTTTTTTTTTTTTTTTTTTTAGATGTAGTCTTGCTCTGTCACCAGGCTGGAGTGCAGTGGCACCATCTCAGCTCACTGCAGCCTCTACCTCTTAGGTTCAAGCAATTCTCCTGCCTCAACCTCCAAAGTAGCTGAGACTACAGGCACACGCCACCACACCCAGCTAATTTTTGTATTTTTAGTAGAGATGGGGTTTTACCATGTTGGCTAGGCTGGTCTTGATCTCTTGACCTCAGCCTCTCAAAGTGCTGGGGTTATAGGCATGAGCCACCGTGCCAGCCAAATTCTCTTAGATTTTTGTGCCCCTGATAATACCTCTCCCAGAATCTTACTAAGAATAAGTGGCTAATAGATGTTTGATTTTGCTGAAGGCATAATATGAGTAGACATGGCAACTATGAATAAATAGAACTAGTCTTTCCTCTTTCTACCTTTCTAAACTGATCCTCCCCATTTCATATGCCTCCCGGTCTCTTTATATAGAAAGCTCTATGTTTCAACATTTAGCACTCACTTGATTAAAGCTAGATATGGAGTTGAATAATAAAAATTGCAATAGGAATTCCTAGATTAAGAAGCACCATCTATTTTCATATTAAAGTAAGCCAAATCATGTTGATTTAATTTTCATATATTAAGTTGCATGCTACCATGACAATGCAAAATTAACATGTATTCTGATTTTTGAGTATTAAGAATTTTTTACTTTAATTATAATTTAAAGTCTTATTTTATTTATCATTTGTTTTCTTCAATATTTTCAGTGCAAGTGGTGGCCTTGATAATGAAACACATTTTCTCAACAACACATTATTGGAGTATGTAGATTTAACTAGACAACTCCTGGAAGCAGAAAATGAAAAAGACTCGGACACACTGAAGGATATACGATGCCATTTTAGTGCCTTAGTGGCGAATATTATTCAGAATGTTCCAGGTATTATTTTCAGTTTCTTAAAGCGTTACTGAGTATTAAGGAATCGTCATGTTGTTTCTTTCCTTGAGGTTTAATAATCTAAGTTGATAAAGTAACTTGTGAACATATTGGAAAAATATGTCAGCATAACATGGGTGGCTGGAGTTTGTTTTCCTTTTGAATTATTGTCAATTATTACAAATAAAAAAGCAACCCAGCATAGAATTTCAACAATAATGAGGTTACTGACATAAGAACCTGGAGAAATCAATAGAATAAGCATTCTAGAAAAGCTTGTTTTAGATTCAGTAAGCAGAGTATAGTGTTTCAAATGATAATTGAGAATAAAATTAAGAAGATACTTTTGAATAATGGGGAAGAGTATAGGTCATATATACAAAATGTAACAAGAATATAATGTTATTGACTTACCAGATATGTTCTAATTATTGAATAGATTCTATATTGACAGGTACTGGTTTAGCTACTAGGAAGATTAATATACACAATTACATTTTTAAAAGTTAAATTCTTGGCCAGGCATGGTGGCTCACACCTGTAATCCCAGCACTTTGGGAGGCCGAGGCGGGCGAATCACGAGGTCAAGAGATCGAGGCCATCCTGGCCAGCATGGTGAAACCCCGTCTCTACTAAAAAATACAAAATTAGCTGGGTGTGGTGGCGTGTGCCTGTAGTCCCAGCTACTCGGGAGGCTGAGGCAGGAGAATTGCTTGAACCTGGGAAGCGGAGGTTGCAGCGAGCCGAGATTGCGCCACTGCACTCTAGCCTGGGGCCTGGCAACTCTAGCCTGGTGCCTGGCAGCAGAGCAAGACTCTCTCTCTCAAAAAAAAAAAAAAAAGTCAAATTCTTTACAAATGTAAAAAGTAATGTGACTGTAGCCTTTGGCTTATAGTATAAATACAAATGTTTCTTTTTCTTCCTGAAAAATTAAAGTCGCATCGTTACTTTGAATAGTATATACAGACAGTTGATGTCTAAAGAACATGGGTTGTATTTTATAACAGGGTTATTAAGCACTAATTACATATGTCAATTTCAAGTGTAGGAGCCTTGTTTTGATCTTTGGGGAAAAAATGACACTATTAAAGAAAAAGAGCATATTTTTTCAAAAATTTCTGATCTGAAGCTCACTAATGTAAATATATGGTTTAGTCTGTTACCAAACACTTTTTTTACAACTTCCACATTGGTTTATTGTGATACTGCTGAGTTACTTCAAGAAGGATAGATACAGAGAAATTATATAGTATAATTTCAAAGTAGGTGAACAAAGTCCTTGGAGATCATTGAAACCAGTGGTTTTCAAACTTTGCTATTTCTGAAAGCCCTGAGGTTCTCTGGTGCCATCAGCAGAAGGCAGCAGAATGTGTTTGGACACCAGGCCTTAACTCTCCTTTTACCTATTTCATATATTGAGATTACTTGTAAGTCTCTTTTAGCAGAAAAAGGCTTTCCTGCTGAAAAAAAAAAAAAGTTTAAAAACACGTATCTCAGTCAAAGCCCTTACTTACCAATGAACCAAGATACAGAGGTGTGTCTGTGTTAAAATCTTGGCCAATCTCACCATATAGCCAGTGATAGCCCAGGGAGAAATGGGCTCGTGGCCCCACCTCTGTGCCAGCCTCCATGTGCCATTGAGCCTGCCATGGAATTTCTGCTTGTGGAGAAGCTCTATGTTATGTAATGCTGCAACAGGGTGACACAGACTGCAAGTCTGTTTCTGTGATTTGCATATATATATAAATACACACACACATATAAATGATCTCTGCTACATGTAGAGGTTTTGGTAGTTTGAAATGGAAACTTTTGCTTTCTTTTTAACAGTATTGTACATTCAGTAACATGTTAGCATAAAAGATAAAGCAAAAAGAAATGGAAATAAATGTTTTTTGTCTTTTTTTGACTTGCAGTGCACCAGAGAAGAAGTATTTTTCCTCAACAGAGCCTTCGTCACAGTCTGTTTATGCTGTTCAGTCACTGGGCAGGTCCTTTCAGCATCATGTTTACGCCCTTGGACAGATACAGTGATAGAAATATGCAAATTAATAGACATCAATACTGTGCATTAAAGGTATTTACTTAGAAACCTGATTTCTTTTTTCTTAGGAGCAGAGTTAAATATTTTTATGTTCAGTCACTAGTATCGTAAAGAAGATAAGAATTTCTTCAAAGTATCAGAGAGTTTTAGAATATACATTTTTCTGCCATATTCAAAACTTACACTGTAAGTTTTATTTAAGTACATAAAATACAATGAAAAAGAGTTCCCGAATCTACTCAAATTTGATCACTGTTATCTTAAAGAGCTAAGGATTACTTGAAAGAAGTGCCTTTTTTTTCCCCCTTAAGTACTTTTGCTTGATCTTTTTATCTTCCCTTCCAGTACTGTTCAAACTCCATATCTAATTTGGTATCATATTTACTTACCCATAATAAATTTCTCAGTTAAAAAAAATAATTTGTAAAGAAAAAAATAAAAGTATTGTGACTAGATAAGTATTTTGCCTCTTCTCATTAAGCAAATAATATTTAACCTATTAAACTTGTTAAATGTAATTTTAATATTATTATTTGAAGGCTATGTCTGCTGTACTATGTTGTGGCCCTGTTGCAGATAATGTAGGACTTTCATCAGATGGCTATTTGTACAAATGGCTGGATAACATTTTGGATTCTCTGGACAAAAAGGTAATTATGTCAATTTCCTTAAGGGTTCATAATAAATTTTCATTGTATTATTTGCAGTAAATGTATGTTGCACTAAAAACAAGTCTTTTTTTAAATAAGATAGGTTAGGATTATATGCAAAAAGCATATTATGTAAAGTTAAATAGAATCCCATAATGTAAAAATGTTCTAATTCTTACGTATCATTAATTTGAATAATTTTAATTTCTCTTTAATAATTATAGGATTAACACAGGGATGTGTGTCTCTCAACAGGGTTCTAAGTCAATAAATAAGATATTAATGTAGAATATATTGAGCTGCATGGAAGAAATCTGTTATTTGCTATGTTTCATTTTACTTTTTTAACCACTTTCCAATTAATCATTCCTCCTTGCCCTCCACACTCTTTACCTTTCTTACTCTCATATTGTACATACACAGACTTCACAATTTAAAATAGGGCTTATATTTTTTCCCCTCAGAACAATTTTTCTAGTGGGTCATCAAAAACAAGAATAAAGCTTGATAAAAATAATTGGAGAGGTTAATGACTCACTTTTCTGAAAGCACTTAATCACTATTCATATTCATTAACTGCCTTCAGGGCTCTGTTAGAAGTATACTAGAGAGGCTTATGTAAAAAGCAAGTGGCCAAATACAATTCATCCGTGTGGTTTTTTTTTTTCTGCTGGCTGAATAAACTGAGAGGGAGGTGAACAAAAGGAGATGGACTTTCTCTATTAAATGCAGTAAATATATGCTCAATATTACTTTAGTAAGAACTGTAGGGAAATTGACAGAAAATATATAATGTTGTCTCTCTTGGGCAATTTTGCAACCTTTACCTAGGTTCACCAGCTGGGCTGTGAAGCAGTTACATTGTTGCTGGAGTTGAACCCTGATCAGAGCAACCTGATGTACTGGGCTGTGGACCGCTGCTACACGGGCTCCAGGAGGGTGGCGGCCGGCTGCTTTAAAGCCATTGCTAATGTTTTCCAGAACAGGTACATTAGATACAGACCTCTCTATCTTACGGTTTTTTTTTTTAATTTGTTTCTTAAAAGTTTTTCTTTTGAATTAAAAAATATGAAGACACCAGTCTAGTTGTCCTTCAGTATCTCTGGGGGATTGGTTCTAGGACTCCTCTCAGATCCCAAAATCCATGAATGCTCAAGTCGTCTATAGAAAATGCTGTAGTATTTGTATTTATGCAAATCCTCCCATATACTTTTTTTTTTTTTTTGAAGACATGGTGTTGCTCTGTCACCCAGGCTAGGGTGCAGTGGCATGATCATAGTTCACTGTAACCTCAAACTCCCAGGCTCAGGTAGTCCCCTTACCTCAACCTCCTGAGTAGCCAGGACTGTAGGCTCCCACTACCATGCCTGGCTAATTTTTAAGTTCTTTGTAGAGACAGGGTCTCACTATGTATGTTGCCCGGGATGGTCTCAAACTCCTGGCCTCTCCCCTTGGCTTCCCAAAGTGCTAGAATTACAGGCATGAGCTGCTGTACCTGGTCTTTCCCACATATTTTTGATCCCCAGAAGGTTGACTGTATTTTCTTTTCTTAAACTCTAATGCAGTTGTGTCCATCCCTTTGAATGTGAGGACTTTTTTGCTTAGTGGTGGTGGATATTACAAAACTTACGCATGGACCTTATTATTATTATTTAGCTCATCAGCTGTTTTTAGTGTATTTTATGTGTAGCACAAGACATTTTTCTTCTTCCAGTGTAGCCCAGGGAAGCCAAAAGGTTGAACACCTGTGTTCTAATGGAATTTAACCAAAATAAGGATAATGATCACCATGTATCTGTTGTTGTACCTATTGCCTTGAAAAAACCCAAGTCCGCTCATAGGCCTAGAAGACATGTGCTTATAAGCCTTGCCCTTTGCATATCATATTTATTAAATGGCACAAAAGCCTTTAGACATTGTTATTTACCTAATATGTAAAATTTATTCCTAGGGATTATCAGTGTGACACAGTGATGCTTCTAAATCTGATACTGTTTAAAGCAGCTGATTCTTCTAGAAGTATCTATGAAGTTGCTATGCAACTTTTACAGGTTTGTAAACATGTTAATTTAAATATTTTTTACTCAGGATTTAATGAAGCTCAATAATTTAGTCTTGCCATTAAAACATAGTATTTAGCTTTATTTATAATAATTATGGTATCAAGTCAATTATTATTAGAAATATAAGACAAAGATAATATAGATATTTAAATTTATAAATAATGCAAACTATTCCTAAGTGTTTTGTAGAAGGATTATGTGTAATAATGTGTGTGTATGTACATAAAGGTACTTGTAAAGATGTGTCCATGTAAGTATTTCTGTTCAGCAGATGAAAACAATGTGTGTCTGAATTTTTTTGGAGAGCCATGTGAAAAATAATTAGATCTTTTTATCATATTCTCATGTAACTTTTCTTTATTGGATTGAGGATAAATAACTTAGAAAGTTAACTTACCAAACACAGATCTGTTATTAATATGCAGTATTTAGCTAATACATAATAAGGCAAGATTCTTTCCTCTTAACCAAGGGCTAAGAAGAACAGGATTCAGGTAGATGCTTTCTCCAAAGGCTCTGAAGTGGTTCTGATGCCAGTAGGTCCATCTTAGGAATTATACCCTAATGCCTTGGTTAATTAAGAGGAAAGTTCAGCAGTATAGTTCTTTAAATAGTATAATGTCAAAAGGATCTGCTTCAAGGGTTGTTGGTTTTTTTTTTTTTTCACTTATATTGTACTACCATATTTCTGACTGGGAAAAGTGGTAAATATTTTTCAGGTAATTGTATATTAAGTTGCTGGAGTTATTTTCAGACTATGTTACTGATCTGGATCATTGGCATTAAATATGAGGAAAGTAAATTCTTTTAGTGAGAAAGGTTTTTGTTTGTTTTGCTTCCTTTTGTTTTTGAGATAGGGTCTCATTCTGTCGCCCAGGCTAGAGTGCAGTGGCACAGTCACAGTTCACTGCAGCCTCTACCTCCTGAGCTCAGCAATCCTCCAACCTCAGCCTCCTGAGTAGCTGGGACCACAGGCACACACCACCACACCTAGCTAATTTTTAAATTTTTTGTAGAGATGAGGTTCTGCTATGTTGGGCAGGCTGGTCCCAAACTCCTGGCCTCAAGTGATCCTCCCACTTCTGCCTCCCAAAGTATTGAAATTGTATTACAGGTGCAAGGCACTGCATTCAGCCTTGGGAGAAGAGTTCTTTAAAAAATACAAAATTTTGGTTAAACTTTAGAGGACCTATAAAATCTTAACCTAAGTTGATGGAATTACATTCCTGTAGATTCTGGAACCGAAGATGTTTCGCTATGCTCACAAATTGGAGGTTCAGAGAACAGATGGAGTACTCAGCCAGCTGTCTCCTCTACCACACCTGTATTCTGTTTCATATTATCAGTTGTCTGAGGAACTAGCAAGGGCGTATCCTGAGCTAACTCTCGCCATATTCTCAGGTATGATCAATGAACTGATTACTAGTTTCTGTTTGTTAATCATTTCTTCAAAAACAATTTTTAGAAAATTATAAATGTATTAAATTATAGGTTAAATCAAAACCAGACATGTCTTTACATAGGAAATATTTTTTTCTTCAATAAGAACTCTTAATTCTGATCTGTCACAATATTTAGGTTTTTCTATCAATGGCGTCCTTATAAGGTTTTATATCTGACCTTCCCTTCACTCCGTACTACATCCAAAAAAAAAAAAAAGAAAAGCAAGAAAAAAGTACAAGAGGGAGGACTTTTCATGTGTGACTTAAAAGTATTTCTTAGTAAACACAGAACTTATTGAATACATTTTATCTTGTGTATTAGCATAACTTAAATAATAAAAATAGGCAAGGATAAAGATACAGGTAGTTTTCTGTGAGTGAAACCCGTGATCGTAAGAGCAGGTGGGACAGTTCCTTGAGCAAAAACTCTTTCATCTTGCTTGTTGCCTACCTCAGGATCTTGTTCCACTCTAACTACTGGACGTGCAGCAACGCTTGGATCTGGGAGATTGCAGAGTTCTGCTGTGGGTCATTTCTTTCATTTGGTCTCAAGAGATAGTGGCTTTAGCCTGCCTGGAATCTTTCCACAGCACCTATTTTAGCAGTAGAAATTTCTTTCCTATCCCTAATTCACCTGAGTGGGAGAAAAAAGCAATAACAACAGCTTAAATTCTCCTAACACTTAGTTCTTAAAAGCAGTTGACCTGTTTGATTTCCCCTGGTAGTTGGCAGCAGTTATGCCCCAAAATCCCTGACAGCCCTTCCAAGATGGATATGGGTAGTCATCAACACAAAATAGTGGCCACAGTGAACACGGATTTTTCGGCTGCTGAGTTTCTGCTAGAGGCTTCTGCACAGAAAGCAGAGAGCCTGAGCCGGGTCTCAGAGATCATGTAGCTGTTCAGAATGTCATGTCATTGCCTGGGATGTCTGCTGGTACAGGTGTCGACTGTGCCTACACCTCCACCACCTTGTCCTTCCTTCAGTTCTGTCTTCAGACACTCTTGTCCTAGCATCAGCTAATTTTAACTGCTTTGCTTAAGACAGTTCATTCTAAACCAAAACATAACCTGTCAACCTGACAAATTCCATAGCTAACCTATGTTTTCACTTTCATGGTTTCCAAGGCAAGACAAACACAATATTCATTTAGGATTTTATTGCACAGCTTCAGATATCAACATAAACTTTGCCACTTTAAAATTTGAGGGCCATGATTCTTTCTCCAGATTCAATGCAGTGGTCTTTAAATGCTGTCAGCTCTGTGGCCCTTCCCATTCTGCTCCTCACATCCTTTCCCTCCTTCACCCCTGCTCCTGACCTTTCCCACCGCTGTGCCTTGCCATATTCTCAGTCTTCTTGCATGCCTTAGATCCCCCCAGATGGCCTTCACACTCCACCAGTGTCCATTTCCTTTCTGTAACCTCACCAAGTGCCTTCTCACTGCTCAGTCTAGTCACTGGCTTCAGTCTGTTTGCTACTTTCCACAGCAGTTGGTATTAGCCATCTTATATTTCTTTAAGTTCTGACCTCACTTGATTTCCAAAAACTTAGTATGTCCTGCTTTTTCTTCCACCATTGAGTATTCCTTTTCTATCTCTTTGGGTAGATTTTTTTTTTTTGAGACAGAGTCTCTCTCTCTCTCTCTCTCTCTCTCTCTCTCTCTCTCTCTCTCTTGCTCTCTCTCGCTCTCTCTCGCTCTCTCTCATCCAAGCCATCCTCCTCCCTTAACCTTCCTACTAGCTGGACTACAGGCGTGTGCCACCACAGCTGGCTTTTTTTTTTTTTTGTAGGGAGGGTATCTGGTTGTGTTACCCAGTCTGGCCACCTCAGCCTCTTAAAATCCTAGGATTACAGGTGTGAGCCATCGTACCCAGCCCCGTATCTTAAGTATTAGTGTTCCTGGGATATCATCTTGAGCCCCCACCTCCTACAATTTCATCTCCCTCCAGGAGATGAAGCCACCACCATGACCCTTACTTCCACAGACACAGACTCTTCCTTCCCTAGTCAGGATCTCTTCATTCAGCTTCTGAACTCCATGTCTTTTACTTTATACCAGAGGTAATAAATTGATGTCTTAATAGAATCTTTGTAAAACGTTAAAGTTGAGCATAACCGCATACCAGGACTGAGCACTTCACTGGCATTCTGTCGGGTTTGCACAATAACTTCATGAGGCAACTAGTTTTGTTACTTTGTTTTTACAGAATAAGAAATAAGGATTGGAGGTGGACAGTTTAGCCCTAGGTCAGGCTGTCTATATGTGGTAGATCTGTGGGATTCAAACCCCAGGGTTGTGCAATTCCAGAGCCAGGTTATAATAAATCACTTTCCTAATGAGTAAGTAAGTACAGGGTCTAGCAGGGAAAGAGAGGAGCAGAGGAGAAAGAAGATTTTTACTTTTAATGATTTATGGAAATTAAACCATATATAAAAGGCTCATGGACTTTGGAATTGACCTTGTATTTGAGTCTGTGCCATTTGGTAATTGTTCAGCAAATTACTCTGACTCCACCCACCTCACAGGTTTGTCATAAGCATTAAAGTTGATGATTATAAACATAACAGGCACATCATAGGCATTTCCCCTATATAGAACCAAAATCTGTGAGGTTCTTAATGGGTCAGTTTAAAATTAATCTGTGTATAAAGATGTCCTTTTATCTTTTGATTACAGTTTTATTCATTGTGATAAAAAAAACAACAACAAAATTTGCCATCTTAATCTTTTTTTTTTTTTGAGAAAGAGTTTTGCTCTGGCACCCAGGCTGGAGTACAGTGGTGCTCCATCTGCAACCTCCACCTCCCGGGTTCAAGCGATTCTCCTGCCTCAGCCTCCTGAGTAGCTGGGATTACAGGCGCATGCCACCATACCCGGCTGATTTTTGTATTTTTAGTAAAGATGGGTTTCACCATGTTGGTCAGGCGGGTCTCAAACTCCTGACCCTCAGGATCCACCCACCTCAGTCTCCCAAAGTGCTGGGATTACAAGTGTGAACCATCACACTTAATCATTTTTCAGTTCCAGAATACACATTGTTGTGAAACAGACCTCTAGAACCTTTTCATCCTGCAGAACTGAAAGTCTATACCCACTAAATAGCAATCCTCCTTTTCTCTCTGCCCCCAAGCCCTGGTAATCACAATTCTACTTTGTGTTTCTATGGATTTGACTACATTAGGTACTCCGTATATGTGGAATCTACAGTATTTTTGTTTGTAACTGGCTTATTTCAGGTAGCATGTGTTCAAGCTTTAGCCATGTTTTGGCATATGACAGGATTTTTTTCCTTTTTTTCCCTTTTTAAGGGTGCATAATATTCTACTATATGTATATGCATTTGGTTTATTCATTCATCTGTCAATGGACATTTTGGTTGCTTCCACCTACCTCTTGACTCTTGTGAATTGCTACAAACATGTATATACAAATATTTGTTTGAATTTCTGCTTTCAGTTCTTTCAAATGTATACTTAGGAGTGGATTCATGATCATATGATAGTTCTATTTTTAATTTTCTGAGGAATCACCATACTGTTTTCCATAAAGTATGTATCATTTTACAATGCCAACAACAGTGCACAAACATTTATTTTAGCTGCCAAAAGTATTTTGTGTACAATATATGTGATTTATGTTAGTTGTTAACTGTATGTTGTCATTGAGGTGAAATTTGTTAAAAGGAAAAACAGTACTCATAATTGTTAAGGGTAATGAGTAAAATGAATAAAATCTGGCTTCTGAAATCTGTTGAAATTAATTATGGATCAGAGGAAGCTGAAATTACATCAGTTCTCTTCTTTGACTTGTTTTCACTTTCAGAGATAAGCCAGAGAATCCAAACAGCTCACCCTGCTGGGCGCCAGGTGATGCTGCACTACCTGCTACCATGGATGAACAACATTGAGCTGGTGGACTTAAAACCTCTGCCCACAGCAAGGCGACATGATGAAGATGAAGATGATTCCTTAAAAGACCGGGAACTTATGGTGACTAGCAGGCGCTGGTTACGGGGAGAAGGATGGGGATCTCCACAAGCCACTGCAATGGTTTTGAACAATCTGATGTATATGACAGCAAAGGTAAAATGAGTTTTGTACTTATAATTGCTGCACAGAATTATTGAGTTAGTAGATGTGGTTAGAAACAGATGAAGACGTTCTGTAATTGTGTGATAACCAAACAAAAATGCATTATAAATTTTTCTTTAAAAAAACTCATTAGATATGAAGTTTTTTACTAAAACCATGTATGATTAATGATATTCATGTTTAGATTTGTTGAAAGAAATGATTGTTTTTGTAAAGTGTGGAAATGATTAAAGCTATCTATACTAAACATTATTTCTTAATATTTCACGGTATGACAAGTTTGGTTTTTATAGTAGGCAGTCATGACTAAAGTATCTTTTATGCATATTGCATCTAGTATGGCGATGAACTGGCCTGGTCAGAGGTGGAGAACGTGTGGACCACACTTGCAGATGGCTGGCCGAAAAACCTGAAAATCATTTTGCACTTTCTGATCAGCATTTGTGGGGTGAATAGTGAACCAAGCCTCTTGCCTTACGTATGTATCCAAGTTTGTTTAACTTTAAAATACGTATATATATTTACCAGTATCTTGTAATGTCAGAGCATGGACAGCAGTTGCCAGGGAGAGGTAAGGCAAGGGCCGGATGAAGACAGTCAGGAAGTAGCACATGGATTTATTCATTGATTCAGTCAGCAAATGTTATCCATCATTATGACAGACCAGCTGCTCCTCTGGGCATTACAATCTGATGGGTAATACAGAATTTATTCGTTGAACCTACATCTAATTTATTTAGTGAATAAATCAGTAAGTTAATACAGTACAGTGTGATAAAGGAAAATTGCACAGTTCTGAGAGTAAAAAACCTAGGAACCCCAGCTGTCTAGGATTCAAGATGACACTCAAGAGAAAGTGATATTGAAGCTAAAACCACACATTGGGGATGTTTCTAGTTTCTGCTAGGCAGAGCTGGCATTTAGATACAAGAACAGGATGGTGGGTGAGAGCTGAGTGCCTATAGGATTGTTCTCCAGGCTGCTGGAAGCGAGGGAAAGCATGGTAAGAGATACAAAATTAAGAAGATAACATCTTTGCCTTCCAGGAGAGAAAGCAACATCCAAACCTGCCCAAGACAAGAGGACACGTTTGATACGAAACTATCAAACGAGAGGGTTAAATAGAATATACACACATGCACGCATGTCTTGTAGATACAGATATAGATATCCATCCTGTGGCAGCATCCCTCAAAAGTGTGGTCCAAGGAAGACTACTTCTAAAGAAGGTTATCTGAAAGTTCTTACAGGCTGGGCACGGTGGCTCATACCTATAATCCCAGCACTTTGGAAGGCTGAGGTGGGTGGATCACTGAGGTCAGGAATCTGAGACCAGCCTGGCCAACATGGTGAAACCACATCTGTACTAAAAATGCAAAAATTAGCCAGATGTGTTGCTGCACACCTGTAATCCCAGCTACTCGGGAGGCTAAGGCAGGAGAATTGCTTGAGCCCAGGAGGCAGAGGTTGCAGTGAGCCAAGATCACGCCACTGCACTCCAGCCTGGGCAACAGAGTGAGACTCTGTCTCAAAAATAATAATAATAATAAAATAAAATAAAAATAAGTAAGTGAAGCTTCCTACAGATTCTATTTTAACCAAACCACTTAATAGCTTTGCTTTACCCAGCATTCCCGGAGTTCACTTGGTCACTGAAAGCATCACCGTCAAGGTGTACCAAAGGTGTAGCACCTTTGAGAAGTGCCTAGGGAGCTGTTGGTGTATAGTACAAAGCAGCGTGACCCCACATCACCTCTCTGACTATGTCTCCTGTATTCTCTGGAGTGCTCCAACCCTCCAGCTGCGCTGGCCGCCTTTGCTCCCGGCTCTCTGACCAGGCATTCCCTCCTCCAGGCCCTTGTACTCACTTGCCTGCTCTTTCTGCAGTTACCCACATTACTCACTCCCTGCCTCTTTCAGGTCCTCCTTCAGGTGTCAGTGCTCACTGGGACTCCTGCTGCCCATTCTGTCGAAAACTGCAAATGCCCCACCTCTGCATGCATACTCCATTTCCTTTCCCTGCTTCATTGATCTTTCTGGCACTTAATCATCACCAAACACATGATGTATTTTACCTATTTACCTCATTAGTTTGGCTTCAACCAGTAGATTGTAAGCTCCTTAAGAGTGGTAGTTTTTGTCTATTTGATTCACTGCTAAATCCTCGTTTAGTAGTGCCTGGCACATAGAAGGTACCCGTTAATTGTTTTTTATTTTATTTTATTTTATTTTTTTGAGACAGAGTCTCGCTCTGTTGCCAGGCACCAGGCTGGAGTGCAGTGGCACAATCTTGGCTCACTACAGGCGTACGCCACCACACCCAGCTAATTTTAATATTTTTAGTAGAGACGGGGTTCACCATGTTGGCCAGGATGGTCTCGATCTCTTGACCTGGTGATCCGCCCGCCTTGGCCTCCCAAAGTGCTGGGATTACAGGCTTGAGCCACCACGCCCGGCCGGTACCTGTTAATTGGATGAATGAATGAGGGAGTTAGAGCCAGAACTAGAAAAAGCCAAATGGAAATTTGGGGAATAGCCGTTTTCTAGGAATTGAAAAGGAGCCATTTTTAAATGTCAATAATAATTTTTTGGTTCTGTTTTAAGTACTTATTATAGGTGCTTATTATAGACATGGTAAAAGCACTTCATCCACATTATTTAATTCTCAGAATAAATCTGTGAGATTGATGAGATCACTGCAGTTTTACAGATGGGAAAACAAGGCAAGGAGAACAGTAATTTCCTCAAGGGCTCACTCTGTCACTTAATAGATCTAGAATTCCAACCCAGATCTGGTTGTGAAGTGAGTAAAAGCTTCATGGAGTAGAGTTAAGGTGGGGAATGGGGCTTGAAGACTTGATAGGATTAGGGTTGGGAGTGATCCATAGTGAGGCAGAAGGAAGCCACAGAGGCAGGAATGCACACAGTATTCAGAGGAGGCAGAACCTGAGAGCAGAGAGAACTAGCAAGTAGGGCCTATTGGATGGAGTCAAGAGCCATGCATGGAAGGTTATCACTGGGTAATCATTGTAAGAGTTTTGGCCAGGCAAGGTGGCTCATGCCTGTAATCTCAGCACTTAGGAAGACTAAGACTGGCGGATCACCTGAGGTCAGGAGTTCAAGACCAGCCTGGCCAACATGGCAAAACCATGTCTCTACTAAAACTCAAAAATTAGCTGGGTGTGGCAGCAGGCACCTGTAATTGCAGCTACTCCAGAGGCTGAGGCAGGGAGAATTGCTTGAACCTGGGAGGCAGATGTAGCAGTGAGCCAGGGTGGTGCCACTGCACTCCAGCCTGGGTGACAGAATAAGACTCCATCTTTTAAAAAAAAAAAAAAAAGGAATTTTATTGTGACATAATAAATCATGTTTTAAGAGTCATCCAGGGGTCATCTAAAGGAGGGCTTTTCATACATCTGTAAGAATATGAATCATTCAGATTCTGGAGGTGAGGGTGGGCCTGAGATTCTCTTATTTCTAGCAAACTCCAGATAACGATGCCTGTCTTGCTGCGACCACATTTTGAGTAGTAAGGATTAAAGCAGGGAGAAAAGGAGATATGCTGATCAGTTATGAAGTTATTTCAGTAATATGCAATTTACTAAAACATATGTATAATATATACTACTGAAATGTTTTTCTACTTACTTAGCTCATACTATGTTACTAGCCATTTTAAAGTGCATTATAAACCTTAATTCATTTAATCTTCCTAACAGCTGTATGAAGTAGGTGCTATTACTGCCCCCATTTTGCAGATGAGAAAACTAAGAGTAACTTTCCAAGTGATGGAATTAGTAAGTGGTATATCCACATTCCAAACCAGGCAATGTATAGTTTGAGTTCTAGTTTAGTTCTGGTTCCTTGCTCTTAATGACTACTCTGGCTGACTGTAGGGAATGGGGAAGGCAAAACAAAAGATAAACCCTGAGTTTGGAGGCTCGCTAACTAAAAATCAGAGGAAAATCTTAGGATGTTATTAACTGGAAGTATTTCCATTAAAAAATTTTTTACAAAAAAGCAAAGAAAGTGCATAAAGTAGAAACCACTAAACATGTTCATTTCATCCTAATTAGACCTAATGTTGAGAGTTAGAGGGAGGACAGTATTGATAAAGCTGATTAATATCTTATTGTTGATCGGTGCCAATTTTGATTTAGATTGTGTTTATTCACCTACCACTTAAAGTCGAACTTACTCTGATAAAATTTGTCTCAAGAGAAATGAATGAGATAAAAATTTTGCTTTTTCTTTTCTGAACAATTTCTTTTGTGACAGGTGAAGAAGGTCATTGTATATTTAGGTAGAGATAAAACAATGCAGTTACTAGAAGAGCTGGTGAGTGAGCTTCAGCTGACCGATCCTGTCAGTTCAGGGGTCACTCACATGGATAATCCCCCGTATTATCGCATCACTTCCAGCTATAAAATCCCTTCTGTCACCTCAGGTGAGAAATTTGTTAAAACTGATTGCTGTGTGAGATGATAGACATCTTTATCTGCTTCACTATGGTCACCATTTTAGGGTCTCAGTGTCCCATGGCATCATGTTATAAATCTCAGATATACACAATACAATTTAGTAAAAGAAAAAAATCTTTCTTGTATGGAAAGAGAAGATTTACGTAATTATTATTTTCAACAATAGTTTATTGTGTCTTTAAATATTATGGTTAAGAAAAAAGCAAATGTGAATCATGCATGGTGATTAATTTGATGAGAGTTTGTAAATCCTCATGAGTAAAGCAATTCGACAGTGTAAGTATTATTAATATACATAAAAGTAATATTACACACTTATTCAGAGATGGAATATAAATTTATATATTCCCTACATAGCACATACTTTTTTTTTTTTTTTTTTGAGACAGAGTCTTGGTCTGTCATCAGGCTAGAGTGCAGTGGTGCGATCTCGGCTTACTACAACCTCCACCTCCCAGGTTCAAGTAATTCTTCTGCTTCAGCCTCCCGAGTAACTGGGACAACAGGCACACACCACCACGCCCAGATAATTTTTGTGTTTTTAGTAGAGACGGGGTGTCACCATGTTGGCCTGGATGGTATTGATCTCTTGACCTCGTGATCCACCCACCTTGGCCTCCCAAAGTGCTGGGATTATGGGTGTGAGCCTGGCTTATATGCTTATATGTTGAAATTATTTGTGTAATTTCAAATTATAGTTATTGGGGTACATATTATACATCATATCCAATCAAATGAGAGAGAGAAAGAGAGAGAGAGAGAGAGTACACTTATCTGTAGGTACATATATTAAAATTATTGTAATATTTTGAGTTGAAGAAACTGTCCCTAATAGAAGAGGCTCCAATGAAATTCAAAATAGTAAAATGGCTATTGTAGATGAAATTTCTATGAAACTGTTACTCAGTTTAAGTGTTTTCAGCATGCTAATAACAACATTGTATAACTAGAAATATTTTAAATTATGTCTTTATAATTTATTTTTATCATCTCTTAGTCCTTTTATTTTCTAGGATATGTCTAATAATGCTTCTATTGAATTTTTCATATCAACTAGAATGTTTTTAATTCCAGAGTTTCATTTAACTTTTTAAAGTAGCATCCTATTTATGTCTCATGGTTAAACTGTTGTTCCATATCTGATACTTACAAAGTTTTCTTCTCTCAGCATAAATCCTCATTTTCTCCACATTGCTGTTTTGTCTTGATAAAACTTTTCTCAAAAGTCTGCCAATTCTAGATCTGTCTTTTCATAGAGAGTAGAATATTAAAAATTTATAAGTTCTATAAGTATATATGGAACTTGGTGATGGTGTCCTTTGTTGTACCATGATTTCAATGATGCCAACATCCGTAGGTCTTTTCTCCTAGATTTATCAAAATCCTAGAGAAAACTCTACTAGTCATTTGCCTACAGAGGGTGTGTCTGTGAATATATATAGGTGCGCGCACACGCTTGCGTGCACACACACACACACACACACACACACACACAATCTTCAAACTTTCTGGAAGCCCAGTGGGGTAAGAGGACCGAGGGGTGCAGTCTCAAATTTTAGCATGTGCATTTTCATTTAATGCCCCTGTTCTTCGTAAGGTGCCTCCTCTTTCAGGAGGACATGGCATGCCCTAGTTCAGGAATATTCTGATTTACTATAATCAGAAAAGTCTTCTAGAAGTGGGGAAAGACAGCCACCCAGCTACAAGAGGCAAGAAAGTAGATTTTGGGGACCAATTATAAAATAGATGGACTGTCAGTTAGGTTTCCTATTTTTAGCACCACCTTCAACCCTTGTTTCCAGAGGTTCTTGATGCTTCTCATCCCTGAGCCTTTTGGGGGTTCAGCAATGTAAATATGGAAGCTTCTTGGTCCCCCCACCAAACGACATTTGGATTCAGCCTTCCCAACACTTAATTACTTCTTGTTCATTTGTATTCTAGCATCCAAAAATGTGTTCCATCTTGTCTCCTTTCCCTTTTGGTCCTTATGAGGACATTCCTTTTTAAAACTGACTTCACTGTCATTTTAGTGAAGTTTTGATATTAATAATTTGAGATCTTTTATTCTTATGGGGTTATTCCAGGTTTGTAGATTCACAAATACTGCTTTGTCTTTGATTACAGGAACTACTTCCAGTAGCAATACAATGGTAGCTCCCACAGATGGCAATCCAGATAATAAGCCCATTAAAGAGAATATAGAAGAGAGGTAAGTACTTCTCTGCTCTTTATTAGCCTTTCAGTTTGACAGATACTGGTTGTCATCAGAGTAAATGATATTTTCTACATTGAAATGTGGATGTTGCTATGTTAAAGTTCAAGTGAAAAAAATATTATTTCCATACTGAAAATTTTCCGCACTGAGAGTTTCAACATTAAAGATGCCAGCCTGCTAGATTTTGTTATATGCTGTAATGCACGAATAGGTGGTGGTGTATAGTAAGTCACTTTTTGTATGCTTAAAGTTTTAGACCTATATAAATGGTATTTATTCCACCTGTTTTATATTCTAGAATATTATTTTAGGTAGAAATAATTTATTAAAAGTTTAAGCTTTTGAATTATAAGGTGGAAATTAATATATATCACAGTAAACTTTTGTTAATATTTTGTGTACTGTTGTCCTTTTTAAACCTAGCAAGTGAAACGTAAAGTATAAATACTATTGCGCTATGAACTGTGACTAACTTCAGTGATCATTCCTATAGCTATGTGCACCTGGACATCTACAGTGGACTAAACAGTCATTTGAATCGGCAACATCACAGACTAGAATCCCGATACAGTAGCAGCTCTGGAGGATCTTATGAAGAAGAAAAAAGTAATAAATTCCAAATGTTTTTAATATAACTATAAGGGTGAGGTATATTGTTAATTACATTAATGTTAATAAATGTATTTTTTCAGTAAATTGTTTTTAAAAAGTGTAGTTAACTGCCACTAGTGGTGTTCCAACATAATTTGAAACATCTTGATTTTAAAAAGCAACATAAGTGGGGGACATTTGTTTTTTAAACACAGGCTTCCTATAGATAAGTCACAAGGAACATAAGAACTGGTTCTCAGGAAGCATCATAGAACAAATACTGGAAACAGGCTGATCTTTTTAGCAGGATTGCTCCTTCTGCATTAATTCACATTTTCCGATAAAGATTCTCCTTTGCAATTGCAAAGTGAATAATCTACCCAAGTTTCACTATAATATTAAGGTAGGATATCAGAGAAGCACAGCCTTGCAGACTGGAAAGGGACCCTGAAGATGATCTGGTCCAATCTCCTCATTTTGCACATGATGGAACTGAGGTCCAGAGAGGTTAAGTGACTTACCCACGTCACACAGAATTCACATTTCCTGACATCATTTTTGACTGCACCCCGCAGCCCTGCTGTGGTAGAGCAGAGTTCCTTTCAAGATGGAACTGTGTTGGCCCCGTCTCAGGATATTTAGAACTGAGTAACTTACCAGAAGGCCTTTTGTTACAAGGCAGCTTCACCGATAACGTGATCTCCTGGCTTGGACATCACTGATGGAATCACGATGAAATGCTAATATAGTTTTGCTTTGACATACAGGGTGGAACCTAAATTGATCTCTTTCTCTCTTTCTCTCTCTCCCTCTCCCTGGTTTGCTTACAATATTTGTGCCTAGACCTTCCTAGCAAACATATGTTGAAATAGTGGGAAATTATTTTTTATCACTTTCCAATACTATATAAATAGTCGGGATCTTACTAGAGTTTGCTTATATTGGCAGAAATTAGATGGTGTAGAAAATGAGATCATTTTATCTTGATAGGTGATTCAATGCCACTTTATTCTAATTGGCGACTGAAAGTGATGGAGCATAACCAAGGAGAGCCACTGCCCTTCCCACCAGCTGGAGGCTGCTGGTCACCACTGGTGGATTACGTGCCTGAAACGTCATCACCTGGATTACCTCTTCACAGGTGGACTACAGCGTCATTCCTTTTCCTATGAGCCAAGTTGCTGCTGAACACTGTCGGCTTTCTTTATGCTATCTGACAACACAGAATAAAAGCAATCTCCTTTATGGAGATACTGCAACATAGATCAATGTGTTTAGATTCTAAGAAATCTAAAAAACTCGGAATTCTAACAACTTTACAAAATTAATATTATTAAATCTAATTCTGCTGCTGCTTTTCTGGGTGTCTGGCATAGTTACTTGACCTTTCTGGGACCCAGTTACTACATCTGAAAAATATGGCTTTCTTATGGTAGGCACTATTATTTTGCATCAACTTAAACTGAATTCTACTTAGCAAAATCACAACAGAGCAATTACTGCATTCTTTCAAAATGTACTAATGCACCAAACATATATTTGAACACCTACTGTGGCAAGCAGTGTGCTAAGTCTCAAGGTTGAAAGATGAAGAAAATGCGGCTCCTGAGTTCAAGGAGCCCTTAGCCCTTATGTTCTGTTCCATCTCTTTAACTTAATGGTTAACGTTTTCTTCAGCTGTATTTGTTTTTCCTCCTCTTTCCTTGATAAGTCGTATTTTTCCATGAAATGTGAAATTAAAGTCTTCAAGTAATTTTGTACCAAATATTCTCTAGGTTTACTGAGATCTAGTAAAACATTAATGAAACTCTTATTTGTCATAGGTGTAACATAGCAGTGATCCTTTTGACTGATCTGATCATTGATCATAGTGTGAAGGTAGAATGGGGAAGCTACCTCCATCTTCTTCTTCATGCAATTTTTATAGGTAATACATATTTGGTTCTAATTCTTTCATTTTATATTTTTATGATAATTTAAAAGCACTATGGTGTTAAGAAGGTTTTTACATGTTTCTCTTTCCTGTTACTTGTATGTTATTTCCATGACACTTTTCACTGATTCCTCTGGTCTGTTGGGGAGCTATTCCTGGCCTCTCTTCCAACCACAAATATATCTGTTACCCCACACCCTTCCATAAAAATGTCTATTATCCCCCATTTCTGTCCTATGGCTTCACCTGCCCACACACAAACACACATATACTCTACCAAGGAAAAATTCTATTGCTGTGGCAAGAGTCAAATTAACTTACCTCTGGGATTGGAAACTTTCAGAGTGAATGAAAAGTTGAAATATGTTCTAAGTATTTCCCAGAAGAATTGGATTGTTGGGTACCCTGATTATTACACCTGAAAATTATCATACCTGAAACTCCATCATACCTTCTGTGACAAACACGTGGGCTCTATCATATCTATAATGTGTTTGATGCTTATAGGATTGGCCTCCTGAAGCAAGTCAAGATAGCCATCTCCTTATAAGTTTTCTTGATGTGCACCCTTATTGTTGGTGTATTACTTTAGTCCTTCAGTTAATCACGTATTGACTTTCTGTTACATGCTAAGCTCACAAAAAGCCTGCCTTTAAAAAAAATTTCATTTCCACAAATTTTTTTATGTTATATAACAGTAATAGTTTTTAAGGGATTACTAAATTTTAGACATGAAACACATTTAACTTATCTTGAGTCTCCCTAGTAGCATTGTAAAAGTATATAAGTCTATTGTAAAAGTATATAAGTCTATTGTAAAAGTATATAAGAACGGCAGTAACAAGCTATATAATACGTCATCTTCATCTTTCATATAATTTCTCCTTTACTTCAAAATGTGAGTTTGGTAGTAAGAATACTCATTATTTCTCTTTATTGATGGTGTTTTTCTACTATCCTTTTTAGGGTTTGACCACTGCCACCCTGAGGTGTATGAACATTGTAAACGCCTGCTTCTGCACTTATTAATAGTAATGGGACCCAGCAGTAACATCCGCACTGTTGCTTCTGTCCTTCTCAGGAACAAGGAGTTTAATGAGCCCAGGGTGCTTACAGTCAAACAAGTTGCACACTTAGATTATAATTTCACAGGTATTTACTTCAAAAGTACTATTTGAAAGTAGAATTATGCTTTATTAATTTGGAATCCTGCATTAGAGAAAGTCAACTAAGTAAAAGTTGAAATACTAGAGAACATTTTAAAAATATTGTTGTATTATTTTAAATACCATTTAAATTCTTTACTAATAAAACAAGGGATTAAATTTAAAGTGTGCATTACCTCGAAGGATCTTTATCACAAGATTTAAGTCATGAATATGTTAAGTTGAGGACTTAATGAAACAGTGCTTAATTTATTGAGGACTAAAGACAAAAAAGATGTTGAGCTTGTATTAGATTCTTCTTGCAGTATCTGAAAACTGACAAAGTAAGGTATGTTAAATTTTGTTATCCCCTTGATTATATTTACTGCATTAAAAACATACATTTTGAAATAGTGAAGTCCAAATTAATGAGACTTACTATAGTTAATTTCACTGTCAACGTTAATTTTTTTTAACTTTGTAAGGTATATTTTCTTATTTCCTAATAACTCTAACTTATTTCTTTCATTCATTAGTACCATCAGGCTAATAACAGGTGATCTAGAAATTTTTTTTAGAAATTGAAATAAAATTACCTTATTTTTTCTAATCATACAGTGTCAGATAAAGGGTTCATGAATTTTAAAGTTAGTTAAAACCCTATTATTTATTTAAAATCCTATAGTTAGTAAGAAAACAATTATTAGGAAACATTAGCCTTTTAAAACTATGATTAAAAGAAAAATTGAATGAGGTTTGCTGCCTTTTTATAAAAAGCACCTTTATTCAAAATTCCATAGCTTGTTTGTTGTTAAGGCTCCTTTTGCCAATTTGTAAATATGGGCATTAGTAATAACCTTTAACAGCTTTTTAAAAAATAATTAGGCCAGGCACTTTGGGAGGCCAAGGTGGACAGATCACCTGAGATCAGGAGTTTGGGACCAGCCTGGCTAGGCAACATGGTGAAAACCCATTTCTACTAAAAATACAAAAATTTAGCCAGGCGTGTGGTGCATGCCTGTCATCCCAGCTACTGGGGAGACTGAGGCAGGAGAATCGCTTGAACCCGGGAGGCAGAGGTTGCAGTGAGCCAAGATTGTGCTATTGCACTCCAGCTAGGGCAACAAGAGTAAAACTCAGTCTCAAAAAATAATAATTATTATTATTATTATTGATGTACTGTGTATTTCAGATAGATTTGAGTCTTTTTGCAACTAAAATGGATCAAAAATTATAGAAAATCTTCCATAAAAAGAAAGAAAATTTTTATTATATTCCTATAATCAAAAATTTAGAAATTTTCCCAAAAAAATTCCATTAAAAATCAGTTCATATTATAGAAATGTGACCGACAAGCAATGTTGACAAAATATGCCAAAATATTAGGAAACTGCCACTTGCAATTTTCTTCAGCAGATGGCGGCAGAGGACTGCACAGTACATCCAAATTGTCAGGTTTTCAAGCTGTGAAACGATGTTTGCCCCACAACTTACTTGCTGTAATTTGGTGTTTATGAAGATCAGCAGGAGAGCTGATTGACATCACCTTGTGCTGACAGATTTCCTTATGTGTCCCACAGAGTCTAAAAGAAACGATAGTTTAATTCTATAGGTATTTTGTGAGATTCTTTCATGTTTTAAGTGTTCATGACGATCTTTCTCTTTCAGCAGGCATTAACGATTTTATACCTGATTACCAGCCCTCCCCTATGACTGACTCAGGGCTTAGCTCAAGTTCTACCTCTTCTAGTATCAGCTTAGGAAATAACAGTGCTGCCATTTCACATCTGCACACCACTATCCTCAATGAGGTTGACATCTCAGTGGAGCAGGATGGAAAAGTCAAAACCCTCATGGAATTTATTACCTCAAGGTAACACTGGCAGCTCTTAGCATTCCAGCAGTGTATGTGTTAAGTCATTCTTTCATTGATCAGGTATTATGAGCCATATTTTTTGTTTTCTGAAATGCCATTGATGTGAAATACACAGGTTTGTATTGTGCAGTACTTTGAAAATTAGGATGCAACCAAAGACTCTTCTTTTGTACCAATGCGGTTATACCTCAGAAGGACTTTAATCATGTCTGGTTATTTAATGCCCAAAGAGAATGCAGTATTATCTGAACATATATTTCACTTTTATCAGCTACATTATCAATCTATCATCAAATATTTATTTATGATCTACTCTTTGCAAGGCACTGTAAGTCGAGAAGGAATATAGACGGGGAGAAAGGGCATGGTATTCCATTGCAAGAACAAAATCATAGGAGCACAAGAAAACAATATGTTTGGAAATGATGAGGAATCCACTCTGACTGTAACACAGAGAACAGAGAGTTGTTCTAGATGATTCTGGAAAGTTTGGGAGAGTTCAAACTGGAGGGCCATGAAGCCCAGGCCATAAGGTTGTAGATTACATTGAAAATCATTAAGCTGGGGGAAGGGTGGGAGGCATAATTTAATAAATATGTTGAGAAAATCAGCCCATAACAGTGTGTAGGATGCATTAGAGGGGGAAGGAACCGGAAGCAGCGTGTAGTGGGTTTCAGGGCACTTTGGGCCTGTGGTAATAAAGAGCTTATGGAGGCCAAGGTGGGCGGATCACCTGAGGTCGGGAGTTCAAGACCAGCCTGACCAACATGGTGAAACCCTGTCTTTAAAAAAAATAAAAAAATATAAATGAAGAGCTTAACCGAGGTGGTAGCTGAGAATGCAAAGACATTTTAAAGAAAGAATCAAGGAGACATTATTCTGTCCTAAACTTAGCCTGTAGTTTTAGCTAGTTAATTATTCTCATTGCATTTCACCAGTAAATTATTTTCTTTGCATTAGAATCTAAATACAGATTATATTTTTACCTGTAACACATAAGCAGTAACCAATATACTTCTCACTTGGCAAAAGTTGGCATCTTTTTCTGCTACCTCAGAGAGAATTTGACTGGTGTGATGGTAGGCATTGAAAATTAGATCTTTCTCTCCTGGCTGTAGATTATTACATATTCATGTACCTAAGTAGTAGTAGTAGACTGTGACCTGTTTATTTAATTACCATCCTTTCTCATTGTAAAGATGTCACTTAGGCAAGCATGAGTACAACTGTTAATCAAAAGTGAAAAATCCAAGGAAATTACCTCTGTTCTCTATTTTCAGAAAAAGAGGGCCTCTTTGGAACCATGAGGATGTTTCCGCCAAGAATCCTAGCATAAAGAGTGCTGAACAGTTAACTACATTTTTGAAACATGTGGTTTCTGTTTTTAAGCAGTCAAGCTCAGGTATCTTTTAAGAAATATTTCAAATGATACTTTAGTTTTAGTGACATTTTAATGTGATGTCAATTTTTGATAATGCTTAGTAAAAAGTTAATAGTTGATATGTGATATGTCTAAAATTAAAAATTTCAGACAAGTTTTCTTTTTTAACTTATTAATGATAACAAATCTGTTTTCACTGAAGAAAAATTAAGTTACTTAAAAATAAGCTATCTATGAATTGCTGGGCTTCTGTGTTTGATGGCATCATAAAATTACAATACAATTGCGTATTATGAAAAAATTACATTAAATGGACATATATAGAAATGGGAAACTGGAAAAAAAATTGTGCTAGTATAGGCTTCAGTAATCTGAAATTTAACACATCCTGAAAATCATAGTAAAAATTATATGTCTAGAGCAGTGATTCTCAACTAGGGGACATTTGGCAATGTCTAGAGACAGGTTCACATTATGGGTTGGGGGCAAGGGGTTTCTACTGGTATCTAGTGGGTTGAGGCCAGAGACACTGCTAAACATCACACCGTGCTCAGGGCAGTCCTTCCAACAAATAATTTTCTGGCTTATAAGGTCAGTAGTGCTAAGGTTGAGAAAAACTCTGGTCTCAAGGATTGCTTCCTTAAAAATTGAAGAGTCATTGAAAATGCAAAGGGAGTTTAATCAAAGAAAAAGCATTGACTTATAAATTGTGAGTGCCTATCTGGTTTGCCAGGTAGTGTGCTAACTGCTAGTTTTAAAATGATTCACTTCTGATTATCAACCCAATAGTATTCTAAAGAACAAGAACAACCTACTTGTTTCCTTTGCATTCACAGAAGGAATTCATTTGGAGCATCATCTTAGTGAAGTTGCTCTGCAAACAGCACTTTCCTGTTCTTCTCGACACTATGCTGGGAGATCCTTTCAGATTTTCAGGGCCCTAAAGCAGCCTCTCACTGCAACTACGCTTTCTGATGTTCTCTCCAGACTTGTAGAAACTGTAGGGGATCCAGGAGAAGATGCACAGGTATTTATTTCCTTACATTCTTCCAGCAGTTATTGAGCAGCTACTAGTTGTCAAGGATTTATTGTCAAGGATTTATAGCAATATAGATTGCTATAGCTAGAGCAAGGTAACAGGTGTCTAGAATTATAGTCAGATGTTGGGCAGGCAAAGAATTAAGAGACAAAGTCAATTTTATAATTAATATCTAATAACCTAATTAAATCAACTGTTTAGTGCCTATCAGAAGAAGCTTTACACTCACCCACTCAAACACATACACACCTAGATACTAACCCGGGATGATCACAACGTCAAAAAGATACAAAGTTCAATTTAAATGTAAAGTGGAACATTAATTTTCATTTTTTTAAGATAAGTGAACTATTGCACTAGAGAACTTCAGTTTGTACAGATGAATGATTTTATTAACACTGTTAGAAATACCGGGGATACAGTGATGAATGAGACAAATTCCTGACATTTTAGAGCTCATATTCTATTGGGGGAAATAAGCCTTTAGTCTTCCAATTATGCATAACATAATTTATCCTATTGCTAATGCTGTGAAAATAATAAGGTAATAAGATTAAAGGAGAGGGAATTGTTTTACATATGATATTCCATCTGAGAAGGTGATTTTTGAAGAGACACTGAAATGAAGTAGGCTCTGTTATGATCTGGGGAAGAACATTTCAGGCAGAGGAAAAGAGGACTAACAAGTGCAAAGGCCCTGAGGCAGAGGCAGTAGGGCTGTTCTGAGGGGCGTCAAGAAATTCAGTGTATCCAGAATACAATGCAGGATGTGTAGCAGGAAATGAACGAGGTGGACAAGTTCAAATCATGTAAGGCCTAGTAAGCCCTGGTGAGAGGCAGGACTTCACTCTTAATTGATAGGAAACTACTCAGACATTTTGAGGGAAGGTAGGTGATGGATGTGATTTGTTTTTTTGAAAAACTCATTCTGACTTTGGGGTGAAATCTGTAGGAAGGGCAAGAGTGGAGGCAAGAGAGGTCAGTTAGGAGGTTATTGTAAGGGTCCAGCTGAAATGGTGGTAGCTTAGATTAAGGGAAGTTCTGGAGGTAGAGGAAAGTGGTCAGATTTAGTGTATATTTTAAAAGTAATGTTTGGGCCAGGTGCAGTGCCTCATGCTTATAATCCCAGCACTTTGGGAGGCTGAAACAGGCGGATCACCTGAGGTCAAGAGTTCAAGACCAGCCTGGCCAATGCGGTGAAACCTGTCTCTACTAAAAATACAAAAATTAGCCAGGTGTGCAGACACATGTCTTTAGTCCCAGCTACTCAGGAGGCTGAGGCAGGAGAATCACTTGAACCCAGGAGGCAGAGGTTGCAATGAGACAAGGTTGTGCCACTGCACTTCACCCTGGGCAATAGAGCAAGGCTCCATCTCAAAAAACAAACAAAAGTAATATTTTCAAGACTTGCTGGTGGATTCAGTTTAGATGTGAAAGAAACAAGGATAATTCCTAGATTTCTAACCTGAGCAATTTTGAGTGAATTGTGGCACCATTACAATCAATTTATACACCATTAATGTGATGGGTTTGCATCAATCAGCAAGATCATGTTGCTGAAGAGTTTAATCACGTTGTAACATTAACATGGAGTTTGTTCTATTTTTAAATCCCATTGGGAAGTTCATTGCAATTTCTTTATTCCAGAGCATAATTAATTAAAAATCTGTCTTTTTCCCCTCAGGGATTTGTGATTGAGCTGCTTCTCACATTGGAATCTGCAATTGATACTTTGGCTGAAACCATGAAGCATTATGATCTTCTTTCTGCCCTTTCTCAGTAAGAATTTAAACCAGGCAACCTAGTAGAGAACTTGAATAGCTAACTATGCATAACTATAACTTTTTAAATTCTAGTATTGTTAGTGAGCATAATATCCCCAAATCAGATGGATTACCCGTGGGGAGATGGGCCACAGACAGTGAGGGCTTGTGAAAAATCCTAGTGCTGATTTTGGCAGTGGTGTTCTTCTGATGTGCTGGTCAGAGATCTTTCCACTGCTCCACTTCATTCCTGCCACATTCAGCATCCTGTTGCTCCCCCGCCCCCGCCGCAGCCGACCTGGGAGCCTGAGGGCTCTCCCACCTTTCACATACTGTTCCTTCTCCCTGCAACTGCCTCTCTCCCCACTTTCTCTGCCTTGCAAGCCCAGAATTCACTAATCCTTCAAGTCCCATCCCAAATATTACTTCAGCTAAGCATGTCTAACTTCCTCAGGATAGTGCTAATTATTCCATCCTTTGGGTTCTCATGGTGGGTTTTTTTTTTTCCATATTTTAATAATAGCAATTAACAGGCTATAAAGTTATCCATTCACACGTCTATCCCCTCTTCCAAAAGACTTTGTCTTAACATTCTTTCCTTTTCTATATGGCTGGCAAACATAAAAAGCAGTCAGTCAAGATTTTCTTCACGAAAATTGGATGTGAGGAAGGAGGAGAAATCAAAAATAAATTTTTGAGCTTAGGTCTTTTAGAAAGAGTGTGTCATTGACAGAAATAGGGACATAAGGACCATCAAGTTTGAGGAAAAGACAAATGAAGTCAGCTTTGGACATAATGTATACCTAAATCCCACAGCTGAAAGTTATTAGTGATTACTAGAACAGAATTTTCTCAGCAAGGAGAGCCTCATCTCAACTCAAAGGAAACCGTTAGCCTCAGGAGAAAAGGTACTATTGTACATTTTGTTTGAATTTGGAGGGAAAACCGAAATTTGATTCAACAAAGTCAGATATACTGAAAAATGATTTTTCTGGTACCAATTACTATTTTTCAGTGTTTTCAGAAGTAAAATTAATATAGCAAAAGAAGTGACTGTGTATGCATTCATCTATTCTTTCTCTTTTTTTAAGAACCTCATATCCTGATCCTATAATGGGAAACAAGTATGCAGCTAACAGGAAAAGCACTGGACAACTCAATCTAAGCACAAGTCCCATTAACAGTAGCAGTTATTTGGGATGTAACAGTAATGCAAGAAGTAACTCTTTGAGATTAAGTTTAATTGGTGACCGAAGAGGTGACCGGCGGCGGAGTAACACACTGGATATAATGGATGGACGGATAAACCATAGCAGTAGTTTAGCAAGGACTAGAAGCCTTTCCTCTCTAAGAGAGAAAGGAATGTATGATGTGCAGTCCACTACTGAGCCTGCCAACTTGATGGCCACCATTTTTTGGATAGCAGCATCTTTATTAGAATCAGATTATGAATATGAATACCTCCTGGCTCTCAGGCTTCTCAACAAACTGCTTATCCATTTGCCTTTGGATAAATCAGAGAGTCGAGAGAAGATTGAAAATGTACAAAGCAAATTGAAATGGACGAATTTTCCAGGACTTCAGCAGCTCTTCCTTAAGGGTTTTACCTCAGCATCTACACAAGAAATGACCGTGCACCTCCTCAGTAAACTCATTTCTGTCTCCAAACACACATTGGTGGATCCTTCCCAACTGTCAGGTGATGTTAATATAATTGCCCCAGCACTTTGCATTTTATGTAGTGAAATGTAAACTAATCATTTGTTTTGAAATCTACTAATTTCTGCTTTTCTGCAAGTAGTCATGGTTTTTATATGTTAGGTAGCTTAAATTATTTGGTAAAAGCCAAAAAAGAATTAGAAGATCAAGTATCCCAGGATCTTCTGAAAAGAAAATGGTTTCTGTGAACCATCTAAAAAAGTACCTTTAACTTTTAAAATAATGTGCAATAAAATTGGTTATTGTTTGCTTTTTTTTTGTTTTGATAGGCTTTCCTCTTAACATCCTTTGCTTATTGCCTCACTTAATCCAGCATTTTGACAGCCCAACTCAGTTTTGCAAAGAAACAGCTAGTCGAATAGCAAAGGTAAGCAAATGTTATGCTGAAAGATAACACTACAGGGAAATTACTTTGTAGTCCATCTTAAGGGAGGGGGAAATCTCTTAAAAATCCTTTTATTGTCACTTCCCATATGAATTTTGCATTTAAATTTTTATTTTTATGCACATAAAGGAGTTTCATGGTAATGGTGTAAGTTACAACTGCTCAAATGGTAGTAAATAAAACTATTTAATTAGAGTAACACTCCTCTGAGTCTGAGTCTTTTTCTGCTCTTTTTCCCTACTTCTGCTTCTCTGTCTGTCTCATTCATTTGTTTATCCACTACCAAATATTTACTTAGCACTGGGTTAGATGCTGCAAATACAATGATAAGCAAAGTAGATAGTATACTTTATCTTGGGGAATGAAGTCAAGTAAGTAGACAGTAACCAGAGAGTCTGATTTGGTGTTTTATCAGTGGGAATACTCAAGGAGCACACAAAAGGAAAGTGTTTCTAGAAAAAGTGATGTCTAAGCTGACTTAGATCACTATTGAAGAATGGATAGGAATAACCAAAGTAACATCCCTGGACGAGAGGCAAAGCAAGCGGCGGTTTGGGGTTTCAGGTTTTCCAGGCAGAAGAAATGACAGGTGCAGAGGTTCTGAGGAAGAAGAGGGCATAATCTGTTGTAGGATTTGGAAAGTTCTCTCTCTTTTTGTTTGCCTTTTTTTCTTTTTAACACTCTTTCTCTTCATCTTCTCTCTCTACTCCCTTCATTCTTTTTTTCTTCCTTATTTGGCTCTAAAAGAACCAGATCTAAATCATACGGTTTTAGAAACAGTGACATAGCTATTTGTAAATTATTTAACATTTGTTTAAAAGTATTACAGCTCTTAATTTTAGAAGAATGTGATTTTGACATTTTATATTTTTAGTAGTCGCCTCTCAAGAATAGTAAAGAACTCTCAAACAGCCTGCCTTTTGCTTAAATATAATTCTTAACTTTTTTTGGTCAGTCATTGAGTCTAGAGGAAAACATGCTTTTCAGACTGAAAATATAAACAGTTCTAAGAAAGAGTTATGTAAATTTACAAGTAGCATACATATCACAGGACATTTGGTGAACTGGGGGAGGTGAGTGAATAGCAAGACAAGTAAGAGAATTTGGCTAAAGCACCAGGAGAAAAAAAAAAAGTTTTCTACAGAAGAGAACAAGCAAATAAAATCCCCAGAAAGAGCTTTTTATGTAAGCAATTTTTAAAAGCTGAGATTTGATTAGCAAGTAGCATAGCAAAGGGAAAAGCAAGCATGCAAGAAGCCAAATAAAACCCCCACTTTCTGTGGCCCAGGCACACTTATCTCCGGGTGCCAGCATAGTAAAGAAAATACTGGCAGCCCAGTGAATCTCATTAGCAGTAATAAGAGTAAGAACTTTTTCACTATCTTGATAAATAACATTTAATAAATAATATGAAAATATTTAATAAAATATGCTCTTAACACCATCCCCAATTAAATTCCTAAATAAATTAGATAGGAAAAGATTCTTAATATAATTATTCTAAAAGCATGTATTTTAAAAGAGCCATTATTTTAGCTAATGGAAACATCTTAGTTTCTTAAATAAAAATGGTAGTGGTAGGAAATAAGCCAAAAGTTGTCTTCTATTCTTGGTTTTTATTAAACTAATCCAATAGAACATTAAGTATCAAGAGAGGGTGAAAATTATGACTATTAGAAATATTGCCTTTTGAAAATGATTACTTGCCTAAAACCAGCTGCATGTATTTTGCATTAATAAAGTCTAATAGTCATAGAAAATTTATTAAAATAACTTTCATTTTAATATTTTAATGATACATCATAAGAAAAATTTTGTAAACAAAGATTTTTTTTCCTACATGAGGGATTAGAAAGCAAACATAAGGGGGAAAATACATATTGGTTTACTTTGGAGGTTTCAAGAAAATAAAAGGCATAAATCCCCTGAAAAGGGAAGTAGAAGCATTTCAGAGTGGCAGCTGAAAGGTGTTAGATGGCCACTGCCGGGGTAACCGAGGAGCCGGCCTCCAAGCCTGAAGGGTGTCACAGCTCCTTCAATATTGGCCTGCTGATGTCGTGACCACAGTAGGGCCATGGAAATGCCCAAATATCTTTTATGTTTTTAAGAGATCAGATATGGCCTTCTGTGATTAATAAATTGTTTTTAAGCCTGTTTTCTTCCCATTGGACAGCACACAAAGGTTCCCTCTCCATAGGCTTTTAGCAACCTGCAGGATGTGAATTAAATTGGTTCCTTAATTATTCTCTCACTTATAATCTTTGAGAGTAATTTTCTGCCATTATGTGCTCCTTCATTATGCAAATATCCCTAGTTCTACTGTTTGTGCCTTTGGAGAGCACAGAATTTCAGAATGAGGCAACACTTAGGACAAATATTTTTCTCTTTAGTGATTCATTATGGCAAAAATAGCATGCTAAAAAGGTTTGTTATAAAACACAGTCTTTTTGGATCATATTTTAACCTGGCATTTCAAAAATTCCAAAATTAAATCTGTCGCTTGTTCTGTTGTGAAATTGCACAGCATATATTCCAAGGAATTTTCTCCCTTATCAAAAAATAGATTTTTAAAAATCATTCTTTAAAAAAAAATTAAGAATATAAGAATTCTATAAGAATGTTTTATTCTTCAGGAAAGTTTTTTATGTTTTAAAGAATTTAACAAATTATGAAGTTACTAAATTATGTGATTTTTAATAATATGTTAAATTACTATATTTTGAAATGCAAATAGGAAATACCAACCAATTTTTTTTTTTTCTTTCTGGTGTCTGTTTATGGGTAAAACACTACTGCATGAAATAAGCTGCTTTTAATGATTTTATAAAATAACTTCCCAGGTACTGTGTTAATAGTCTCTGCATGGCCTTGCATAATCTTTAGTTTTGTGCCTGTTCCATTATAGTGTCCTAATGATGAATTTGAGGCCCTCCAAGCCTATTAAACATACTCTGAATTAAATTAGTGATATTTATTTAAAAGTTGAAGACGTGTATATTTAAAAGGGCAATTTCTTTACCAAATGCTGTAGGTAGTTGCAAAAATACGAACAAAACATCAGTAAGATGGAAGAATAAGTAAGGAAAAGGAAAACGAAAAGCAGAAATGACAATGAACCTAGCCCTTTATGACAGATTGGTGTGTAGGAGTAGCATGGCCCTTTTCCAGTTCTGCAGGGCTCAATTGTTCCCTGGGAGAGGCCAGGGAACAAACGGGCTAAAAAGTGCATTCGGTCAGTAAGATTCCCCCCAAACATGAGCTGGTTCAGATTCCTTAGTATTGTATCAAACAAATGTGGGAGTCAGTACATTTTGGAGTAGCCTCTAAAAGATTGGCCAAGGATCTTAGAGCTTTAGGTGACTTCCTGAAGAGTGGTTTGGGGTCCACCATTGGTGATTCTGGACTCCAAATTTTATCAGAGCCCCATTGATGTCCTTTGACTGTGTCAACACATGTTGAGGCTGTTTGCAGCTGACTGCTGTACTGAGACACCACGGACACAGCTGGAGGCTGAAGCATTTCCTCCCAGTCGAAGTACCTCAGAGCCTCCCTGAGAATTCCCTAGTCACGCCTGCCTGTGTATGCACTTGCGCACTGACCCCTCCTGGCTTTGACAAAGCAATTCGAAAATGATGTCCCATGTTCACAGAACTATACATGGTTTCTGCCAGAGACAGTTTTACAGATCTTTAGACTGAAGAAGGCCATACTATTTAATACCCACAAAGACATTTGACATATTAATCCTCTTCCTGTACCATCTCTTATTATTCTCTGAAGAATGCCTTGTGCTTTTTTCTCATTTCACTTTTCTACTGTATTGAAGTAAAATACATTAAAACCATTATACATCTAAATTAAGCAAATACATTTACCATAAAATCAAGTTCAACTTGGTGTCGTTATTTTAAGTGAATAAAATAATTTTATTTGTTTTCTAGGTTTGTGCAGAAGAAAAATGCCCAACACTTGTCAATCTGGCACACATGATGAGTTTGTACAGTACGCACACATATTCCAGAGATTGTTCTAACTGGATCAATGTTGTGTGCAGATACCTGCATGACTCCTTCTCAGATACAACATTTAATCTTGTGACTTATCTTGCAGAGGTAAATTTACCAAATATGTATATTTTTTATTTATTGTGTGTGTGTGTGTGTGTGTGTGTGTGTGTGTGTATTTTTTTAACTACTCTGTAGTATCTTTTCAAGTTGGATTTATTTGCAGAAGGAGCACCAACATTAACTGATACTCAAATTGTCCAAGAGTCAATATAGATAATAATTTTTTAAGATAAAAATATAAGTAATTCCTATCAAGTGTAAAAAGTTTTTATTAAAGGTGAGTTGTTTCCATTTCCAGTGTTTATATCCTTATTTGCTGTCCTTAAGTGACATGAAATTCAAAATAATGTACACTTTACTTAATTTAAAATGGAGAATGCATTTTTAGTGGTCCTGATTCTAGAGAATGGTTTTAATTTTTATTTCTACAAAATTAGATTTTAACTTAGAAATCTTTTCTAGAATAATAATTATACCATACAAAAGTATTTCTGCTGGAAAAGTTTTTAGTTTGATGAAACATTTGCTTCCTATCCAAACTATGATTTTGAGGCAGTGAAATATGGATAATAAAGTAGCCCTAGAATAGCATAAAAAGTTAATATTTGTTTGATGCTTAAGAAATAACTTTATGCCCGGAAAAGTAAATTACTAAATAGATAAGCACAAAGAAAAAGTCAAAAGCAAGGGATTCCTAGTCACTAAAAATGTTTGTCAGCTTATAATAAATAATGCCTACCAAATTAGTTGAAGAAATAAAACACTATGATTTAGATGAAAAGTTATGGTCTATTTCTCCTTTCTGAACCAAGGAAAAATAACAGTAATAGACATTGCCTTTTACTTTATCAGTCTCTAGATTTCTAATTCACCTAACTGTAAACTCATAGGCTAAATCTGTTTTTCAACCTCTTAAATGTAAATACTGAGTTTTTGTTAAACCTGATTAAACTAACTTTAATATTACTTTTAATATTATTTTTAGCTATTAGAAAAAGGATTGTCCAGTATGCAGCAGTCATTACTACAGATTATTTATAGTCTGTTGAGTCACATTGACCTGTCTGCAGCCCCAGCCAAGCAGTTTAATCTGGAGATCATAAAGATTATTGGCAAATATGTACAGGTAAGTGACCAAAAAACTTACATGTAACCTTGTTCATCTCAGAATGACTTACAATCACACAATATTGGAAATGCCTTAAATGTCGAAGAATAGGGAAGTGGTTCAACCATAAGTCATGTTTTTAGGATATTTACAATATGGAAAATGTTCTCAATATAAGTGACAAAAACCAGAATCTGAATTGGTATGATTTCTACTTTTCATTTTAACAATTTCTGTAATGTTCTCTAATGACTGGAAGGAATGCACATACACATTGCAGCAGTCACAACTCTGGAAATTAGGACTGTGACTCATTGGTTGTTTTTGTTTTTGTTTTTGTTTTGAGACAGAGTCTTGCCCTCTTGCCCAGGTTGGAGTGCACTGGCGCAATCTCGGCTCACTACAGTCTCCACCTTCTAGATTTAAGCGATTCTCCTGCCTCAGCTTCCCAAGTAGCTGGGATTGCAGGCATGCATCAGCACACCCAGCTAATTTTTGTATTTATAGTAGAGACAGGTTTTGCCACGTTGGCCAGGCTACTCTCAAACTCCTGAGCTCAGGTGATCTGCCTGCCTCAGCTTCCCAAAGTGCTGGGATTACAGGTGTGAGCCATCACACCTGGCCTCATTGTTCTTTCTTTCTTGACACCTTTCTTTTTTTTTAACAAGGTTCCACCGAGTGGACATACGCTGCTTTTAGAAACAGAAAACCTCTTTGAAGAGTTTGTATTTTAGAGCATTTTTATGTGCCTGATAAAAAGTCACAGATAGTTAAAAGTAGAAAATAAAACTTGATTTAAATGTACATGATGACAATTCGGTCTGGTCTTTGCTGAATTTCACCTATGAGCTGTCAGTTAAGAAAGGCATTGCTCAGCCGGGCATGGTGGCTCAAGCCTGTAATCCCTGCACTTTGGGAGGCTGAGGCGGGTGGATCACAAGGTCGAGAGATCGAGACCATCCTGGTCAACATGGTGAAACCCTGTCTCTACTAAAAATACAAAAAATTAGCTGGGCATGGTGGCACGTGCCTGTAATCCCAGCTACTCAAGAGGCTGAGGCAGGAGAATTGCCTGAACCCAGGAGGCGGAGGTTGCAGTGAGCCGAGATCGTGCCGTTGCACTCCAGCCTGGGTAACAAGAGCGAAACTCCGTCTCAAAAAAAAAAAAAAAAAGAAAGGCAGTGCTGAGCAGATCAATAGAGTGGATACAACTCATCAAAGAGAACAAGCTCATTAACACCCTTAATAGATTAATATGTTGTGTTTTTACTCCAATTATGTTTTCATTCACTAGAGCAGAACGTATAAAGGGAAATACTTAGCTGGCAAGGAATTTATTCTAGTTCATATCTGAAAGTAATAAAACTGTAGTAAAATGTGTTCAGTGATTCAGTTATGTAATCCAAATTACCTCTTACATTCCCTTGAAAATCAGTGATTGCAGGTATCCAAAAAATGGAAGATTTTCTGGTTGGCCCTATTTATCTTCTCTCTTACCCCTCAATGAGTGAAGCTTTACTAGACAGCAATTATATCTCTTTCTAAAGCACATTTCTCTTTTCTTCTTAAACCTTAAAAAAAAACTTAACAAATATGTGCTATGTTTCACATAGAAACAGATACCACGTTGAATTTACTACCTTATGAACCATAGGTACATTTCTTATCTTTAGAACCACAAGCTCAACTTGCCAGTGGACAAGCAGGTAACCAGAGGGAGCATAGATCTGTGGCTATGTGAACTGCACACTCCCCATCTCAAAGGAGCCACACAAGTTAGCTTCCCCTGGTGGTTTTCATGTTAGCATATGGGTCCAGTGTGGCCAGACTTCTCATTTTTAGAGAAGCTGGAAATCTACATTTTTCTGTAAAATCTCCTGATTTTAAAATGCTGACTCAATTTTTTTCCAGATTTCTTTGTAAATGTATGAATCAAGATCATATTTAGCTGATGGCTCGTCACAGCTGCTGGCTTGTGCTTTACTAAACATCTAAATATTTCACACAGTTGAATTATTGATAATCCTTTACATTTAAACACAATCAACAATATAATGTATGAAAATATTCCTAAAGTTTAGCATTTCATGATGCCCAGAGATTGTAATTATTTCTGTCAGAAAAAAAAAAATGATGATTATTTCTACTAGTTTATGATTTTGTTACATGTAAACTTTTTTTTTTTTTTTTTTTTTTGAGAACAGAGTCTCATTCTGTTGCCCAGGCTGAAGTGCAATGGTGCGATCTCGGCTCACTGCATCCTTTGCATCCTAGGTCCAAGCAGTTGTCTTGCCTCACCCTCCCAAGTAGCTGGGATTAGAGGCATGTGCCACCATGCCTGGATAATTTTTGTAGAGATGTTGGCCAGGCCAGTCTCAAACTCTGACCTCAAGTGATCTGCCCACACCGGCCTCCCAAAGTGCTGGGATCTGTTCCCAGCCTTTAAATTACTTTTTACAGTGCTGTTCTTAAAATGTCACAGGGTCATGCAGACCTTTTTATCATCAAATATTTTGTGTTTTGAGTGTCTTCATAGCAAGATGTTATGAACTCAGTTAGCCCAGTTTTGCCAAAGATTTTTTACTTCCTTTTTTGGTGTTTTAATGGTACTTTTCTTTCCTCAGATATCAGCTGTGAAAGAATATGTATAATATAATACAAGGTTGAGATGTGATTTTTGGTACCATAAATAAGAAGTAGTTTTTTCTGTATATTCTTTTCAATGGGTGGTAAAAGAAAGATACTATAAATTCTTTATTAAATATTGACTCTTCTCTACATATACATCTATCTCATAAATCATTCCTAAATTATGTTGGTAGGAATATACAAACTAAGACAAACAGAAGAAGATTTTTTTGAAAAGCCAAAATATGTAGGGAAAAAAACCTCGCCTTATACAACTCAGTAATCCCTGAGAACATCACTTTAGCATGGTATTTACACTCAGTATTTGGGGCCTGGGCCATCAAGAAAAAAAGTTCTAAGTATATTTTAGTATTTTAATATTTTTATGTCTAAAAAGGCAAGTGTTTATTTTAAAAAATTGTATCTGCAAAGACTTAAAATACTTAATTTTAGAGTTTCAAAGCTATAAACTTTATTCACCTAAAAGTTGACGTATATACAAATCTTTTGTTTACCACTACTGCCAAATTACTTTGTCAGTCTGTCCAAATTAATGATAATTACAAAGCACTTATTAGGAGAAAAGCAAGAGATTTGAGTTGGGTAGCATTATTACACATACGGTGTCTGATAAATCTAACAGTACAAAAAATAACTTGTGTTTGCTTTCCTTTTGTAACTCAGACCTTTCGTTAAGGATCTTAAAAATGAATAATTTTTACAAGTATTTTTGTAGAAATAATATTTTCATGATGTACAGTAAATTTTTGTTCTTAGTTGAATGTGCATTTGTAATTTTTATGTGTCAACTATTTTTTAAACCAGAGTCCTTACTGGAAGGAAGCCCTTAACATATTAAAGCTGGTGGTGTCACGCTCTGCAAGTCTCGTCGTACCCAGTGATATCCCCAAGACCTATGGAGGAGATATAGGTTCTCCTGAAATATCCTTCACTAAAATTTTTAATAATGTTTCTAAGGAGTTGCCTGGGAAGACCTTAGATTTTCATTTTGATATATCTGAGGTAAGATACTCAGGAATGATGAAGATACTCTACTAGGAATTTTCATTGGTTTATTTATTCATTCTTTCATTCAACAAACATTGATTGAGCTCATACCCAGTGTTAGAAAGCCAGGGTGGGGTTGTGGTGAAGGCCTGCTGTCAGAAAGCTTACTGTCTGTTGGGGAAACAGACTGTACATTCCCCATCTAAAAGGTACATCACAACTTAGCTTTCCAGCGGTGTTTAGCCTAGCAACTAAACATTGTGATCAGCGCTTGGCTGGAGTAAATTAAAAGTCCTAGGGGAATATGTAGCATCTGTCTAAAGGAGTGGTTTCAGAAAGAAGCCAACATCTGAGCTGAGTGTTGAAAAAACAAGTAATCCTAGACCAGGCATATATGGCTGTTTGGGGAGGGGAGGTTAAATGCAAAGAAATGGAGAACGTGTGAATGAAGGCTTGTTAAGTGTGAGAAAGCATTACAAGGTATGCTGTACTAGTTGGAAGTGTCCAGAATTCAAAAAAAATGCAGGTAGAGTGTGATGAGAGATGAGGCTGAAGGCATAGGAAGGGGCAAGATCATGGGGCTCTTGCATTCCATAGTAACAAGCTGGTTTTGTCTAAATCAGTAGGAGCTCTTAAAGGATTTTTAGTTGGCATATTAGGGTCTGCATTTTAGAGGGATCACTCTAGTCATAGGATAGAAAATAGAGCAGGGAGGGGAAGAGAGCAATTGTGAAGGAATCAGAAGAATTTGGGCAAAAGATAATGTGGGACAGTCCCAAGAGAATTGCAGAGGTAATGAAGAAGGAAGAGAGATGGTTTACAAGAAGACCGAGGAAGTAACTGATGGGATTTAACGGGAAAGTGGGGAAGAGGTATCCAAGTTTGATGAATGGCTTGACAGGTAGATGCATGTTACACCATTCAGAGAGTGGGAATGCAGGAACAGATCTTACAGCAAGGAAGGAGAGGGCAATGAGTTCCGTTTTGGACATGTTGACTCAGAAGTGTTCAAGAACCATACTAAAGGAGGTGCCTGGTGGTCAATTAAATTTGGGGATCTGAAGTTTTAGAGGAAAACTTGGGTGGATGTAACAAATTAAGGGTTTTGGTGTTGTATAAGTGGGTGGCTGAAACCATGGAAGGATTACTAAAAAGAACACAAGGCTGCAATGAAAGGAAACCTGAGAAGCCATATATTTTAGGGCTAGACAGAGGCAGGGCCCACCAGTCTGGAAGGAACCCTGGACCCTGGCTATGCTGCATATTAATACAAATCTCATTTAAAGATTTCTCATCCTTGCTGAGAGTACAATTTATTTTCCCCCTCTGGCACCTGAGCCCACTCTTGGTGCCTTGGTGCTATTAAAACGGTCTTTCAGAAGCCAAGGGAGGAACTTTTCAAGAAGAAAGTTACTGATCAAGTATTGTAATGTTGAGAAAAATTAAAAATTGAAGCTCTACTTACTTTTTTGTTGATTAGAATTATATAGATAAAAAATGTTCTATTGCAGTTTAATCTTGGCATTAGAATTTATCCTAAACTTAATTTTTTTAGATAGAAAGTATATGTGTTACTAATGTTTTAGTTAATAACATCTGAGAATTTCTAAGAAGGTGTATGTATAATAGCATGGCAATATGATAGAGAAGATTGGCTTTCCTTTTCCTTCTGATTCAGAAATCAATTGTGTAATTTAATTGTGTTATTTGAAGCAGTGATGCAAATTCTCAAAACATTTTATATACTTAATTTTTATATACTTAATTGGTTTCATCACTACCTGCCATGCATAAGTACTGGAGATATACTGAAGGTATAGAGGCGATTGCACATGGTCTGAAGGATTCATGTGTGGTAGGGAAGTCAGGCACATAAACAGTTTACAGTCAGCATGTTAAGTGTCCAAGTTTGATTACCATTACCACAGAGGTGGTGGTGGTAGAAGAGGAGGCCTCCTTAGAAGTCTGGAGTCATCATTAAAAGATGATTAGAAGTTTATTTAGTGGATATTCCATGCAATGGGGGCAACATAGGCTAAAACATAGTTCTGTAAAAGATCAGGGTATGTTAGGAAAACAAGAGCAAGCTCAGGTTTGCTGGTGTGTGAAGTTCAGGAAGGGGGAAGTAGTCATAGTTGAGGCGAGGGAGAGAAGGAAGATCAGTTGAGCATAAAGGGATTCATATGACATGCAGATGAGTTTGAATTTTATTTTCAAATGCAAATTTAAAACACTTTACAAAGTCAAATATAAATGAATTTTTGATTATCATAGAATTTTTACTGACATGAATTTTGGAAGTATTACACATCAGAGTTGTAGTAAGAAGCTACATAGAAATGTTCCCTTTTGTTACTTATCTTCAGTATTTGTTAAACCACATTGTTGAAGCATACTTAACAATATGCATTGAAAAAGTGCCCAAATTTAACAGATATTAAGTCTGAGTGGTAAGAAAACAGATGATTTTATATTTAAAATGTAAATCTTTTTTTATGTTTTCTGAGTTTGGGGCATATTTTATAATCATCGTGGGAGAAGGTGGAGCTGGTGGTTTTTAAAGAATGCGGATTATATTTAAAATAGAAGCAAGCAGGCTGGGCGCGGTGGCTCACGCCTGTAATCCCAGCACTTTGGGAGGCCGAGGCAGGTGGATCACGAGGTCAAGAGATCAAGACCATCCTGGTCAACAAGGTGAAACCTCGTCTCTACTAAAAATACAAAAAGTTAGCTGGGCATGGTGGTGCGTGCCTGTAATCCCAGCTACTCAGGAGGCTGAGGCAGGAGAATTGCCTGAACCCAGGAGGCGGAGGTTGCGGTGAGCCGAGATCGCGCCATTGCACTCCAGCCTGGGTAACAAGAGCGAAACTCCGTCTCAAAAAAAAATAAAAAATAAAAAATTAAAAATTAAAAAAAAAAAAAAATAGAAGCAAGCTTTCTGATAATCTCAGATACAAAGTTATTTCCAGTAAAGCCTCTTGATTAAAAAATATATATCATTACCTTTGATCTTTGTTAACATCCACCTCATACAAAGTAATTTCTCTCCTCATGTTGTTTTTTGTTTGTAAAAACTATTATAGGTGCACTATTAACCCTGTTACATTTCTTTTATGTTGAAATATTGGAGCCAAACACTGGGATTTTGTTTTTGTGTAGACACCAATTATTGGAAACAAATATGGTGATCAGCACAGTGCGGCTGGAAGAGATGGGAAACCAAAAGTTATTGCTGTCACTAGAAGTACTTCCTCAACCTCTTCTGGTTCTAATTCTAATGCCTTGGTTCCTGTTAGTTGGAAAAGGCCACAGTTATCCCAGGTACATAAGGATATCAAATCAGAATATTCGTAGAAGAATCATTTTTGTTACATGTTATGAAAATTTGAGAATTTGTCTTCTTTTATCAGTAGTCCTAACATTTTAATTTTTTGTTTTTTTCTTTAGCGAAGAACAAGAGAAAAGCTAATGAATGTGCTTTCTCTCTGTGGTCCAGAATCTGGCCTCCCAAAGAATCCATCAGTGAGTAATCATAAAGGCCTGTGTTAAGGTCTCAAAGATCATGTTATTCCATGAAGAAATGATGTCTCCTTGCTTGCCTTTTTTAATTTACCTTACTTAATGGTATTAACTCAGAATGAAAAAAAAAAAAAATCTTGTCTCTTGTGACATCTGACAGCCATGCTAACTAGGTGTTCAACTAGTTAAACATGAAGACCAAATTTAAGCTCCGAATTCATTCAAGAATTAGGCCTTCAGTGGCTCTTGGGGTGCTGGTATCTCATATGCAGAGTGACAAATCTGATGGACTTTTTTTTTTTTGTCGGTCATCAGGTTGTATTTTCTTCCAGTGAAGATCTGGAAGTCGGGGACCAACAGACTAGCCTAATTTCTACAACAGAAGACATAATTCAAGAGGAAGAAGTAGCTGTGGAAGATAACAGCAGTGAACAACAGTTCGGTGTTTTTAAGGATTTTGACTTTTTAGATGTTGAACTGGAAGATGCAGAGGTAAGGATGTAGGCTTTCTGTGCTAATATTTATAGAAGAGTTGTATGAGAATTAAGGATTTGGTCACAGGATCTTTCCTTATTGTGGTCAGTGTAAGGTCAACAAGGTAAATATCTTAATTAGGAACTAAATTTGATTACTACAATTAGTCAATAGCAGACTAAGTCTGAGAGAAAAGGAACATTCAATTTTTCATCTTTATCTTTAAAAATATAAAATTAAAAAATGGATTTCTTCACAATTATTTTCAGGGTATGCTTAGACTTAAATGTTTTGCATGATCTGTTTTTACAAATTAATATGCAGCCAAGTGGTAAAAAATTATATTAAAATTGATTAAGCACAACTTTAAAGAGAGTTGCACTTACCACTAAATTGGTATCACAAGGGGTTTGGCTTTCTAGATCTCCCTTTTGGCAAATGAGGGAGTCTTTCTATGACATTCCAAATCACTTTCTTCTTTATGATGTAGGTAGCTTTCAAATGCCTGGCTTCATTTAATACTCAAAGGGTTTCTCCTCCAAATTGATTTAGTCTGGATTATATTATATTGGTAGTTATGTCAATTTAGATGCTTCCTAAATGGAAGTTAAAACTCAAAAAGTAGATTTATTAGCCCACAAAACTGAGCTAGTCCAGAGTTAGAGCTTATATTTAGATATGGCTCAGTGAAGTCTGTGGCTGTCTCTCTGCAGTTTTCCAGGCTCTGTCCTTCTCTGCAAGTCAGCTTGACCTCAGACAGCAGCAAAACAGTCATCATTGCTGGGTAGTCTTATTCCCACACACAGCAATATTTGGAGGAAGTGAGGGTCACTTCCAGAAATGTTCTTAGAAAAGTAAAGAAGTTGCTTTCCAAAATGCTCTTAGCAGACTTCTTGTCACATCTCATTGGCCCAAGTTAGGACACATGCTACTTTCTTAAACAATCACTGTGGTAAATAGAACAGGATTATCCTGGTTGTCTTAGGCTATTTAGGGATCCATTCCTGTAGCTGAGCTCAGTTCCCCAAACCGCAGTCTCTTAAACTTGGAAAGTTTGTATCAAATAGGTTTAAAATATATATATATTTTAAAATTGCTACAAATATCTGTATGCAAGAAGACCAAAATGCCTTAATACCAAGTATCTCTATATCATATCTTGATGTATCTTTTTCTAAAGAGTCAAAACTCATTCATATAGCTCCTATACATTCAATTTTTTTCATATATATATACAACTTATATACATGCACAGCTCATATATATTCAACTCTCATATACATATACAACTCATACATTCATCAACTCTCATATACATACATGTATACAACTCATAGACATATACAACTCAATACAGCTCATATACATTCATCAACTCTCATGTACACATACAACTCATACACATCTCATACACTTTAATCAACTCTTCCTGTAGGGATGTTTCCTTTGGCTTTAATAGGTGAGTTAGACGAAAGAAATGTAGTACACTCTCCCATATCACACTGTTCATTGTCCATGAAAGACCAGTTTAGGGAAGTGAGGTTCCCTCTCCCCACCATGCTTCAGTGCCCCCTGCAGATGTGAGGATGTGACCATGTTGCCTCCAAGTAATACAAATGCCTCATGTCAGCTTAGATGCTGTATAGGTTTCTATAGAATACTCTACCATTTACATTTTCCCAAAGACACAATTGTATAGGTTCCTAGGAACTCAAGAACAAGTATTATTCAGCACCTTGCAGGGCAGTGCTTTTAAACCTTTTTTTGATACTAATCCACAGTTAATATATTTTATATCACATCCAATTATATATATACCTTTAAAAATAAAGGTTTCAAGAATATGCATCCAAACTCTGTGCTATGCTTACTGATATTTTCTGTTCTATTCCTTTTCATTTTCTTTTTTCCAAAAAGTGTAAGTCACCACCCTAAAATTAGTTTCACACTTATCATTTGAAAAATGATATTGCAGGAAATAGGACAGACTTGCACAACCAGGTAACAGAGTGGAATGGGCTGAAGAGACCTGCTGCCTACCAAAGGCCAGGAGTGGCTTCTAAACTCTTGGGTAGTTCTTTGCTTTTTTCAGCCCAGAATTTAAATTTCTGTAGGCAGGCTCTTGATATTTTTGTACTGGTAAGATTATTTTTCTTTTTGTTTGCCTTTTTTTGTTGTTGTTTAAAGAGCACTGTAAATGCTTTCAAGTTCATTCAGTGCTTCAAAATGTCAGTGGTAATGAACATGGCTTTTAATAGAACCTTAGTCAGAATGGATTAAGGATGTTCATTCTAGTTCTGTCTTGAATTCAAGTCATAGTAATCAGGGGTGGGATGGAGCATGCTAATTTATCCCTCATAATTAGGCCAAATCAGTGATACAGATTTTCTAAAACTTGGATATAGTCTTGTTTAAAATATGGTGACAGGAAATACTTGATTGCTGCAAAACAAACTTAACCACTAATGAAAATTATAATAAAATATCTCCTCACTTTGAAAGCCCACAGTGCATATTCATTCATTCACCAAATACATATTGAGGGCTGCTGCCATTATGTATTTTGATACATAATAATATTTGAAATGACATGTTCTAGGAAGGTGATTTTCAAACTCTGACCTGCAGGGCCCTAGGGCTTCTAAGATACCTTCAGAAACAGCAGGGACAGATCCAAAGACCCAATGGGCCAAGCTCCTGGACACCTTCAACCAGAGCAGCTCTGGTTTTCTCAGTTTTGCACAGTAGACTTCCATCTAAAATTTTATTTAAAATAAGTATTCTGAGGCCGGGCGCGGTGGCTCAAGCCTGTAATCCCAGCACTTTGGGAGGCCGAGGCGGGTGGATCACGAGGTCAAGAGATCGAGACCATCCTAGTCAACACGGTGAAACCCCGTCTCTAATAAAAATACAAAAAAAATTAGCTGGGCATGGTGGCACGTGCCTGTAATCCCAGCTACTCAGGAGGCTGAGGCAGGAGAATTGCCTGAACCCAGGTGGCGGAGGTTGCGGTGAGCCGAGATCGCACCATTGCACTCCAGCCTGGGTAACAAGAGCAAAACTCCGTCTCAAAAAAAAAAAAAAAAAAGTATTCTTCTGCTTCAAAAACAAAAACAAAGATTTGAAAACTTCTAATCTGGACAATTCCTGTGTGAAGGGATACAGAAAAAACCATCATATTTTGCTAGCCAACTCAATATGGTTTGTCATATCAAAGCCTAAGAAAAATTATAAGGATTATATCCTTACAAAAGGAGGAGCAGCTTAAAATAACAGAAACGTAACTTATATAAATCCTTAAGAGAAATTGAAATTTGTCTTATTTCCTCTTGACCTTTTGAAATTGGCAACAGTTAATGTTTTGATGGCTGTGATCTTGATTTTAAATTATATTTTATAGTAAAAAATGACCATTGAATTTAGCCAGAGCTACCCTACTAACTAAAATAATTGTGACCTTGTATGTTGTCAACTGCATGTGGGTTTTCGAAGTCAGTTTTTGCATTGTACTAAGTATTAAACCTTTGTAAATCTTGAAGATTTTCTTAAAGTTTGTGTTACCAAAGTGTATCATAGAAATGTTGTTTTAAGTGTCTGTCTCTGACTTTTTCACAACATATTTTGCATAAAAAAAGGTTTGAATCATATGTTGACTTTCTGCACAAAGCTTAATCCAGAGCTTGAATCAGTCTTTGGGTTTGAGAAATCACAAAGAGTTTTCCCCGAAAGTGTAGCGTATATTTAAATGTTTGTCTTCGTTTTTTTCTAATTCTGTGTGTTTTCCTTTTTGCTAACCAGGAGCTGCAGGTAAGTTGCAGCCTGGTGTTGTGGGTTGTTTATTTGTTGTCATCTGTGATGTATTTGTCTTCTTTGTGGTCTCATTCATGTTTGTGTATTAGAATAGAAATGGCTTAGATAGTAGATTTAATTGGTCCCCAGTAATACAAGATAGAAAGTCAAGAAAATTATTTAGTTAAAACAGGTTGTCAACCAAATAATTGTGATCTTTTTAAATATCAATATTTAATGGTGTGTTAACAGTTTAAAGAAATTGAAGGGCTGATTGAAACTCTGCTTTTAATAATGCATTAAGTATTTTTCATCTTGGTATATGTTTTCCTGGTATAGTACATTTAGTACATTTAGAAGCATGTATCTGAGATTTTAGAAATCGTGTCTTGCTTTTCCAGGGTGAAAGTATGGACAATTTCAACTGGGGAGTCCGCAGGCGCTCACTGGACAGTATTGACAAAGGGGACACTCCATCCCTCCAGGAGTACCAGTGCTCTAGTAGCACCCCCAGCCTGAACCTCACCAACCAGGAGGATACAGATGAGTCCTCGGAAGAAGAAGCACTTACAGCAAGCCAGATACTCTCACGCACACAAATGGTATACAGTTCCCTTCTCCTACAGTGACAGTTGCTCTCATTTTCCTCTTAACTTCCAACTTTGTAATTATTGTTTCTTGATTTTCCAGTTTTAATCTTAGCGTAGGTGAAATGCACACACTGAAATGAATCTACAAGATTGCAGCAGTGATGGAGTACCATGTTGTTACTCCTGACAGCACTAAAGGCACTAAACTTATTAGGTTGTTACTGCACACCTATTAGATGCTAAGACGTAACTTCACAATGAGTTGTTTGGAGCCCTATTAGAGGCCTTCAATGATAATATATTTCCAGTATCACTATGCTACTAACACCATTTAATTCACCACCTGCTTTTCTTTTCTTTTTCTTTTTCTTTTTCTGAGACAGAGTCTTACTCTGTCGCCAGGCTGGAGTGCAGTGGCACAATCTTGGCTCACTGCAACCTCTGCCTCCTGGATTCAAGTGATTACCCTGCCTCAGCCTCTCAAGTAGCTGGGACTACAGGCAAGCACCACCACAACTGGCTAATATTTTGTATTTTAGTAGAGATGGGTTTTCACCATGCTGGCCAGGTTGGTCTCGATCTCTTGACCTCACACCACCCATTTTTCTTTCCTAGTTAGTGTAGTATAGAAAGACAGAGCACAACTTTGGTCCCTTTCAAGATCAAGTAAAGAGTGAGTAGAAAATGAAAGCTGTAAGAGTAGCCTGTTATTTCAGAAGAGTCAGCGTGCACGAAAGCCAGTAGTAGGGCTAGAACTTGAAGATGGCACTGTAAAGGAGAAGGCACGAGGAGAAGCTGCCCTGGTACATGTGATAAGAGAATGACCAGTGGAAAACCAGGCACCAGCTATGGTTACACAGCTCTTATATGAATGCCTCCTTTTTTTATTCTTTAGGGATAGGGTCTCAACACCATCACCCAGGCTGGAGTGCAGTGGCACAACCATAGCTCACTGTATTCTTAAACCCCAGGGCTCAAGTGATCCTCCTGCCTCAGCTTCTCAAGTAGCTAGGACTACAGGTGCACACCATGTATGCACAGCTAATTTTTTTAATTTTTTGTAGAGATGAGATCTTGCTATGTTGCCCAGGTTAGTCTTGAACTTCTGACCTCAAGTGGTTCTCCCGCCTCAGCCTCCCTAAGCGGCGGTATCACGGGCATGAGCCGCTGCACTCAGCCACCTGCCTTTAATTTAGATGCATTTGCTCTAGTCAAGTGCTGGCAATGATGTTGAATGGTGGGGCCTGAGCCGCATTAGGCAAAATCTAAAGTGGTCGCTTTGTGGTTGGCATCCAGTCTTCTCTCCTGTTTTTACATCTCATTGGTGCCCCAGTTTGTCTTTCAACTAACTGTCTCTCTCCCATTTAAGTGTTCATTGATGAACTGCTGCTGCTAACAGCAGCTATGTTACCACTTACTGTCTATGATGCACTTGGTTCAAGGTGTTTTACGTGTATTAGTCACCATAACTCTCCTCCCCACACACAAGGCAAGTATGGTTATCGCAGTTCTGCATATTACATGACTTATCCCAGGACACACAGCTAGTAAGTACATTTGAATCAACTGGTCTATCTCTAGTACCCATTCACTTAACCGTGCCACATAAAGCTTGGTCCTCCATGAATAAATTTGCATTCAGCTCCAATGTGAATTTTAGTTCAAGGTTAACATAGTTACATAGAGCTCTTCCACTTTGGTAGTTTTTGTTTAGCAAAATTTAGCCTTTATTACTGCATACTTAGTTCTACCGAGGGGTCAGCCGTTTACCCTAACAACACCCATTCTAGTATAGACTGGAAAGAAAGAAAGATGATTTTAGGAAATCTCAGAAGCTCTTTATAACAAAGCCCCTAACGTATTTTATGACAGAGAATGTTTCTTGTGGCTCTTGTGACAATCACTGACTCATAAATGAATTCCTCATTTTACTGTTTCTCTTTTTAGTTAAACAGTGATTCTGCTGCTGACGAAACCATGCCAGACCATCCTGACTTACTTCTCCAGTCTCAAGATTCCACTGGCAGCATCACAACAGAAGTGCTTCAAATCAGGGATGAGACCCCAACTTTGGAGGCTTCTCTAGATAATGCTAGCAGCCAGCTGCCTGAGGTGGGGAGAAATGGGGGCTGGTGCATGGCCAATCTGGGTTCTTTTTAGCACTCTTTTATAGCTCCTGCTTTTCTTTCAAAAGAGTTTTGAAATTGGTTTCCAGTATTTCTAACCTGTTGAGTTATTTTAAATGACATAGTGAAATCTGATTTTTTTCATAAGTTGATAGATTAAGGAAATAACCTACAGGTTAAAAATAATCTTGAGTGTTTTTAATGAGCATTTTGCATTGCAGAACGTGATGAGGTCTATGTACTGACGCTTCTGGGGTTGGTGAGCATCATCTATTGTGCTGTATTTTCTTAGAAGGACCGCTTTGGTTTTTAATTCTCTTTTTGCTTTGTGTTGGGTTTATGTGATTGGTGCTGTGATTGGGATTAAAACCTCAGGCCAGCTGTGTTAGCAGTTGTTAATTGAAATCATTTAAAAAGACTTTGGAACCACTAGTATTAGGTTTTTTGGAAAGGCCTGTGAGAAGTAAGCCAGAGTTGAAGCTAATGACTGACCAAAATAAGTAAGTATTAGTTTTTTTTTTTTTAAAGATTATTATAGTTTTTAAAAATGTAATTGCTATAGTGCTGTCATATGTGCTTTTTTTATTCCTTGGTAAGTACTAGGAAATGCTGTATTTTTTACCCTGTTCATCAAATTAATTTAGTTACTAGATCTAATCAAGTTACCAGATCTTGTTATTTTTGTAAGGTGATAAAAAACAGACCTGTTAGGCTGACCTTGTACATACTTGAACTTTAACAGTAAGCAGACATATTTTGAAATGAAGGCATTTTGGCTTCCTTATTAGCAAGCCATCTTTGAAATCCTCATTACTAATATGGCTAAGGTTTAGATAATTCAACAAATAATTTATTGTGGTTTCAGTAGATGCCAGGCATTCAGCTAGATGCTTCAAAGAAGAATAGGGCATGGATGGGCCTGTTCTCTTGCTGTCTATTAGGAAGACAGAGAAGGCTTTAAAATACATTTCAGTATGGAAAATTCAGTAATATGTTCAAGGCTTTACAAAAACTGAGGAAAGTAATCAGCTGCGCACTGGGGGTGATGGTAAGAAAGGGCAGGTTTCATGGCAGCTGGGACATTCCAGGCAGAGGGATACAGTGTGGAAAGGGATGACAGTGTGAAATAGCATGGTGTGTCCAGCTGCAAGCAGGAAATTCAGTATTTCCAGAGAATAAAATGGAAGAGCAGTAGGAGCGATGAATAGGGTCTAAGACAGGAAAGGTTCTGTGTGCCACACTAAAGACTCAGACTTTATCTTGAGATAATAGACATTTTTATTCTTTCAAGAGATCCCTGTTAAGTAATAAGCACTGTACCGGATACCAAGATGGAAGCACACAGCATGCGATCATTCATTTATGTAACCAGTATTTACGGAGCATCCACATCATGCCAGGCACTAGGCTAGGCACGGGGCACATGGCAGCTGTGACACAGACAAAGGCCTCTGGTGTTAGGCAGCTTCATTCTAGTAGGAGAGACAGATAATCAGGTAAAACAAAATATAAATAATATGTCAGGAAGTGCTTAATTCATCATACTAAGAAAATCTAACAGTAATGTGGACTTGAGTAAAGGAGAAAGTTAGGGGTAGCATTTAAGGTAAAACCTAAAGAAGCAGCTCACCCCTTGACGATTTGGAGAGAGAAGGTTCCAGGCAGAGGAAGCAGCTGTTAAAAAGGCCCTGATATATATGAAGGTGAGACTGGAACGCAGTGAACAAGGAGAGGGGTGGGCCGAGGCGCTGCCACGACACATGTCACAGGCTATGCAGCAGGTAACCATCGAAGAACATGATCTGATTATTTTTTAAAACCTTGGCCTTTCTTGTCGAAAATGGAGAGTAGGTTCTAGTCCCTGACACATAGAGCTTACAGTGAGGGATCATCACAGGAGGGCTGCGGTCTCATTGTGTCAGTGAGGTCTCTAAGACAGGGGCGTGGAGAGTAGGTTGGAGATGAAGGAGCTAAGCTGGAAGAATGTTAGCAAGAAGTAAGGAGGGCCTGACTAAGAGTGCACAAACGTGAGAAACGTTTACAAGAGAGAACTGACAGCATTTAGAGATGCATTTTAAGTAGACTCTATTCCTTTCAGTTGCTGGGAGGTTTATTAGTTATTAAGCCAAACTACAGTGCCTAGTTTGGATCACACCATACATCATAACACCGGTGGATAAGAATGAAAGGAATATTTTGAAAGCATAGTATTTTCATTTAGAAACAGTTCTACTCATATTAAAACTATCACCAGAGGAATGGCTATCCACAGGGAATATGACAGCCTTATATCTGTTGGATGTATTGGCCTAATTTTTCTCTGTTTTGCCAAATGGTGTCAAATGACCCAAAATTGCTTCTTGTACCAAAAAAAGAGAAAAGCACTAAGATATTGAAATAAAACCATAATTATTTTTAAAGCAATTTCTTAAGACAAAGAATATAATTTTAATGGGTAAAATATTTTGTGAATTAAAGGAATAAATCCACTCCTAAAAATATTTATTAGAATTTCTTCCCTTAAATCATGTTAATATTGGAAAGATAAAACGGAGTAGGCGAAAGCATTTCATGCCATGAAAAACGTTAGAGTTGGTTGTCCCTTCCTTCTCTGTAATATACAGACTTTACACTCTGATCTCTAGAAGGGATTAAGTTCTTCACTCATATTTACTCACGAATGGTTTCTTTTATTATTTATGATAGCTTGGAATCCAAGTCATGGATGACAAGTTATTCCTTGGAGGAAAGAAATCTTTGTAACAAAGCATATATGCATGTATCATTGTCTAATAAGGCAAAGTACAAGAAAATTTGATTCTCATAATCTACATATAAACAATGGAATCCATTCCATCAGCCCCGAAAGCACTTTCTTCATGACATGTAGGCATTACTAGAAAATTTCATTGGAGATAAAGTATGATTTTGAAATTATTATTCAAGAAAAATGACAATACACTGCAGGTGTGAACAAGTGAAAAGTGAGGGCATTGAACTAAATTTGGGTTGAGATAACATAGTATGTTCATGTTGGTGTAGAAGGAAAAAGTCATGACAGTAAATATTCTAGGTATAAGAGGTGGGCAGATCCCCTGAGGTCAGGAGTTCGAGACCAGCCTGGCCAACATGGTGAAATCCCTTCTCTACTAAAACTACAAAAATTAGCCAGGTTTGGTGGTGCATTCCTATAGTCCCAGCTATTCAAGAGGCTGAGGCAGGAGAATCGCTTGAACCCGGGAGGTTGAGGTTGCAGTGAGCCAAGATGGTGCGACTGCACTCCAGCCTGGGACAGACAGAGACTCCCTCTCAAAAAATAAACTTAAAATTTTTTTTTTTTTAAATTCTAGGTATAGAAGTGTCTCTAGCACTGTCACATAAATTATCTTTCCAAATAGCCAAATGTTTAGAAAATTCATCTGGAAACCTTAGAGGATATTGAACATAAGCTGGTAGAAGAATTAAGAAATAATTCTACTATATTATATTTAATGCTAAAGAAAAGAGTTTGCTGCTTTCCCTGCTTAACTAAATCCAGACCAGTGTTCCCTTATACACTTGGCATTTTCATGGCGTATTTCTGGGCCTTTGATATCTTCTAATCACTTTGCCTGAAATACCATCCCTTCCTCATGTTTGTCAAAGCCCATCACACGCTGTTTCCTCCAAGGAGACTCACCCCAGTTGCCTCAACCAGATGTGAGCTTTGCCATCATTGAGTACCAGCACTCATTTGTATGTTAACTGATTTACTGTACATTTATAATACGCTGGTGTATGTTATTGTCATTCACTTATTAGCCTTAACCTTGTTATTAGATTATAAGAATAAAGGAAGGCCCAGGCTAGTCTAGGGTCATAGGCTCAGACTTTTTCTTACTTTTCTTATTTTGGAAAGAAAATTCTATTTTTATCCATAAAAAAGAGATAAGAAACGACTGTACAACTGAGAAGTAACTCGGGTCCAAATACTCAAAAGCAGCTGATCTTTATTCTGAAAACTGTAACCATTAGTACATATTTTCAAATTGATTAAACTAATACCCATGTAAACTAAAAACTAGTGTTGATACCATCGCCATATGCGCTTTGAAAGTGTTTTTCTTTTTGAATAGCGTCAGCTCATTTATTCAACCAATATATATCTCTTGAGCCTCTACTACTTGTCTGTCACATAGCAACATTATTTCAGTATCATTACAATGGATAGAAAGGGCAAACCACTAGTATACTTTGTAACACATATTTTCATTACTGTCTACTTCAAATGAGGAGAATATAGTCTCTTTTCTGGTAGTGAGCTTGTGATATGTTTAATTTTTAAAAGTATAATTATCTAAAATCTCCTAATGTCTTCTGAACTGTAGCTCAGGGATGAAGCTTCATCAGTACTAAAAGCCAAAATGAGTTCTTATCGTAAGGCTGTCCTAGTTGTCCGGGTTCAGCCTCCTTCTGATTGGTCAACACCTGTTCCTGCTGTGTGGCAGCCCCACAGGACGAGTGGTTAACTGTTTTCAGTCATTTCCTACTAATATTCACAATATTCTGTGCTCCAGTGTAATGAAAGAAATGACATTTCAAACATGAGACAATTTATACTAATATTATAAAGTTTTACTTGTGTAGAGTTAGAATATATATGAGAGAAGGTATTTTGCCATAGCACGTATTTTTAAGTAAACACCTAAATCCTGTTACTTAAGAGAAAAAAAAGTCCTCAATGTTTCTGTATACTAATAGATAATATATTTTATTTTCAAAAAATTTTAAACCTATGATTGTTAAAACATTTTATAACTGGTTCAAAAACTATAAAAGTGGCCGGGCATGGTAGCTCACACCTGTAATCCCAGCACTTTGAGAGTCCAAGACAGGTGGATCACGAGGTCAGGAGATCGAGACCATCCTGGCTAACACAGTGAAACCCCGTCTCTACTAAAAAATACAAAAAAAAAAAAAAAAAATTAGCCTAGCATGGTGGCATGTGCCTGTAGTACCAGCTACTCTGGTGGCTGAGGCAGGAGAGTTGCTTGAACTTGGGAGGCAGGTTGCAGTGAGCTGAGGTCATGCCATTGCACTCCAGCCTGGGTGACAGAGCAAGACTCAAAAAAAAAAAAAAGGTAGACTGTGTAATGAACATCACTTAATAAAAGAGACTTACATGAATGGCAATACTTACTGCGTTGTAAAATTTTTTATGTTTTTATAGTTCACTAAAAATATGATTGTTTTGTAGGATACAAGTTCAGTATTAAAGGAGGAACATGTTACAGCCTTTGAAGATGAAGGGTCATATATAATTCAAGAACAGCAGGATTCTCTTGTGTGTCAAGGAATTCTGGATCTAGAAGAAACCGAAATGCCAGAGCCTTTAGCTCCTGAAAGCTACCCTGAGTCCATCTGCGAAGAGGATGTTACCTTAGCTTTGAAAGAGCTAGATGAAAGATGTGAAGAAGAAGAAGCGGATTTCTCTGGACTGTCTAGGTGAGAATACAGTATCACAAATACTGTAGTGAGGTGATACTCTCTCCCCTTTTCCAAAGAGTGCCCCTCTATGCCAGTTTACTTAGTTTCATTTCTTTGTGTGTTTCAGTCTGTAATCATACCTTGTGTGTTTTAGTCTAGAATCATACTATCTTCATTTTTAAAGATAAAATGCCTTACTCTAATGGGATATTTCTTCGATTATGGACATTCCCATCAAGAAAAACAATTAGGCCATTCTCAAAGCATCATAATTGGTATTCCACAGTTAGGAGCACACCAGCTATCTATTTTGACAGATGCCAAATGGCCAAATGTTAAACTCCATATTGGAATGAACTTCCATGATACCAAAATAGAAATCTGAAATACATCCAAAAATTTTTATAGTTTCATGATAAATGGTCATATTTTTAAAGTTTTATTTCTATAATAGGCAGAAGCAATTATTTCTTAGATGCTAGGTTTCTCCTTTTAAATGTTTATGCTCCATACATTGAAAACTTATTACCACAAAGTATGAAGAATTCTCAAATGGAACTTTTTCTTCACTCATGGGCTAACTTGATTAATTATTATATATAGTTTTTAGAGGAAATTTTGGTGGCCATTAAAACTCATATACCAAATAATTCTGTAACAATTAGAATTATAATAGAATATCCACTATTTAAATTTCATATATATTTGCAATTCAATATTAATGTTTTTTTTTATAAAGGTATCATCTAACTTCATATACTCTGTGAGTGTATCTATTTCCCCATTCAACAATTTGGAGCTTCCGGGTAACTTTTTATATAAAATTAATATTTAATAATTATCAAGTATTTCACAATTTTTTTTTAGCTCAGGACTTTATTTTTATTAAAGTAAAATAAAATATAGCTACATAAAACTTTGTAACACCAAGGTATAGCTTAACTGGTTCTTGCAAGGCACACACCTTTGTAACAACCACCCATTTCAAGAAAGAACTTTGCCAGCCACCCTAGAAGCCCCATCCAACTTCAACTCACCAACCATGACCTTGACTTTATAGTAATTACTTCCTCACATTTCTTTATATCACCCAAGTGTACATCCTCAAACATTATAGGTTAGTCTTGCTCATGGAAACAAAGATTATATTTTTAAATCTCTCAGAGTTTTACTTAAAAATAATACCTTTATACTTCATGTGATAATAGAATTTTAACATATACAACACATTGGAGATTTTTCTTTACTGTCAGTGTATCTAGAATACTTACCTACATTTGAAAATATATAATCAGCTATTAAATCTCAGTGATAAACCTTTTTCATATTACTGATTTGAATATGGCAGTAGCCCATGCAACCACTGAATCATTAATCATGCACAATTTCAGGGATGCCGGAGACCATGCTATTCAGCTACTTGGCTTTCTAAAAGGCCAAACACTTGACTTTGGCCAAGTACTGCAGCTGAAATAGAATGGAGCATTCCTGCTAAGTGTACAGGTTATCTACTCTAGCTTATAGCATATGTGTTAAAATCAATCACCACAGTGACAGTTTTTAAAATAACCTTTTCGAGATTTCATTTGTTTTCACTTAAGATGTCTGCTTAACTTTGATCGTTTCCTACAATCTTTACTTGGGTCCCTCTCTTCCACATGCATTGCTCCAGAAGTTCTGTAAAGCCTTATAGAACTAGCTTGTAACGTGAAATATGCACTTTTAAGACCTTGAATAACACATTTTTTATGGCGTTTCAGACTCAAATACTTCATCTTTTGGCTGAGAGTTGTACAATGTCCTACCTAAATACGTATTCATCTTTTTCCATTGCATTTTTGTTTGTATAATCTGACTTTTGGGATTATAGGTTATAAATTATTTGAAGGAAATGAATGGGCAGGTCTTACATTTCTTTGGAGTCAAATCTATTATCGGCCATATTGCTAGGAACATAATATGTGCTCATGAAATAGCTGAGCTAGTTGTATGTTTCCTGGCTAACAGCATTTGGACCTGTAGTCCCAGGTTCAAATTCTGGCTCTGTCATTTCTTACCCAGTAACCTAGACACATTACTTAACCTCATTGAGCTTTTTGTTTCCTCTTTAAAATAAAAATAATAGAACCTAATCCTCATAGTTGTGAAGACTGAATCAAATTATCCATATAAGGCACCTAACATGGCCCTTAAAACAAAAGACCATGATCAAAACTTTAGAAATATTATCACCAATGTGAGGCTGTCAAATAAGCCTCCAAAACTGACCATCTAAAATGAAAGCATTCTAATCAGTATTTATAGAAGTTACTGAAATTAATGTATATAGTGGTGGCATATTATAGGTCTTGGGTTACTTTAAGGTAGTTGCTTGAAATTAGAGTTTTAATTCTAAAAATGCTAACTAGAAAGAACAGGAATTCACTTATTTACACTTTCTTACAAAATTTAGGTTATTGTACATTTTCTAAATCAATGTGTGTATATGAAGATAACCGTCAAATGACTTAAGCTATCTTATGTGATTGAGCCTATTCTTTTCTTCTGAGATAGTATTATATTTGTGATATCTGTGTTAACAGTCAAGATGAAGAAGAGCAAGATGGTTTTCCAGAAGTACAGATGTCGCCTCTGCCGTCACCCTTTCTTTCTGCCATCATAGCCGCTTTTCAGCCCGTGCCATATGATAATGAAGAGGAAGCCTGGCGCTGCCACGTCAATCAGATGCTGTCTGACATCGACGGGTCCTGTGCAGTGTTCACCTTTCATGTGTTTTCTCGGCTGTTTCAGGTCAGTGAGCTTTAGGGTTTCTGAATTCATATTATAGTTACCTAATCAAGTTATAGTTTTTCTTCTAAAATCAGCATCTCCAATTTTAATATTCCTACCAGTTTTGACAATTTTTTTTTTCTAAGCTAGTGGTATTACTTACATTGACACTGTGACATTGTGGTACTGCTGGCACATTACACAATGACCGGTACAGATCTCTCCCCTAAGGCAATTAGAATAAAACTTCAAAACATCTGATATGTTTTCTGCAGTATGCTTAGGCACCATCAGGATACCAAAGAAATAAAGGCCTAAGCTCTGCCTTCAGGGAGCTGATAGTCAATATATTAAAAATCAGTTTATAATCAAGGCTTAAAGTAATCGACACTTTCATGACTCTGTGAGGACCTTAAAATTTTTAGCTGTTAAGGTTACTTCCCCCCACAATAATTGATAACAATATAAGCTAAAATTTATTGAGTACCCACTACATGCTAGGCACTATGCTAAATGGCTTTATGGTAAGTGTTCTCACACCCCTAACACTAAGGAATGTAGATACTATTTTTAGCATTCAGTGGAGAGGGAAATTAAGGCACAGAAAAACGCCACCATTTAAGTCATTATCCTCTGAACCATCTAGCAGTTTTCCTCCCTTTTCTCCTCCCAAATCTGACCATCTTGGAAGACTCAGCTAAATACGTTTTCTCACCGAAGCTTTCCCAACCACTTCAGTCTCCAAGCTGTCTCTCGTGGAAGTTCTTCAGCGTTCATTAACAGGAGCGCTTATTCTGTACTTACCGTGTCACTGCTTAGTTTTCTAATCAGACTTTTCTTTCCAGTGATACTGTAAGTTTCTTGATGGCTGAAACTGTTGATCATGTTTTTTGTTTTACTCAATCATAATGCCACCTAACAGTGAACACATATATAAGTATACTTTAACCATTGATATAATAATTATACTACTGATAAGACAGTCGTATTGATTGACTTACTATGAGTCATTGTTTCATGAAAATGAATATTCTTGGACCGTGAGAATATGTTACTTTTAATGCATTTCTATGATTTTACCTAAAGTTAAGCCAGAAGGCAGCCTGTAGAGCAAACTACATTTACTGAATGTTTCTTTCGGATAATAACTTTAGATGACCAACTTCCTCAGACAGGTGAGGACTTTTATTGCTAAGGATGTATAGCATGCATCCATCTCTCTGCCCCCTGATGAAAAAAATCTTGAGAATAGGGAGATAAATGGCATATGTCATTCATTTTTTCAGTAATTACTATTTTGTAAACCTTTCCTTTTAGAAATTATTTCTTAAGTAAATACCTAAAAATAGGGATTTACAGATCAATGGTTAAAATTCTATATGTCGTTTTAATTTTAAAAGTCTACCCTATTATGCTTCTTTACAAGGTGAAAAAGGCCTTCTTATGAAACACTAAGCGCTTTCTTCTGCTTTTCCCCATAGACAATACAAAGAAAGTTTGGAGAAATAACTAATGAGGCAGTCAGCTTTCTTGGTGAGAGTCTGCAACGCATTGGTACCAAATTTAAAAGCTCCTTGGACGTGATGATGATGTGTTCAGAATGCCCAACGGTCTTTGTGGATGCTGAGACAGTAAGTTTTTACATGTAGATTTATTATAAAGACTACATTTGAATGGCATTATTCAGTAAAAGTCTTTTTTTCTAAGTAGTTCTGAATTTTATAGTGTGAAGGTTCATATTTTCAACATGAATATATTTGGCAAACTATAATTCTAGTGTATTAGATGCAGCAACTTATGACTATTTCTCATTCTGACCCCTTCCCGCCCTTACCCTCCACAGAGTCCTAAATGGGAGAGGTAAAAAGCCATGCTCTCTAGAGATGGGTAATTTCTTTATTCGTAAATAAAAATGGGTAGGAGATGGCTAAACCTCCCCCTCATGAAGTACCCAGGCCTCTGTGGTCATTTCCTGATTTACTTCCAAGCACACTTCTAGATTATATATTAAGATATTTAAAGAACTAAGGTTTAACAAGCTTCAGGGTTGAAACCTCTGTTGTATGTACTGGTCTGGCATGACATTTCTCGTCTTAGCTAGTCTTTGAAAACACTTGGTCCTTCCTGACGCTTCCCAAGTCCCGCTGCACTCCTACTCTGTTTCAGTGAGAAGTCAGCTCTCAGTATGGGACAAAGTAGAGTAAGAGAATGTCCAAAAACCAACTAACAGGTATTCCGTGACTGAAAAGTCTCATGACTTTGTGGGTCTTATGATTTTGATCAGAAATGGTAACCTGGATCAATGTTTCTGATTTGACAGCTAATGTCATGTGGTTTGCTGGAGACACTCAAGTTTGGGGTTTTGGAGTTGCAAGAACACCTGGATACATACAATGCCAAAAGAGAAGCAGCTGAGCAGGTCAGTCTCTTTTTACCATATGCGAAAAGTGGTTTGCTCTTGACACTGGAAGGGTAATCCTGGCAGCAGAATAGCCCAGACAGAAAAGAAGACCTCTTAGCACTTGCCTCAGGGTTTTCCAGAGAGCAGCAGGTTCTTTGAGCTCTCTGTCCAGCAAATTCCTACCTTTGGCTTTTAAAAGTCAGCCCTCTAAACACAATGGAAAACCGTAGCTTTGTAAAAACCTTCTCTGTGGAGACTGTATCACTGCTATCAGCATTCCAAGTGGGAAAATCAAAGCTATATTTCTTAGTGCATTAGAGAATTGTGGTCTAGGAAATCCTGAACCTCTGACAAAGCTGTGATCTTTTTCCCGTGATGTGTACATGTACATGTGCAGCCAATGGGAGAAAAAAAGCATGTAGTAAATTAGATAGCACCTCCGAAGGAAGGCTTCCTCAAGTCCAAGCTGGCACTGAAAACAGAGTAGCTCTGTTCCTTCCCTAAGAGTAAATCCAGAATGTTTTCAATTGGGAGGGGCAAAAGAACAGAAGATAGCTTACCTCTTTCATACAAACTGCATAAAATGGGGAATTAACTTTCTAGGAGATGGGTCTTTCATTAATAAGTAGTAAATATCTATGACATGTATAGACCTGTGAAAAATGAAGTGTGGGGTGGTATTTCATGATACTATTTTGCATTTCCCTGATGATTAATATTTGAGAACCTTTTCTGAATTGTGGCTTCAAGTACGTTGCTCATTTTTGTAAATGGATTGGGTTTTTCTTATTGATTTGTAGGGGCTCTTTATTCTAAATGCAAGCCCTTTTTTGGATATATGTATTGCAAAGATTAATTCCTTCTCTGTGGCTAGCATTTTTGCTATCTTAGTACCATTTTTTGATGAACACAAGTTTTTAATTTTAATAAGTCCAGGTTACCAGTCTTTTCCATCATGGTTATGGTTTTTGTGTCTTCAGAAATCATTGCCTACTAGAAGCAAAGGTAAATTGTTACAATACTGGTCCCAATGAATTATGCTTCTCTGTGGCCACACCCCTTTGCAACGTGACTTTGCTATTCTTCCCATCAAGAGACAGAGTCCATTTCACCATCTCTTAAATCTGGGATGGCCTTGTGATTTGTTCTAGCCAATCAAATTTAGAAGCAGTGCTGTGTAACTTCCAAGAGTAGTCCTAAAGTGGTTTTTGTGGTGTCTGCTTTTGCCATCGTAGTAGTCAGAGTAAAACTGGGATACATTCTGGGAAACTATTTGACCTCTAGCCTACTGGAAGATGAGAAGGCCACGTAGGAGAGAACAGAGGCATTCCAGTTGACAGCCAGTGTGCAAGACATATGAGTGAAGCCAGTTTGGATCTTCAGTCGCCTACTTCCCCAGTCAAGCCATCAAATGACTATAGATTCATGAGTGACCTGAGGCAAGGCCAGAAGAAACTCCCAGCCAGGATATAGATTCATTTTGGTTATTTAAAGCCATTAAGTTTTAGGTTGGTTGGTTTTAAAGCAATAGATACCAATTTATAATAGGAAAATATCAAATACCTACAAATAAATCTATCTAAAGACCTCTATACAAAAAACTGCATATATTACTGAGAAAAATGAAAGACTACCTAAATAAAAGGAGGACTATTTACCATGTTTATGAATTAAAAGACTCAATATGGTAGAGATGCCATTTCCCCCCTAAAATGATCTTGTAGATTTAATGCAGTCTCATTCAAAATCTCAGAATCTTTGCTGATCCTAAATTGTATATGGAAATTCAAACAATAGTGCATACAAACTTCTTGAATCCAGGTCAGCAAACTAGAGCCATCAAGTTATATCTGGTCCACTGCCTATTTTTGTAAGTAAAATTAGACAGTAGAAAACAACTATCTGGTTTATTTACATATTGTCTGTGGCATTTTTTGCACTGTAACTTAAATAGTTACAACAAAGACTGTATGGTTTGCAAAGCCTAAAATATTTACTAACTGCCCTTCTATTTAATTTTCCTATTGGTTTTTGAGTTATACATTTTTTTTTAATTCTTCAAGACTGCTAAGGCCCACAAGTGAATTGAATGGTTTTTCTCTCTCCAGCACTGTGAGACCAGGAGTCTCTGCTGACCTTCCCCAGGGGCTGCTTTGTGGTTTCTTAGCCGTTCTTCCTGCACATAACAAACAGGAACAGCAAGTGTCCCAAGGTGAAACTGCACAGAGACTATTAGAGTAACTTCTCTGCAGTTCTCTTTCCTCCAGGATATTGGCTCTCAATATCTCACTATCTTTGAAAACCATTTTCCCAGCCCAGTGAAACTGTAGGGCATAAACTCTAGGCCACTGCTTTCTGTTCAGCCTCTATGCTCAGAACGTGAATATGAACATACCTAGAGTAAGCACTGGGACGAGTGTTGGGCTCACTTCAGTACTTTTCTCTGACTCTGGGTTTTGGCCGATAGGATTCAGCTTCCATAGTTGTCCTTGCAGGATTGGTCTTATACAGGCTACTCCATCACACTCAGAAGTAGAACCCCGCCAGTTAAATTTTAACCTTCATTTGAACCTTGAATAAAGAAAATGCCATGGCAGGAAGACTGATTAGATGTGAACTGGATGGTGTTCTGTGTATAAGCTACTTACTGTGTCTTGTATGCACTGGCTGGAAAGGTATGGACCTGGATTCCTCAGGCCAGTGTACATAAGACTATATGGTTGGGGTTTAACTTTTAACAGAATAAAAATCATCAATAATTATGTTGAATAATGCCCCCAAAAGGCTGTATCACTAGGTACACAGTATAAAAATAAGCCATTAATCAACTGAAATTTTTCTTTTCAAATTATTAGTATACTTAGACAAACTGGACAAGGGATGATAATTAAGTATATAAACATTCTAACATTTTGTTTGAATGCACAGATTCCATGGTAGATGTCAAGTGCATTTTGTTGATATAAAGAAATTCACTGATAGCTTTTGACAATGGCTGCCATCAGCCGTATCGCACCAGAAAAGCTTAACATGTTTTTCTTCAGTGATGCTGTCAAGCAAATAGCCTAAGGGCCAGTGAAATCTGAGAGACTGGAATAAAAGGAAAATAAGGTCAAAGAGATCATTTTTGAAATAACTGAAATGTCTACTTTTAATTCTTTGTGTGTAGAGCATCAGCTACAGTAGAGAATGTTTAATGTCGAATACTAAAATATTTTCAGAGTAGCTGCTTAATGCAGCTAGTAGTTATTCTCAAAGTCCTAATGATTTTTTAAATATATTAGTTGTATTATGTTTAACAATATAATAAAAAAGAACTAAGAAGTCAAAACAGCTGATACTATCAAACCGTCCAAAGGTAGGAGCTTACCTTGAAGGCACTTAGCTTTTACTTCAGCTTGGAAATTTTGTGACTCCAGCATTCTTTTCTACTACACCACAGTACTATTGTTTTATTTATATTTCGTTGAAGAAAATGTACTTTAAATTATTTTTGAAGTATTTATTTTTTAAATTTTATTTTATTTTTTTAGAGACAGGGTCTCCCTGTGTTGCCCAGGATGGTCTTGTACTCCTGCCGTCAAGTAGTCCTCCCCAGTCAGCCCCCTAAAGCTCTGGGATTATAGGCAGGAGCCCCCACACCCAGCCTGTACTTTTACATCAACATTAGGAATAACACCAGAGAAGGAAAAACCACATTTGGCCTCTACATCCAGTATTGTTTGGAAATAACATGTTTGCCATTCATCACTATCCAAAAAGAAAGAAGAAAAACAAGATTTAAAATGGAACTTGATTGTCGGTTCACAAATGAAAACGGACACTGGTCCTCTGAGAATTACGCTTCTCACAAGCAAACAGACCTGCTTAATTCTAAGTTGCTTTTATTAAATTGACCAGAGGGGAAGCACATCTCTCATTTCCCCATCTTACGTTACACAAAGGTCAGGCATAGGTTGTGAAGATTTTCATAAAACCTGCAAAATGAAGAATATCCTTTACTGAAATGGAACATCATAGGTCCCTAGAATGGAAGACTGCACATTGGGTTTTGTTAGTATAGCTGTGACAAGTGTGTGCATCTTGTTATATTGATGCTATCCCTGCTTTTGTTAGTTACATGTAACTGATTTGGCTGGAATGGAGATAAAAGTCTAGGTCTACAACCAGTCCTAGAACTTCAGGTTAACTGTTGTGTATGGACAGGCTGTTATATTACCCATTTCATTGTGCATATTAAATGTTACTGTTACTTATTTTTAGTGGCTAGATGATTGTAAGAGGACATTTGGTGCCAAAGAAGACATGTATAGGATAAGCACAGATGGACAAGTAAGTTTCTTATTCTTGTTTTTGCTATATTTCTGTATCAGGTAAAACAGTGTGTATGTTCAAATGTCCTTATTAGATTAGAAACAAAGAATATATGTAAAAGTTTTCATTTTGGTTATCAAGAACAATCTTTGTAAAAGCTCAATGAAATACTGGTTTAGTAATGAAAAATTCACTTTAATAAAAATGAACCAGCTTGTGACTGAAGCTTAATAACATTCAATAGATAAGCTCGATGGATATCTGGACAGTCCAGATAGATAGGCTTTTAGTTGCATCTGCCTCTTAAAAAGGAAAATTTGTCCCATGTTAGTATTCCAGAGAAATTGTCTGGTCAAGAAAGCAAACCTAAGAATAACATGCTATAATGCATCCATACTAGCCTTTTCAAAGGTAAAATTAGAATTGGATCAATTATGCTTTGTTCTAATATAAGGCTCAGTGAAAATAGCAGCAATATATTTTCTTCGAAAGGTACACATACATAAATATATACATTGTGGTTAAGTGAGGCTAACTTAGGGTCTACAAATTATTCTAATGGAAGTGCAACTTAATATGGGAAAATACATTCATCGACTGAATTTTTTTCATTTGACATCAGAATTCCAGTCTTTTCCATTCTCCCTTTGATTATATTATTACAGATTTCTAGTCTCTATAAAGGTTATACTATTATAATAAAAAGTTGAAGTTTTGCAAAAACTGCAATGTTGAGAAAATGGTATGCGCATTAAGTGTTGACTATTTGCTGGCCTCTACTGTTATCTTTATCTTTACAACTCAGTCAGGTAGTTATCTAATTATCCCAGTTTTGAAGATGAGGAAACTGAGGCTCAGAGAAGCTAATTTATCTAAAATTAGCAAATAGTGAAACCAAGATTCAAACCTAGGCAGGCTGACTCCAAATCCTGCACTAATGTAAAAAAGAAACTGTGAAGTCATCTGTGTAAAGAAATGAAGGTAAGGAATTAACCCTAGACCAGAAGATCCTTTGGCTCTAATTCTGTCTTTGCCATTGCTTAATTGCATCTGTTTTAATGGCATGGCTTCATCAAGAAATGTTAACTATTAAGTAATTTTTTTATATCCCTTGTACTTTGAATAAAATGGTATCCATCTCCAAAACCAAGTCAGTTAACATAGCTTGAGGTTATCTACTAAGTGAAAATTGAATTTTTAAACATTTTCATTTATATGTCAGCTCACCTTTCATATTCACCTTTATTGAGGGTGGAAGACCCTTTTTATGCAACTTGATCTGTCCTTGTGTACCAGTATAGTCTTTTACATAATAAGCAGTCAGATATTTGTTAGATGAATAAAAGAGAATGTGCAAATTTTAATATACTTAATTTAAAATGTGCATACACACACACACACACACACCCATACTGTTAGCATATTTAGAGTAATTGCTGGTAATTCAGAGCTATAGAATTCATTACATTTGTGTTGTTTCCTATAATTATGATCATAAACTTTATCAGCAGTTTATGTTCCATTATATCCCAAAGTGGAACCTATGCATATACGCTTGTAGAATCAGTTCTACTTGATTTATGCTAATAGAAGTGGGAGATGTATCTAAAATTCAAATTGTTAATTTCCATATGAAATAAACTCTATGCACTAAACCCTCAGAAATTTAGATATGTAATATGCTTGACCTTGAATTGTGCTCAACCGATGTTTACTGGTTGACTCTCCACGTAATTTATGGTAAGCAGCATGGAGCTAAAGTTCACCTTTGCTTACTTAGCAAATCCCTTCTAAATTGATAGGAATAAATGTTGTGCAAATGGTCCTTCCAGGAAACTATTTAGAAAAGCAGGCTTAAGAATGACTTTTAGAAGGTACATTTACAGCATAACAATTGCTGTTTTAATTAAGAGTCATTCTCCTCTTAATGAGACCAGATCCAAGTTGCTGTACCTATTTTCATCTAGTTTTTAAGATAGTCCATAAATGAGATTTTTCACTATGTGTTTTACATACATTATGTTGATTCAAACCTAGTCAGGTGAAGTTTCTGAAACTTACTGAACTACATTTGGAATGCAATTTAGAACACACATCTGCTTTTGATATTCCACCCTGTGGTTCAGCACCAGTTATGGCAAAGTAGGACCTAATTAGACAGTATAGGATAGGAAGCCTGGAATGAGCCACCCCAGAGATAATCTTTTGATGGTGATGGGTAAGTATATATTATGAATGATTATAAGCCAATTCTTTTTAGTTGTAATGGTAATTAATTTCTTATTTTCTAATCATAAGTTTTCTAGTTTACAAATGGAAGTTTTATTACAGTTGGGTTTTGTTTTCTTTTTTAAACCTGGATAGCCACATTTCCCAAGACCACTATAGTACAGTTTTAGCCATTGTAGCTTTTACACAGAAGTCGTAGCCTAAATATAATTTAGTTATTCTTTGGCAAAGTGTTTAAAAATACCCTGAATTGTTGCAGTAAACGACTAAAAGCTTTTATTCTGGAAATAACTTCATAAAGTTTTTTGGGGGGTATAAATGTATGTTCTTCAGTTTGCCTGGAACATCTGTGACCTTAATTAAAATGATTTCTTACACTAATTCTTGGTCTTTTTCTTCCTTTGTATTTTTTGTGACCTGATCACCTTCTTGCTTAGCAAATGGAAATACTAGCAGTAAGTGACCTGTCTTGATTTATAGACTACTCAGCCTTGCCAGACAAACTGGTTTTCACCTGTCATTTGTCCATTTGTGACCTAGCTATGTTTTGTCATGGACTGCAAGTAGTACATGCTTCAGTTTTGCAAAGCCCTAATCCATGAAGTGTTGGTTCCATTAAAATAATGAGATGTTGAAATACATTAAATTAGCAATCACCTTTTTTCTTACATCTAAAACTAACATAGCTCCTTTTAAATTTCCTAATTTTGAAAATCAAAGTGCATATGTTCTTTTTTTTTTTTTTTTTTTTTTTTGAGATGGAGTTTCCCTCTGTGGCTCAGGCTGGAGGGCAGAGGCATGATCTTGGCTCCCTGCAACCTCCGCTTCCTAGGTTCAAGCGATTCTCCTGCCTCAGCCTCCCCAGTATCTGGGATTATAGGCGCCCACCACCATGTCCCCCTAACTTTTTTGTATTTTTAGTAGATAACGGGGTTTCACCACGTTGGCCAGGCTGGTTTCGAACTCCTGAGCTCAAGTGATCTGCCCCCAAAGTGCTAGGATTACAAGTATGGGCCACCGTGCTTGGCTCACACATCACACATGTTAAGTTCACAGTTTCATTTCAATGAGATTACCAAGTGGTTTTCTTTAGAAAAATGACTTCACTTTAAAGACAAGCTTTTCTTACTCTTTAGGTAAGAGGTTATCCGGTTTCACCCTGCATTATCACGCACTTGTTGATAAATGCAGTGAGAGCTACATCTCAATGAGGGCAAAAGTCTATGCATTTGTAGATTATTTTAATTACGAATTTAAAGTTTTAAGTTCTAAATGACCCTTTTTAAAGTATCCTATTAATTGCCTGCTGTAACAGTCTATTTGTAGAATGTAAAAATGTGCTTAACACTAAAACTGAATTATGTAACTAGCAGTGATCTTTGTTATTATTTTAATCTTAGTCTTTAAAGCATATTTCACCTGCCTTTCATCAGCTTCACACCATATTAACTTGCTTACTGCAGAAAAATAATCGACAAGACAATTTTAACATTAACTATAAATTTTCATTGGAAATATGCTGTCTAGAACATAACACCTAAATTTAATGTAATGTTATTTATTTCTAGGAATTGGAGCTCTGCCGAAGATTATACAAATTGCATTTTCAACTGCTGCTTCTGTTCCAGGCCTACTGTAAACTTATAAACCAAGTAAATACAATAAAAAATGAAGCAGAGGTAAATATTCAGTTGTACTAGGCATCAGTAACTGATTCTAGAAAGTTTTAAAAATACACATATATTACTTGTTCAAATAGCTTAAGTCAAAAGTCACTTAGAGTGATTTTTTTTTTTTTCAGTTAAGGAATAATTTGTTTTTTAATGATGTGCTGTCAGGACCTGTGAGTAAATAAGACAGCATGTATCCAGCAGTCGTAAAAGGTTCAAAACCAAAGGTTTCCATAGCAGAAACAGATTATCCATAATAAAAAGTCAAGCAAAAGCGGGGATGGTGGCACATACCTATAGTCCTAGTGACTCGGGAGGCTGAGCTGGGAAGATCGCTTGAGCCCAGGAATTAGAAGCTGCAGTGGGCTGTGATTGTAACACTCACTCCAGCATGGGTGACATAGCCAGACCCTGTCTCAGAAAATAAAAATAGTCAAATAAAGCACATCAGTTCAATAAAGACATAAAACTATATTATCAACCCCCCCCAACATTTTTTATTTCTATAGTTCTCTTTTTTGAAATGGAGTCTCCCACTGTTGCCCAGGCTGGAGTGCAATGGCACGATCTCAACTCATTGCCTCCCAGGTTCAAGCAGTTTTTCTGCCTCAGCCTCCCAGGCAGCTGGAACTACCAGCGTGCACCACGACACCCAGCTAATTTTTTTGTATTTTTAGTAGAGACAGGTTTCACCTGTTGGCCAGGCTGGTCTCGAACTCCTGACCTCAGGTGATCTACTACCTTGGCCTCCCAAAGTGCCGTGATTTCAGGCATGAGCCACCATGCCTGGCCCATATAGTTCTATTAATGCACACAGAATAAACCTGTTAAAAAAACACTTTGAATGTTGAAAATCAATACATATCCTCGAAGATGCTGACTTTAGTCTTCCCCTCCCCATTGTTATCTGCTGATAGTAAAACTATCACTGGGGAAATGATTTAATTTCTTAAGGTCATTAAATCTATTTTATATATATATATAAATGCCCTGGGTAAAAAAAAAAAAAAAAAAAAAAAAAAACAAAAACAAAAAAAAACAAAAATAAAAATAAAAATAAAAAAACAACAACAAAAAAAATGCCCTGGGTAAATAGTATTTTAAAATCTAAAGACTTTACTGTCAAATCGTTTTCATGCTCCCCCATAACAGTAAATATATTTTTACTATCCAAAATGTAGTAATATTAAAACCAATATAGACATTCATTTATTACAACTTATTGCTTTATCAAGAACATTTCAAGATTACTACTTGGTGGAATTTATTTGCTCCTACAGAATGGAGAACTTGAAATAATAATTGCCCTTTCTTCCAAGGTAAACATTTTAAAATAATCTTTAAAATAAAATAAAAGAGACAGTGCTGCTACCATCAGGTATATCCTTGTAGCCAACTAAATGTTTTTGTTACCAAACATACGAATAGATCCTCAAAGATGCATTTGTTTTAGGTCATCAACATGTCAGAGGAACTTGCCCAACTGGAAAGTATCCTCAAAGAAGCCGAGTCTGCTTCAGAAAACGAAGAAATTGACATTTCCAAAGCTGCACAAACTACTATAGAAACTGCCATTCATTCTTTAATTGAAACTTTGAAAAATAAGGAATTTATATCAGCTGTAGCACAAGTCAAAGCTTTCAGGTAAAATGTGATGGGATTTAAAGGTGATGCTTTTTAATTAGACTGGAAGTTCAGTAATACTAGCTTTTCATTTTCAATTTGCTGTTTCCATATCATGTCTGTGGAAGGAAAACATGAGTATTTTTAACAGTTGCCACTGAAATGATACAAATTTTAGATTTCTTTTCACTTTCAGGTGGTACTTTGAGGAATATTTGCTCAAATATTAAAACAGATAATCTATTATTCACAGGAAAATGTTATAGGTATTTAACTTAAACTGAGCTAATCTCAATAACTGCCTAAGTCTCAGAACTGAAAAAGTATTGTGTACTTTCAGATCTCTCTGGCCCAGTGATATCTTTGGCAGTTGTGAAGATGACCCTGTGCAGACGCTGTTACATATATATTTCCATCATCAGACGCTGGGCCAGACAGGAAGCTTTGCAGTTATAGGCTCTAACCTGGACATGTCAGAAGCCAACTACAAACTGATGGAACTTAATCTAGAAATAAGAGAGTCTCTACGCATGGTGCAATCATACCAGCTTCTAGCACAGCCCAAACCTATGGGAAATATGGTGAGCACTGGATTCTGAGACACTTCAGGCCTTTAGTAAAGAAACTAAACTGAAGATCATGAAGAGTATTAACCAAGCACCTTTTATGGACCCTTGCATTCATTGATAACTTTCTGGCAGCATCTACTTTTTAGTGTGACTAATGTCAAACTGTATCAAAAACAGAGATCTGAAAGAAAAAAAATCTGGTATTTTAACAGCTGCCAATATCTCCCACAGTAACTGTATGAAGAAGGAATTTTTAAATTACTTAACCTATGTGAAAAGAAAAGGGCTAAAAGTGATGCCTACAAATACATTACTTTCTGGGGAAAGAAAAGAATTTCAAGAATGTTTGCAATAATGGCCTCCAATACTGAACCATCTGAAAGCAGGTGAAATGAGGCTGAAATCAAGGCTGTTTCATTTTAGCTGAAGACCTGCAAAGCTGCTTGGATGTCTAGCAGTGGTAGACCTAATCTACAATGGATGCTTCATCATCCACATGAACATGCAGTCAGCTATACACATAAAGACTCATTTGCAAAAACCATTGAGTTTTCGATATATGGGATAAGGGTTTGGGTTTGTTTTTTTGGTCTGTATAAGGAATTATGTGTGTGTGAGTTGGGATGTGTGAATATGTGATAGTCATATTTTCAAGGTATGGATGTTTGGTGATAACGTCTCAGAGCATGCCTCAAAGAGCACTGCAAGATTATTTTTGAAGAAATGTTATTTTATTAGATCTAACTCTTCATAGTATGTAAATGTTAGAACATTTTAATAATATTTTAAAACTGGGCTTTCCCAGTATTTCAAAAAGAAATAATATATCTGTTAACGTTATTGGAATGCTGCTCAGTTCTCTGATCAGTGCTTATGTTACGATTGTTGATAACTAACCAAAGTAGATGCCTGCAGAGACTTTAAAATGTAAAATAAAGATGTATGCTGCCCGTCAGCTATTCTCATTAGAAAAGTTAACTTATTTTGCTCCATATAGAAACTGTATAGACTAAAACCAGTATTTTCTTGTACATTTGTGCCATGCACTGTTATCATACAAGAATAGGTGTACAAAGCTAAAGAAAAAAATGTGGTCATGGATGATGGAATTTATGACTTGCAGGCTTTGAAGTCTGTAGAATTCAAGAAAAGAGCTGCAAATGCATTTTTATATGTTTATTCAGGACTCTCATGTTTTACCCTAAAGAAACTTGGGGCTAGGGGAAATGAAAGGAAGCCTGAAGACTGACTACCAAAACATGCAATATACTTATTCACTGTCTAAGTCTGTAGTATAACATGAACTGGAGTCTCTATCCTTTTTTAAATAGCATTTTGTAAGAAAAGAAAAAAAAAAAAATGTAGTCCCACAACTCCTGATTGAAAGAAACACCTTGTATTTTTTATATACATCTCTTATCCACTGTGACTTTTCTTTTAAACTGGGCTCTGTGATTCCAGAGTTTAGAATGTAGAGATTAAATGCTTAGCTTTACCTTTTCTTGGGGGTGTGGACCCTGCCAGAAATGTAATGACGTATGCTCAAGTGCATTAATTGAAGGCATTGTGCACACCATTGGCCTGCTGACCACAGTTACGTTTCCAGTAAAATTCCATAACTGGTCACTGCTCATTCATAATCACTGTATTTTTTGACCCTGATAAAGACAATTATTTTGATGGTATTCTGGTCCTGTAAATGGTGTCCTTTAAATTATTTAAAACTTTTGGGTGTGGGGCAGGCAGACAGGGATGGGATCCAGAGATACGTCACACTTTACATCCTACCTTACTATCCCCTATTTTTCTCACCCTCCTTACATCCTTTCTCTTAAAAATAAAAAGCATTGTAGCTGTTGGTTTGTGTTGTATTTTAACAAAGAATGAGTGATTCTAGTGTGCATCATTTAGAACCCTTTCAGATGTTACCTTCTTCTTGAATTGCCTTAAAAAAGAACAAAATTAGTTGATTACCCAACCAAACCTTTCAAATAGGTGATACTTGTTTTTTGTGTTTATATGTAACTAAGTCTGTTAATATAATAAAAATGAATGTACCTTCAGCAAGCAAGATGCAAACAAGTTCATTAGGATGCCCTTCTGCAAGGGCATTTTCCTCCAACCTGCACTTCTCTGCTCCTCATCCTCTGAATCCCAAGGTAGCATTTATTCCCTGATTTAGTTCCATTTGGAGCCCAGTTTTTGCTACGTACCTTTTTCTTTTGCCCACTACATTTATCATTTTTAGATAGTATGTTTGTAAGACAACAGCAAAAGCAGCAATCTGCCAGTTTCTTGATGCTGCTTCTGAAACAAAACCACAGGATTTCTTAGGTATTTTTAAATGTGCTACTTTTAGTGATGTAAAAATTAGGGTGTGTTAAAACACATAACGTACCTTAAATTTAGGAAATGATGACAAGCTTTCTTGGAAAAGACTCATCCAGGCCTATGAGTGAAGACTGCTCACGTAAAACACTGGCATAACCTAAACGAAAGGAGAGAGACATTATAAAATCCATATATTTGTGTTTTATAGCGTTTTCCCCATAATTTTTCGAAGTAATCCATGGTTCCTTTAGAATATGTGGAAAATATAAAGAAAACTGCAGTTACTTCTCTTGATACCCAGAGACCTCTTGGAGTACTTCCTTTGCCTCTCTCAACCTGTCTTAAAATGTATTCACATCTTACAAGTCTTGGATTGTAGGCACAAAGAGTTTGGCAGTGCCTTTTCATTGCTCGAATGTAATCACCATAATCTGAATGGCATGTTTTTGTGCCACTTTGAATATCTGCATGCTCACCCACCCTAAGTAAAGCAGTCTGACTCTCACTTTCCTCAACTAAAAAATAGGGTTAGCTGCTGTGTTAGGAAAATTAATGGCAAGCAATATTAAAGAACAATGTAACCACTTTAAAAACCAGTGAAAATTTCTATCTTAGGATTCAATGCAGGTACATTAGTGTAATTCATTCATTCATTGAGGAAATGCTAAGTTAGCACGTTATGTATCATTTGCAAGCAACAGTACAAATGGGTTTCCTACACCTGTACCTACCCCCAACCAAATCAACAGGCACGTGTTAGAACTATTAAAATAACACATCAGCTTTCCCCACGCCAGTTCTTGTCATTTCTCTTTAGCCCCGCCACCACTTCATCTGGTCCCTGCGTCTCCTTATCTACAAGTATCCACTGTACAGCCAAAATCTTTTTTTAAAGTGAATCTGTCACCATGCCCTACCATCCCCACCATACCTTTAAAACTTTTTAGTGCAGCCTGGTGAAGTGCCTGTAGTCCCAACCAATTGAGAGGCTGGGACAGGAGGATCACTTGAGCCCAACAGCTTGAGGGTATGGTGTGCCCTGATAATGTCTGTGAGTAGCCCCTGTACTCCAGTAGAGACCATCCTGACAAAGGCCCAAAACATCCCTCTAGTCTGGCACTGCTAGATTCACCTGGCATGTCCTCCAGAATATTCTTCCACTGTGGCCTCCTCCCAGTTTTCTACCACAGGGATTTTGCACAGGTTGGCCTAATCTGAAAAATTTCTCCTCCCCATTTTTGCCTTATTCTACTCATTTGAATTGGAACTCAGCTGAGGTGTCATTCTTTGAGGCAGGGCTTCGCTGACATGTCAGGTCCCTTATTGGAGAGGCACTTAAGCAGATCTTACCACACGTCAGAACTTCAGTTTTACATTTATGTAAAAACTAGTGGCCATCTGCTCACTCTACTGGAAGCTCCATGAGATGCCACATCTCTACCAAGCACAGGTTTCTCCTGCTTCAATTCCAGTAGCAACAACTGAGGTGCCTGTTAAATGTCACCTGACAGTGCTTTGATAGGACAGGTGCAACCCGCATTTTACATGCACCATCTCCGTCCGTAGCGATACAGGTGGGCCTTTACCCTCAAGATAGAGTCCATGGAGACCTCCAACCCACTTTGGGCCCTTTTAACCCCTTTCACTATACCCAAGTGTCCAAGATGTTAAAACTTAGTGCTGGCCAGGTGCGGTGGCTCAAGCCTGTAATCCCAGCACTTTGGGTGGCCAAGGCGGGTGGATCACAAGGTCAAGAGATCAAGACCATCCTGGTCAACATGGTGAAACCCCATCTCTACTAAAAATACAAAAAATTAGCTGAGCATAGTGGCACGAGCCTGTAATCCCAGCTACTCAGGAGGCTGAGGCAGGAGAATTGCCTGAACCCAGGAGGTGGAGGTTGCGGTGAGCCGAGATCGCGCCATTGCACTCCAGCCTGGGTAACAAGAGCGAAACTCCGTCTCGGGAAAAAAAAAACAAAAAACTTAGTGCTATGGCCTTCTTAGGGTAGTAAGGGGTTCACTGAAGTGGGATGTTAGAGAACTGGAGGCATAATTAGCACCTGATTCCAATTACACGGTTTCTGTAATTAAACAGATAGTACAACTTTAATTTCACTGAATGCACTTGAGGCTCCAAACTCGGTGCCATCCCCAACTAGGAGCGTTTGTTCTGGCAGTGAGACCTCAGTCACGAGAATCTACTAGATGCAGGTAGAAAGAGTTTGGCATCCCGACTAGCAAGAAGTCAGTGAAGACAAAGGCTAAGGCCTACGCCTCTAACTTGACATCTTTAAGTACATTTACGAGGCTTACTTTAAGAAAAAAAAAGCTTTGAAGAAACACAAGGTCTGCTTGACGGTTATTCAGTGTGAAAGCAGCCAGCTGCCCACAGCCACCCTATTCCAAGCCTCACTTTGCCATCTGTGAAACTGACTAGTGAGTCAGGTTAGTTTTCCCAGCCTCCCTCCACCTAGTAGCTTACCTCCTAAAGTCACCCAGACACCGAAGCCCTTACCTGCCCCATCACTGCCACTCAGCATTTCCCAATCTAGGTTACCTCCAGCGGTCTTGTTCAACCAAGAAATGGCTCTGCCTCCACCTCTCCCAAAAGAATGCTTAACATTACAGCTAGGTGGCTTTTTATTCAGTTAACAACTTGCTTCTCAGCTTCAGCCCTCCAGACCTGCCCAAAAAGTAGACCTTGTCTACGAGCCCCCCTAAATTGTTTTCCAAGTGGCTGCAGCCTAACTCAGAGCCTGGCCCACTCTATGCCATCAACAAGCGTTCATAAAGGTGAAGCGACAGGCCCAGACTGTTAGCACAAGACAACCGCTCTTGAAACTTTATTTTCAAAGACAGATTTTATGCAGTGTATAAATTGTGTTGCAAATACCTTTATTGGAAGGCTTTTTCAGAATACACTGCCTTTCACGAAGCATTTTGAGAAGGGAGAGAAGAGGCACAGAAAAGCTCACTTCCTCCGTCAGCACAGCAACGCTTTCACTTAAATGATGTATTTGAAGCTGAAAGTGCTGTCACAGGACAGGCGTTTGCCTTTGCATCTCCCGCACAAATCTTGACGGTGGGGCCGTTTAGGATCCACGTGGCGAAGTTTTACTGGGCAGGAACATTTAGTTTGTTTACAACTCTGCGGGGGGTGGGGGTGGGGGGGGGAAGAAGCGTGTACAGAAGATAAACCCTTAGTGATTCCCTAGGATTTCAACACTATTTTTCTAGTCCATTCAAGTACTTATTGAATGCACTCTAAGCAAGGACCTGTAGTCATCTTGTTTTCCCTCTACGTCCCCATCTACCTAGCACTGACAGGGTTAGGAATAGTGAGTGTTTAACCATGCTGTACTGTCGCTATATTGCATCAGATCCAATTCTGAATTGTGAAGTTTGTTTTGCAACAACTTTTTAAGAGGAAGGGTAGAGAACAAACAAGTCAGGAATTAATTTGACACTGAAAGCCAAGAGCAGAGCAGTTAAGGCATCCTCCTTCAGAAACATGCCCAGCCCTGATTTAAGTGATTCTAAGTACATAGTTTCTCTCCACCATCCCAGGGTGTTAATGCTTCTAAATATCCAACTTGGGTCAAGTGCATTGATTAGGCTGTCTCAACTGGCAATTCAGACTCCATTAGCCGTGTGATAACAGGTGAATTCAGTCCCTTCTTTCCTCTTAAGGATTAGCTAAGCCCCTTAGCACAGTTAATAGTGAGCAAGCAAGTGCTTAGCAATGCTTAGTTACATATTTCTTGCTTACCATTACAGTCAACCGCCCATTATGCTACACAATTTATTTTTATCTTAAACTGTCCTTCTGTGAGCTTTCAGGCAAGACAAACTAAACCCCTGTGCTTAAACTACTTTGAGATTGTGCTTTATAAGCATTTGGATAAAACAGTCAACTGTGACGACCTCGGGTTAATGCTTGTTAATTTTCTCATAGATTACCAAGTAAGGCAAGTAGTCTTACATTTCACAAGTGAGGTAAGTTTTAAAAGAGGTTAACCAGAGCATTTTGCAAGGGCAGCAAGAACCTAACACCAAGGCCCCATTTCCCAGTGGAGTATTGTTTCAACCACTCCTAACAAAAAAGCCAGTCGAAACCTAAAGGTCTGGGGACCTGGCCTCTTTTTTTGGAAGCATACTCAAGAAACTATACTAAAAGCCATCTACGACTGCCCAGGTCAGACAAAATTGCAAAACATCTGATTTACTTTACAGGCGATATCCTCCACTCGGTAAGGGTTATAAGACTTCTGACAAGTTCTGCAAAACTGTTTGAAGTAAACCTGTGACAAGAAAGAGAATAAACTTAAAGCAAAACTCCCTTGACACTTTTAGCAAGATGCCAGTTACCTGGTATTTCCTACCTTGTTAGTTCCCTGTACACACCACACATAAGCACTCTCCCATCGGATGTTGCAGTCCTTGCAGTGGTAATAGCCATATTTCTGCTCTAAGAACTGAACAACAGGATATGTCAGTTTAACCATAACACCTGAATTATCCTTTATTTCAGGAGTTAGGAATGATCTACCTGGTATTTGAAATTGGCAGCTTCACTCCAGATCATGAAAGAAATCAGGGTCAGGTTTGGGTATGCCTCTTCAGTAATGAAGTGAGCTAATAGCCTAGTCAAGCAATTAAGCAAGCATGGGCCTTAAAGTTCATATACCAGATTAACTCGGTTTATACAGCTGGCTGATAAGTGAATAAGTAGGGACATAATAGTTAAGCAGTTCTCTGAAGTTTGGGATTCTTTAGGGAGGCCTTTTCTCTAAGATAAAGCCTGATCTTAGATTGTGCACACAAGAAAGGTATTAAGCTAAAGAAAAATTAAGACGCGCGGTGGCTCAAGCCTGTAATCCCAGCACTTTGGGAGGCCGAGGCGGGTGGATCACGAGGTCAAGAGATCGAGACCATCCTGGTCCACATGGTGAAACCCCGTCTCTACTAAAAATAATTAGCTGGGCATGGTGGCGTGTGCCTGTAATCCCAGCTACTCAGGAGGCTGAGGCAGGAGAATTGCCTGAACCCAGGAGGCGGAGGTTGCGGTGAGCCGAGATTGTGCCATTGCACTCCAGCCTGGGCAACAAGAGCGAGAAACTCCGTCTCAAAAAAAAAAAAAAAGATTCCTCATCTAAGGAACTTTAAGGGGTCCACCCAAGATTACATTCTCTATGCTGCTAGTTAATTCCCAAATAGTGTGCCAGGAACCTAAGTTGTACTTAAGCCGTAATTCATACTCCATATGGACAAAAGTCGTGTTACTTAAACTTCCCTGCTTCCCTCCCAGTGAGTAACCAGTTATACACATGTTTTTCCAGTTAGGCTTTTCGATTTGGAAGGAACTCTGGGGAGCACTTCAGTCTGCTCACCTGTGAAACTGCATTAAGTCCAGAAAAGTTATGGCTGGCCTAAGATCACACACAGCTCGTGCATGGCCACGCTGGAAAGCCCTGGCCTCTGGATTCAGTCCTCGCACAATCAGCCTACCGCCACCAACCCCGCCCCTCAAAAGGAATACCAGCCTGTGAAGGCTGTGGAAGCGACCACGGCGGACGCCCTCGAGCTTCCTACCACCTCTTGTGCCTTTCCTCTTCTACTGGGTCACAACTGCCCTCTGCGTGCCCCAGTCGTTTAAAGGTTCAGCCTGCTGCTCTCGGGCAGCAACACCAGCACCCTAAATGCTTTCGCAGCACAGTATTGGGTTTCTGAGTGGGGGATGCTTTTTAAAAGTAAATTCCTAAGAGGAGGCATTTTAGGAGCTCCAGCTTTCCAGGAGCTTGGAAACTTGCAAAGGAGAAGTCAGAAGAGCTGACCAGGATCCCAGCAGTCGAAGGGGTTTTGTCACAAGGAGTGGGGAAATATGCAGAGAGGGGTCCTTGCGAATCGACGCTCCTTCCGAAGCTCAGCTGTGTCTACTCATAAGTCATCCAACCGCTCGGTCAAGACTGGCCTGCGCGCCCACTGCCCGAGCTTTACAGCGCAAACGTGTGGGTTATAAGAATGTCCCAAGGGCGTCGCCCTGTTCAGCCTGTGGAGCAGCCGCTGAGTGCGAGTCAGGCCACCCCCATGCGACTGTGCTGTCGGGAAGGAAGACACCTGCCGCAGTCACTGGCTGTTTCGGAAACAGAAGTGGCCTGCGCTTAGGGAAGTGCCGCCCCTCCGAGTGCCCAGAGCAGTCACAGGGCCGGGCCCCAGTTAGACACCTGCATCCCCGGGATCCCCTGGCCGCCCCAGGCCTTACCTGGAAGCGCAGCCGCTCCTTGCACGGCTCCGGGCTCCGTGGCGACTGCCTCTCTCCGGCGGCGGCCGCCTCCCGCCCGTCGCCGCCGTCTCGGGCCCTCCCCACCGGCGGAGACGGCCCCGGGCTCCTTAGCGCTGACCGCCGAGCCGCCGAGCCCTCCTGGGCCTCCCGCGGCGGCAGCCCGGGGCCGTCGCCCGGCAGCTCCCAGCTCTCCCGGACCGCGGCCTGGGCCTCGCCGTCGTCCTCGGACTGCGGCCGTCGGGGCACCTTGCTCGCCGACGCCTCTCCCTCCTCTGGGCCTCGAAGTCGCACGGACCGCGACCCCTGCTCTCCGTCCGACGCCCCGGACCTCTGCTCCCCCGCCGCGGCCCTGGGCCCGGGCCCCCTCAGGAAGGCGGTGATGCGGCGCGAGGCCACGGGCGAGTACACGGCGACGGTGCGCGGAAAGCGCACGGGCCGCAGGGCGCCGCTCAGGAGGCTGCCCTGCTCCGGGACCCGGCGAGCCGGCGGCTGGGAGTGAGAGCTGCCGCGGCCGGTTGCGCCCTGGGCGCCGGGGCCGGCCGGGGACTGGGGGTCGCGGGCCCGGCGCTGCAGCGTGCGCCTCCCCAGCGAGCACTGCACCGCGGCGTCCACGCGCGGGCTCACCTGCACCGCCACATCGCAGCTGCCAACCCTGCGGGCGCGGGCGCGCCGCCCGAGGCCAGGCCCCACCTGCGCCAGCAGGGCCATGAGCTGCGCCCGCTGGTAGCTGTCGAAGTACTCGGCGGCGGTCAGCTGCCTGCAGCCCGGGAAGGACGACGAGGCCGCACCCGCCGAGAAGGGGGAGGAGGACGAGGAGGCGGGAAGGCAGCCCCCGCCGCGGTGCTGCCAGCTGCCGCCCGCCGCGCCCCTGACCTTGGTGGCCGCCGGGTTGGGGTACGGGTACGAGCAGGGGGCGCACGCTGGGAACACGTAACCATCCAGCACCTCGTCCCCCAGGGCCGCCATGGGCGCACCGCTCTCACCCGCCGCCGCACCCTAAATAGGCGACTCGCTCCGGCGGCCGGGCGGAGGCGGGGACGGCCCTCGGCTGGGACTCGCGCGCTGCACCGCCCTCCGCGACCTTCCAGCCACCGGCTTGTGTCCCCGAGTCCCCGCCGAGGGGGCCCCTCTCCGTCCTTCTCCCTATGGAATCTCTCTCTCTACACCGGATGTTGGCACAGTGACCCTTAGATGATCTGGAAAGCGATGAAAGGGCTGATTTGTAAGGGAACCAGGGCGCCCGAGGTGAGGAGGTTTTCAACGAGAGAAACTCATCACCGGCTTCAGCTGAGTCGGCTACTCCCGGTGCCCTGATTGTTACAGGTGCCTGCGCTCCGGGAAGCAGAGGCCAGGCTGGGTGCCTCTGGCTAGTGAGCGAAAGTGCCAAGATTTGGGAACTGTTCTGGGTCTGTCACCCATTAACTCGGATGACAGTTTATCTCAGAGCTGCTCTGAGAGGCTACCCACTGAGTCCCCTCGGCGAGTGCACGGAGAACCACCCGGTCATCTTCATCTAAGCTAATTGTTTTCTCCCCTGGAACGCGTCCCTTCCCCCAGCCCCAGTGGTGGCCAGGAGGTACCGTTTTGCTTTACTCCAGAGTGGTTCTGGAAAATTTCCTAACCAAATCATTCCTTCAAAACAGAAATTGATTCGGGATGTGTTTACATAAATGCAAAAGACCAATCCAAAAAAAAAAAAAAAACATGGCTTGTCCACTAGAAAAATGTTGATTATTCATCGCTATTAAGTAGATATCAGATCAAGTAATCAAATACATTAATGTAACTTTTCTCTGATACTGGTTTGACAAATACTATATTTCCTTATTTAAGTGACCTGTTTTGGAATTTTTTCTGAATACAGGTCAAAGTTCAATGTTATCAGGAATTCTAAGTAGAGCAAGCACACATTTTTGTTTTTACGACAATTACATTAAACTCAATTATGCTTTACAAAGATAGCTTGTTTTTACTTGTAAGATAGTGCGCAAAATTCTACATTTCCAAGACCCTTTTTTCTAATAGTTTCTGTATTTGCAACATCATAGAGATTGGTGACGGAAAAAACTAAAAAGCACATTTAACTAGTTCAGGCTGCACGTCAGCCATCCCAGGTGCAAATCATATTACAGCATTGATTTGTCATTTGTGACAATGCTTGGTTAATACACAAACGAACCTTAAAATGAAAAGATGAGAATTGTTACATATATGATAATGTGAACCAGTTGTTATCCTTTATGTTAACCAGGTGCACTACCACAGGCCATAAATATGAAGCAATATTTCAGCAAGATAGAAGCTCCTGTGTATCTCCACATTTAGAGAGAAGTCTGAGCGGTTTCCATCATTATTACATTATCTGCTTTCACTGTGCCATAGGAAGTGTCTGCCATTTCCTCTTCTTTTAGTTTTTTATAAGAAATATCTGTATCTTCATCTTCATCTAGAGGATCTCGCTTGTGCAGCGTTTCACTTCCATACATTTTATAGATTAAAACGAAAATCCCTGCTTCTGCCGACTGGAAAAGGGCATAGAGCAAGGGAAACATATACATGCTTCCTATGAATTGCGGTGGAAAGGCCAGTTTTAGAATAGCTGTACAGAGCTGCACGTTCTGACTACCTGTTTCCAGACAAACAGTCCGCTTGCAGTTGGGTGGAAGATGGAAGAGAGTAGCTAAGCCGTAGCCTGAAGCGTAGCCTGCCAAAGGCATAAAAATTGCTACCACATAAACGGCAGCAGGGATACTTGCCAGAAGTTCAGGTCCTAACATAGTGCCAGTCATTATGAAAAGGACCACCAGAGTCACTAGCAGAGACCACAGGGAAACCTAGTAATAGAAAATTACAATGAGAAGGTTGAAGAGGAATTCAGGTGAGAGAATCCTAAGCTCATGGAAGAAAACGACCATCTAGTATGATCTCCAACACCAAATGCAGACCTTTGACAGAATATTTCTGAAGATGGGCAGGCCACCTCTTCGGGAAGCATCCAGAGCCATGTTGGGCATCTCTGATTGTTTGGAGGCCTGTCCTTATGTTGAGGGACAATTTGCCTTCTGTAACCTCTAGCCATTGACTTGGATATAGGCTGTTAGGAGCAATGAAGACCAGCTCTTAAAAAAAAAAAAAAAAAAAAAAAAACAAAAAAACAACAAAAAAAAAAAAAAAAAAACACAGCTTTTCTGGCCGGGCGCAGTGGCTCATGCCTGTAATCCCGGCACTTTGGAAGGCTGAGGAGGGTAGTTCACGAGGTCGGGAGTTCAAGACCAGCCTGGCCAAGATGGTGAAACCCCCGTCTCTACTAAAAATACAAAAATTAGCCAGGCGTGGTGGTAAGCACTCATAATCCCAGCTACTCAGGAGTCTGAGGCAGAGAACTGCTTGAACCTGGGAGGTGGAGGTTGCAGTGAGCCAAGATCATGCCACTGCACTACAACGTGGGTAACACAGTGAGACTCCATCTCAAAAAAAGAAAAAGCTTTTCTGAACAAGCTCTTCAAAAGCTTAGACACCAGTTAACAGGTGAAAGCTACTCTTCTCCAGGCAGATTGTGCCCAGACTTAAAGCCTCCATCACCTAACTTTGTTTTAGTGTCCTGACTGTTCTGAGCATGAGTTTCATTTGTGAATGTGCTTCTTAAAAACAGGGCAGTTAGAACTGAGCCCATACCCCAGGTATGGTCTGATCATTAGAGCAGACAAGTAGATATTTACTTTCCCTGAACAGAACCCCATGTTTTCTATAAAAAATTAGTTTTCATTTTACAGGAGTTAAAATTTATGACACTTAATTAAATTGTCTGAAGCTCAGTGTGTGATGTTTTTAACCCTCGAAATATATTGCAGAGGATTGCTTGCAATATTGAAACAATTACCTACTCTTAGATTATGTAAGAGAAAAAAATGTAAATAAAGATGTGAAGAATTCTTTGCAATTTGGCAACTTTTTTTTCTTTTGTTCATGAGAAACCTCTGTGAGTCTTTTATGATGCTTTGGGGTTATTATAATGAATTTTAGATGCAGTACAACTTTCTTCTGTATAAAACATGTTGTCTTGATGTTCTGACTAGAACATTTCACTCATTCAAATAAAACAGGCTGTATGAATAGTAAGGCAGACACCTAAAAATTTTTCTCCTAGTTCTCCTTCATATTGGTAGTTAACTCTTTTTATTTTATTTTATTTTTTTAATGAGGAGTGGTCAGGGCAAGGAAACTGATCCAGAGAGAACAGCTTAAATGTTGCTTCTGGTTCTCTGGATAGCGGAGATAACCCTTTTGCAATCTGTGAGACTGGCATAACTTTACACTCTTAAAATATTTAAAATTTATCTGAGCTGGTCACAAATTCTACCCTAGAGGATGCTACAATACTTATTATATAAGGTACAGATACTACAGATATACAGTTGGCAGAAACCAAGCTATTACACACACGTAAATAACTTACTGTTTCAAAAGTACGTCACATTGAAAGCATTAAGAAACTGTTTCTTTATTTTAAGCCTACAGCACCCAGTATCCCAAGTCAGTCTCCCATCCAAGTACTAACCAAGCCTGACCCTGCTTAGCTTCCGAAATCAGGACCACTCAGGGTGGTATAGCCGTAGACGAGAAGCTGCTTCTTACCAGTGTTCTATTAAAGAACAGGGCTAGGTTAACTTTAAATTCAAGGCCGGGCGCGGTGGCTCAAGCCTGTAATCCCAGCACTTTGGGAGGCCGAGGCAGGTGGATCATGAGGTCGAGAGATCGAGACCATCCTGGTCAACATGGTGAAACCCCGTCTCTACTAAAAATACAAAAAACTAGCTGGGCATGGTGGCTCGTGCCTGTAATCCCAGCTACTCAGGAGGCTGAGGCAGGAGAATTGCCTGAGCCCAGGAGGCGGAGTTTGCGGTGAGCCGAGATCGTGCCATTGCACTCCAGCCTGGGTAAGGAGCGAAACTCCGTCTCAAAAAAAAAAAAAAAAAAAAAAAAAAAAAATTGAAAGGTAGCTAATCTTATTGATCTATTGACTACATCTTTTCTGGTTTTGGTGTGTAAACAGGTCATTTGATTAACTTTTTCTTAGACTTCCTAAGGTTTTCTAGTAAATGCCATCATGTTAATAGCATTAGCTTAATGATTAACAAGTTATTAATGCAACTCAAGAGTATCTATGAGTATATTGAATATAACATGGATAAATATGTGTATTTACATGTACATATATATATTTTTACATTCACATATACATGTTTATTATGGAGCAGGATTTCTTTTACTCAAGGCTGGATATATGTACAGAAAACAACTCTCTACTTTTCATAGTAATAAAAGCTGACTCCTCTATATAATCAGATTACTTTAGAAAATAAATTAATATAAGTAAAACAGAAGATTGTGTCTTCTTAAATCTACATAATTGAAACATTAGGGTGGCTCTTTTTCTCTTCATTTGTCTAAAAGAATTCATGCATTTTCCAGGAATAATTATGTATTTTATTTGACTAATTACCTGAAGTCAGTATCCTGTCACGGCTTATTCTTTTTCACTGCTCTTCTTGAATTTTCAAAGAAAATTCTCCAGTGAACTACTAGAAAATCTCTACTGCTACAGAAAGCATTCATTTTTTTTAAGCAAACGCATAGGGGAAATATTAGAAATATTGCATAAATTATAGAAATCCCTCATCTTTTCACTAATTTTAGAGACCATATAAAATATTGCAATGGGGAAGAAAAAAGAAACACATTTAGTAAGAGTAATATAGCCTCCATTATTTATCCAGGACCCAACTTTTATTTTGTGCTTTAAAGCCAGTATTTTGTGTTCTATTACTACAATGTAACTTTTCCATTACTTTTTGTCCTATTATTATCAACTTACTTTTAAAATTTAAGAAAACATGAAAGGAACCTACAATAGAGTTTCTCAGAATTAGAGTTCCACTTTTGAAAAGATAGTCATGCATTTCTAAAACACTGTACCAATTCTATTAAAATTATTTAATCTGTTTGATTTTTAATTATCTACAATTAGTGGAAAATATGTTGCCATTTGATTACACTGTCATCTTCCTCACCGCACTATGATCTGTTTCCTCCAGATGAGTACTGATAATAGTTCTTTTATGCTGGTTTTGATTAAGCTGTGTCTTAATTAAAGTTATTGTTCTAGGAATCCCAAAACTGGAAGTTAACTTTATAGCATAAACTTTTTTTTTTTTTTTTTAAACCAGGCAACTACTTCCAAGTCCTTTTCTTCCTTTCCCTTCTCCAGACGTCCTCACATTTATGCTGTGGGTCAGAGATCAAGGGCTCTCCACACTAGTATGGAAAGGGAAGAAAGGCCTTACCTTCACGATATAGTCAGCCACCCGGTTGTATTTGTAGCGAATGAAGACGCCCAACCCGATAGGGATGAGAGTGCTGCAGAGAGTCAGGGTCACGGTCCCTAGTGGTAGTAACTGCACGATAGGGGTGTTGATCCAAGCCCAGCTGTAGATCCACAGGCACAGGGGCATCAAGACCAGGGCCAGAAGCGTGGAGGAGATGGTCATGATGATGCTGTGGAAAAGGGAATGAGCAGAAATCAGAACCGGCTTTGAGTCAAAGAGCCAGCCAACCTTTTTGTTGTACGTGGAGTAGAGGGGAAATTGGGAGACTTCCTGGGGTTGAAGTCTGGGCAGAACCGACATCGCCAAGAGAGCAGCACATCTAAGCCCAGTGGAAACATGAACCCAAGGGTGGGGGGAACCCTGTCTCTGTACGGTTACCCTAGCCTTTATAAAGTCTATTGAGCCTGCATGATTCTGAGGGCAAGGAGCGTTCATCCTCGCAAGCACCCTGCAATGTCAGCCATGGTGAAGCTGCTGACCGCTACATGTTGGTTGAACTCAACGATCCTGTCCCCTATGTGAGATTACTTTCTCTGCCAGGCTGGTAGCCCTGTTACTTTTACGTCGCTGGCGAGTTCTAGTTCAGACTTCCCCTTCTCTTTGTCTTCCACTGGCCAACTACCTGCGCCGCCAGCCCGACGCTCCTGGAGGACGACGAGGGATCTGATGGCCGCGCTGCGCACGGAATCCCGGCCTTGGAGCAGCCCCCTCGCCGTCTAGCTCGCCCTGCCGGCAGCACAACCTGTAGGTTGGCCTTGACTTCTAAAGCCCGGGCGTCCTCATCTTCCTCTCCTTTCCTCCTCTTTCCTCCACGCCTGATTCCAACCCCTGCACTGCCTCTGTCCTTCGTTGGGGGCCCACGGCTGTAAACGCGCGGCTGGGCAGAGACAGATGCCAGGGGAATAGACAGATCCGTACCTGAGGTTCATGTCGCCGTCAACCAGCAGGGACATAAGATTGGAGAGATTGCCGCCGGGACAGCAGCCACACAGGAGCACCGCCACGGCGGCCACCTCGTCCAGTTTGAAGGCGAGGGCCAGCAGGAAGGCCAGCAGCGGCAGGAAGCCGAACTGGCAGAGCGCGGCCAGCAGCGCGCCCACGGGCCGGCGGACGTGTGCCCCGAAGTGGTTCACGTCCACCGTGCAGCCCAAGCCCAGCATGGTGATGCACAGGGCGGCGCCCACGAACACGTTCAGCCCGTGGTTCAGCGGCGTGTCCCAGAACGGGGGCGCTTGGGGCGCCCAGGGCCGAGGGAACTGGGAAGGGCCGTGGCTCGCCGCGCCGCCCGCGAGGCCGCTGGTCGTGGGCTCCGGGGTCGGAGTGGGACCAGGGCTGAAGCCGAGGCTCGGACCCGGCCCGAGGCTGAGCCCGGGGCCGGGGCCGGCGCTGGAGGCAGGGGCGAGGGCGAGGTCGGTGCCGGGGCCAGGGCTGCTGGCGTTGGGCGCCAGGGTGTAGTTGGGCGCCAGGGTGTAGTTGTCCGGCAGCAGAGGGGCGAAGAGCAGGGTCGCATTGTCGGTGCCGTCCATGGCGCGGCCGGAGCTGCTGATTAGATCTCCTCCCGCCGCGCGCGCCCTTCCGTCCCGCGATCGCCGCCGCCGCCGCCCGTCGGTCTGCCCGTCGATCTCTGAGCCCCGGCTGCGCGCCGCTGACGTCCTCGGCGGCGTCGGGTGCGGCGGGCAGGTCTCCGCTCCCGGGTCTGCAGCCGCCCGCAGCCTGGCGCTCGGTGCGGCGCGGCCCTCCGGGTGAACCCAATAGCTGCGCCGGGTCCGCGCCCGGCCCCGCGCCCCGCAGGCCCCGCCCCGCCGCCCGGTCCCCTCCTGTGAATCGCCAGTAAGTGGTTCTGTTACAGTGTAGCCAGGGGCGGAACAAAGACCTGACAAAGGACCAGAGCAGGGAAAAACCGTGCCTGGCTGCCGATCAAGTTCTCTGATGGGCTCTGCCTCTTTATAATGAAATCTGGAGACCCAGACACACAAAGTGGAGGGGGTGGGTGGATAAGCTCATCGATGCACGCGCGTAAACCACAGAAACTGTTCCCATGGCCTGCAGCCCTAAGAGGGGTGCTTGACTTAATATGAGCGATTCTAAAGCACGACGCGATATCTGGCTTGAATTTGCAAACAATTTTTTGCATGATTTTCATGTTCAGTTTTAAAGTAGAATGTAATAATATAGCGGGTTTGTGCAAGTGCGTGTGCATTAGTTTATTCGATTCTTACAGCATAGCTGTGATAAAGATACAATTTTTACAAGCCGGATTTTTACACACGAGGAAACTGAGGCACAGGGAAGTCTCAGCCTTATCGACCGAACCCAGAGGTACCTGACTGAATCTGCACGGTGATGTGTCCTTAAAAAGGGCAGACAAGAGCTTGGCTAATAACAGTCTCCATGAAAAATGTGTGTTTAAGAACTTATTGGCAGGCGGAGAGAGGATATTTCAGTGGCCACAGATTTACGAAGCTTTATGAGTAAGGTCCTGGCATTAGGATTAAAGGACTGAAAAGAAATAAAGTGCTGAGATTCCCTGCTAGAGACAGGTTTATCCCAAAACAAATCAAAATCAGAGCTCTTAGGAACGGAGATGCAACAACTTTTAAGACAGTCACTAGATGGTATGTAGAATGGAAAATAATTTCTATGCTTACCAACCAAGCGGGCCGCTTGAGGAGGCATCTACCTCCCTGGGGTGACCATAAAGTGATAGTAAGCTGAGTCGTGAAAACCAGCAGGAACCAACCCTGGGATAAGACTGAAATCAAAGCTCAGTCTTATCCCCAAGATACAGTGAATTTTCTATCCGGGAACTTTTCCCTAACTCCTGTCCTGGCACAGAGTAGCTTCTATTACCCAAGGGTGGACTGAGCCTTTCCTCCTCCCCAAATCTCATGTAGAAGACAGAGAACATGAAAAGTAAAACTAAATGCAAAGCATATTGCACTCTTCATCACAAATAATTTATTTCTTCTCCATTGGACTGTAAATTCCATGAGGGCAAAGCTTTTACAAGCATTTAGGAGGATAATATGTCCTTACACTTTTCCAAACCACTACACCCAGGAAAAAGAAATTCAGTGAGCTCTGTAGAGCTTTAAGGGAAGTGGGTTGTGACCAAAAGTATTTTAAGTTTTCATTTCAGCTTATATAGATAAAAAGAAAGATATTCAGATATACGACAATCCACACTACCTAACCATTACATTTGTACATCCAGGGAAGATGTGTGGAGAAACAGACAAGATAAGGAGCAAAGGCACTGCTGAGCCTTCACCGTCTTGAAACCACAGGATGAGATAAGCCAAGAACACAAATGGCAAAGGATTCAGCTGAAACCAACTGTGCAGGCACCACTCCTATTTGCCTCAGAACCCCTCATCGTGTTAATGATATTAAAATCCACAATCACATTAAATAAGCAGTAATTAGAGGCAGACTGACTCAACTCATCCAACTATCTCCTCTCAGAGTTTAGAGAGGGACTTGGGAGGCAATTTGTGCAATGGGCGAAGACTGAAAACAGAAAGGGGCCTGCCGCGGGTGCTCTTGCCTGCAATCCTAGCAACTTGAGAGGCTGAGGCGGGCAGATCACTTGAGGTCAGGAATTCAAGACCAGCCTGGCCAATATGGTGAAAACCCATCTCTACTAAAAAGACAAAAATTGGCTGGGCATGGTGGCCCATGTCTGTACTCCCAACTACTCAGGAGGCTGAGGCACGAGAATTGCTTGAACCCAGGAGGTGGAGGTTGCAGTGAGCCAAGATTATGCCACTGCACTCCAGCCTGGGCAACAAACTGAAACTCCACCTCGAATAATAAAAATAAAAAAGAAGGGGATGATGGGCTGGGATTGTAAATCACAAGGGATGCTACACCTGCAATCTTGAGGGCTTCTTGGGACCTACAAACCTGATGTCACTCCTGCTGATGGGGTGATTGAATGTAAAGAAAACAGGTGCTCTGGCCTCCCCTTCTTTCTCATCTTCCTCACTATTTATGAGAAAACCCCAGGATTAGGATTAAGCACATTCTCTAGGTGTTAAGACACTGGTGAAGTGGCTTGAGTCATTTTGCTTCCTGTATTGCCTCCTGTTTACTCTTGCTGCCACCAAGAAGGGTCTGGACCACCCAAGGGGGAAAGAACATGTAAAGGGGAGAGATAATATCGTGCTTAGAAAATATGACCAGGCACGGGCTCAAGCCTATGGGAGGCCAAAGTGGGCAAATCGCTTGAGCCCAGGAGTTTAACACCAGTCTGGACAACATGGTGAAATGCTGTCTCAACAAAAACTACAAAAAATTGGCTGGGCATGGTGGCACACACCTGTGGTGGCACACACCTGTGGTACCAGCTACTTGGGAGGCTGAGGTGGGAGGATCACTGGAGTCCATGACAGTAAGGCTGCCGTGAGCCATGATCTTTCCACTGTACACAGGCATAGGTGACAGCAAGACCCTGTCTAAAAAAAAGAGAGAGACAAAGAGAAAGAAAGGAAAGAAGGAAGGAAGGAAGGAAGGAAGGAAGGAAGGAAGAAAGAAAGAAAGAAAGAGAGAGAAGGAGGAAAGGAAAGAAGGGAGGGAAGGAAGGAAGGAAATTAAGTTGAGCTAGCTATTTGGGAAGAAATAAATTTAAAGCTATGTGGCACATTGTATACCAAAGCTAATTCCAAGTAGATTAAAGGATTAATAATAATAATAATGCAACAAAATACTGGATAAAAAGATTGGCAAGTGTTTATCTCATCTTTGGATAGGGAAAATTTTTCTAAGCACAATAGTAACAGAAGAACTCATAATGGGAAGCTCAGTAGACATGGATACATAAAAACTTTAAACTTCGGCTGGGCGCAGTGGCTCATGCCTGTAATCCCAGCACTTTGGGAGGCAGAGGTGGGTGGATCACAAGGTCAGGAATTCAAGACCAGCCTGGCCAAGATGGCAAAATCCCGTCTCCACTAAAAAATAAAAAATAAAAATTTAGCCAGGTGTGGTGGCAGGGACCGGTAATCCCATCTCCTTGGGAGGCTGAGGCAGGAGAATTGCTTGAACCTGGGTGGCAGAGGTTACAGTGAGCCAAGATTGTGCCACTGTACTCCAGCCTGGGTGATAGAGTGAGACCCTGTCTCAAAACAAATAAAAAGCAAAAAAAAAAAAAAAAAAAAAAACTTTAAACTTTGGTGTAGTAAAAACATTATTTAAGAAATTTAGAGAAAATTTATGATTTTATGATTAATTTATAAAACAGCTTTATTGTTATTATATAGGAAATGAGGCAAATTACATAAATAGGCGCAAGATCACAGAAGAGATGCAAGCAGCCAATGTTTGTGAAAATATTCACATTTACTAGTAACCAGAGCAATTAAATTGGAGCGATTAGATGCCATTTTCCAGTACTGGAAAAGATTCAGATATATGCGATTATGTTATATGGCAAGGATGCAATCAACTTGGATATATATATCCTACCATAGAAACAACTGTGAAAACAGAGCGCCTACTTCCAGGAGTTCGCATAGAAGTCTTGGGATTAATTTGAGATGAGTAAGGGGGAACTATTGTACAGTAATGTCTGTTTGGCCACTTTTCTTAAAAGGAAGCTAGGCTGGGCAGGGTGGCTCATGCCTGTAATCTCAGCACTTTGGGAGACCGAGGCGGGCAGATCACCAGGTCAGGAAACATCCTGGCCAACATAGTGAAACCTCATCTCTACTAAAACTCCAAAAATTAACTTGGCATGGTTGTAGGCTTCTGTAGTCCCAGCTACTCAGGAGGCTGAGGCAAGCAAGTCGCTTGAACCTGGGAGGCAGAGGTTGCAGTGAGCCAAGATCATGCCACTGCACTCCAGCCTGGCAAGAGAGCAAGACTCCATCTCAAAAGAAAGAAAAAGAAAGAAAGAAAGAAAGAAAGAAAGAAAGAAAGAAAGAAAGAAAGAAAGAAAGAAAGCTAGAAGGCTTTTTAAAAATAGAAGTAATTAAATAAAATAATTAAATAGAAAATAGGCAAGAGAAGTGTACTCATCCTTGAACCAATCACTGTGGCCACAGGATGGAATGGTTTCACTGAAGCGAGGGGGTGGCCTCATCCCTACTTAAGACACATCAACTCAAATGTGGAGAAGGGATTCCCCAGAGGAATAGTGACAGCTGTTAACAGAAAGAGGAAAAACAGATGTTGAGTATGCAGAAAAACAATAAGGATTCACAGAAGTTGCATTCAGTACCTCAGTACCCTTAAAGGTGTTTGAGCGTTTCTTCCATTGAGTTTCCAGAAGTGCTGCTACCTTAAGAGTTTTTGTCAACATGCTGTTTTAATACTTTCATATTTTGTGCTTATTTAACTACTAGTGAAATAAAACTTCTTCCATTTAATAATAAAAATGCTTGGTTATAAGTTATGTATTTTGCCTATTTACAGAAATCATCTGACTTGCAGACAGTTTACGTACAAATATAAGACTGGTAGAAGAAAAATGAGAAACAACCTAGCATCCAACAATATGAAACTGGTTGAGTAAACTGTTTTCTTATTTGTATAATAGAATAAATATTATGCAACTATTTTAAAATTTTATGGTTTTTTTACATGAAAAAAAAGCAAGTTACATATAGTTTTGCCTCAATTTCTTTCTTTTGCATTTTGTTTAAAAAAATTTTTTTAGGGATGTTAACATTGTCCAGGCCGGAATGCAGTGATGATTCATAGGCATGGTCATAGCTGCAGCCTGGCTCTTGACCCCAGTTTCTTTTTTTTTTTTGAGACAGAGTTTCACTCTTGTTGCCCAGGCTGGAGTGCAATGCCGCATTCTCGGCTCATCGCAACCTCCGCCTCCTGGGTTCAAGCAATTCTCCTGTCTCAGCCTCCCAAGTAGCTGGGATTACAGGCATGTGCCACCATGTCCCCATGTCCAGCTAATTTTTTGCATTTTTAGTAGAGACGGGGTTTCACCATGTTGGCCAAGATGGTCTCGATTTCTTGACCTTGTAATCCACCCGCCTCGGCCTCCCAAAGTGCCGGGATTACACGCGTGAGCCACCGCATCCGGCTCGACCCCAGTTTCTTTAAAAGCACTTAGATAGTTGCATTCAAAAAGACTGGACCAAAATATATTAGATTATGGAGGATTATTGCATTCCTTTTTGTTCTCTCTCTCTCTCTCTCTCTCTCTCTCTCTCTCTCTCTCTCTCTCTCTCTCTCTTTCTTTTCTTTTTCTTTCTTTCTCATTCTGTTACCCAGTCTGGAGTGCAGTATCATGATCTTGGTTCACTGCAATCTCTGCGCCCCCCACCCAGATTCAAGTGATTCTCCTACCTCAGCCTCTCGAGTATCTGGAATTACAGGTGCCTGCCACCGTGCCAGCTAATTTTTATATTTTTAGTAGAGACGGGGTCTCACCATGTTGGCCAGGCTGGTCTTGAGCTCTTGACTTCAGGTGATCTGCCTGCCTCGGCCTCCCAAATTGCTGGGATTATAGGCATGAGCAACCACACAGGCCAATTTTTGCATTCTTATATTCTTATCTCACTCCATATGATCACTACCTCTTCAAAGAAACGGTTTAAAATAACCAAACAAATACATTGAGTCTATACTGGATTTTAAGTAGTAAAACAGGCAATTTTCTAAATTCACTGAAGCAGATTGAATTACAGTAGTCTCCCCCTAATCTGTGGTTTTGCTTTCTATAGTTTCAGTTACTGCAGTATGAAAATATTCAGTGGAAAATATTTCCTAAGTTTTAAATTGCCTGTGTTCTGAGTAGCATGATGAAATCTCATACTGATATGGTTTGGCTGTGTCTCCATCCAAATCTCATCTTAAACTGTAGCTCCATAATTCCCATCTGTTGTGGGAGGGACCTGGTGGGAGATAACTGAGTCACAGGGATGGTTTCCCTGATACTGTTCTCGTGGTAGTAAGTCTCACTACTTATTCACGGATAAGGGGAAACCCGTTTCGCTTTGCTCTCCTTCTCTCTCTTGCCACCGCCATGTGAGGCATACCTTTCACTTGCCATGATTGTGAGGCCTCCCACCCACATGGAACTGTGAGTCCAGTGAACCTCTTTCTTTTGTAAATTGCCCAGTCTCAGGTATGTCTTTATCAGCAGCGTGAAAACAAAGTAATACATGTACCCTCCTGCTCCATCCCACTCACCTGGGGCTTGAATCATACCTTTGTCCAGTGTACCCACACCTAATTTATAAATTAGGCACAGTAAGATATTCACAACAATACCTGGTAATAAAATAGGACAATTATGACAACATGCCAGCATCACTGCTATTGCACTTTGGGGCCATTATTAAATGAAATAAGAATTCCTTGAACACAAGCACTGGGACGCTGGGACTGCTGAACTGATTACTGAGCCTGGCTACTCAGAGACTAACAGGTGGGTGGTGTAGACAGGCAACTGTCAGTCACTGAGTGGCCAGGCTCAGCAATCAGATCGACTGTCTCGGTGTCCCAGTGCTTGTGTTCAAGGAGCCCTCATTTCACTTAATAATGGCCGCAAAGTGCAAGAAGAGTGATGCTGGCATATTGTCACAATTGTCTGACTTTATTACCAGTTATTGTTGTTCATATCTTACTTCACCTAATTTATAAATTAAACTTTATAAGAGGTATGTATGTATAGAAAAAACATATAGTAGACATATCTAGGGTTCAGTACTGTCTGCAGATTCAGACATCCACTGGGGTCTTAGGACATATTCCCTGAGGATAAGTGGGGACTATTGTACAGACATGTTTATTTGGCCACTTTTGTTGAAAGGAAGCTGAAAGGTTTGCTTTTAATAGAGATCCGTCAAACAGGAGAGCTGACTGGAATATTGTTCTTAGCTGACTTGTATCGAAAAGCAATGTGGCCCGTTGATTACACTTGCTTTATATAATTAAGTCTATTTTACAGAATAAATGCCCATTTCTAACAACATTAATTACACTTTAATAACTAGTGATGGATATATCCAAGGATTATTTTCTGTGTCTAAAAAGTATATCACACTTAAAACACTTACCAATCCCCAATATTACATTTATACAATTGGCTTGAAAGTCTGATTACTCTAAACCAGCGAGGGCCTGGCTTGTCTGCTCATGGTGGACTCAAGCATATTAAAACCTGCCCAGGAATGTCTGGGTGGCCTGGTGGACCAGCCAGCCAGAGGTCATATTTCTGAAAGCCTCACTGGTAGAGTTGTCAGACATAACAAATAAAAATACAAGACAACCAGCTACATTTGAATTTCAGATGAACAACAAATATGTTTTTTAGTAAAAAGATGTTTCCAATATTTCACCTGGCAATTTTACCTAGAGACAGATGATCGCTAGAAAACTGAGGTGGCATGGTGGCCTCCAGGGGCTGCGATCTCCATGCATTTAGGAAATAAACCCTAAATTGCGAGAAATACACTAGGTGGGCGAAGAGGAGGTGCATCGGCCTGGGCTAGGGATGCTGTCTGGGGAAGGGTGAAGAGGAGGCAGTGGGGGTTGAGGCCCTCTCTTGTCCCCTCGGGAATTTTGGCCTGGTTCTGTGTGGAGAGGGCAGCTACAGGATCAGAGGTGAATATGTCTTGCAGCTGAATAACAGTTTAATATGAGTGGGAAGAAGACATTGAGACACAACAACCTTAGAGCAAGCAGTAGTTTGGGAATGAAGTGAATGTGAATTGGACAATAACGAAAGTGGTCCTGGTCTCTCAATGGGACCAGGAAGCCATGAGGTGAGGCACGGGGAGGAGCCAAAGGGAAATGGACCCAGGAATGTCAACATGGAGGAGGGCGCTTAGACACTTAAACCCTCGGTGGATGCCTCCGGTCCTTGTAGTGAGTCCAATGTTGTTTATCTTAATTATTTTGCTCCCGGCACTGTTCCCCTGTTCTTCCGGGAAATGGACCCTCCCTTTTGGGGGGAATCACACCTCCAGTGGCTCCTACCATAAAGTCCAAATGGAAGCTACTCCCTTCCCAAGGGACCCCACTTCTGAGCTGTCAGTAATAGCTTAGGGATGGGCCTCCCATATCCACGCTGATCCCATCTTAATAAGCGTTTAAGGGAGCCCTAAGCAGGACTTAGATTTTAATATCAGTTTGTGGGGGGAAATTCATTTATAGCTAAGTAAAATTGCCCTTGAAAATCCTTTAAATACTCTGACAATATCATAATCTTTTTTTCTCAAGGCCACAATGACAGTGTTTTCCCAGTATGGGAATACCTGATTACCAGGCAGAGTGGCCAGCCTGCATTTGGGCTCATAGTATAAGAAAGAACCCCCTGATCTTTCTTCCAGATGCTCAGGCCATGACAAGTATGGGGAGTCGAGGCTGACTTTGGTAGCTGCAGATGCATATTTCCTGGCTCACCTATCACTCATGCAATCTCTCTCTTATTTTTCCCTCATTTAATTCTCATAGTTGAATTTGTGAACATTAAATTTTGCATTCGATGTGATGCCAGGAACCGACATGCTAACCTCAGTGACTGATTTGGAGGTGGAGCGAGATCCACCCCGGCCACTTGGGATCCTTCCCTGTGATTTTGTTTTTAACAAGAGCCATAGGGAAGAGCCCTTTCTCTTTAGTTAAGAAATTGGGAAACTGTGAGCTCAGAAACTGCTACTAACTATGGTTCGCTTGATGAAATCGCCCAGTCTGGGAGAATAAGGCCAAAAACAAAAGCTGAAATAAAGGAGATGACAGGGAAAGGGAAAGTGTGGGCATCACCGAGACCCTGTTCTGGTCCTTTCCAACAACACTCCTCACCTAGCTGGTTGTGTGAGCTGTTAAATCTTCTTCCTTTAGCCAAGCTAGGTGTAACTGAAAGAGTCCCTAAGAAATAAGGGCATTTTCATGACTTGGTTTTTAAAAATGGAGAATGAGCGAGGCGAGGTGCCTCACGCTGTGGCGGGTGGGTCACCTGAGGTTGGGGAGTTAGAGACCAGCCTGACCAATATGGAGAAACCCTGTCTTTACTAAAAATACAAGAAAAATCCAAAAAACAAAAAACAAACTAGCCGGGCACGGCGGTGTATTCCTGTAATCCCACCTACTCAGAAGGCTGAGGCAGGAGATCGCTTGAACCTGGAAGGTGGAGGTTGTGGTGAGCTGAGATCGTGCCACTGCACTCCAGCCTGGGCAACAACAGCAAAACTCCGTCTCAAAAAAAAAAAAAAAATGGAGAATCAGGTATTCAATAACTTTACAGGTGATATTTCGGAGTCCAAGGCTTTATCGTGTTAGCTTCAGGGTAACCCACATTCCTGGATTGCCGCCTCAAACTCATGTGACCAAGGGGAAGAACAGGCTACATTCAGTTTTCCACAAAACAAGCAATTGCTAACAGCATCATCTATCATCAAGGACAACCAGCTTTCCATACCTAGAGACAATCTTAACCATTACCAAATACACATAGAGCTGACAGGTAGCTATGTATAACTTTCTGTGCCTTGTAACAAATCAAGCTCCTGTGCTGAGATCATCTTGGCATCTCAAAATTGATCTGGGTGGAGCTGTTGCTTCCAGACCTCCTGCAGCATTTTTGAAGCTGTGATTCCTCATGTCCTAGCATGACTCCCTGGCCTATCCTGTTTGCTCTGATAACATGTCAGATCTCATACAGCAGTCAGCTTTGTAAAGGTACCAGCTCATCAGCACTCAAATCAAATGATTCAATTGCCTAGTCCTTACCAAAAAGCCACCAACTGAGGCTTCCTTTATTCCAGGCCCTCCTTTCCTGTTAGCTCCAAGTCTATACCAGAGGGGCTCACTTTTCTACAGAGTTCTTCAAGGCTTACCAAAGGTTTACTTGAATTGGAAGATTGTTTTCACTCTCTCTTTTCTCTACTAATCTTCTATTTTTGATCAGTCCCATCCTTGTTTCCATCTATTCTTTAACCTAACATTTCAACTTGTTTTCGGTGCATGTTTTTGAGCCTTTCCTGGGGATTTCACACCACTATCTTTGTATGGCAGAAAGTCTTGTATCAGGAGGCATTTATCATCTGATAAACTGAAAAGGAAAAAACAATATCTACAAAGCTCTAGCAGGATATTAAACTGAGAATTTATTTGATCTAAACATGAAAACATATCTCCAGTGATACGTTTCAAGGCTCACTACTGAAAAATTACCTCTTGTTGAGTAACCAGACGACACAGTGAGTAGCAAAAATGAGATAAAAGAAAAAGAAATTTGATTAAAATAAGACTCTACTAATTGGTTTGGGTTTGGACTCTTTCATTTTCTACCACACTATACAAAGTTGATAAGCGTTAACATTTTTGATTTTAGAAGTGTTTTTTTAAAACGTTCTTAAAGGTAGATTTCTCTTGAAATAATTATAAACTTCTTGTCCATTATACAGGAAGCAAATCATAGAAACAACCTCTTGCTCACTCATTAATGTTGGTAGAATTGTAAAGAATACTGATGAGGGTGCAGTGGCTCATGCCTGTAATCCCAGCACTTTGGGAGGCCGATGCAGGTGGATCACGTGGTCAGGAGTTCGAGACTAGCATGGCCAATATGGTGAAACCCCATCTCTACTAAAAATACAAAAATTAGCCAGACATGGTGGCACACGCCTATAATCTCAGCTACTCAGGAGGCTGAGGCAGGAGAACCACTTGAACCTGGGAGGCGGAGGTTGCAGTGAGCCGAAATTACACCACTGCACTCCAGCCTGAGTGACAGAGTGAGAATTTGTCCAAAGGAAAAAAAATGAACCGTGATCTGTTGATAATTTTATGTTTTGTACATCTTTTCTTACTCCCAGTATTGAATTGGTCTTGCCATTCAAGAGATCTGGGATTTATTCCCCAAAGCTGCTGCTCACCGGCACCTGTCATTGCTATCCATCGCCCTTCCCTGTCTAGAATATTGACTGGGGGACAGTGGAGAAGGTCACTGCTTTCCCTCACTACTTCTGCAAAACAGCGCCTGATGATTTAAACAGATTAGTTAATGGGGGCTAGATATGGAGGGTTGAGTTGGTCGTAAGCATTTTTATCATACTTGCTTAGGCTGTCTCTTAACAGCTGGCCAAAAAACAACTTTTCAAAAAAAAAAACCTGATATTTTGGAATATATATTTTTTCCCTCTATTATTTTATAGTTATCTGTAATTAGTAGACATTGACTCCTAAATTTTCAGAGTTCTTTTTGCAATACTGTATTACAACAACTCAATTTAACAACCGTATGTTAATCTCCCGAAGTTTTGCTAGGCAGTAGGAATGATAGAGAACATTAACCATATCTAGGGTATGTTTCATGTTCTCAAGGACCTTGAAACTCTAAGTATAATTCAACTGCAAAGCAAGGTGCTCTATGATGAACTTTATGTATTTAGGATCAAATAGAGAAGGGAATGATGAATCTTAGATGTGGAGTCATTAACCAGGAAGCACTAGACTCCAACATGTGAAGAAAGGCAAAGGCCATTCCAGGGCAGGAGAACACCTTGAGCAAAGTCATGGAAGTACCTCACTTCCATGTTGGAAACCGAGAGTGGACGCAAAGTGGCAGGGACATGCCAGACACGGTGGCGCATGCCTGTAGTCCCAGCACTTTGGGAGGCTGAGGCAGATGGATTATCTGAGGTCAGGAGTTCGAGACCAGCCTGAGCACCATGGTGAGACCCTGTCTCTACTAAAAATAGCAATATTAGCCGGGTGTAGTGGCAGGCACCTGTAATCCCAGGGTAAGGAGGCTGAGGCAGGAGAATCGCCTGAACCCGGGAGGTGAAGGTTGAAGTGAGCCAAGATTGAGATCACACCACTGCACTCCAACCTGGGTGACAGAGCAAGACTCTGTTCCCCAAAAACGAAAAACAAACAAAAAACAAAGTGGCACGGACAAGAAAGAAGCTATGGCAAAGTGTGTAGCAGAGCAAATTATTTAGAGTTTCTATTGCATTTAAAGCACTTGGACCTTAATTTTGCTGACAGCAGAAAGTTAAAAGAAATGCATGCCTAATTTTGAGAATTTTCTTGACTTAAAGAAAGACCTGAATCCAGATTCAGGAAGGATAATGAGTACCGAGAAGGGTAAGTAGAAATAAATTCAGGCCGGGTGCAGTGGCTCACGTCTGTAATCCCAACACTTTGGGAGGCCGAGGTGGGTGGATCACTTTAGGTCAGGAGTTCAAGACCAGCTTGGCCCAACATGGTGAAACCCTGTCTCTACTAAAAATACAAAAATTAGCTGGGCATGATGGCAAGTGCCTGTAACCCCAGTTACTTGGGAGGTTGAGGCAGGAAAATTGTTTGAACCCAGGAGGTGGAGGCTGCAGTGAGCCAAGATCGGGCCACTGTACTCTAACCTTGATGATAGACCAAGACTCTGTCAAAAAAAAAAAAGAGAAGGAAGGAAATAATTCATACTAGCTATATCATAGTGAAAATTTTTTAAAAGATAAAGAAAACATCCTAATTACACAAATTACATAATTTTGGGCTTTACTTGTCTCATTCCTAAGATAAAATTAAACGAGATACTATCTAAAGTTATTCATTTAATAGATATCTGAATGACTGTCAGGTCAAAAGATGTTATAATGAGGAAGACCGTTTCTGTAAAAGCAAGGCCTTGTGTATCCGCCACACACTTCTCTTTTGCGCTCCTTAGATACTCTTTTTTACACCTTCTTGGGTGTCCCTTTTCTTTAGTCAGATCCTAAATGTTCCAAGACTCATGGGCCGTTTTTCTTCTCACTCTGCACGTTCTTAGGTGATTTTTTTTTTCTTTTTTTTTCTTTTTTCTTTCAGACAGGGCCTTGTTTTGTCACCCAGGCTGGAGTGCAATGGTGCAATCTCAGCTCACTGCAGCCTCAACCTCCTGGGCCCAAGTGGTCCTTCCATTTCAGCCTCCTAAGTACCTAGGACCACAGGCATGCACCTAATTTTCATATTTTTTGTAGACATGGAGTTTTCCCATGTTGTCCAGGCTGGTCCTGGGCTAAAGCAATCTGCCCACCTTGACCTTCCAAAGTGCTGGGATTACAGGTATGAGTCACCATGTCCAGCCTCAAAAGCTATCTCACTAACTTCCAGCTCTTTGTTTCTAGCACCACATCTCATCTGAGTGCCAAATCAACCACAGATACTGCGAACATGACATAAAGTCGAATGCATCATCTCTATACCACCCTGAGTTTCCTTTCTACCTTAGCTGCCAACATCAGTCTCTGGCCGTTGTGTATGTATCTCCTTGTTGGGAGACATATCCACTCCTTTTCTTCATCTGGAAATACCCAGTTCATCTCTCAAAATATACTTCAAATCTCACTTCCTCTGTGAGCCCCTTCAACTCCCCTTTGGTTTTCCTGTTAGCGATCAGGGCTATCTTCTTTGGTTTTTCCAGACAACCTGTATCTATTTGTTTGAAATCTACATTTTCCCACAGACTACAGGTATGTTAGTTGCAGGAGCTGCACCCCTATTGTTTGGTGTCTTATTGCCTTTGCGTGGTGCCTATCCTGAAATAGGTCTGCTTTGAATATAATTGAATGAATGAATGGATTAATGAATGAAAGCGTCTTATCCAACCAACACAGAGGGAATCAAGAGTGTGGCTTTAGTGTTGCACCGTCACCTGATGATCGCATTTGGTTCTGTTCAGTTGGCTCTGATTCATGGTCTGGTATTGAGAACAGAGCTATGGCTGGGAGCACACTAGCTGTTTTTCATGCTGCCTGTTTTTCAACAGCAGGGTGTTGCCAATCATTGTCATATAAAGCAGTCTCAACAGCTCTGCTCCAAATGACCTGATGTGAAACTGTCTGGGCTGTGGGTTGGAATATTAAATGACATTGTGTTTCTGCAGCTAACTGAGCTGCCTGAGTCACAGCTGCAGTAAAAACGTTTTAACAAAATTAAAATCTCCGTGGGGGCAGGGGAAAGCAGAGAATAAAGAGGGTTGGCTCGAATGCTGAGATGAGAGCAGCAGCAAGACAGGAGACATTGGTATTGCCGGATTTCTAGATTTAATTGCAATAGGCAAGTAGATATTTAGACTGACAGGTCTGTATTTGTGATTTAAAATAGCCTAAGTAGTCTACAATTTGCTCCCCTCTGAATTGAAAAAAAAAATGATAAAAATTTTTTGGGAAAATACATACACTAAATAAAAAGAGTCCATGGGGCAAAAAAATAAAAATAAAAGCTAGCTCCTATGAGAGCAAATTGAAATAGATCAATTACTTCTTGTCACTTCCTATTCCCAAGCTAATGAATTACATTTTAAAAGCCTGGCTCTGCGCACTGCTGGGTTTGACGTGAAGAAGGAAATTCCTGATGTGTATCTTATGCAAATGGAAAATGATTGGGGTGATAAAGTACTGGTGCTTCTTGAGGGAATCAACATAAATAATTCCTGTTACTATAGAAAAACTAGAACTTGAAAAATCTTTCTGATAAATTAGAGCCCTGAGGAACATGCTGTATTTTAGTTTCACTCAAAAGAGTATTTTCAAGTGTCACCTTTAGCAAAGGACAGAAAGAGAGCTCTAAACACCCTAAAACATGACGTAGCTTCTTTAGTTTGCTCCATGAAGAAAGGGAGAAATAGCTTGCTGTCCTACTGTGTTCCAGGCTCCGAGGATACAAAGAAGAGTAAGGCTAGATTTCTGCCCTCGAGCAACTCACGGACAAACGTAAAACGATGCAACAGAGCCCAACATGAGGGCAACAGCCAGTATCAAAGAGCCCCAAGGCAAGTAGAACTGCCAGGCTCCAGGAGGGATTAGAGGCAGGCACTGAAGGTCAGGATTCCTCATGTCTCTCTGCTTCTCTTTTTCTACTTCTTTGCATACCCCAGCTTCTGTCTCTCTTTGCTCATCTCTTTCTTTTTCCCGCTCTCTTCTACTCCATTCACTTATTCATCCATTCATTCACTTACCCCTTTCCACAGTGTGTCTACTTTGGGGTCGGCACCAGACAAAGCAATAAGAGAGGTGAGGGGAATATCATTCAGGACACAGGCATGGGCAAAGACGTCATGACTAAAAGACCAAAAGCAATTGCAACAAAAGCCAAAATAGTCAAATGGGATCTAATTAAACTAAAGAGCTTCTGCACAGCAAAATAAACTATCATCAGAGTGAACAAGCAACGTACAGAATGGGAGAAAATTTTTGCAATCTATCTACCTGACAAAGGGCTAATATCCAGCATGTACAAAGAACTTAAATAAATCTGCAAGAAAAAGACAACTCCATCAAAAAGTGGGCAAAGGATATGAACAGACACTTCTTAAAAGAAGACATTTCTGCAGCCAATAAATATATGAAAAAAAAGCTCATCATCACTGGTCATTAGAGAAATGCAAATAAAAACCATAATGAGATACCATCTCACACCACTTAGAATGGCAATCATTAAAAAGTCAGGAAACAACAGATATTGGTGAGGCTGTGGAGAAATAGGAACACTTTTACACTGTTGGTGGGAGTGTAAATTAGTTCAACCATTGTGGAAGACTGTGTGGTAATTCCGTCTAGAACCAGAAACACTGTTTGACCCAGAAATCCCATTACTGAGTATATACCCAAAGGATTATAAATCATTCTACTATAAAGACATATGCACAGATATGTTTATTGCAGCACTATAATTACAATAGCAAAGACTTGGAACCGACCCAAATGTCCATCAGTGATAGACTGGATAAAGAAAATAAACATATATACCATGGAATACTATGTAGCCATAAACAATAATGAGTCCATGTCCTTTGCAGGTACATAGATGAAGATGGAAACTATCAATCTCAGCAAACTAACACAGGAACAGAAAACAAAACACTGCATGTTCTCACTCATAACTGGGAGTTGAACAATGAGAACACATGGATGCAGGGAAGGGAACATCACACACCAGGGCCTGTCAGGAGATGGGAGCCAAGGGGAAGGAGAACTTTAGGACAAATTCCTAATGCACGCCGGGGTTAAAACCTAGATGATGGGTTGATGGGTGCAGCAAACCACCACGACACATGTATACCTATGTAGCAAACCTGCACATCCTGCACATGTATCACAGAACTTAAGGTAAAATTAAAAAAAAAGAGAGAGAGAGGTTTCTAAGCAGGCTGGCGTGATGGCTTATGGCTGTAATCCCAGCACTTTGGGAGGCTAAGGCGGGTGAATCACTTGAAGCTAGGAGTTCAGGATCAGCCTGGCCAACATGGTGAAAGCCCATCTCTACTAAAAATACAAAAATTAGCTGGGTATGGTGACGCATGCCTGTAGTCCCAGCTACTTGGGTGGCTGAGGCAGGAGGATAGCTTGAACCCTGGAGGTGGAGGTTGCAATGAGCCAAGATCATGCCACTGCACTCCAGCCTGGGCAACAGAGCAAACTCTGTCTCAAAAAAAAAAAAAAAAAAAAAAAAAAAAAAAGAAGGATGTTTCCAGGCAGAGGAACAGCAGCCAGGAAGACACAGACTCATGGAAGGTCAGTTCTGTTCTGGTATGAGGGGACTAGAGTCCTGGAGTCCTGAAGAAGTTGAGAGGAGTGACAAGAGATGAGAGAGAGACGAGCAGGGGAAAGCAGATTGGTCGTATTAATAATTCTGTAGGCTGGGGAGGATGAGTTTATAGGCAGAGTTACAGCTTTAAGGATGCTCTCCCTGGCAGCAACCTGGAAGCCAGCCTAGATCCATGACTCTTGACCTTTTCCCACCATGACATCCGTGATGACATCTTCCCATTTTCCCGTGTATATCTAATATGAGGGCTTTCATCCTAAAGAAAGCATACTGGAATGCAAGGGAGAGCATGACTTCAATCCATTCCCTCCAAGTTACTGTAAACTAAATTCATCACAAACATTTGTACCTTCATTATTACCGAATTACATGCAATGCATCACATAACTGATTTTGAGTCACAGTGCGGTGGTGGAGAACTGGGAGAGTGAGCACGGTCATCTGTGCTCCATAGACCCCTGGGAGTTCATGGGAAGCGTCTTGGGGATTCTGGAGGGAGCTACAAAGACAGAGCCCTGGCCCCACCCTCCACTGCACACACACTTCAACTAGAGCAGCTGCACTTTAATTATTGCAGGTTTTTCACCAAGATTTTGTTTCAATAATGTGTTCCACTGTTAGTTTTTGAAAATTTTTGCTAGCAATAGATTAAAAGACAGGAGAGACTGAAGGCAAATAAACAAAATAGGAGATAATTTTAATAGTCTGGGTGAGAAATAATAAAATTAGTTCCACTAAATCTAGTTGAATGGATGAATTAAAGCCCATAAACCAATAGGAATCACATGCAAGCTACAGTATAAGGTATTTCCATAACATGTAATAGGAAATGACATCACTAATTTATTTTGGCATGAGATGAGGGTGCAAATGAATAAATAAAATATATTATCACAGTGCTTCTTAAACTTTAATGTGTACAGATATCACACAGGTATCCTGTCAAAAAGTAGATTCTGATTCACAGGGCCTAGAGGGCTGAGAATCTACTTTTTTTTTTTTCTTTTCTTTTCTTTTTTTTTTTTTTTTGAGACAGTCTTGCTCTATTGCCCAGGCTGGAGTGCAATGGCATAATCTCTGCTCACTACAACCTCTGCCTCCTGGGTTCAAACAATTCTTCTGCCTCAGCCTCCCAAGTAGCTGAGACTGCAGGCACCTGCCACCACACCTGGCTAACTTCTGTATTTTTAATAGAGACAGGGTTTCAGCATGTTAGCCAGGATGGTCTCGATCTCCTGACCTCAGTTGATCTGCCTGTCTTGGCCTCCCAAAGTGCTGGGATTACAAGTGTGAGTCACTGCACCCAGCCACGTCTACTTTTTTAGCATACTCCCAGAAGACTGATGTTACAGGTCCATGGACCACACTTTTGAGTAGCAAGATATTAGAAACTCCTAAAATAATTTAAAGATTTTTAAATCTATCCCTAGCCCATGAAAGAATGTGGGCTTTGTAAGTCAAAGCCTTTGTTTTGTTGTTTTGTTGTTTTTTTTTTTTTTGAGACGGAGTCTCACTCTGTCGCTAGACTGGAGTGCAGCGGCACGATCTCGGCTCACTGCAACCTCTGCCTCCCAGGTTCAAGTGATTCCCCTGCCTCAGCTTCCTGAGTAGCTGAGTAGAGATGGGGTGTCACCATGTTGGCCAGGATGGTCTCAATCTCCTGACCTTGTGATTTGCCCGCCTTGGTCTCCCCAAGTGCTGGGAAGGCCTTTGTTTTAAAGGCCAGGATTCATCATTTTCAAGTTCTAGCTGACCTCAGCCTGTGTCCTCAGCTATAACTGGATGAGTTCTTGTGTGGATTAAGATAATGCACCTGAAGGGATTAGCACCACACTTAGCTCATAGAAATAGTTAGTAAATGTTAACTACCAATTTTTAAAAGAGTCATTTACAAATTCCCTGTATGGGAATCCCCATAGTGCTAGTTTAAACTGCAGACACCTGGACTTGACAGCAAGTCTACTGAATCGGAATCTCTGAGGGAGGACTGGCATTTTTAACAAACCCTTGGTACTCTAGAGCTGAAGGAAGGGGGCCTGCTGGAAGCCATGTGCACACATAGATAGACGTGGTCAGAAACATTTCCAGAGACACACTTAGCATGGAGTTAAGTGGGAGTGTGCTGGGCAAGCTGGGTGCAGACGGGAAGAGCGCACATTTCCCCTGAGCTACAGAATCCAGAGCGACTGCAGTGTTAGAACTGAAGGAGAAGACCACGCTCTGCTTCACCATAGTCCTTGTCAGCTAAGAAGCTCTTGTCCCAGGACCAAAAAAAAATGTCATCTTGCACCCCCTTCCTTGCATCCCAACTTTCTTTTTTATTGTTTTATTATTTATTTATTTATTTTTGAGATGGGGTCTCACTCTGTCGCCCGGACTGGAGTGCAGTAGTTCAATCTCGACTGACTGCAACCTCCGCCTCTGGAGCTCAAATTGATCTTCCCACCTCAGTCTCCAGCTTAGATGGGACTACAGCTGCACGCCACCATACCCAGCTAATTTTTGTGGAGACAGGGTTTCACTATGTTGCCTAGGCTGGTCTTGAACTCCTGGGCTAAGGGATCTGTCCATCTCGGCCTCCCAAAGTGTTGGGATCACAGGCGTCAGCCACCCTGCCCAGCCCCCTTACCCCACTTTCATACAAGCTTTCCTGCCAGGATAAGTTAAGAGAAATTGCATTTTTTTTTTCAGGCCAATTGTAGGCAAAGTTGACCCTACTTATCAACAAAGTCCCAGTTATTTCTGAAGCCTCTGCACTTTGTTTTTTTCCTCCCTTCATCCCACTTCCTAGCCCTAACATCTCTTCTAACTCCCTGGCACCTTGTACAACCTCATTTTTCTAAATCCCAACTAAGTGTTTTCTCCCTTATCTGCATCACATGTCTCCCTCCTACCTAGTACAGGAGGGAAGGGTAGGCAGAAGCAGGTGGGGGTGGGGGGTGGACATCATTTAAGGGAAAGGGAGCCCAAGTCCCATCTGGAAGAAATTTCACCACACTCTTTAACTCTGACAAGGAGAACCAACTACCCATGGACAAAACTGAACCCAAAGCAAAGCAAACAGGCTGAACCCACTCTGACACATTGTTCCATGATGAGTGAAATCCCCAGAGTTCCAGAGGATGACTTAGAAAACTTTGGCCTAGAAAAAGGTGTTGCAAGTTGTCTACCACAGCCATAGAAAAATCTCAAAAGTAGTCTGAAAGAATATCTGTCTTCAAGGCCGGGCGCGGTGGCTCAAGCCTGTAATCCCAGCACTTTGGGAGGCCGAGGCGGGTGGATCACGAGGTCAAGAGATAGAGACCATCCTGGTCAACATGGTGAAACCCCGTCTCTACTAAATATACAAAAAAACTAGCTGGGCATGGTGGCACGTGCCTGTAATCCCAGCTACTCGGGAGGCTGAGGCAGGAGAATTGCCTGAGCCCAGGAGGCGGAGGTTGCGGTGAGCCGAGATCGCGCCATTGCACTCCAGCCTGGGTAGCAAGGGCAAAACTCCGTCTCAAAAAAAAAAAAAAAAAAAAAAAAAAAATCTGTCTCTGTCTCAGCAGTTGAACTTTATGAACCTACAAGGGTCCCGTATTCATTTTCAAAAAATCCCTTCCACCTATACACATTAGGCAGTCAGTCTACAGATTATTTATTAGAGTATTTATCATGTGACATCATTCTAGATTCTGGGAATGCCACTATGAAGATTGCATTACATTTTTTAAAAATGAGCTAACTTTAGGTAATTCTATAATCATATGCCTTGAAGAAGAGGATATTTGGATAACCTGGCTGGGCATGGGTGGGGGTGGTTAGAAGAGCTCACTCTCTGAAGGCAGCATTTGAGTTGGGACCTACCTAAGGGGAAAGGTGATAGTCATGTGAACTTCCAGGGGAAGAGCATTCTAAGCAGAAAGAAAATAAGTGCAAAGACCTTGAAATGGGAAGAAGCTTGGCAAGTTTCAGGGACAGAATGAAGGCATCCAATACCTGTTTGTAATGAATGTGTGGATGGTGAGTATCTCATAATACACACGACTGGGAGCGAGCCTAGGCAGAATTTGAACCATGGCATTAAAGCATTATCACTTTCTTTTTTCTTTTTCCGAGATAGAGTCTTGCTCTGTCACCCAGGCTGGAGTGCAGTGGCTCAAATCTCGGCTCTGTGAGCTCCGCCTCCTGGGTTCAAGCAGTTCTTCTGCCTTAGCCTCCTGAGTAGCTAGGATTACAGGCATCTGCCACCACACCTGGCTAGTTTTGTATTTTTAATAGACACAAGGTTTCACCATGTTGGCCAGGCTGGTCTGGAACTCCTGACCTCCTGATCTGCCCACCTCGGCCTCCCAAAGTGCTGGGATTACAGGCGTGAGCGACCTCGCCCAGCAAATTACTTTCTTTTAATTCAATGAGTAACAAGAACTGTCTCCTCCCCTTCCCCTACTTCCTGCACCCCGGCGGTAAGCATTGGTCTAAATGTAAAAGGTAAAAGATTCATCCCAAGGTGCCTACCTTGAGTAGCTCCTAACTGCTGGTGGAGGCAGATCCCTAAGGATGTTTAAAGCAACCTTTCAAGTGCCCTGGAGTGGGGATGTCTCGAGGCCCTGTGGAAGCTTCCGTTCATTAGAGGAAGAAAGGCTAACTCCTCCAGAAGGGCAGAGAGCTTTTACATAAGAGGTGACCTTTGAGTTGAGCCTTTTAAGATGAATGGGATTTAACAAGATTAATTGTACCTGGCAATACTTCAGAATAGATATTCTGAAAAATTCTCCAGCTACAAAACACCAACACTGCTGGATTAAATACAATCAATAGTCTTTGAAAACCAGGAATGTAGTACCTGCCAATACTAGGAACCCAGAGCCCTGGAGAGAGACTGGGGTGGGGGCATCCAGAGGACAGAACACAAGAGACAGAACCCAGGTGGACATGGGTGGAGGTAGGAAGCAGGACTCCCCACGGGAAGTCAGAGACTTGAAGGGTCACAGCCTCCTCAAAAAGGTCGGAGAGGAAATGGTATCTGCGCCTTAGCAAAGGCAAAGCACGTACCAATGTAAGTTGTGCATCTTGGCCTAGGTGCTAGGGAAGAAAAGGAGGAAAGAGAAATGTCTCCTGAGGGAATTAGTAATGACAGCCAGCCCATCCATCACCTGGATTGGGGTTTGACTACACCAATAACTCCATTTACATCTCAGAATTCCCAGCGGCTCAAGAATGGGCAGCACCATGTACTTCAGGAGGATGGGGATAGGCCAACATCAGGAGGTTTGTTTAAGATGCAGTTCGTTAGGTCTACCTTTGTGCATTTCTCAGTATGTAAGTTATATCTCAATAAAACTTGTTTTCAAAGGAGAAGTGTAAGTGGGGGAGTAGGGAGAGAGGAGAAAAAGAAGAGGTTGTTAAATGTCCAGTTCTACACTCCAGTTTATGTGTCTGTACAACCTCCCTGTTATGGACTGAATGTACATGTTCCCCCCAAATTCATATGTTAACATCTTAACCCCCAATGTGATAATATTACAAGGTGGGGCCTGTGGGAGGATAATTAGGTCATGAGGGTGGAGCCCTCATGAATAGGATTAGTGCCCTTAAAAGGGACCCCAGAGAGCTCTCTCATTCTTTCTGCCATGTGCAGATACAAAGAAAAGACAACGTTCTGCAACCCAGAACTGTGAGAAACACATTTCTGTTGTTTGTAAGCCACCAGTCTATAGTACTTTGTAACAGCAGTCGGAACTGGCTAAGATGGTCCTCTCGATGGGAGGTTTCTGGCCAAAAATTAAAAAAAAAAAAAAAAGCTGGCCAGGCATGGTGACGCACACCTGTAATCCCAGCACTTTGGCAAGCTGAAGTGGAAGGATTCCTTGAGGCCAGGAGTTTGAGACCAGCCTGGGCAACATAGGAAGACCCCATCTCTCTATTATATGTATATATATATATATATATATATATATATATATATATACACATATATATATACACACACACACACACATATATATATGTGCACACACACATTATATATAATATGTATATATTATATATAATACATATTATATGTATACATGTATCTAATACATATAATATATAATATACATATAATGTACAATATATGTAATATATTGTATATAATACATATTATACACAATATAATATGTCTATAGATGCAAGCCACCAAATTTTATATATAATTATATATATATATATATTTTTTTATTTTCAGAGCTGGGCTGAGTGGCTTGCACCTATAATCCCAGCTACTCCAGAGACAAAGTGGGAAGATCATTTGAGCCCAGGATTTGAGACTGCAGTGAGCTATGAGTGCACCAGTGCACTGTAGCCTGGGTGACAGAGTAAGATACAACCTCTAAAAAAATCAAAACCAAATTTAAAAACTAATATTTTTAATTTAAAAAATGAAAAGAACAACTAAAAAAAAAAAAAAAAAAAAAAGCAAACCCTTCCGATACGAGACAGTGCAACTATGAAGCAGGACAGGATGCTATAAAAAGGAACAGTTAGAGACCAGCAAAAAGAAGAGGCCTTAAACATTAAAAATATGAAAGTAGAAATGAAGCACTCGATAGAAGAGCTCAACATAAAGTTAAATTTTTCTGCAAAGCAAAGCAAAAAATAACAAAGGCAGAACATAATAAAAATTACAAAAGTTAAAGGGCCAGTCCATGAGGGACAACATCCAACAGGCAGTTCTAGGGAGAAGAACGGAGAAAGCTGAGGAAAGCAATTATTCAGGGAAACAATTCAAGGACACTTCTCAGAACCTAAGGATGTGATCTGCAGATCGACAGAGCCCACTGAGAGCCCGGCAAAATGGATAAAATAGGCCCACATCAAAGCACATCATTATAAACTTTTATAATACTAACATCAAAGTTTATGTGCTTCTAGAGAAAGAAAGTTTAAAAAACAAACAAACAAACAAACCCAGTAACAATAGCAACAGCAAAAATACAACTTGGTCATGTAGGAAAGATCAGGAATTGCATCAGAATGGCTTTGGACTTCTTAACAATAATACTGGAAGAAACACTGTATCAACATAGTGTTTCAATTTCCAGAAATGGGGCTAGGAAACTCATCAATCCTCTTGATGAAAATGGTGAAAAATGCAGAATACTGGATAAAAAATATTTTTGAAAAGAAACATACCATAGAAACATTAAAGACATTAAAAGACAGTTGGGAACTTTTAAATCACTTTCCACGTTAGAGCTTGTAACCAAAGAGGCAAACTAAACAGCAGAGCTGTAATGGCAGACCTGAGCTAGACTTTTCCATCTTTCCCTGAACTGCTGCGAACTGTGGAGATGATGGTCTTGCTGCTGCTGTGGGGAGCAGGGGAGGAGAAACAGAAACAGAAAGGAAAAGCAAAAGAAGCTTTCCTAGGGAGCTTGTGCCCATGGACTGATCCTCAACATGAATTTGTATTCACAATATATGTTGACTTTTGGGTGGGTCAGGAAGTCTCAAACCTTAGGTGGTCCCTCCTCTTAGGGCCTTTAGACAGCTGGCAGAAGCAAGTGCAAGGCTCTGGAGGAAGGTACATTGATTCTAGGCCTCAGAAAACCACCGTAAATTATTTTTCTAAGTGGAGTAATAGCCAGCATGCATCAAGATTAGGAAGCACACCAAAAAACAAAATATGAACCCGAATGAGAACAGATATTAGAAAGATCAGTCATGAACTTTACACAGCGATGCTTACCAAGTTTAAAGAACTAAATAATTTAACTTCAAAATATTTTTAGGAGGCCAGGCACGGTGGCTCAAGCCTGTAATCCCAGCACTTTGGGAGGCCGAGGTGGGTGGATCATGAGGTTAGGAGGTCAAGCCCATCCTGGCTAACACAGTGAAACCTTGTCTCTACTAAAAATACAAAAAATTAGCCGGGTATGGTGGCACGTGTCTGTAGTTCCAGTTACTCGAGAGGCTGAGGCAGGAGAATCGCTTGAACCCAGGAGGTAGAGGTTGCAGTGAGCAGAGATCGCACCATTGCACTCCAGCCTGGGTGACAGAGTGAGACTCCACCTCAAAAAAAAAAAAAAAAAAAAAAAAAAAGCCCTTCAGGAAGCAAATAATTATGAAAATGACAGCAGTTTTGAAAAGGAACTAAAGAGAATTTCCAAAAAATGAAAACTACATGAAACTAAAAATTTTAAAAAGACATTTGAGCAATGTCTTCACAGCTCTAAGAGAAAATGCTGATCTAAAATTCTATGCCCAGCTAAACTATTAAGACATGATCAGTCTAAGATAAAGAGATTTTCAACAGGTATGGTTTCAAAAAACAATTACCTGCATCTTTTCTGATGTGCCCTTTCTGATGAAGCTGCTATAGGATGTGGTACATGAAAATTGAACAGAAAACCAGAAGATATGGGAAACAGATAATAACAGGAGGTTCAACACAGGAGAGAGGCAAAGGGAATTCCCAGGAAGATGTTGAAAGAAGGTAGCAGGATCATAGCTGCACACCAGATGTAAAAGAAACCTGCTTATACCAGAGCAGTGTGACTCGAGCGGTATTCATAGTGACGGCTCTTATTCCAAGATCATTGCTGTCATTCTGCTTGTTCTCCGTCTGTGTCTTTTAACCTGCCTGACCATATTCTTACATGTACTTGACTTTTCCTGACCATTGCTGTAAAAATTCCTGTTTTTCCCTCCACGTCCTGTTGCTTGGATCAACTAAGGAATTCATTCATCCCAAGATGTTTATACCTACTCCTGAGAGCTGGAGGTAGATCTTTGATCTAAGAAGCAGGAAATACAGGATATCCCCTTCCCTTTGATCCCATTTTTATGACAATTTGTAAGTTCCACACTGCAGCCCTGTCAGATACCCTGTGGTCAGGCATCTATTTCTCAGAACTTAATCAATTTCCTAATACCAAACTTAGCAAAATACCTACACCTACATATATGTAACAAACCTCACTATTAGGTTGCAAAATGATTAAAACACCTCTTACTGGGTACCTCATGATTAATAAGAATGGTATACACTGTTCACTTAGTTGTACACGTGACATGGCCCCTGTGACATCAGCAACATCCAAGCCTGCACACTTGATGCCTTTCAAACCATCGTCACACCATTCAGATGTCTCCTAGTTACTTTCAGAAATAATTTGAGACTTTACCTATGCATCATTTTTAAGATATTGGATTTGGGGTCATAAGTAAACATTTTTCTCTATAAACTTCAGCTGAAAAATGTATTGAGAAAATGCACTCTGTGAGGTTGAGAGTATTGAAAGCCAAGGGGTCTTCTAGCAGGAAAATATCGCCAGAGGGATGCTCCGCCAGTCCCCACACACCCTGGAAATTCTTCCTTCAATTACATCGTCCTACAGCTGAGTGCCAGGTGAGCCTCAGCACAAGGGGAGGCTTACAGCCAAGCTTGTTTCTGGGAATTTCCACCATCCAAAATAAAGGCTACTTTATTTTGGATGAGAGGGGAAGGAGAGGGGAAGCTTAGTGAGAGATCTATCAGTTGTTAAAAACAGATGCTGAGGCCGGGCGCGGTGGCTCAAGTCTGTAATCCCAGCACTTTGGGAGCCCGAGGCGGGTGGATCACGAGGTCGAGAGATCGAGACCATCCTGGTCAACGTGGTGAAACCCCGTCTCTACTAAAAATACAAAAAATTAGCTGGGCATGGTGGCGCGTGCCTGTAGTCCCAGCTACTCAGGAGGCTGAGGCAGGAGAATTGCTTGAACCCAGGAGGCGGAGGTTGCGGTGAGCTGAGATTGCGCCATTGCACTCCAGCCTGGGTAACAAGAGCGACACTCTGTCTCAAAAAAAAAAAAAAAAAAAAAAAAAAAAAAAAAAAAAAACAGATGCTGAAAAGATATTTTTCCCCCTCTTGTCTAATTGGTAAGTTAGAATTTGAAGATTCAGTTAGTTCCAGAAAATCAGATCCATGACTTCGGTCTGTACTGTCCTTTGTCTCAGCTGCTGGGTTCTATCCTTATGGCTGCATTTAGCAGAGTTACAAAGCCAGCTGGGGTCAATTATAGCATAAATTTCACTAGATGTGTCCTATTTTAGAGCCTGTGCCATTAGGAGAAATTCTGCCAAGAAATTCGACTGCAGTCTTAAGTGAATTAATATAACTCTGTCACATGTAATTTAATAACCACTGTTAGGCTTCAGGTTGGAAGTTCGCCAAGAAAATAAAGTCTGACGTGGGCCTCTCTATACTTCCAAGGGTGGAAGTGATTATGTAACTGAATGGACTCATGATTTCCTAATTGATACTTAACTATTCCAAAGGGCTTAAATAGTTATTTTTTAAGTCTTTTTAAATTTGAGACTAAGTAAGATGTCTGTTACTGATGTTTTCCTTAAAGTCTCTCTTTAAAATTATGAAACATTCACTTGGTAATTTAACAAATGCCTGATGATGATCATGATTTATTTGAAAAAGAAGACTTTTGTTTTTAAAGCAGGATCAAAAATTGTTAGCTACATAACTTAAATGATTATATGCTGGTGATACAGTTTGGATCTGTCTCCACCCAGAACTTGCTCCCTGCAGCCTCCACCTCCTAGGTTCAAGTGAATCTCATGCCTCAGCCTCCTGAGTAACTGGACTAGAGGCGCCTCCACCAGGCCCAACTAATTTTTGTATTTTTGTAGAGACAGGGTTTCACCATGTTGGCCAGGCTGGTCTCAAACTCCTGGCCTCAGGTAATCTACCCGCCTCGGCCTCCCAAGTGCTAGGATTATAGTTGTGAGGCACCGCGCCCAGCCTAAACCCGTTTTCTTCCTAAATTACCCAGTCCCTGTTATTTCTTCATAGCAACGCAAGAATTGACTAATACAGCTGGTCAGAATCTGAGTTGATAAAAAATCAGATATGTTGAAGTGTAGTTGCAGTTTCTCTAAAAGGCAATAGATTAGTCCGAATAGGCTAATTCCTTTGACAAATAGCCCTGAACTCTCAATGGTTCGATATAGTGGAAGTTTATTTCTCACTCATGTGAATTCCAGTGTGGATGTTTCTAAGTAGTTTGTTGAATAGTTCATCTCCAGGAAGGGACTAAAAAATTCAGTCCCCTACCACTTGCAGCTCCATCATCTTCCCTGTAGGGCTGCCAAGCCCTGAGAGTGTGGAGGAGTTAGGGAGGAGAGGGCTCATAATTCCTTGTCTAAGTCACATGGCACTTCTGCTCAAATTCCTTTGCTAAGAACGAGTCATCATCTCAGTGGTGTGATGGAACCCGCTGGTTCCAGCTTCAGAGAGTCACTTTTGTGCATTGCTTTCTTTCCAATTCTACTTTAGTGATGTCATATTGGTGGCTTGAAATTGGCCTTTGTGTGAACATTCACACCATGCAAGTAGGCAAATGCTACAGATGAGGCCTTCGTTCATCTAGAGAGCCGGCTGTTAAGCATTTACCAACACGCCAGAGTCACAGGGTGCCACATAGGGGCAAGAGGCCTGGGAAAGGCATTTAGCTGCGTGTCCAAGAGAAAGGAATGGATTTGGTGAGTATCCAGTCTCTATCACACGAAGCAAATAAGGGAAACAGATAAAAAAAAATGAATGAGGATAAATCATTCCATTTCGCTTTGGAAATGATCTCCTATGCCGTTCTTTACAAAGGAACATTGCATAGTTTTGGTTATCATGAACCTATGCCATTAATATTCTTTAAAGTCAGGGAAATTGTTTATGAATTTGCTAACTAAAATTATGTTGCTGTTTGATAAGTAAGATGCCACCTTGTCTATGGGCTATATTTCAAAGGAAGTTCTACTCTCTTTTATTTGCAGTTTTTGGTCTTCTCTTCCTCACTCAAAATATTACATCTCTAATGCACTCCCTTAAAATACTTACGGACATTTTCTTTTTATCTTTTAAATAAGTTGAAACATGAAATCACACTTTTTGTAGGTAATAAATGTTCAAATATCAGCCACTTCATATGGTTCAACCATATATTTTTTAAAAGTCCCATTAGGGAATTGCTTTCATGTTTCATCTTATTTTGTAGGGACCACTTATTAGCAATATACATGATCAGAAGTTCCCATTCAGATCTGTTCTCACTCTCTCACAGTTCAAGCCTCTCTAACTTTTTGAGACTTCCAAGTGGATTATCTCCACAGCCTCACAAAAATCCGTGTAATGATGAAATTGCTCTTTTTAAGAGAGAGACCAGGTTTTTGTTGTGAAGGCTTCTGGCCATGTGAAAAACTGTTTTCCCCTTGAGTCCCTGAGGCTGCTTTTCTGTGGCCCTCTCTACCTTTGCCACGGTGACAAAGGGAAGTTGGACAATTCTTGGGAACTGTATTGGGACTATTTGCAAAGCAGTAAGTGATATGTGAAAAGCAGTATTCACTGTGGGTTGGGCTGCAAGCGTGAGTTATGAGTCAAGTCTACCAAAGGAGTGCAGATCCCCACGGGGTAGTCCGAAAGAGCCTGTGCTGCTGTCTCTCCCATTCCATGCTCCTCCTCGTCTCTGTGCTCCCTCTGGTTTCAGGCCATATTCTCTAGGGTTTTGTGACACGTGTGATCCTATCCCCAAGAGGATGGGGAGTACTATGCTTATCCTACCCCTCCCAGAGACACAGCATGAGAAAACGGCAAAAATTGCTCTATTTGCTTCTCCAGGATGGTAGCCCTGGGGTCAGAATGGAGGTAAGGTGGAGTTTGACACCCTTGGATGGTGCCAAACTCTTTTAAAAGGGGCAACTTTTGAAAGTTTGTTGAAGTGGGTAGTCAGAAAGGATGGGACTTTTTCAAGGCCCCACAGCTAATTATAACTGATGACTCCTGGCTGAGAACAGGGGAATAACTTGAACCCAGGTTCAAGGGCCCGTAACTTCAAGCCGAAGATACATTCTCTGACCTGACTTGGCCTCTTCTAGTGTAGACATGTAGGCAGAGTGTTAGTTTCCATTCGCCACTGTTTGATGCTACATTTAATTCTTATCATTCTCTAACACATATCCGGGCAAAACACATTTGAGTATCCATGCATTCTTGGTGATTTGTTATTTTTTGTGACTCTTTTCACTTCTAATAATGTAATGTGAATTATCTGTATCAGAAGTTGTGTTAGTAATTCTAAGGTTCCCCTTTATTTTTATGATAATTTATTTTCTTCGTAATAATTTAATTATCTCAGGAAATATACACTTCATTCTCTGACTTTGGGATTATACTAAGATATCTTCATCAGGCTGGGCGCAGTGGCTCATGTCTGTGATCCTAGCACTTTGGGAGGCCGAAGTGAGTGGATCACCAGAGATCGGGAGTTCAAGACCAGCCTGGCCATCATGGTGAAACTCCGTCTTTAAAAAAAATAAAAAAATTTAAAAAAAAGATGTCTTCATCATTTTATTTTATTTTATTTTAAGACGGAGTCTTGCCCTGCTGCCAGGTTGAAGTGCAATAGTGGGATCTCGGCTCACTGCAACCTTTGCCTCCCAGGTTCAAGCGATTCACCTGCCTCTGCCTCCTGAGTAGCTGGGACTACAGGCTTACTCCACCACGCCCCAGCTAATTTTTGTATTTTTAGTATTTGTATTTCACCACATTGGCCAGGATTGTCTCAATCTCTTGACCTCGTGATCCGCCCCCCTCTGCCTCCCAAAGTGCTGGGATTACAGGCATGAACCACAGCACCTGGCCTTCATCATTTTTTAAATCACACAAACATGAGTGTTCATTGACCTCTTTGAAATTTCTGACGAACTTTGAATCTGTGAGCAAAACCTCACAACACAGTAGACTTTTTGTCTACTCCTCTTTGTAATGTGCTTGTGTTTGTTTTTGTATTTTTAAGGTCTTCATCTATTCACAATGACTTGACTTAATGTCATTTTGAAATGACTCTATCTCTAATAGTGCTTTTATCTGATAATAATATAGCTACTAAATAATTCTTTTAATACTTTTTCATTCATTTTAAATTTTTCGGTATCTTTATATTTTAGACGTGTCTCTTGCAAATAACTATTTTTTTTTAACCACTCATCTCCTTTCTCTTTTAATTGGAGGCTTTTGTCTCTCTATCTGTAACTATGATACGATTATTGAAATACCTGGATTCTAATCTATCATCTTAGTTTTTGCCCAACCTGTTATTTTTGTTTTCTTGACTTCCTTTGAACTCATTTATATTTCAATCCCTTGGCCCTCTAGCAACAATTTAGAAGTATACACTGTACTCTATCTCTTTTCTTTTTGTTATTTTGTTTATTTATTTTGCTTCTCAGATTCTTTAGTGAAACTCAGACCTTCTATCTGAGACCTTTTTTCTTCTATCTAAATTATATCCTTTAGAATTTCTTTTGGTAATAAGATTCTGGTGATGAACTCTATTTTTGTTTTAATACCTTTTCTTGGCTTCCATTCATTTTTTTCTTTTTCTGGAGGTAAAATTTCACTCTTTAACCCAGGCTGACATGCAGTGGCACAATCACAGCTCACTGCAATCACCAACTCCTGGGCTCAAGTGATCCTCCTGCCTCAACCTCCCAAGTAGTTGGGACTAGAGGCATGTACCACGATGCTCAGCTAATTTTTTTTTTTTTTTTTTTTTTTTGAGACGGAGTTTCGCCCTTGTTACCCAGGCTGGAGTGCAATGGCGCGATCTCGGCTCACCGCAACCTCCGCCTCCTGGGCTCAGGCAATTCTCCTGCCTCAGCCTCCTGAGTAGCTGGGATTACAGGCACGTGCCACCATGCCCAGCTAATTTTTTGCACTTTTAGTAGAGACGGGGTTTCACCATGTTGACCAGGATGGTCTCGATCTCTCGACCTCGTGATCCACCCGCCTCGGCCTCCCAAAGTGCTGGGATTACAGGCTTGAGCCACCGCGCCCGGCCGCTCAGCTAATTTTTAAATAAATTTTTTGTACAGATAAGGTCTCACTATGTTGCTAAGGCTGGTCTTGAACTCCTGGCCTCAAGTGATCCTCCTTCCTCACCCTCCCAAAGTGCTGGGATTACACATGTGAGCCACTGTGCTTGGCCAGCTCTCATTCATGGAAGATATTTTCATTGAGTATGGAATTCTAGGTTAGCAGTTGTGATGATCTTTAGATATGTCAAGCTGGCTAGTCTACAGACCTCAGTTATTCAATCAAACACTAGGGATTGCTGTGAAGGGGTTTTGTAGATGTGATTAAAGTTCGTAATCAGTTGATTTTAAGTAAGGAAGATTATTCTAGGTAATCTGCCTGGGCATGATTAATAAGTTAAAAGACATTAAGAGCTGAGTTGAGGTTTCTCAGAATAAAATAGAAATTCTGCCTGGGGATTGTCTCTTCAACTTGTGCCTGAGAGTTCCAGCCTGTCCTTCTCACAGTTGTGTAAGCTAATTCCTGCAAAAAGTCTCTTAATACACATCTCCTGCTGGTTCTGCTTCTCTGTTTGAACACTGATATGGCAATTATTTTCTTTCAGTTTATTTAAGATATTATGACATTGGCATCTGCCTTCCATTATTTCTTTTTTTTTTCCTTTTTTTTGAGATGGAGTCTTGCTCTGTCACCCAGGCTGGAGTGCAGTGGCATAATCTTGGCTCACTGTAACCTCCACCTCCTGGGTTCAAGCGATTCTCCCACCTCAGCCTCCCAAGTAGCTGGGATTACAGGCATAAGCCACTGTGCCTGGACTGCTTTCCATTATTTCTGTTGAGAACTCAGTTGTCTGTCTAAATGCAGATACTTTGAAGACATTCCCTTTTTTACTTCCCCTCTGGCAGCCTTTAAGATTGTCTTTGTTGTTTTTCCAAATTTCCACTATGATGTATTTAGGTGTGAAAATGCCAAGAAGCATAAATAAAAAGATATTCTGAGCCTTTGGAATCTATGGATTGGAATCTGTCTCATTGTTTTCTGAGAAATGTTCTGCCATTATCTCTGTGGATATTGCCTCTGCCCCATTCTCTCTTTCATCTCCTTCTGGGATTCCAATCACAAATAATTAAGACTTTATCTTGTACTTCTCTGCTGTATTTTATTTTCTATTTTTTTTTCTTTGAGACAGAATCTCATTCTATTGCCCAGGCTGGAGTACTATGGCAGCCTCCCACCTCCCGGGTTCAAGCGATTCTCGTGCCTCAGCCTCCTGAGTAGCTGGGATTACAGATGTTCACCACCACAAACTGCTAATTTTTGTATTTTTAGTAGAGACGGGGTTTCACCATGTTGGCCAGGCTGGTCTTAATCTCCTGACCTCAGGTGATCCACCCGCCTCAGCCTCCCAAAGTGTTGGGATTACAGGCATGAACCATCGCTCCCTGTGCTGTATGTTCTATGTTCTCCTCTGTTACACGTTCTGGGTAATTTCTTTTGCTCTATCTTCTAACTCACTAATTTTCTACTACCAAACACGTCTTTTGAGTTTTTATTTTGGTTGTTATTGTTATTGTGTGTGTGTGTGCGTGTTTTAAGAGACAGGGTCTTTCTCTGTCATTCAGGCTAAAGTATAGTAGTATGATTACAGCTCACCACAGCCTTGAACTCTTCTGTTCCCAAGCAATCCTCTCACCTCAGGCTCCCAAGTGGCTGGGACTACAGGCATATACTACCATGCCTAGCTTGCTTGCTTTCTCTTTCTTTCTCTCTTTCTTTCTTTCTCTCTCTCTCTCTTTTTTTCTTTCTTTCTTCTTTTGTACAGATGGGGTCTTGCTTTGTTGCCCAGGCTGATCTTGAACTTCTGACCTCACACAATCTTCCTGCTTCAGCTTCCCAAAGTGCTGGGATTACAGATATGAGCCACCATGTGCCTGGTTTGTTTCTAGAATTTCTGTGTTGCTTTTTCTTAAATCTGCTGTATCACTTTTAATGGCTTCTTACAGAGATTTTCAAATTTGTCATTTATATAATTTGTGCCTGCTCATTTGAATAGCTGAAATTTAGGTAGTCTCTTTTTTTCTACCAGTTTTCATCCATGTTGCCTTGCTTTCTTGTGTGTCTAGAATTTTTTCCTTGTTGGTCATTACCCTTAAGAAAAATTTGGTAGGTTCCCTGGTATCTAGGATAAATGATTCCTATTTCATAGAGGTTTTGCATTTGTTTCTGCCAAGTGCAAGGGCACACTGGTTGTGAAGAGTCTCAACTTGAGATTCTCTGTTCAGCCAGGCTATGTTTATCTAGAGTACAAATAGTTATGAGAACCAATCTATGGCCATAACTTCTTTCCTCCCTTTCCTTTCCTTTTTCCTCCCTCCCTCCCTCCCTTCCTTCCTTCTTTATTCTCCTTTTTTTCTTCTTTCTTTCTTTTCTTTTCTCTCTCTCTCTCTCTCTCTCTCTCTCTCTCTCTCTCTCTCTCTTTCTCTTTAGTTTGTTTTTCCCTGTTCCTTTACTACTAGGAGGTAGGAGGATTTTAGTTCTGGTTATAATTTATTATGTAGTGTTTTGGGGTTGTTTTGATGTAAAGAATGCCATCGCCGAGTTTCCTCTTCCTGAGTGGCCCTCAGCCTTGACTCTGTCCTTCTTGCCACATGAGGCTGGGGAACTCAAGACTAAGCGTTTAGTATCATTAAGCCCCCTTAGGGGTTTTGTTGCTTACATACTTTTTTCCCTTGACTTCTAGGTTCAGGCTTTTCTCACCAAAATGTGGCATGACTGTTCATATTATCTTTTTAATCCTTCCTTGCGTTTTCTTTCTTTCTTCTTCTTCTTTTTTTTTTTTTTTTTTTTTTTTTTGAGACAGGTTCTCACTCTGTTGCCCAGGCTGGAGTGCAGTAGCACCATCACAGCTTACTGCAGCCTCAACCTCCCTCCAAGGCTCAAGTGATTCTCCCACCTCAGTCTCCCAAGTAGCTAAGACTCAGGTACCCACCACCATGGTCGGCTAATTTTTGGATGTTTTGTGGAGACAAGAATCTTGCTATGCTTCCCAGGTTGGTCTCAACTCCTGGGCTCAAGTGACCCTCCTGCCTTGACCTCCCAAAGTGCTGGGATTACAGGCATGAGCCACTATGCCCGGCCATTCCTTGTTTTAACCTGACTTTAAACAGATTTTATTCAGTGTTTTTCATTGTCAAGATTGATTCTTAATACTTTCCACTAACGTAAACTGAATTCCTGTTTGTATAAAATGTCAGAACACAAAAACTATCTTTTTACTTCCTTTTAGCAATCTAGTTAGCTAGCCCAGTAGTGGAGAATCTCAGACTCACATGCTAGATCTGGACTTCATCATTTTGTCCAATAGCCAATGCATTTTCTAAAATTGGCTCCCAGGTGCCCAAACTTCCACCATTAAAATGAGCAAATCCAATTATGAGCTCATCTGCAAGCATGTACTGGCAGGAAGATACCATGTAGGGCAGGGTTTCTCTGAGATGGTTCAGAGCTTGCAGAAAAAGATGAAGGGGGTGGGGTAGGGGAAACAGAAATAGAACCTGGACTGAGAGTCAGTTCCCAGTGGATGATTTTGCTGGTGATAGAGGCAGTTAGAGGGAGCCCCAAATATCCAGGAATTAGATCATGCTAGCTAACTTTAGCTGGTATTGGGGATACTAGTTTCAGTTCAAGCTAGGCTAACAAGCAGAGGACTTGAGCTTTCTTACAGAGAGAATAAGACTTCTTAGAGAGGAGGAATAAGACTCGGTGGAAAAGAGCATGTGGGCATGGTTAAGAGAGGAGAGGATGGGCCTGCAAGAGATACTTGCTAATTGCAGGGGTGGAGTACTGGGAGAGTGTTTTGTAGTGTTTTCGGGAACAGAGGATCCGGGCTGGAGACTGAGGGTTTGGGTAGGCCAGAATGCCTCATCTGTATTTCTCTTCTGGCCATTTTTATCATAGGTCAACAGCTTTTCCCGTCATTTCTCTTATGTACCCACACGTGCTCCTTTCTCTGTGGCTTTAGAAGGGGTGATTTTTGGTGATGAAGCTTGATAATTAGTGTACTCTACTGTCATGCTTCTTATAGAACCGAAAAATTCTGCTGAGAAGTACGGAAAGCCGTAGGATAATGGAACACTCTCCGTAAGTTTTGCTTTTGTTTGGAAATTTTGGAAAACAACATTTTTTCTTTATTCAAATAAACCATGGACTTTACCACCCTTTAGTACCCACTTTCTTTTCTTTTCACTCCATACGCCTTTGCAGGGAGATCATATCACCACCAGGGCTTCAAGTACCAAATACATGCTGTTACCTCCCTAGCCTACATTTGCAGCTCTGATATCTTTCCTGGGTCTAGGCTCTGACACACAACGTGCACCTTAAGCTTGGAATGCCCAAAGCTTAACTCAATATCTTCTTCCCAAAGCACTCATGTTCTTTCCTGCATTCATTCATTCATTCCTTCACTCGTTCAAATTGCTACTGGGCTCCAGTACTTCACTAGGCACCATAAATGAATCCTGAGCAAGATGCACATGCTTCCTGCCTTGACAAAGCTTATGGTCCAAGGATGTACATGCCTGAGGAAAGAAGAACATTTCCAGAATAGAAGAATAGGAGCTCATGAGTTTCCAGGCTGAAAAGGCCTGTTGAGAGCCTGGGCCAGCATATTTCTATTTTATTTATTTATAATAGTTTTTAGTTTTTAGTTTTTAAAACAGTTTTAGGTTCACAGCAAAACTGAGTGGAAGGCATAGAGATTTCCCATGCAGCCTCTGCCCCACACAGGAATCGCTTCCTCCATTACCAACATCCTCCATCAGAGTGCTACATTTGCTGCAATTCACAAACACATTGACACAGCATTATCACCCAAAGTCCACAGTGGACATTAGGGTTCACTCTTGGTGTTGTATAGTGTATAGGTTTGGATAAATGTATAATGACATGTGTACAACATCATAGTATCATACAGAGTAATTTCACTGTCCTAATAATCCTCTGTCCTCTGCCAATTCATCCTCCCCTTCCCCTTAACCCCTGGGAGCAACGGATTTTTTAGATGGATTCCATATTTTTGGGTTTTTTTTTTCCAGGATATCATTTTTGTTTTTTGTTTTTGAAATAAAAACAAAATGTCAAACAAAACAAAACAAAAAACAAAAAAAACACAAAACAAAAACAGTATGTAACTGTTTCAGATCGATTCTTTCTCTTAGTAATATGCCTTTAATTTTTCTGCTTATCTCTTCACGCTTGAGAGCCCATTTCTTTTTAGCACTGAATAGTATTTCATTGTCTGGGTGTATCACGGTTTATTTGTTCATTCATCTACAGAAGGACATCTTGGTTGCTTCCAAGTTTTGGCAATTTTGAATAAAGCTGCTAAAACATCCACATGCAGGTTGTTGTGTGTATATGCATTTTCAACCCATTTCAGTAAATATCAAGAAGCACAATTGCTGGATCATGTGGTAAGGGTATGTTTAGCTTTGTAAGAAGCTACCTAACTGTCTTCCAGAATGGCTGTCCCATTTTTCATTCCCAGGAGCAATGAATGAAAGTTCCTGTTGCTCCACACCCTTGTCAGCATTTGATGTTGTCAGTATTCTGCATCTTGGCCATTCTCATGTGTGCAGTGGCATCTCATTGTTTTAATTTGCATTTCCCTGATGACATATGATGTGGAATGCATATTCATATACTTATTTGACACTTGTGTATCTTCTTTTGTGAGGTATCTGGTAAGATCTTTGTCCCATTTTATATATATATATATATATATATATATATATATATATATATATATATAATTATACTTAGGTTGATTCCATGTCTTTGCTATTGTGAATAGTGCCATGATGAACACATGTGTGTGTGTGTCTTCAGGGTAGGATGCTTTATATTCCTTTGGGTACCGCATAATGAAATTGCTGGGTCAAATGGTAGTTCTGTTTTACATTCTTTGAGAAATCTCTAAAATGCTTTCTACAGTGTCTGAACTGGTTTCCATTCCCACCAGCAATGTATATTCCCTTTTCTCCATAACCTCATTAGCATCTGTTAATTTTTGACTTTTTATAATAGTCATTCTACTGGTATGAGGTGGTATCTCATTGTGGTTTTGATTTGGGTTTCCCTAATGGTTAGTGATGTTAACCATATTTTTTTCATATGTTTGCTGGATGTGTGTATGTCTTGTTTTGAGAAGCATCTGCTCATGTCCTTTGCCCATTTATTAAATGGGATTTTTTTTTTGTTCATTAAGTTCCTTACAGATTCTGAATATTAGACCTTTTTCAGATGCATAGTTTGAAAGTATTTTCTCCCATTCTGTAGGTTGTCTGTTTAATCTGTTGATAGTTTCTTTTGCTGGGCAGAAACTCTAGTTTAACTAGGTCTCACTTGTCAATTTTTGTTTTTGTTGCAATTACTTTTAGAGTCTTTTTCATGAAATCTTTGGCAGGGTCTGATGTCCAGAATGGTATTTCCAGAAAAGCTCATTTTAAAAAAGATCTTAACAGCAACAACAAATATGCAGGGGTGTGTGTGTGTGTGTGTGTGTGTGTGTGTGTGTGTGTATAATAATGAAATATCAAAACACTTGAAACACACACACAAAAAAGTCCTTTTCATTTCCCCAGAAAGAGTGGGGAAAGGGCCACATTTAAAGCAATAGTAATAGAATGACAATAAGACTTTCAGTACCAACCATAAATACTTGTAGACCATGGAGGGATACCCTTAACAATCTGAGGAGCTATTATTTTTGGGAGAGAATACTATATCCTCTGAACTGTCTGTCACTTACATGAATTATGTAGGAGTCAGGTTCTCCATAGAAACAGAAACAACAGGATGCATACATAAATATTTATGAGATTTAAGGAACTGGCTCCCACAATTATGGAGGCCAGCAAGTCCAAAATCTGCAGGGTGGGCCTGTAGACTGGAAACCTAGGGAAGAGCTAAGCTGCAGTTCAAGTGCAAAAGCCATTCACTCACAGAATTTCCTTTTGCTCAGGGCAGGTCAGTCTTGTTCTATCCAGGCCTTGAACTGATTTGATGAGGCCCACCCACACTATGGAGGGAAAACTGCTATACTCAGAATTCACCCACATAAATGTTAATCTCATCCCAGAAATATTCAGAATAATTTTTGACACATATTTGGGCTCTGTGGCCCAGCCAAGTTGCCACATAAAATTAACCATCACAATGGTTAATATTTTTAAACTTTCAAGGAAGTTTAAAAATAAATATATATATCATTTTATATCATATTTATAAATTTATATTGTAGTTACATTTCTTATAAATATATGGCATATAATGTATATAATGTAATTATAAACATATACTTATAAATTTATTTTGACTATAATTCTTTTATTGTATATTATATTTTATGTATTATATATAAATAAAACTTACATATATTTATTTTATATTATATAAAATTTGTTTTTGCACAGGATCCAAGATGGCCAAATAGGAACAGCTCTGGAGTGCAGTTCCCAGAAAAAAACAATGCAGAGGATGAGTGTTCACCACATTTCCAAACAAGTTTTCACTGCCCACAGACCAGGAGTTTCCTGGGCCGAAAAGCACCATGAGTTTCCAGCATGGCTGCTTCAGCTGGTGCCACAAGTTGGTGCACAGAAACTCACAAAACTCTGGGCAGCCATTTCAACTGGTGCCTGGAACACCTAGGAGACAGAGCCGCCCATTCAACTGAAAGGGAGGGGGCTGAGACAGGGAGCCAGGTGATCTGGCTTGGCAGGTACCACCTCCACAAAACAAGCAATCTGAAATGCTCTGGATTGAGAGTTTTGCAGCAAGCCAGCTGGACCCGGGACAGTACAGGTCAGTGAGGGGAAGGGCGTCTGCCAATACCGAGGCAGTTCTAACTGCCACAAGGTAGTTCACACAGCAGCTGGGCAGAGCCTGAGGCAGCTCAGCAACGTCCCTGCTGGTAGACTGTGACTAGACTATATCTGTGTGGGACAGGGCATCTATGAAAAAAGGCAGCAGCACATCAGGAACTTATAAATAAAGTCCGATCTTCCTAGGACAGAGCACCTGGGAAAAGAGGCGATTATGAGTTCTGCTGCAGCAGACTTAAATGTACCGGCTCAGCAGCTCTGCACAGAACAGTGGTGCTCCCAGCATAGCACTTGAGCTCCTATAAGGGAAAGACTGTCTCCTCAAGCAGCTGAATAAACTAGGTATCAAAGGAACGTATCTCAAAATAATAAAAGCTTTTTACAACAAACCTACATCCAGTATCATACTGAATGGGCAAAAAACTGGAAGCATTCCCTTTGAAATCTGGCACTAGGCAAGGATGCTCTCTCTCACCACTCCTATTCAATATAGTATTGGAAGTTCTAGCCAGAGCAATTAGGCAAGAAAAAAAATAAAGGGCATTCAATTAGGAAAGGAGGAAGTCAAATTGTCTCTATTTGCAGACAACATGATTGTATATTTAGAAGACCCTATTGTCTCAGTCCAAAATCTCCTGAAACTGATAATCAACTTCAGCAAAGTCTCAGGATACAAAATCAATGTGCAGAAATTACAAGCATTCCTATAGACCAATAACAGACTTAAAGAGAGCCAAATCAAGAATGAATTGCCATTCACAATTGCTACAAAGAGAATAAAACACCTAGGAATACAACTAACAAAGGATGTAAAGAACCTCTTCAAGGAGAACTACAAACCACTACTTAAGGAAATAAGAGAGGACACAAACAGATGGAGAAACATTCCATGCTCATGATTAGGAAGAATCAATATCGTGAAAATGGCCATACTGCCCAAAGTAATTTATAGATTCAATACTATCCCCATCAAGCTACCAATGACCTTCTTCATAGAATGCGAAAAAATCACCTTAAACTTCATATGGAAACAAACGAGAGCCCACATAGCCAAGACAATCCTAAGCAAAAAGAACAAAGCTGGAGGCATCATGCTACCTGACTTTAAACTATACTACAAGGCTACAGTAACCAAAACAGCATGGTACTGGTACCAAAGCAGAGATACAGACCAGTGGAACAGAGCAAAGGCCTCAGACGCAATGCCACACATCTACAACCATCCGATCTTTGTCAAGCCTGACAAAAACAAGCAATGGGGAAAGGATTCCCTGTTTAATAAATGGTGTTGGGAAAACCGGCTAGCCATGTGCAGAAAGCCAAAACTGGACCCCTTCCTGATACCTTACACTAAAATTAATTCCAGATGGATTAAAGATTTAAACATAAGACCTAACACCATAAAAACCCTAGAAGAAAACCTAGGCAAAACCATTCAGGACATAGGCATAGGCAAGGACTTCATGACTAAAACACCAAAAGCAACGTCAACAAAAGCCAAAATAGACAAATGTGACCTAATTGAACTGCAGAGCTTCTGTACAGGAAAAGCAATCATTAGAGTGAACCAGCAACCAACAGAATGGGAAAAAAGTCTTGCAATCTACCCATCTGACAAAGGGCTAATATCCAGAATCTACAAAGAACTAAAACAGATTTACAAGAAAAAAACAAACAAACCCATCCGAAAGTGGGCAAAGGATATGAACAGACACTTTTCAAAAAAAGTCATACATGAGGCCAACAAATATATGACAAAATGGTCATCATCACTGGTTATTAGAGAAATGCAAATCAAAACCACATTGAGATACCATCTCACACCAGTTAGAATGGTCATTAAAAAATCTGGAGACAACAGATGCTGAACAGGATGAGGAGAAATACAAACTCTTTTACGCTGTTGGTGGGAGTATAAATTAGTTCAACCATTGTGGAAGACATCGTGGTGATTCCTCAAGGATCTAGAAGTTGAAATTCCATGTGACCCAGCAATCCCATTACTGAGTATATACCCAAAGGATTATAAATTATTTTATTATAAAGGCACATGCACACATATGTTCATTGTGGCACTGTTTATAATAGCGAAGGCCTGGAACCAACTCAAATGCCCATTGATGATAGACTGGACAAGGAAAATGTGGCACATATACACCATGGAATACTCTGCAGCCATAAAAAAGTATGAGTTTGTGTCCTTTGCAGGGATATGGATGAATCTGGAAACCATCATTCTCAGCAAACTGACACAAGAACAGAAAATCAAACACTGCATTTTCTCATTCATAGGCCGGTGTTGAACAATGAGAACACATGGACATAGGGAGGGGAGCATCACACACGGGTCTCTTGGGGATGGGGCCAGGAGAGGCACAGTGGAGGGATGGGGAGGTTGGGGAGGGACAATATGGGGAGAAATGCCACATATAGGTGACGGAGGGAGGGAGGCAACAAACCACATTGCCATGTATGTAACTATGCAACAATCCTGCATGATCTGCACATGTACTCCAGCACCTAAAGTACAATTTAAAAAAGAGAGAGAGAGAAGAATGCAAATCAAAACCACACCTAGATACCACCTCATGCCAGTAAGAATGGCAATGATTAAAAAATCAGGAGACAACAGATGCTGGAGAAGATGTGAAGAAATAGGAATGCTTTTACACTGTTAGTGGGAGTGTGAATTAATTCAACCATTGTGGAAGACAGTGTGGCGATTCCTCAAGGATCTAGAAATAGAAATGCTATTTGACCCAGCAATCCCATTGCGGGGTATATACCCAAAGGATTATAAATCATTCTATTATAGAGACACATGCAAACATATGTTTATTGTGGCACTGTTCACAATGGCAAAGACTTGGAACCAACCCAAAGGCCCATCAATGATAGACTGGATAAAGAAAATGTGGCACAGATACACCATGAAATACTATGCAGCCATAAAAAAGGATGAGTTCATGTCCTTCGCGGAGACATGGATGAAACTGGAAATCATCATTCTCAGCAAACTGACAGAAGAACAGAAAACCAAACACTGCATGTTCTCAGAAAACCAAACACTGTAAGTGGGTGTTGAATGAGAGCACATAGACACAGGGAGGGGAGCATCTCACACCAGGGCCTGGGAGATGGGAGGCTAGGGGAGGAATAGCAGTGGGTGGGGAACTGGGGAGGCATAGCATAGGCGAAATACCTCATGTAGGTGATGGGGCAATGGATGCAGTAAACCACCAACATGGCACGTGCATACCTATGTAACAAACCTGCACGATCTGCACATGTAGCCCAGAACTTAAAGCATAAAAAATAAAATAAAATAAATTATTTAAAAAAAAATAATTTAAAAAACAAAATTTATTTTTGTGTTTATATTAATATATTTTTATTTATATATTTATATCACATATAAATATATCCTCTGAATTATCAATTATGAAGTGTATTAGGTAATATAATATTTATATTATAATAAATATATTTATATAAAAATATAAACATATAAGTAAATATTAAAAATATATTTATTACCTGACTAATACACTCATACATGAGTGTAAATATTTTAATATATTATATATCATTATATAATATTTAATATATATTAATAGCATATATCTAAAATAGTATTTTATATATTAATCATAATTATATATTAATTATATTATATTAAATATATAATGATATATAAACACACTAATATATATTAATGTTATATTAATATATATTTAATATATAATATAAATAAATTTGTATACTTATGCATTTATAGTCACATATAATTTAAACATATAATCTTCTCAAACTTTCAGGGAAGGCTTCAAAAGTTTGCTTCTCATGCATCATTTCCTGTGAGCCTTTACAAAGCTTCAGCAAAACAACGGAGTAAAACCAAGAAGGAAAAAACAGATCCAGGGAAAGGTTCTAACACAGGTAAGTTTCAGAACAACATCTGCCTACCAGGCCTAGGAAACGACCCGGGCAGATGGGAGTAGCAGTCGACCCCAGAGTGGGGCGGAAAGGCAGGGTGGAGGGTGGCCTGTCCCATGCTTTCCTGGGCTTCTTTGGGCGTCTGCGGGGTATGGTGTTAAAGCGCAGGCTCTGGAGCCGGACTTCCTGGATTTTTATCCTGGCTTCACAGTTTCATAGCTAGGTGATACTGGGCAAGCGACTCAACCTCCCAGTGCTTCCATTTCTTCACGTGTAAAGTGAGAGAAATTAGAGTCTGTTTTGCTTGGAGGTATGGTGGCTCCATGACAGGATGAACTATGTTATGTTATATGCAGTAACAACCCCCAAAACTCAGGGGCTTAAAACCGCAAAGATACTTTCCTTTCTCCTTCTGTATGTCCCTGCAGTTGGGTGGGGGGCTTCACGTTGTTCTCACTCAAGCAAGCATGCTGAGGGAGGCTCCACCACCAGGAGTGACAGCGTTTGCTGGGGTGGAGGGAAGGAAACGCTGGGAGTTATGTACTAGCCCCTGAAGGATTCTGCCTAGAAATGACGTCATTTCTGCTCGTGTTCCATTGGCTGAGGCAAGAGAATGGCCAGGGATGTTAAATCCCACCTCGTGCTCAGGCGGAAGAGAACCAGAGTCTTGGTGGCTGGACACCCTAACCACAGACCCTAATCACGCCCACCACAAAGGGACCAAGGCTCTAAAGAAGTGGAGTGGGGAGAGAGATCCAAGATGGCTGATCACTAGCAGCTCGGGATTGTAGCTCCCACTGAAAACGCAAAGAACGAGAGGACGCCACACCTTCACATGAATTCTTGTTGCTCACGCACCAGGAGATTCCCAGCGGAGGAGCCACACGGGTCGCCAGCACGACTCTTGTGACCAGCGAGGCGGTTTTGCCGGCGCCTCAGAGCGTCGGTTCTTGGTGCAGAGTCAGAAAAGCACCATCAATCTTAACGCCACTGATTTGGTCGGTGCAGTGGGTTGCTCAGATTTCGGCGCCGAGAATCAATAAGTTGGACGTCCACTCAGAAACACAATTACAAAGACGGTAATTATAAAGACCACAGATGGATAAATCTACAACGAAGGGAAGAAAACAGCCAAAAAAGGCTGAGAATGCCCAAGATCAAAACGCCTCTTCCTCAGCAGGGGATCCCAGTTCCTCATCAGCAACGAAACAAGGCTTGATGGAGAACGAGTGTGTTCCAATTACAGAAGCAGGCTTCAAAACGTGGATAATAAGAAACTTCTGTGAATTAAAAGAACTTGTTCTAACACAGTCTAAAGAAACTAAGAACTTTGAAAAAAGGTTTGATGAAATGTCAACAAGAATACAAAATTTAGAGAGGAAAGTAAGTGAATTGATGGAACTGAAAAACACAATACGAGAACTACGTGAAGTATGCACAAATTTTAACAGCCAAATTGATCAAGCAGAAGAAAGGATATCAGAGGTCGAAGACCAACTCAATGAAATAAAACAAGAAGACAAGATTAGAGAAAAAAGGATAAAAAGGAATGAGCAAAGTCTCCAAGAAATATGGGACTATGTGAAAAGACCTAATCTACGCTTGATAGGTGTACCTGAATGTGACGAAGAGAATGAATCCAAGCTGGAAAATATGCTTCAGGATATTATTCAGGAAAATTTTCCCAACTTAGTAAGGCAGGATAATATTCAACTCCAGGTAATACAGAGAACACCACAAAGATATTCCTCAAGAAGAGCAACTCCAAGGCACATAATCGTCAGATTCACCAGGGTTGAAACGAAGGAGAAAATACTAAGGGCAGCCAGAGAGAAAGGTCAGGTTACCCACAAAGGGAAGCCTATCAGACTTACAGCAGATCTCTCAGCAGAAACCCTACAAGCCAGAAGAGAGTGGGGACCAATATTCAACAGCCTTAAAGAAAAGAACTTTCAACCAAGAATTTCACATCCAGCCAAACTAAGCTTCATAAGTGAAGGAAAAATAAAGTTTTTTGTGAACAAGCAAGCACTCAGAGATTTCATCACCACCAGGCCTGCTTTACAAGAGCTTCTGAAAGAACCACTACACATAGAAAGGAACAAACAGTATCAGCCTTTCTAAAAAATACCAAAAAGTAAAGAACATCAATATAATGAAGAATTTACATCAACTAATGGGCAAAATAGCCAGCTAATATTAAATGACAGTATTAAACTCACATATATCATTATTAATTCTAAATTTAAATTGACTAAATTCCTCAATTCAAAGACAGGCAATTTGGACAAAACACTAAAACTGTATGCTGCATCCAGACCCATCTCACATTCAAGGATACACAAAGACTCAAAACAAAGGATGGAGAGAGACTTACCAACCAACCAGAGAACAAAAATAAATAAATAAAAAGCAGAAGTTACAATTTTTGCCTCTGATAAAATAGTATTTAAAGCAACAAAGATCAAAAGAAGCAAAGAAGGACATTATATAATGATAAAAGAATCAATGCAACAACAAGAAGAGTTAAAGGTCCTAAACATACACGCACCCAATACAGGAATACCCAGACATACAAGACTTATAAAGAGACTTTGACTCCCACACAATAATAGTGGGAGACTTCAACATTAATATTAGACAGATCAATGAGACAGAAAATTAACAACGATATCCAGGACTTGAACTCAGATCTGGAACAAGTAAACGTAATTAACATTTGTGGAACTCTCCACTTTGCACAGGGTGTACGCTCTTCTCAGTGCCACATCATATCAACTTGGAGGTTTGAACGAGGTGTTGGTTGGCTCCTTGTTTGTTGCTCTCTTCCCTCATTTTCTTTCGTGTCTCTATTGTTGAGGATAATTGTAGGCATGCCCATGTTTGGACTGCATTCTAGCCCGGGCGGCAGAGCGGTGCCCCCATTCTCTCTCCCTCTTCCTCTTTCTCTTTCTTCCTCTTCTTTGTTCTTTTTCTTATTATTCTTTAAAAAAAAAAAATAAAAATAAAAAAGTGGAGTGCGGCCATTTGGAGGGAGTTTCCAATGGATTCTGGAGGCAGGAGTAAGGAAAAGGACAGGAGGGGGAAGAGAGCAATGAGTCTAGGGACAGCGTGTTTTGGATTTGAGAGGAGAGAGAAATGAGAAGGAAGGAGTGGGAACGCGGGAGGGTGACAGAGATGTGAGTGGATTTGTGACTACTCTTGTTAGGTATTGTGCCACATAAACCTCTGTGATAGCTCAAGAAATATTAACAGACTTTTGTCACATTTGGAGCTTTTCAGAGTCAGTTTTACGTTTTTTCTAGATGGAACAGCAGGTTAAGACAAGCCTCAAGGTAGCCAATACATGTGAGTTGCCATGAACGAACTCAAGACACTTCTCAGACACTTGGCATTTGAAGCAGGCTTCCCCGGACTCAGTCCTGAGAGTTCTTCCCCGTTCACCTCTTCTGCTGACAGGGGTTCTTCGGTAAGAGCCAGAGAAGTTCAAATAACGCATATCCCTATATTTAAGTATTTTTAATGGATCTAATCCTATTTAATTGTATCTTCAGATACTTATAGCTCATTCAGGTAACTCATTTTTTTTTTTTTTTAAGACTAGTCAAGTGCAGTAGTGAGAAGGGGGGAAAGCGTAGAACAAGGAGTTCGATCTGTAACTGCCTGTGAACAGCCAGTTGAGATAACTCACTACCTTTGGACCAGCCAGCAAACTCCTTTCTACTAGTCAACTTATTCTTCAAATATATTCTTTTCAAAGTATTTTTATGGTTTCAAAAAAGAAATAAAATGGGAATTAGGTTCTGGTCTCTTTTTAAAATTTCTTTTCTAAGTAAACATTTCATTTTAGAATAGCTTAGATTTATAGAATAATTGCAAAGATAAGTTCAGAGAGTTCCCATATACCCTATATCCATTTTCCCCTAATGTTAACATCTTGCATGAATTAATATTCTATGTTTGTCACAACTACTGAAACAATGTTGATTTTTTTTATTAACTAAATTTCACAGTTGATTCAGGTTTCCTTAATTTTTACCTAATGTTCTTTTTCTGTTTCAAGATCTCGCCCAAGATACCACATTACATTTACTTGTCATGTATCCTTTTATTTTGATAAATATGCAAATCTCATACTTACTCACTTGCACTGAAAATAAAGCAAATTTAATTCAGAGCAAGCTGAGGGAAGGATTTAAAATACTCCAAGTGTAAATGTGTTCAACCATTGGGAAAGCAGTGTGGCAATTCCTGAAAGAGCTAAAAACAGTACCACCATTCCACCCCAAAATCCCATTACTGGGTGTATACCCAAAGGAATAGAAATCATTCTACCATAAAGACACAAGCACACGAATATTTGTTGTAGCACTATTCACAATAGCAAAGACCGGGAATCAACTACATGTCCATCAATGACAGACTGGATAAAGAAAATGTGATACCTATATACCATGGAATACTGTGAAGCCATAAAAATGAAGGAAACCATGTATTTTGTGGGAACATGGATGGAGCTGGAGGCCATCATCCTTAGCAAAAGAATGCAGGAACGGAAAACCACACACCACATATTCTCACACGTAAGTGGGAGCTAAACGATGAGGACACATTGACACAAAGAGGGGAACAATAGACACTGGGGCCTACTTGAGGGTGAAGAATGAGAGGGGGAAGAGGATCAGTAAAAATATCTACTGGGTACTAGGCCTAGCACATAAGTGATGAAATAATCTGTACAACAAACCCCCATGATACAAGTTTACATATAAAACCTTCACATGTACCCCTGAACTTAAAAGTTTTTTTAAAAAGTTTAAAACAAACAAACAAATGGAATCAATCCACTTGATGAATGGATAAACAAAACGTGGTATATCTGGACCATGGAATATTATTCAGCCATGAAAAAGAACAGAGCACGGATAAAGGCCACAACATGGATGAACCTGGAAAATGCTATGCTAGGTGAAAGAAGCCATATACAAAAGGTCACATTTTGTATGGTTCCACTTATATGAAATATTCAGAATTGGCAAATTCATAGAGACAGAAAGTAGAAAGTAGACTGGGGTGAGGGGAAATTGGGGAGTGACTACAATGAGTATGGGTTTCTTTTGGGGGTGACAAAAATGTTCTGGAATTAGATAGTCATGATGGTTGCACAACCTTGTGAATACACTGAAAACCTCTCAGTTGGATACTTTAAAAAGACAAATTTTATGTTATATGAATTATATTCCAATTAAAGTTAATTTTCAGTTTAAGCTCATGATTATGATATTTCTGACTTCATAAAAGAAACTGATAACTCAGTGTAGGTAGAGCAGGCCTTTATATGGTTCTTTACTTGTTTTTTATTGCTCTTAGGAATATTTGGTTAAAATATGTTGGTGTGAATATTCTTTAAGCACTAGACCAATGCAAAAGACTTTTGTAGAGGACACTGGACTCGTGAGTCATTCTATAAACATTTGTGATCATCTATTATAGGTCATACTCTATGATGGGCGTAAGAAAAAATAAGATGAGAATACGTGAATTCTTTTAGTGCTCACAGTCTAATGCAAAAGATAAGCAGGTAATTACAGTGCAGAACAAGCGGAAGGAGAGGCATGAAAAAAATGCTGTGCTTAGAAAATGAAGTGGTACCCAAGGATTCCTTAGGAAGATATGAAATCAGCATACAGGCTGGTTGAGCTTTCCAAGATTTTAAAGTTAAAAAACAAACCTCAAAGAGCTCACCTGGAAGGACTGAAAAAGGTGGTGCAGGAAAGGGGGTGGAGGGTGAAAGTGCCGAACGTGGGGTGGTTAATGGGTACAAAAAGTAGTTAGATATCGTGAATAAGGGCCAGGTGCAGTGGCTCACACTTGCAGTCCCAGCACTTTGGGAGGCTGAAGCAGGCGGATCACTTGAGGTCAGGCGTTCGAGACCAGCCTGACAAACATAGTGAAACCCCATCTCTACCAAAAATACAAAAGATAGCTGGGCATGGTGGCATGCACCTGTAGTTCCAGTTACCAGGGAGGTTGAGACAGAAGAATCACTTGAACCTGGGAGATGGAGGTTGCAGTGAGCCAAGACCACTCTATTGCATTCTGGCCTGGGCAACAGAGTAAGACTGTCTCAAAAAAAAAAAATTGAAGAAGACCTAGAATTTTTTAGCACAACAGGGTGACTATAATCAATAATAATTTAATTGTACATTTTAAAATAACTAAAAGTATGTAATTGCATTGTAACACAAAGGATACTTGAGGGGATACCCCATTTATTATGATTATTACACATTGTATCCCTATGTCAAAGTATTTCATGTATCCCAGAACTACACACCTACTATGTGCCCACAAAAATTAAAAATTAAAATTTAAAAAAGGAAAAAAATATATAACAAATAAAACACTCCAAGAGAAAGCAAGATCTCCCCCTAGTGTTTAGATAGATAATAGCACTTTGACTTTCCAACGCAGTGCTAACACTGAAGAACGAATCTTGGATTTTAAAATATATATACATATATATATATATTTTTTAAATAAACATCTCGCTTTCAATATCACCAATAGAAAGAGTAGACAGTCAATTACTAACAAAAATGGCACACAAATTCAATAGCGAAATGCACTTGAAGAGAGAGATGGCATCTCAGACCTGGGACGCGTTTATGTAAAAACCTGTTAGCTGGCGTGCATTAATCAGGATTAAGGAATCTAAAAGATAAGGCATTCAATCTCCGTAGATATTAATATTCTAGGCTATTAGTTTCGATGAACAGTATAGTTAGCGACAGTTCCCCCCTCCCACTTCTCACTCTCACCTTTGAGTTAACTGGGTACCAGTTTGCTGACTATTCAAACCGTTGAAAGTAGTGAAAGATCAGGAAGTATGCCAAAACAGCCTGGTGAAATAACTGTCACAAAGAAAGGCAAACAGAAACTAGAAATCTATGCAGAAATAAACATAGTTATGAATGTACTTGCTACTATTACTTAATATGAAATTCTAATAATTTTGGTTGATTTGGGTTGGCAGAAAGGAAAGAGCACATTTGTAAGGATGGCTTTGGCACTGGATTTCTGGCAGCATGATTGACAACTGGTAGCCAGAGAAGAAATAAATCTATTCAATGCAGAGTATAGTCCTTTATTTTATTGATGAGCCTATATTAACAACATTCACATCATAATCAGCATCTTCTTTTTATGAAAGCATCAGAAAAAGATTTTCCTTAAAAATGACTCAAAATGTTTAAAAGTTTTTGAAAGTTAGCTAAGTTTCTGTTATTTAGTAAATTCATTTATTATTTGGGCCGACCCTGTTGATTGCTAATCCAAGATCCATTCCCCCTCTTCTACCACTAACAGAATTCATTTATTTGGGAAGATGAACTCAGCTAAATATTGTAAGAAGCTGCTTTGTGACAACTTTGGTCTGTAAAATTCAAGCAGAAATCTGCTGGGCCTCTTGGGAAGCTTTTGCTTTCCAGACAAAAGGGAACACATACCCTTGACACTGCCCCATATTCCTGGCTTGAGTAAAGATGTGATGGCTGGATTTGCAGCAGCAACAACGAACCACAAAGAAACTCTAAGGATGGTGGGGCAGAAAGTTAGAAAGACGCTCTATCCCCGAAATTATTGTTGAGCACTAAACCAACATCACCAATAACCTAAGTTGGACTTCTTCCACACTTGTTTACGCTCCCTGAAAATCAAGTTTTCTGTTACTTTCAGCCCAATATATTATATATTGACCAATTAAGTATTCCTAAATATTATCTTTAGTATTAATACAATAATTAATATTTATTGAAGGCACCACGTAAAGCTCTTTTAACCCATACAGCAAGTATTAATAAAATAGTATCAGATAGTATCATTTCCACAACATTGCTGGAAGACTTCCATTTAGTATTTTTGTGCATACATTATGTCTTTAGGATCTAGTTTTCTATGTCTTTTGTCTTATCTTCCTCTCAATCCTTCACTCAAAATTGAGAATTACAGTATTAGATTGTATTAGTCCATTTTCACTCTGCTATGAAGACACCATCCAAGACCTGGTAATTTATAAATAGAGGTTTAATTGACACACAGTTCTGCATGGCTGGGGAGGCCTCAGGAAACTTACAATCACAACAAAAGGCAAAGGGGAAGCAGGTAACTTCTTCACAAGGCAGCAGGAGAGGGAGAAGTGTGTGTGAAGGAGGAACTGTCAACCACTTATAAAACCATCAGATCTCATGAGAACTCACTCACTATCATGAGAACAGCATGGAGAAAACCTCCCCCATGAGCCAATCACCTCCCACTAGGTCCCTCCCTTGACGTGTAAGGATTATGGGACACAGACAAACCATACCATAGATTTTTGTAGAGCAAGTTGATCTGATAGCTCTTGATTTTTTCCACTGATTTTCTGCATGACAAATATTTTTTTCATCAATCTACTTACCACTTTCCTGTTTCAGTTCATTATATTTCATGGATCTTGCTGGCATACATTTTTATGCTCAAGTCAGCAGATTTGTATTGGTGATTGATATCTCAATGATGATAGACTTTTAAGTTCTAGAAACTTGTAATAACTCCATTAAATGTTCATGAATTCCATCCACTCGCCCATGGAACACCAAATTGAACAACTATCCATATAAAATAGCACCTTTATAAGAACCAAAAATCAGGTGAATGATCACAGTATCTGCTTTTAACATCACATTAAAGAAAGAGGCACTGAAGAGGGAGGATAGACAGTCTTGAGTTGCCTACACCACTCGTTCCCCATCTCCTGGCAGCAGAGAGAGAACCTCTGTGTTTTGGGGAGGGAGAGCACAGTGACTATGGGACTTTGCATCGGAACTTGATGCTGCTGTGTCACAGCAGAAGGCAACCCAGAGCAGAACTCAGCCAGGACCGTGGAGGGAGCATTTACACCAGCCCTAGCCAAATTACCTATCCCAGAGCTTGTGGTGTGAGTTCCAGCAAGGCCCACCACCACAGTATAAAGTTCTTTGGGGTTTTAAATAAACTTGGAAGGCAGCCTTGGCCACAAGGACTGCAAGTCCTGGTACTAGACTGGGCTTGGAGCCAGTTAACTTGAGGGACTTGCAACTGAGTGAGAAACCAGCCAAGGGCGTGCTTGTGCCACCCCTCCCCCAGCCCCAGGCAGTGCAGCTTGCAGCTCTGGGAGAGACTCCTTCCTTCTGCTTGAGGAGAGGAGAGAGACAAATAAAGAGGACTTGGTCTTACAACTTGGATACCAGCTCAATCACAGCAGGGCACCAGATATTGATAGACATGCCCTGGGCCAGAAGGGAACCTGCTGCCTTGAAAAGCAGGACCTAGTCCTGGATTAATTGCCTGTTGATTAAAGAGTGTTTGGTCCCTGAATAATCAGTAGTGGTATCTAGGTAGTATTCACTGGGGCGTTGGGTGAAACTCAGAGATGTTCTGGCTTCAAGTGTGACCTAGCACATTCCCAGCTGTGTTGGCTATGGGGCAAGACATTTTCTGTTTGAGGAAAGGAAAGGGAAGGGTGGAGGAGACTGTCTTGCAGCTTGGATACCAGCTCAGCCACAGGGGTATAGAGCACCATGCGGGCTCCTGGGGTTCCTGATTCTAGTCACTGCTTCTGGTGACATAGGGGTGCTTGTGTCACCCCCTCTCAGTTCCAGGCAGCTCAGGACAGTGAGAGAGAGGAAGAGAGAGAGATTCCATTTGTTTGGGGGAAAGTAAGGCAAGAGAACAAGAGTTTCTGCCTGGTAATCCAGGAAATTCTCCCAGATCTTACCCAAAATCACCAAGACAGTACCTCTAAAAGTCTGCAAAAGCCACAGCATTACTGAGCTTAGAGTGCTTCCTAATACAGATATGGCTGTAGTGACCAAAGCCTTAGATCACAATGCCCAAGTTCTTCAAGTACTTGGAAAGCCTTCCCAAGAAAAACAGGCATAAACAAGCCCAGACTGCAAATACTATAATAAATACCTAACTCTTCAAAGACCAGATACCAACAAATATGCACAAGCATCAAGACTAGCCACGAAAACGTGATCTCACCAAATGAACGAAATGAGACACTAGTCACCAATCCTGGAGAGACAGAAATATGTGACCTTTCAGACAATTCTGAGGAAGTGCAACAGAAATCAAGATAAGACAGAGAAGGAATTCAGAATCTTATGAGATAAATTTAACAAAGAGATTAAAATAATTAAAGAGAGATCAAGCAGAAATTCTGGAGTAGAAAAATGCAACTGACATATTGAAAAATGTGTTAGGTTCACTTAACAGCAGAATTGATGAAGCAGAAGAAAGAATTAGTGAGCTTGAGGACAGGCTATTGGAAAATAACATAGTCAGAGGAGACAAATTTCCCCTTCATATTTCTAAAAGGGTTAAAAAAAAAAAGGTATTTACCACAGAAACTTGAGTTTTCTAATTAAAATGGTTTTTCGGAGAGAGATCCAAGATGGCTGATCACTAGCAGCTCCGGACTGTAGCTCCCACTGAAAACGCAAAGAACGAGAGGACGCCACATCTTCACATGAACTCTTGTTGCTCACGCACCAGGAGATTCCCAGCGGAGGAGCCCCACGGGTCGCCAGCACGACTCTTGTGATCGGCGAGGCGGTTTTGCCGGCGCCTCAGAGCGTCGGTTCTTGGTGCAGAGTCAGAAAAGCACCATCAATCTTAACGCCGCTGATTTGGTCGGCACAGTGGGTTGCTCAGATTTCGGCGCTGAGAATCAATAAGTTGGATGTCAACTCAGAAACCCAATTACAAAGACGGTAATTATAAAGACCACAGATGGATAAATCTACAACGAAGGGAAGAAAATAGCCAAAAAAGGCTGAGAATACCCAAGATCAAAATGCCTCTTCCTCAGCAGGGGATCCCAGTTCCTCATCAGCAACGAAACAAGGCTTGATGGAGAACGAGTGTGTTCCAATTACAGAAGCAGGCTTCAAAACGTGGATAATAAGAAACTTCTGTGAATTAAAAGAACTTGTTCTAACACAGTCTAAAGAAACTAAGAACTTTGAAAAAAGGTTTGACGAAATGTCAACAAGAATACAAAATTTAGAGAGGAAAATAAGTGAATTGATGGAACTGAAAAACACAATACGAGAACTACGTGAAGTATGCACAAGTTTTAACAGCCGAATTGATCAAGCAGAAGAAAGGATATCAGAGGTCGAAGACCAACTCAATGAAATAAAACAAGAAGACAAGATTAGAGAAAAAAGGATAAAAAGGAATGAGCAAAGTCTCCAAGAAATATGGGACTATGTGAAAAGACCTAATCTACGCTTGATAGGTGTACCTGAATGTGACGAAGAGAATGAATCCAAGCTGGAAAATATGCTTCAGGATATTATTCAGGAAAATTTTCCCAACTTAGTAAGGCAGGATAATATTCAACTCCAGGTAATACAGAGAACACCACAAAGATATTCCTCAAGAAGAGCAACTCCAAGGCACATAATCGTCAGATTCACCAGGGTTGAAATGAAGGAGAAAATACTAAGGGCAGCCAGAGAGAAAGGTCAGGTTACCCACAAAGGGAAGCCTATCAGACTTACAGCAGATCTCTCAGCAGAAACCCTACAAGCCAGAAGAGAGTGGGGACCAATATTCAACATCCTTAAAGAAAAGAACTTTCAACCAAGAATTTCACATCCAGCCAAACTAAGCTTCATAAGTGAAGGAAAAATAAAGTTTTTTGTGAACAAGCAAGCACTCAGAGAATTCATCACCACCAGGCCTGCTTTACAAGAGCTTCTGAAAGAACCACTACACATAGAAAGGAACAAACAGTATCAGCCTTTCTAAAAATTACCAAAAAGTAAAGAACATCAATATAATGAAGAATTTACATCAACTAATGGGCAAAATAGCCAGCTAATATTAAATGACAGTATTAAACTCACATATATCATTATTAATTCTAAATTTAAATTGACTAAATTCCTCAATTCAAAGACAGGCAATTTGGACAAAACACTAAAACTGTATGCTGCATCCAGACCCATCTCACATTCAAGGATACACAAAGACTCAAAACAAGGGATGGAGAGAGACTTACCAACCAACCAGAGAGCAAAAATAAATAAATAAAAAGCAGAAGTTACAATTTTTGCCTCTGATAAAATAGTATTTAAAGCAACAAAGATCAAAAGAAGCAAAGAAGGACATTATATAATGATAAAAGAATCAATGCAACAACAAGAAGAGTTAAAGGTCCTAAATATACACGCACCCAATACAGGAATACCCAGACATACAAGACTTATAAAGAGACTTAGACTCCCACACAATAATAGTGGGAGACTTCAACATTAATATTAGACAGATCAATGAGACAGAAAATTAACAACGATATCCAGGACTTGAACTCAGATCTGGAACAAGTAAACGTAATTAACATTTATAGAACTCTCCACTTTACACAAAATATACACTCTTATCAGTACCACATCATATCAACTTAGAAGTTTAAACGAAATGTTGGTTGGCTCCTTGTTTGTTACTCTCTTCCCTCATTTTCTTTCATGTCTCCATTATTAAGGACAATTATATGCATACCCATATTTAGACTGCATTCTAGCCTGGGCAGCAAAGCAATACCCCCATCCTCTCTCCCTCTTCCTCTTTCTCTTTCTTCCTCTTCTTTATTCTTTTTCTAAAAAAAAAAAAAAAAAAAAAAAAAAAAAAGAGAGATGATCCTCAAAGGAGAAGAGGCTTTTGATGGGATGATGCAGGGTGGGGAAGAGGAATGGTTGGAAGTTGCAACGGGACCTTGGAGGAGCTGCAACCAACTCCTTCGCCTGTGGGGAATAAAAAATAAATAAATTAAATAAATAAATAAATAAATAAAATAAAATAAAATGGTTTTTCATGTTATTTAAAAGTAATGAAGATAAACTCTTATAGAAATGCTTATAGAAACACTTTTTGTAAAAGACTAACAGATTTTGCTTACATTTACTTAGTAGTCATAATCTCCTTTATTTACTATAAAGCTAATATTTTAAGTTGATTATAAAATTACATTATTAGGAGTGGTTTTGTTCTCAGTCCACAGCATCAGAGCTGTGCAAAATATGTTAAACCTACAGAAGTCTTGCTAGCTTGCTAAGGAATGCAACTAGGTGGAAAAATCTGATATGAGCCCAGATTAAAATGTAAATATAAATTCTTCACTTCTGTTCACCTTAATTCTAAGAGAATATTTATATAATAAAATAAAAACACAATCAGGTCTGTAAAGAGAAAGAGGAAGCAATGATGCCACACACGAGTACTCTTATTTTACAAGGCTATCATAACCACAATAGCATGGCACGGATACAAAAATAGACACATAGATCAATGTAACACAGAACAGAACACCCAGACATAAAGCTGCACACATACGACCAATTAATATTTGACAAAACTGACAAAAATAAGCAGTGGAGAAATGAACTGGCTACCCACATGCAGAAGAATGAAACTGTATCCTTCTAACCATATGCAAAAATTAACTCAAGATGGAATAAAGACTTACATATAAAACCTCAAACTATAAAAATCTAGAAGAAAACCCAGGAAAAAACTCCTCTGGACATTGGCTTAGGTGAAGAATTTATGATTGAGACCTCAAAAGCAAATGCAACAAACACAAAGATTGATAAATGTGACTTAAAGAGCTTCTACACAGCAACAGAAACTATCAACAGAGTAAACAGATAATCTACAGAATGGGAGAAAATATGTGTGAACTATGCATCTGACAAAGGACAAGCATCCAGAATCTATAACGAACTGAAATCAACAAGAAAAAAAAGCAACCCCATTAAAAAGTAAGCAAAGGACATGAACAGACATTTCTCAAAAGAATACATGCAAGTGGCCAATAAGCATGAAAAAATACTCAACATTCCTAATCATTAGGGAAATGCAAATCGAAACCACAATGAGATACCATCTCACATCAGTCAGAATGAATATTACTAAAAAGTAAAAAAGAAAAATAACATGCTGGTGAAGCGGTCCAGAAGAGAGAATGCTTATACACTGACGGCGGGAATGCAAATTAGTTCAATTTCTTTGGAAAACAGTATGGAGATTTGTGAAAGAATTAAAAATAGAACTACCATTCAATCTGGCAATCCCACTACTGGGTGTCTACTTAAAAGAAAAGAACTCGTTCTATCAAAAAGATAAATGCACATACGTGCATCGTATACTATTCTATTCACAATAGCAAAGCCATGAAATCAACTTAGGTGTCCATCAACAAATGGCTGGATAAAGAAAATGTGATACATATACACCACAGAATACCACACAGCCATAAAAAAGAATAAAATAATATCCTTTGCAGTCACATGGATGCAGCTGGAGGCTTAGTTAATTCATTCTAAGTCAATTAATGTAGAAACAGAAAATAAAATAGTGCATGTTCTCACATATAAGTGGGAGCTAAACAATGGGTATATATGGACAAAAAGATGGGAACAGTAGACACTGGACATTCCAAAAGGGGTGAGGTTGAAAAACTACCTATTGGATATGTTTGCTATTTTGCTGCTGGGTTCAATATAACCCCAAATTACAGCATTATGCAAGACACTCATGTAACAAATCTGCACATGTACCCCCTGAATTTAAAATAAAAGTTGAAATTATGTAAACACATATGTAAACAAACAAGACACCTTTGCCAGGTGCAGTGGCTCATGCCTGTAATCCTGCAACTGGTGATATTGAAGTGGGAGAAGTGTTTGAGCCCAGGAGTTAGAGGTTACAGGGAGTTGTTATTTGAGTTGTTATCACACCACTGCACACCAGCCTGGGCAACAGAGTGAGACCCAAAGAACCACACCTCTGTCTCATATTTCTGTAAACCACTTTAAATCCTTTCTGGGACAAAATCGACTAAAAAAAATAAATTCAGTTGCTGCAACTGAACATCGTATATAGATCTAAACTTTCTGGCAACAGGGATAAAAACGCAAACATGATAAATCACATAGGTCATGTATCCAAGAAGGAGAGCCCCAGTTCCTCAAAAGAGACAATGATTTTTTTCAGATACTGCAGTCTGGAAAAAAATGATCACATAAGCCTTTATACAGGGGATATTGAGTCACATAATGAACAATGCTCTTGATAATTTTACACCTGAGGCAGAAGCAGCTTTTGTTCCTCATAAAACCCTTGATAAAGCCAAATGCATAGCATTAGAGTAAAATTCATGAATATGCTTCTTGTGGTGCAAATGTAAAACTTATGATGCCATGATGGAGAAGGCTGAAACAATGAAGAGTGTGTTCCACAGACCAGATTGAACTCATTTCATTAAGTCAAACAGGTTTTTTGAGGGGGGCAGGAAGACAGCGGTTATATTTCTCTTTTGTTTGAAAAAGCAACGGGTATATGCATGGACATGATAAAGAACTCAAACAGGGCCAAGTGGGGTGGTGTGAGCCTGTAGTCCCCGCTACTCAGAAGGCTGATGCGGGCAGATGGCTTGAGCCCAGGAGTTCAAGGCTGTAGTGAGCTATGATCATGCTGCACTCCAGCCTGGGCAACAGACCCTGTCTCTAAAAAAAGAAAAAATAATAAAGAATTCAAACAGTACAAAAAATACTCAGGTAAAAGGCTGTTTCCTTATCTCCTTACCACTGTTAGCTGTGTCCCCCACTTCCCTCTTCACAGGTAACCAGTTACCTGTCTCTTTTGTATCCCTCCAGAGGCAGTCATTGCTAACAGAGCAAATATAACAGTCAAGCCTCTTTATTCCACAAATGGCATCTTTGGTACCTTTTTACTTTTCATGATGTATCATGGGTGTCTTTCCACATCATTACACATAAGAGCTATTGTATCTTGATCTTTGTAATGTGTGCCTAGTATTTCAGTGAATAGTATTTCATAACTTGTTTCCTCTTGAGGGACATTTAAGTCCACCCTTGTTTACCACAAGTAATACTGTAATACATATTCTTGTATTCTTATCTACACAAGCACAGCTGCAGGTACCCTTATAAGATGCGTTATTAGAAGTGGAATCACTGGGTCCAGAGGTACATTTTTAAACTTTATTTTTTGTAGAGATAGGGTCTACTATGTTGCCTAAGTTGGTCTCAAACTTCTGGCCTCAAGCAATCCTCCAGCCTTGGCCTCTCAAACTTGGGATTATAGGTGTGAGCCACCATAGCCAGGCCAAAGGTACATTTTAAATTTTGTTAAGTGTTTCAAATTGCTCTCTAAAGAGACTCCCATCAACAATACTTTCGTTCAATAAATGTTTGTGTGCCTACCATGTGGCAGGCACTGGTCTAGGTATTTGCCATGCATTGACAAAAATGATCTCTGCTTCCATGAAGCATATGCAAGCATGTAGATGTGTGTGGGTGTGTGTGCCCACATGCAAGGTCATGCACACGAGTGGAGGGAGAAGAGAAAGTCGGCATAATGTGTTAATTATATGGGATGCTAGGAGGTGATAGGTGCTATGGAAAAGAGTTTAGTAAAAAAAAAAAAAAAAAAAAAAAATTAGCTGAGGGAGGGGCTGTTGCAATTTTCACCAAGGAGGTGACACATGAGCAGACTTGAAGCAGGTGAGGGATGTGCCATATGTTATTTAGGGCAAAGAGTGTCTCAGCAGAGGAAATAGGAAGTGTTTTCTTGCTGTCTGGTGGGAATGTGCCTGAGACTGGGTCAGGGGGCCAGGGAGCCAGGGAAGCTGAAACGGAGTCGAGTGAGGCAGGAGACAATGCCAGAGAAGTAACTGTGGGGAGCAGCAGACACTGGCTTTTACAATAAGTAACTGGTGAGCCCCTGAAGGACTTGAGGTAAGGTTTGATATGACTGAATTACATTTTAAAAGGATCACTTGTGGCTGTGTGGGAGTGAGGGTTGAGGTAAGCGTGGCCTTACCTCAATCCTCAGTAGTAAGATTCTGGATATATTCTGAAGGTAGAATCAATGAGATTTATTGACAGATTGGTTGAGGTATGTGTGGAAAGAGAAAGCAAAAGAGCGAGGGAGAAGAGATACCAAGAATGACTCCAAAGTTGCTATTAACTGAGATGAATGAAGCAGGTTTGCAAGATCAGAAATGTGGATTTGCACAGGTACACTCTTGAGCTGTCTGTTGAATACCTGAATGAAGAAGCTGAGGAGGCATTTGGGTATGTGAGTCTGTAGTCTCCAGATATGTAACAAATGGTTTCTAAGCCATGAAACATTGTGACAGTAGACAGAGAGGTGGACCAAAGACTGGGTCCTGGGACACAACAAATTAATAGCTACAAGGCTAAACTTGAGAAACCCTGGTGGAACTAACAAGAGAAGAGGTATGGAGGGGAAAGAGTGAGGGAAGAAAGGTGAGAGAGAGAGAGAGAGAGAGAGAGAGAGAGAGAGAGAGAGAGAGAAAGATCCAAATACTAACACATAGAATGAAGGGGGCATCACTTCAGATCCTGCATTCATTAAAAGGGTTATAAACAACTCTACTAAAATCTATCCTCTCTCTCTCTCTCCGGCTCTCCCCACAATACCGACCGAACTCCTACAAATTAGTAAGAGAAACAGACAACTCAATATAAGAGCAGAAAAATGATTTGAAAGAGACTTCACAACAGGGAATACCCACAGGGATGCACTTGTACATTGGAAAACAATACAAATAAGAACCTTTTGTGAGCCAATTTACCACTGAATTCCAATAACGCACTGATAGACCTTCAACACTGTCCTCAGGTTCCTGAGGCTTTGTTCATTTTTTGAATTTGTCTCTGTTCTCCAGATTGAAAAACTTGTATTGCTCTCAATTTCATTGACTCTTCCGCCATCTCCAGTCAGCTGTTGAATCCATCAAATTTAAATACTTTTACATATTTTTTCAGTTCTAAAATTCCTACATATTTGGTTCTTAAACTTGTTTTTTCTACTCTCCTGAGGACTTCCATCTTTCCATTCATAAGGGTGCTTATTTCATGTTGTAATAGCTGCCTTAAACTGTTAAGTCCAACATCTGGATCTTACTGGTGTTGATATCTTTTTTCTTGAGAATGTATCACATTTTCCTGGTTCTTCGTATGCCAGGTAATTTTAGATTAAATGCTGCACATGCTGAATATAACTTTAGATTCTAGGTCTTGTTAAAATATTCTGGAGAATGATTTCTGTTTTAACTAAAAACCCATATATGTTCAGACTAAAAGTCTTCTGCCATTTTCTGTGCCTGTGATTTCCAGTTATTTTCAAAAGGGTTTGCTACATTGGATCAATCTTTTTTTTTTTTTTTTATTTTTTTAGAGACAGAGTTTTGCTCTTGTTACCCAGGCTGGAGTGCAATGGTGAGATCTTGGCTCACTGCAACCTCTGCCTCCTGGGTTCAGGCGATTCTCCTGCCTCAGCCTCCTGAGTAGCTGGGATTACAGGCACGTGCCACCATGCCCAGCTAATTTTTTGTATTTTTAGTAGAGATGGGGTTTCACCATGTTGACCAGGATGGTCTCGATCCTTTGACCTCATGATCCACCCGCCTCGGCGTCCCAAAGTGCTAGGATTACAGGCTTGAGCCACCGCGCCCGACCTCTACGTTGGATCAATCTTATCATGCACTGCTCAGTAATCTGTCTTGGCTGGTGGTTTAAATTGTACTTTAGCTCCTAAAGCCTTTGCTGTGCTGCTTTGGGCCTGTCCTGAGTATGTAAGCTTAATGAACATATACAATAAAGGGATTACTTCTCCAGGTTTGTTCTCTCTGGTTCCCTGCTCATGTCCTGACTGCCCATTTTTCCTGTCCTCTGGCAAAAAAAACAGGGTTTTTTTTTTTCTTGGAATTTTAGTTCCACCACTATTACTATCAGTTCCTACAACTCAGGGCACCCTCAGAACAAATAGAGAAACATGCAGATTACCTCCACAGTCTTCAAGACTACAAAGGCTCCTTTCCCACTTCCTTTGTCCAGAGAGAGTGCTTCCATCAATTTTACCTGCTGGCACCACTTGCCAGCACAGCTTACTTGAGGGCTTACTCATGAGAAGCCATGAGAGAAAACATAAAAACCTGGGGACCTCCCCTGCCATACTCTAGCTTGCAAGAACTCCCGTTTCTGATCTTTTGGGTTTTTTCTCTAAGTTTAATCTGCCAAAGGTGCCTCTGTGACAGACAGCTCTTCTGGGTGCCCTTCCTTGGCTCAGGGTCAAGAAAGAATAGGGGAGAAATGAGTAGTTTACCCTTGCATGGATCTTTTCTCCAGGACTGACTCTTGTCTTCAATCCTACTGCTACCCCCTACACCACCCCAACCCCAGTGTTCTCAGTTGCCTTTTACATTTTGTACAGAATTTTTAGTAAGTGGGAGAGGCTTCAGTGGGCTTATGCCATTTTGACTATACTGAAATCCAAAACCGCATTATTTTTTAAGAGCTCCAAACTGGAAACAACACAACTGTCCTTGACATTAGAATGGACAAACTGTGATACATTTACACAATGGCATGTAACAGCAGCAATGAAAATGAACAAATTACAGTGACATCAGTGACATGGGTGAATCTCACATTATTTTTGTTTAGTGGCTGAGAAAATCATTTTTAGCTTTCAAAGAAAAAATTAGTCTTCAAAGAAGAAAAAATACAAATTGTATGATTCTATTTTAATATAAAGTTCTACTTACATAAAAGTAGAAAAACTGAATTAGTCACATATCGCTTGACATGGTACGTTCTGAGAAATGTATTATTAGGTGAGTTTATCCTTGTGGGAACATCAGAGTGTACTTACACAAACCTAGATGATTGCCCACTACACACCTAGGCAATATGATATAGCTCTAGGGTACAAACCTGTACAGCATGTTGCTGCACTGAATATTGTAGGCAACTGTAACACAGTGGTTAAGTATTAGCATATCTAAACACAGAAAAGGTACAGGGAAAATATCGTATAAAAGATACCTGTAAAGGGCATTTAACATGGAGTGTGCAGAACTGCAGGTTGCTTTACATGGGTCAACGAGTGGTGAGTGAATGTGAAGGCCTAGAACATTACTGTACATATAAACACTGTACTTAGGCTACACTAGATTTATTTAAATCTTTTTTCTTTAATAATTAACCTTAGCTTACTGCAAATATTTTACTTTATCATCTTACAGTTTCCACTTTTTGGCTCTTTTGTAATACTTAGCTTAAAACACATTGTACAGCTGTTCAAAAATATTCTCCATGTCATTTTATACTTTTCCTTAAAAAATTTTTTTTTTGTAAACTAAGATGAACACACACATTAGCTTAAGCCTGTACAGGGTCAAAATCAGTTTTACTGTCATCCACCTCCACATCTCTCCCATTGGAAGGTCTACAGGGGCAATAAAACACATGGAGCAGTCATCTCCTGTTGTAACAATGTCTTCTAGAATACCTCACGAAGGACCTGCCTGAGGCTGTTTTACAGTTCACTTAAAAAAAAAAAAAAAAAAAAAAAGAGGCCGGGCGCGGTGGCTCAAGCCTGTAATCCCAGCACTTTGGGAGGCCGAGGCGGGTGGATCACAAGGTCAAGAGACCGAGACCGCCCTGGTCAATATGGTGAAACCCCGTCTCTACTAAAAATACAAAAAAAAAGTAGCTGGGCATGGTGGCACATGCCTGTAATCCGAGCTACTCAGGAGGCTGAGGCAGGAGAATTGCCTGAACCCAGGAGGCGGAGGTTGCGGTGAGCCGAGATCGCGCCATTGCACTCCAGCCTGGGTAACAAGAGCGAAACTCTGTCTAAAAAAAAAAAAAAAAAAAAAAAATATATATATATATATATATATATATATATAAGGAGTGCACGCTAACAATAAAGTATGGTAAATATATAAACCAGTATCAAAGTTGTTTATTATCAAGTATTATGTGCTATACTTCTACATGGCTAGCAGTGCAGCAGGCTTGTTGACACCGGCATCACCACAAACATGTGAGTAATGTGTTGGGCTACGTCACTAGGTGATAGAAATATTTCAGTTCCTTTACAATTTTACTGGAGTATTGACCTATAGGCAGACTATGTTGACTGAGATGTTATATAGTGCACTGACACTGTACAATGTAAAAATAGCTGTTATCTTTTTCCTGAGGCCGGTGGGGGGCGGGGGTTGTCTCCGTATGTTGCCCAGGATGGTCTTAAACTCCTGGGCTCATGTGATCCTCCCATCTCAGCCTCCCAAAGTGCCAGAATTACAGGCATGAGTCACCCCACCCAGTCAGTAACTGTTATCTTTGTTGAGAAGGAAGGAAGTAGTGATTGGTAGATGACATTAGGAGAGTTTTTGGGGTGCTGTGAACATTCTATTTCTTGTCTACATGGTGGTTACACATGTAATTTAATGGTAATTCTTTGAGCTGAACATTTCAGTTGAACAAACTTCTGTACATATCAATTTGGAAAACATTTGAAAAATTACCTCTTCCTTCTGTTTGCAAATGACAGAACCTTAGCTTAAATTGGCCTATGTATTAAGACGAACTTATAATATCAAGATGCCTAGTGGTATCCACGGACAGGAGTTAATACAGGGCCACATGAACAACTGAGCCAGGAGCTCAATCTACCAGAAACTTTTCTTACTACAAATGTTTCCTCCAGGTAGGTAACCACAGACATGGCATAATCATTTTATATAATATGCACTGAGACATTTGTGATGTGCACCTACTGTTTTGTTTGCTCAAGACCTGGCCTACTTTCTGGGGACAGCACCACCCTCAAGGAAAATGGTCTTTCCCCATTCCATCCATATGGTTTTCACAGCAGAAAACCATAGCTGGTGTTCTACCATAACCCAATCCTCTAGCCACAGTCAATTAGTCCAGCAATGTGCACCTGACCTGTGCTGGGAACCGTATCCCGAGAATTTTTGGACTTGGAAATTCTTGGGAGTACGGTGCAGAAATCTGTTTTAATAGCCCTTCAGATGACCAAGTTTAAGAACTCTACTGGAGCCTATCTTAACTCTTTATTTGGTTGTGTCTATTTCTTTAAAGGTATTTTAAAACTGGCACTGTATTCAATCAACACTGTCAATTCACAGCAGATGGGAGCGGGGGTCGTGGTGGAGGCATTCAAGTATCCATAAAGGATACAACACAAAGGACTCTAGTAATACAGTTTGGTAAAGTTTTAGAATATTTGTATACTCTTTTTTTGTTTTAAGAGACAGGGTTTCATCATGTTGGTCAGACTGGTCTCGAACTCCTGACCTCAGGTAATCCACCCACCTCAGCCTCCCAAAGTGCAGTCGTGAGCCACCTCTCCCGGCATTTGTATACTCTTTATAGAACCAAATTTTTTTTTTTTTTTTGTAGCAGCAGAATCCATCTAAATCATGGTAATTATGAATTCAAACTTCAGAAAGTTACTGTCAAGCATAAATGATTACAATTTTAGAAGAAAAAAGACAGTATCTTTAAGTGGCTATTAAGTAATTTTTCTTCTTTATAATTTACTATGTACTTCTCAAATTTCAATATGTATAGAGGCTGGGTGTGGTGGCGCATGTCTGTAATCCCAGCACTTTGGGAGGCTGAAGCGGGAGAATCACGTGAGCCCAGAAGTTCGAGACCCCCCCCCATCTATAAAAAGTTTTTCTCTGTAGGAAACTAAAAGTCAATAGTCTGTGGTAGTACAGCAGCAGGTAAAAATAAAACAGCAGGTATAATAGCGGGTGGATGCAGTCAGGAGTTTGAGAACAGCCTGATGCAACAAACCCCATCTCTCTTAAAATACAAAAATTAGGTGGGCATGGTGGCATGCACCTGTAGTCCTAGCAACTTGGGAGGCTGAGAAAGAATTGCTTAAACCCGGGAGGCAGAGGTTGCAGTGAGCTGAGATCATGCCACTGCACTCCACCAGCCTGGGCAACAGAACAAGACTGTCTAAAAAAAAAGTATAAATTGTAAAAAAACAATTAATGTTGTAACAACACAAATAATACATATGATGATTTTACCAAGAAATAGCTGCAATCAGGAATTAAGATACATGCCAAGCTTTCAATAGCAGTTAATGTATACTTCTGTGAAAAGCAAACTCACATCAACATTTTAGGTAAAAAACATTTTCTCATTAAAAAAAAAAAAAAGACTTGATATCCTTCCACTTAACATTTTATAACCATGTTAAGGTCACTACTTCAATATTTCCTGATGATGGGACTGCAGACAACTATCACTTTTCACCTTTATACTTTTTAATATCTGTAGTTTATGTTGTACAGCAATGAGTGTCTATTACTGTTGAAATCAGAAGAAACATTTTTTTTCTTACTTTTGAAATCAGAAGAAATTTTCTTAAAGAGAAAACATTAAGATGACTCAATGTAGGTAATTTGTTTGAAACTGGCATTCAGTTAACATAATTTTAACTAATTTGTATTATAGTAAATAAGGCCTATGAGTATCATCATTTTCATTTTCAGACTGGTAAGCAGAGGGCCATTTAGCTACCCTAGTTTTATATTTAGTATCATTCCAATATCTTTAGTGAATTTGAACCTCCATATGGGTTTTTCCGTGGCGTTGAGTATATAACAGGTTTAGACTTCTCATGTATTGACTTATAATACAAGTATAGTGACAAATTAATTTTTTTTTTTTTTTGAGACGGAGTTTCGCTCTTGTTACCCAGGCTGGAGTGCAATGGCGCGATCTCGGCTCACCGCAACCTCCGCCTCCTGGGTTCAGGCAATTCTCCTGCCTCAGCCTCCTGAGTAGGTAGGATTACAGGCACGAGCCACCATGCCCAGCTAATTTCTTGGATTTTCAGTAGAGACGGGGTTTCACCAAGTTGACCAGGATGGTCTCGATTTCTTGACCTCGTGATCCACCCGCCTCTGCCTCCCAAAGTGCTAGGATTACAGACTTGAGCCACTGTGCCCGGCGACAAATTAATTTTAAATGGCTCTTCAAGTTTTTAGACTGGCTTGAGAGAAATAAAACACAAGATGTCTTTTTCTCCCCTCATCAGTATTAATCTAATTGGAACATGCAGTATTATTTTAACTGTAATTATTCTAATTGTAACATGTAATTGCAAAGCAAATATCCCCTAGAGGAATATGGTGAACTAATTAAACAATGTATAGTCCTTGATTTTTCCATCCATAAAAGAAAAGACGCACGTGATCACCTAAATATTCGCGTTTGGTATGAAAATGCATTAATCGTTCTCCTGGAAACTCATAATAGCTTTTCACTTGTTTTTTCTAACTAGATATCATATCTAGCTATGATCTAGTCATATGCTAGCTTTTTCTAACTAGATATTAATTCACAGCAAGTGAAAAAGTTCCAAGAACAAATTAATTTATAGTAAACTATAATTTCCTCCAAGTAATCCACATATGAAATAACTTTGACAGAGAAAATATAAGATATAATCCAACCCCATGAAGACTAAGTCTGAAAGGGTAATATGATTTGGGTTTGCATGTTTAAAGAAAAACTCAATTGAGTAATTTATTAAAACCGAGTGTAGGCAACTGAGAGGAAAAAAAGGAATCTTACCATATCCAGAGATTCAACACTTAAAAAACAAATATAAATTTAATAATAAACATTATGGTCAGGCTGTTTATTAAGGAGGCAACCACATATACAACTTCGGCTATAGAAATGTTTGCAAATCAAACGTCATGTGATCTAAAAGGACCATGCGTAACGTCAAAAATGGATACCTGTACATTCAATAAAAAGTTAAAACATACATAGTCTAGATCATTCTAGAGTTATACAAACATCTGGGGCCACATCATATGTATCGAAGTTTCTTTCAAAAAAACTTTTTATAAAAGTGATGTATTGAGATAATTTTAAAAAGTATCTGACAATTATGAATGGTCCCCAGTTTTACAAAATGTGATTTCCAGGATATGAAACTGAAAAAAAAAGTCAACTCTTCAGAGAGTGTTTTATATTATACAAACAAGTTTTGTAGAAAAATGATCCAGCAAATGCTTGAGTTAAGAATATTTATATTTTTTCCAATTCTTTACACTTTTATTAACACACTTACAAAAAATAACATTCAAACACTGAGAAAATTAAATAACTTTGGAAGCAGAGCTCATTGTTTTCTGCTTACATATAAGTGACAATTCTGGGCTGTTGGCACAAAATAATCAACATTCATAAAACCCTTACTACTATATATCAAACATAAGTTAAAATCATAGGCACTAGTTTATCAAATCCACATTTCTTCTGTAAGACTAACCACAGTAAATCCTTAGATTTTCCCAAACAGAAAAATTGTGATACACAAAGGCTTTCTAGTAAAAAGGCAATTTTTCTCTTTAGGAAACTAAAAGTCAATAGTCTGTGGCAGTACAACAGCAGGTAAAATAATACTTTACCAAACTCAGATCCAAAGTAAGTTTTAACAAGTGATGAAATATTTTAATTAAAAAAAAATAGACATTTTTTTCTGATGCAGCCATTCAAAAACAAAGTTAAATAACCTGAATACTCCTTTTGAAACTGATTATCTAACTTAAAAAATGTAATGTTTCATAATAGAGTTAAAATTCCTTTTAATTATTAGATTGCAGCATATATATATTTTTTGAAATGTTGCACTGAAAACTGAGAATTGTTTTGTTTTGTATGTGGTTAAGAGACAGTAGCTAGTTCTTTTAATTACTTAGACACGAGATACCCCTCCCAAAAGAAGATGCTTTATCTCCCTCTGAAAAGCAACATATTTTGAGTTCATTATCATGTAGAATTCTGGCGCCATCCTTTCCTGACCCACCCCATTACCCTCAAATTCAAGGATAAAGTTTCTTCCTTGCATTATACACCAAAACATAGTACTGGCAGTTTAAATCTCCAGCTGCTTGTGCTAAATAAATGACTCCCCACTGGTCAAGCTGGTAGACTACCATGGTGTCAGTCATGACAGAATGGAGGTCCTGGTTTTTTCATCATTCTCTCAACCTATTAACCTTAATGCTGCCCTGAATATCAAGCCTTCCATTTCTCTCTCCCCAATTTCTTTTGCCAACTTACGGAATGTCTTTAACAGGAAATGAACTTATGTTCAAATCTCTAAAAGCTTTTAGATGACCTAACTGCCAATATCTTAGAGCTGTTCAAATTAGGTATTTAAAAACAGACCTCGTAATAAAAAAATGAGAAGCCTGCCACAGAAGGAAGTTTTACTCTGGTAATAGTCTGGTAAAACTGAAAAAGGTGACCTCAAGATATATTACGAGCCGTTAGAGAACAAGTATTTATCAGGTTAGAGTTATATGTAGTAGGTTTGTTACCAAAAATGCAAAAAATTGATGTAAGGCAGAATCTAAGTCAAAAGGGAAAGAATTTTCAATAGATGTTGTTTATACAGTTACTCAGTTTCAAGTGGATCAACTCAAGTAGCATTTAGCAGGCTATTATTTTCCTACCACATAATAGACCATTATGCCATGTAACAGCAACAATACAACTGTCATCACCAGAGATTCTGTAGGTTAAGTGCATAGATTTTTTCCCCCTCTCTCTCATTGTATGGTTTTGTTCCAGGTTGTAAGCACTGAGGTGGTGGTGTATCAAGAATAAAGACACAGATTACTTGTTCTTTCCTATCGTGAAAACCTGCTAATAGAAACAGGATCTCTTAATTCTGTAAAGATAACAGCATATGAAGAAGTTGGCTTCAATAGCAAAGGCCATCTTTCCTGAGCCAGGAACTATAAAGTTTAGAAAGATTGTACAACTGATATTAAGCCCTTTTGGCAATCAAAACAAACACACAGAAAGTTCGATGTGTCAATGCAACATGATGGATGCATGCTGTAACACTATCTGATGGTGGTGATATGTGAGCTACATCCAAAACTTAAGATTAAGTGACAATTTTTCTAATGAATCTGCAAAAATAATTTCTGAAATTCTCCCAAATTTAGGGATGTTTTCAATCTCTTAGCCCAGCCTTCTTTCCTCCCACCCCCAATCTCTATCTGTAGTTTCCTGGTGTATTAGTGAAACACTTTAGATCATTAGTCAGAATATTAGTTCTCATTAACAGAAATATTTATTGATACTATTTATACAGTAAATTAGTTGAATGTGAAGTTTTGGATAGCTTGAATTCACCATTTTCTTACGCACAAATGGGCATTTTTCTCATTTACAAATGGGCATTTCTCTTTGGCATCCATTAAGTATTTGCCCAGATATTGGCCTCTGTCAAATATTTAAAAAATCATCCTAGTTTCTATTAAACAAAACTAAAAGTGATTCTATGGAGAGTGATTGTGTGATTACCAAACACATCTGATGTTAAATGTCATTAAAGTGCTGTTTGATGATCTCTGTCAGTTTGTGCTAATTAAGACAGAGAGGGCTGGGATTTTATAAATCCCACGAGTCTTATCTGAACAGTCTGCATATAAAAGTTGTTTTTAGCCTTGTGAAGGGTATCCATGAAGCCGTGGACTTCTGCATTCTTGTCTTTGCTGGTCAATAACAGCCATCTTTCCAACTGTCATCTTTCATGCTACCATAGGTTTTAGGAGCTGGCAAGGATCTGAAATAAAGCAATTTTATAATTTAAATTTGATAAATGTCTTTATGAAATATTACCATACTATCTCATACATATATTAATTACTCTTTAGGTGGCATCATGATCCTATGAAGACTGTTCTGGAGGATTTCCAACACAAAAGCTCTAAACAGGTACTTGTACAACCTCCCCACATGTGGCATTTTCACAACTTTAAAGTTTTACTGGACACTAGATAATTTTCCATTTTGTTAACATAGCCACTAGATCAAAGAATGGAAAGGATGTTCTCACCTTTTCCAAGCACATGGATAACCAACCTTATTATTTACTTATTATTTTGAGAGGCAGAATGATGAATGTGATATTAGAAGCTCAGTGTCATCACTAGAAAGGCAGTATGGGATAGTGACTGAAGTCAGACATACTTGGAACTGATAGTTTTATTAGTTATGTGGCTTTAGGCAAATTACTTAATTTCATTAAATTTCAATATCCTCTTTTGAAAAACAGAAATAAGAAAACCTACTCATTTAATGTTACTATGAAGATTAAACAAAGCAAACATTTACTTATTTAGCACAGTGATAAATACTTCCAGTTTAATTATAGTTGACAAAGTTTACTGATGATAGTAATCCCATTCTTGAAGGGTTACAGATGCAACATTCCTAACCTGTCTGATTCAGAATCATCTGAAGAGCAAACAAACAAACAAACAACAATAAAAAACAGCACATTGGCTGGGGGCAGTGGCTCACACTTGTAATCCCAGAATTTTGGGAGGCCGAGGTGGGCAGATCACTTGAACTCAGGAGTTTGATACCAGCATGGGCAACATGGTGAAACCCCGTCACTACAAAAATTAGCTGAGCGTGGTAGTGCACATCTGTAGTCCCAACTACATGCGGGGCTGAGGTGAAAAGATTGCTTAAACCCAGGAGATCAAGGCTGCAGTGAGCCAAGATTGTACCACTGCACTCCAGCCTGGGAGACAGAGCAAGATGCTGTCTCAAAAAATCACCACCACCACCATCCCAGCACAATCACAGATTCTGGGCCTCATACCAGATCCACTAAGTTAGACTCTAAGGGTAAAACTTACACACCTACATTTATATAAATTTCACAGATAATTCTGAATTGCAGAATAAGGGTTTGAAAACCATGCTTAGAGATTATACTCAGACTTGGTAACTACAGGTTTTATCTTAAATATCACTCTATATTCTAATATATGTTTATCATCTTTATTGAATATAATTATATTCTGAATGAACAAATATCACAAATTAAGTGGTTCTAGCAATCTTTTTCTAGGAGTCCTCTGAAATGCTTAATCATGTTAGGAAACTGGACAAATTTAATCTGAATCAAATTGGTAAATGTCTCAAATGAGGATTTCATCAAAACAACATAGTAATGTTTTATTCAAATTGTACGAAAACTCTGGTGGCAATCCACCATGACTTTCTGGTTACTATCAAACATAGCATGAAGCTAATTAATTCCAGTCTATCCACTTTCAGGTACTCAAGAATACTGAAACAGAACATTTACCACTTACCTGCGAACAGGTTGTGCAAGTTTGCTGCGAGGCACTGGTATGCCCCCAGCAGAAGGGGCACTGGGTCTGGGCAAGCCACTTCTCATTGCAGTTGTCCCTGCTGGTCTGGTTAGAGTAGTACTGTTGATATTGCTGGGAGGATTTGCTGAGACTGTGTTCTGAACCATAAGAGGCCCAGGAGAGGAGGTGGTTTGTGCGAGCTGTGTTATTTCTTGGCTACCAGGAGAACCAGAGCCATGATTACTAAATGCTTTCACTGGTTGCCGAAGAGCCAAAGGAGATGGTGCTGCAGGGGAACGGAATTTGCCTGGAGAAGGTACTGTGAAATGGCGAAGAAAAACCAATTTTTGAGTGGAAATCATATATAAATGAAACCATGACTTTAAATTACAACTGATGATTAGGTACTAGTACATTTTATTCAGGAAACGTCACAGCAATGCAAAGAATAAAAGATATTCCTGGGCTACTATAAGAATAAAGGTAAATTGTGAGCTGTAAATTACCAAGTGCTTAATTAGAGAATTACAACTCTCTTTAACAACAGTATTTTAAATCTGCTGGGTGGCATGCACCCATAATCCCAGCTACTTGAGGCTGAGGCAGAACTGCCTGAACCCAGGAGGAAGAGGCTGCAGTGAGCCCCTAAGATGCCACTGCACTCCAGCCTGAGTGACAGAGCAAGACTGTTTCAAAAAGAAAAAAGAAGGCTGGGCGCAGTGGCTCACACCTGTAATCCCAGCACTTTGGGAGGCTGAAGTGGGCAGATCACCTGAGGTGAGGAGTTCTGGACCAGCCTGGCTGACATGGTAAAAACCTGTCTCTAAGAAAATACAAAAATTAGCCAGGCATGGTGGTGTGCCCCTTTAGTCCCAGCTACTCAGAATCTGAGGCAGGAGAATTGCTTGAATCTAGGAGGCGGAGGTTGCTGTGAGCAGAGATCATGCTACTGCATTCTAGACTAGGTGACAAAGCAAGACTCTGTCTCCAAAAAAAATAAAAAAGGAAAACAAAAAAAGCTTATGTCCACACAAAGACGTGAATACAACTTTATAACAGCCAAAGACTGAACAAAGCTCAAATGTACATCAACATGTGAATGGATAAACAAATTGTGGCATAATTACACAACAGAATACCACTCAGCAATAAAAAGGAATAAACTACTGACTACTGATATATACAACAAAGATGAAATTCAGAAATTATGCTGAATGAAATGAGTATCAAAACACAAAACAGTCTGTGCGTGTATATATACACATACACACATTGTAGAATGTTGTTAAAAACATCTGAGGAAAGTCAAATCTAATTTATGGTAACAAGAAGCAGGTCAGATGTTTGTTGGAGATTGGGAGCAACCTTGGGAAATTCTACCAAATGTTTAAATAAAGAATGAAAACAAATGCAACATAATCTCCATCACAAAATAGGAAAGATGTCCCAGTTCATTTTATGAAGCTAGTATTACCGAGATACCAAAAAGGCCAGTACCAAAAAAGAAAACTACAGCTCAATACTGTTCACAAATGAATATGTAAAAACCCTTAAGAAAACATTAGAAAACAGAATACAGCAATATACAGATTTATATGCCATGAGAAAGTAGAATTTATTCCAAGATGCAAGGTTTGTTCTAGATTTGAAAATCAATCATTGTAATCCACCACAGTAACAGGATGAAGAAGAAAAATCACACAATTGTTAACAGCGGACTCAAAAAAAGCATCTGACAAAATTTAACACAGTCATGAAAAAAATTCTCCAAAAAACAGAAATATGGAAAATTTCCTCAACCTCATAAAGAACATCTACAAAAGCTCTACAGTTAACATTAAACTTAATGAAAAAAGACTGAGTGCTTCTCCCCTAAGACCAGGAACAAGACAAGAACATATGGTCTAACCACTGGAAATTCTAGCCAGTGCAATAAGCGAGAAAAGGCGGTGGTGGGGGTGGGGGAGCGGTGAGGGGGAAGAAGACAGACAGACAGAAAGAAAGAAAAAGAAAAGAAAAGAAAGTAAAAGGCACATAGTCCCCATGATAGTCTACACAGAAAATCCAAATGAATACACACACACACACATACACACACACACACACACACATACACTTCTAGAAATAAGTGAATTCAGTAAGGTCACAGGACTGGATAAAAATACAAACATGGATTACGTTTCTATATGCCAGCAATGAACATTAGAAATCAATATTTAAAATATCATAGCAATTGCATTGCTCGAAAAGAAAACCACTTATGTATAAATCTAATAAATCTCAGTCAATATGTTTGCTGTGAATAGAAAAATGAGTAGTGTGTAAACTGTTAGTAAAATGTAAAATATTAAACAAATTATAAAGCATTCTTATCTAAAGAGTAGGGCTCCTTCAGCCTGTCGTAGATGAGTTTTCTGGAAAGATATTCAACAATGCCACTCAGAAAAGTCTCCTAGGTTTTCCTTAGAAATTAATTCAAACCCAAGTATTAAGTTATCCAAAATGTATTACCCAAGTTGACAATGACAAGTTACAATTTCTCTTTATATATATATTTTGAATGCCAAGAATTACACTCAAGTCAGGCATAAAATGGAGAGTCATTTGCTCTGAGCAAGAATTAGAACTCTATTTATAAAAATGACATGATTAAGAATGCTAACCTTGGTGTCTAAGTTATCTCCAAAATGGAATGATGGGAACAGAGAATTCGTACTTTAAAATATTTTTTATTTTAATAAGTATTTAATAATTGTGCTAAGTTTGTTTTCTCATTAAGTTTTCTATAATTCAGGCATGCACTTAACCCTAAAATGAAAAAAACTGAATAAATTATGTATCTTTTTAGCTTGATATTCACTGAATATAAATGTTTTATAAAAATATATTCATGTACATAGCAATACAAAAGTTAGATATTCCAAGTTGTCTTCACAGAGCAGTCTTCCTTCAAACTACAACTTCCATTATAAAAAAAATGCCCAGTAAGTATATAGTAATAAAAATAAACACATTGCCAAACACTGATCATCATGACCAATGGGAGAAGTGATTTATTAAAACATATATGAATTCCATTATTAACAAATAAAATACAAAAATATCTCCTTGTCAACTATTCCTTACAATACTATCATTTCAATTATTCAATGGTCTATACACCATCAATGATAATCACAATTTACTGACACAGTAAGTATGTAAAAATAAGTTCTGGCTGCTAAAGAACAAAAAGATGAACTAAATATGATTCTCTCACTACAGAGTTAAAGAATCCTTGTAAAAAGCTATTACTGAGTATGTACTCTGTGTAACACTCTCACTTCACAGACAAGGGAAATTACCAAAACCACAGAAGTTAATTGAGCAAATAAATGGGAAGTCAGGAACTGAACCCAGGTCTCCTGATCCTAAGATCAGTATTCTTTTCCAGGAACCAAAAGAGAAACATCTCTGGGGGTAGAAATTAAAGTGCCATTATCATTTATTTCATCTCTTTTTTTTTGGGAGGGGGGGAGACAGAGTCTCACTCTATTGCCCAGGATGGAGTGCAGTAGCACAATCTTGGCTCACTGCAACCTCTGCCTCCCAGGTTCAAGCAACTCTCGTGCCTTGCCTCCCAAGTAGCTGGGACTACAGGCGCATGCCATCACGTCTGTATAATTTTTGTATTTTTGGTAGAGACAGGGTTTTGCCATCATAATCAGGCTGGTCTCGAACTCCTGGCCTCAAGAGATCCACCTGTCTTGGTTTTCCAAAGTGCTGGGGTTGTAGGCAAGCCACCACGTCCAGCCAAAGTGTCATTATCAACACTTTAACTTTCAACCAGACTCAATTTATTTGTGGGGGTTACTATCTTAGGCAGGTTTTATAAGGCATGACTCCAAAGCCTATTAAAATGGCAACTGCTGACAAGTAACCATTTTTAAAAAATGACATAGAAGCCTTTGATTTCTTTTTCCATTATTGTACATGACTATTATTTTTGTAAGCATACAAAACTGTTAGTTATTAGAAAAGATGTATTAAACATAAGAGGCAGTAAAAGCCCCAAGAATGGGGCTTCAATAGCTTTTCTTCCATAAATACAAAAATTAGAGGATTGATTAGGTATCAAAACATCTGATATCCAGATTTCTTGAGACATGTATTAGTTTTAGTACGCAGAATATAAACAGTTGTACATCTATACCTATATAACTTACTGTATTTTAGTTTAATAAATTATCTAACATTTAACTAACCTTAGAGTATCTAGTGAGGAATAGGGAAAAAACATCAATGTCAAGATTAAGAAACTTAATTATGAGGATTCTTGAAAGATGGTACCGGCACTGGTGTAATTTATGAATCTCCTCAAATCTCTCCATAAAACAAACAGAGCAACCAGGAAGGTCAAACCAAAACCCATTTACAACAGCTACAATAAAACCAGGTGGTGACAAGATCTCCAAGAGCCCCAAAATACAAATGGGTAGGGAGAAGCCACTGACAACTACAAGACCACATGAATTATCAGCATCTGTGCAGAAGGAAGCAAAAGAGTATCTCAACATCCTGAAAATTCCAAAATAAACAAGTACTCATTAAAAAAAAAAAAAAAAAACTAAACAGCAGCTGAACTGGGAAGGGTTTGCATACTCCAACAGTGGGCAAGTACAAGAGGTTTACTGTAAGGTCTAGAAGGAATGTGAGTGGCTATGAATTCTTAAAACTAACCAGCCAAACCCCTCTTCTAGGTAAAAACTTCATGTTAAGAAAAAGAAGAAGAAGAAAAAAAAAAAACTCAGAAAATAATACAAACAGAGCAGAACAGGGACATTCCACATAAAGGAAAATGTGAAGTCCACATAAAAGCAGGGAAGAGTGCAAAATGCTGCTAGGAACTGGATATCCATCTATAAAATAATTAAGTTGGACCCCTATGCTTCATACTGAAAAAATTCAAAATGGATCACAGACCTAAATGTAAGTCCTATAAAGTTCTTAGAAGAAAATATAGGAGTTACATTTTTTTTTTTTTTTTTTTTTTTTGCATCATAAATTTTATTCCTGTTGTGGTACAGATTTCTTCCATACCCAAAATGAATCCCATGCTGCCTTGGAAAGACCTAGGAAACTCTCCCACCATCTTTAGGGAAGTAGTGAGAAAGGCAGATGCTGAGGACTAGGAAGGCTTTGAAGTTTCCCAGCCTACTTATCCTCCCCTTCTTAAAAGAGGAGAGCTGTTTCCTATTATTCCTCTCATCCAGTCACCCCTAACACACACACACACACACCCCTAGTTAAAACAACAACAACAAAACACCAGCCAAACAAAACTGCTTCAAGTATTCACAGTCGGGGTTCGTGGGCTGGGATTTGGGGTTATGGGTCACCAACGGAAGAGGGAAGGGAAGAGGAGGAGGAAGAGCCATCACTGTTTCTGCTGTAGGGCTTCCTTCTTTGCTGCATTCTGCAGCAACTGTGTCAACCTTGTTGGCTGGCGACTGCACATATTGGACCACTAAACCCCAAATGAAGATGTGAGAGTATTTCTCAGGGTCTGTGACGCTGATGTTAATTTGATGCCGAGATACTGATCCACAGAATGGAGGGTTCCACAGATATGCAGGTCACTCTCGAGTTCCATGACCACATCCCTGCCCACAAGGGATTGAAAAAGAAATAGAAGAGCATGGTCCTGGTGCTGTGCTGCAGGCCAGAGAGGAGGGTAGGATACAGCAAGCCCAGCTGGATTTGGGGAAGGAAAGGGCCATGGAAAGCTCCAAGTACTGAAGGGGAAAGCGCAGGATTTGTGTCTGGGAAGAGCAAGAGGGGTAGAGCAGAGGGAACAGGAGTAACAACTAGGGTTAGGCACTAGTTTCTTATGACACCAAAAGCATGATCCGTAAGATCAAAATTTGATAAATGATACTTCATCAAAATTAAAAACTTTTGTGTTTCAAAGGATACCATAAAGTGAAGAGTAAATCCACTGAACAGGAGAACATATTTACAAATCATGGATCTGAGACTTGAATACAGAACATACAAAGGAATGTCACAACTCAAAAACTAAAAAAGCAGAGAAAGAATTTGAATAGACATTTCTCCAAAGATAAACAAATGGCCAATAAGCACATGAAAAGATGCTCAACGTTAGTCAGGTAAAATAAAAACCACAAAGAGATTCCACTTCACAACACTTCACCAGAATGGCTAAAATAAGACAGTAACAAGTGTTACTAAGGAGATGGAGAAATTGGAACCCTCACACAGTGCTGGTGACATTGTAAAATGTTGTAGCCACTCTGGAAAACAGTTTAGCAGGTTCTTAGTATGTTAAACATAAAGCTACCTTATGATCCAGTAACTCCATTAAGTATATAATCAAGAGAACAAAAAACACGTCTATGTAAACACTTGTACATGAATGTTCAAAGCATTATTATCATTACTATTACTATTTGAGATGGAGTCTCGCTCTGTCGTCCAGGCTGGAGTGCAATGCCATGATCTCAGCTCACTGCAACCTCCGCCTCCTGGGTTCAAGCAATTCTTCTACCTCAGCCTCCTGAGTAGCTGAGATTATAGGTGCCCACTATCACATCCAGCTAATTTTTATATGTTTAGTAGAGACGAGGTTTCACCATGTTGGCCAGGCTGGTCTCTAACTCCTAACCTCAGGTGATCTGCCTGCCTCGGCCTCCCAAAGTGCTGGGATTACAGGTGTGAGCCACTGTGCCCAGCCGCAGCATTATTCACAATAGGCAAAAAGTGGAAACAACTCAATTATCCACCAAGTGATGAATGGATAAACAAAATGTGGTGCATCCACACAATGGAATATTTGGCAATAAAAAGGAACAAAGTACAGTTATGTGTCACTTTACGATGGGGATATGTTCTCAGAAATGAACTGTTAGGCAAGTTTGTCCATGCAGGAACATCAGAGTGTACTTACGCAAATCTAGGTAACTTACGCTACTACACACCTAGGATATACGAAATACCTGATGGCAGGGTCAGGGGAGGTGGAGATGGTTAATGGGTACCAAAAAAAAATTGAGAAAGCACAACCAGATGATGGTAGTCAACAGTAACTTAATTGTATATTCTAAAGTACTTTAAATAGTGTAACTGAATTGTGTGTAACACAAAGAATAAATGCTTGAGGGGCTGGGTACCTGATTCTCTGTGATGTTATTTCACATTGCTTGCCTATATCAAAATATTTCATGTGCTCCATAAACACACACACACCTACTATGTACCCATAAAATATTCTAAAAAACAACCAATGGCTCCTAGGCTAAAACTGATATAGCATATTATTGTACTGAATACTGTAAGCAACTGTATTACAAGGGCATCTGCATATCCAAACATACCTAAACACAGAAAAAGTAGAGTAAAAATGTTATAAACGACAATATACAGTACATCTGAGGGCAGCTGCCATGAATGGAGCTTACAGGACTGAAGTTCAGTGAGTGGTATGTGAATGTTAAAGTTACTGTACCCTACTGCAGACTTTATAAACACTGTACACTTACACTAAATTTATTTTTCTTCAATAATACATTAACCTTAGCTTACTGTAACTATTTTACTTTATATGCTTTAACTTAAAAACTTTTTGACTCTTTTGCAATAACACATAGCTTGTAACACAAACATGTTGTCTAGCTGTCCAAAATTACTTTCTTTATTCCCTTAATCTATAAGCTTTTTTTAATTTTAAATTTTTACTTTTTTTTTTTTTTTTGGCTAAAAATGAACAGAAACACACACGAGCCTAAGCCTATACAGAGTTAAGATCATCAATATCACCATCTACCACCTCCACATCTTGTCCCATTGAAAGGTCTATGACATTACTAGGTGATAGAAATTGCATCATTGTATATGTGATCCACTGTTGACTGAAATGTGGGTTTTTTTTTTTTGTTTTAGATTTTTTTGAGATAGGGTTTTGTTCTGTTGCCCAGGCTGGCAGTGGTACGATTACATCTCACTGCAGCCTCAACCTCTCAAGTTCAAGCAATCCTCAGACCTCAGCCTCCGGAGTGGCTGGGACCATAGGTGCAAGCCACCATGTCTGACTAATTATTTTATTTTTTCTGATCCAGTCTCACTATGTTGCCCAGGCTGGTCTCAAACTCCTGGGCTCAAATAATCCTCCTACCTCAGCCTCCCAAAGTGCTGGCATTACAGGCATGAGCCTCTGTGCCTGGCCCTGAAACACTGTTATGCAGCAAGTAACTACACTGATATATGCTACAAAATGAACTTAGAAAACATTTATGTGGCGGGGCATGGTGTCTCACACCTGTAATCCAAGCACTTTGGAGGCCAAGGTGGGTGAATCACCTGAGGTCGGGAGTTCAAGACCAGCCTGACCAACATGGTGAAACCAGTCTTTAAAAAGAAGGAAAAAAACAAACACACACACACTCACAAAAAAACAAAACAAGGCCGGGTGCGGTGGCTCAAGCCTGTAATCCCAGCACTTTGGGAGGCCGAGGCAGGTGGATCACGAGGTCGAGAGATCGAGACCATCCTGGTCAACGTGGTGAAACCCCGTCTCTACTAAAAATACAAAAAATTAGCTGGGCGTGGTGGCGCGTGCCTGTAGTCCCAGCTACTCAGGAGGCTGAGGCAGGAGAATTGCTTGAACCCAGGAGGCGGAGGTTGCGGTGAGCCGAGATCGCGCCATTGCACTCCAGCCTGGGTAACAAGAGCGAAACTCCGTCTCAAAACAAACAAACAAACAAACAAACAAAAAACAAAAAACAAAACAAAACAAAAAAACCCACATTATGCTAAGTAGAAGCTGCCACTCACAAAAGATCACATATTCTATAATTCCACTTATATGAAATGTCCAACACAGGCAAACTAGAGACAGAGAGGGTAGATTACTGGGAGGCAGGGGCTGGAAGAAGTGAGGAATGAGGAGTTCTATTAATAAGTATGGTGTTTCTTATGGGGGTGATAAACATCTTCTAAAATAAGATAGTGGTAATGGTTTCTCCCTCTGTGAATATACTAAAAAACACTGAATTGTACATTTTAAGAGGGTGTATTTCGAAAGTGGAGGAAGGAAATAAAGGAAAGAAATCTCAGAAAATAAGCAGCCATGTTTTTGAATACTTTCAAAAACAAAAGAGCTGGTTCAATAATTTTTGAACCATAAAATTATTGTCTGAAATCAAGCTAAGTGTTTAGAAAAATCAATTTCATGGAAAAAAAGAGCAATAGAAAAGGACTGAAGTCAAATCACACACAAAATTATTGTAAGAAAACAAGAATAAGGAGTAGAACAACACTTCTACAGGAAGTGAAACCTTAACAGAAATCATGGTAAGAAATCATATACACAAAGATGAATGTATCTAGTATTTCAAATTTTAGAAACATTTTAATACTGCTACAAGATATGAAAGAATAGCATAAATCAGAGTGAGAAACACTCAGAAATGAGTTGACGGAACTCAGGAAGGAATTAGCTGTAAAATGAATCATTTTATGACGAAGTCTAAGGAGGAACATAAGAGTCAATACACAACAGATAATGTTGTAAGAGAAACAGACAATGAAAATAAACTTTCATAGAAGTGAAGAAAGAAAAAGATGATTCAAGAGAAGGCAACAAATATAGAAACAAGAAATGAACCTCCAATACATGTACAACAGGAGTCCCCACGAAAAAGAAAACCAAAGCAAAAGAACAGAATATGAAAAACTGTAATACAATAAAACTTTTCTGAAAAACAGAAAAAAGTTTGCTACTCTACGTTGAAAGAATACACCCCGAATCTAAGAAAATCAGCTCAGAATGACCAATAGACATATTCTAGTAATTATAAAGAAAAAAAAATCCATTGTACATCCATATAAAGACCAAATGAGTAATAAATGAGGAATAAAGAAACAATTCTTTATTCCTGCAGAAAGTGGAGTAATGCAAGTTACTTAAAGAAAATGTGAGCCAAAGATTTCATATTTAGACAACGACTTTCAAGTATGCAAACAACGGACAAGCTATCATCAACATGTAACAGTTATACTGCTTCTTAAGGAATCTACTAGAGAATAAGCTTCAGACAAGAAAAATGACTGATGAGACAATGACATATAAACTGGCATTAAGCATCAAATATGTATTTAAATGGAGAGTCTAAATTAAATGAGGCATATGAAGGAGAAAACAGTATCTAACAGGTATCTGACAATGTGAATATAACTTAAAGAAAAAAATACAACAAGGAGCAAGCATAACCAAAAGTTTTAAAAATTGTTTTCAGTAATCGTATTGTATGTTATGCTAATGTTATCCGAAGAACACCTTGTGTGTAATATGGGACAAAACAAATTATGATATTCTAATTCTATGTGTTGCTGAGAAGTAAGATTCTCAGGATGGGAGAATGCTAGAGGAAGTTAAATAATTGCCCAGAAGCTCTGCATTTAATCTTAAAAATATATACAAACACAAAGCTACACATTTCCTAGCTTTAGTAACCAAAAAGACATGGAAACAATGACCAACCCAGTAGCAGTAAGCATAGCTAAACACATGGATTTTGGTCTTGTAATACCATTGCCTACCAAAAGCAAGCAGGACTTTTTGGAGAAACGCTTGACCCCAGGTCTGTGGCAAGAAATGTACAAGATCAGTCTATCTTCTCACACCAGTTAGCAAAATGGTATCAAAGACTACCAGAACTGGGTCAAAAAGACTTGGAAGCCAACTAGTAGAAGCTTCCAGCAAACTTGGAAAAACATCTAAAATGAACTGAAACATATTTAAAAATATGTTTAAATCTCTAATTTCATAATGATATATATTTTTTAAAACTGGTCACCTTTGGAAGGTGCCACGTTGCCATTTTTTAATTTTGTGAACTAGTAAATAAAGGGAATAAAACAAACATTTGGTCTAAATTTCCTAAAGAAACTACCACTGGGTGACCAAATAAGGAAAAAATTATCTTTATACTTTGACCAAAAAAAGGAACATTGGAATTAAAATTCCCGATTCTGTAATTACGTATCAATGACTGCTAACATCATGAAAAGAGGAAACCCCACTTTATGCACCTTTGGATAAAGAAGCATCACTACTATACAAAAAAAATAGTTTCGCAAAAAAAAAACAGCAAAATAATTTAATTGCCTAGATCCAACAACCAATTTATAGAAAATACAAGGGAACTTGCTAAACAAAGCCTTGAAAAAAGTAATCTGCAAAATCCAGCCTACAAGAACTTCTGCAGAACAAATGATCTGGTGGTTTCTTCAAAGAAACAAACAGAGAGAGAAAAGAAATGGAAGAAAACTATAAAGTAAGAGAAATTTAAAAAGACATATATCACCGGGCGCGGTGGCTCAAGCCTGTAATCCCAGCACTTTGGGAGGCTGAGGCGGGTGGATCACGAGGTCAAGAGATTGAGACCATCCTGGTCAACATGGTGAAACCCCGTCTCTACTAAAAAATACAAAAAATTAGCTGGGCATGGTGGCGTGTGCCTGTAATCTCAGCTACTCAGGAGGCTGAGGCAGGATAATTGCCTGAACCCAGGAGGCAGAGGTTGCGGTGAGCCGAGATCGCGCCATTGCACTCCAGGCTGGGTAACAAGAGCGAAACTCCATCTCAGAAAAAAAAAAAAAAAAAAAAAAAAAAGACATATATCAAAAAGGCAAAACTACTGTTTCAAAACTTGGATGATAAAACCATTCACAAAAGGAAGTGACTGCTGTAAATGTTCAGAAGAGTGGATACTTTTTGGGGAGGAGTCAAGAGAGGGTTGTGTTTAGAAGCAGACAGGTGGAAGATGTCTGAGGCGGCAAGTTCTAGTCTTCCTGATGTGAATGGTAGTTACGAGGGCATTTGCCTTATAAGAATTAATTAAACTATGTTTTATGTGTTTGTGTGTGTATGTGTTTACTTAAAAATAACAATGTTTAAAAACAGATTTATAAATTAGAAATCACTGTAAATGTATTAATCCCTAAATTCTTAGATAAATGTACTACAATCTATGGACAAGTGGAGAGAAATATTCTTTTCAAATATTTTTTTACATTTGCCTCTCCTCCACCTCCGAGAGAAATACTTTAACAAAGTTAATATATAAGTGGAGGGAAAACTAGAGAGGATCTGAAGAGGTATACTAAGCTGTAGTTATGCTATTGCAAAAAATGTTTCACGGCAGCAGCATTTTGACTCATCTATAAACATGTGGGCCAGGAAACCATAAAAATATAATGAGGTTACTTGGACATAAGTTACCTTCAAAGACCTTATAGTTGTAATTTTCACATTCTAAAAGGCAGTCAACATTTAATTAGGAAAATTAAGGCACGAATTTCAGACAGAAGAAAATTCTGACATATGACTCTTGCAGCAAAGAAAATTGATAGATGTAATCGAGATTTAACTACAGAGGGATAAAAGGGTATTAGAAAACCATAAAAGCATTATTAAGTCTAATATTCAGTTATCATTCCAAAACTAGCATGAAATGGTCTAATAGGAATTCGTGTTTGGAGGGAACCTCAAGAGAACAGCCTCCATGCTCTTTCTTCTCTCATTCTTCCAGTTTTATATATCAAAATCATAGGAGGGGAAACAACTCCTATCATTTTAATTGTTTCTAAGAAGTCTGTGTATATCAGTAGTTTTGAATACAACTATACTAGAGAAAGCAAAGACAGGCTAGAATAGAGAAGAAAACAGGAAAGGATATAATGAGTGTATCTTGTTTATGATACAGATTCAATAAATACTTGTCAGCTGATAGAAAAGAACACACATTTTTTATTTTGAATACTACATAATCACAAAGTTCTTTGGTTCTCCACTTTCAGATAGTCTAATATCAAAAGGCATTTTAGTCATTAGAAATGCAAAAGTTGGAGGGGTGAGCCAAGATGGTCAATTAGAAGTAGCAGTGGTCTGCGGCTGTCACAGAGAGGAATGAAAAGAGGAAAGAGTAGAGGGAGTAAATTCTGTACCTTCAACTGAGACTTCCAGGTTCTCGCATTAGGACTAACTAGGCGAACAGCCTGACCCATGGAGAGCAACGAAAAGCAGCAGGGTGAGACAACGGCCTAGGTGCAGTGTGGGGCCAGGAGAGTCCTAACTGCTAGCCAACAAAGGCAGTGAGTGATTGTGCAACCCTGCCCTGACCCGGGAAACCACACTTCTCCCACACATCTTTGTAACCCACAGATCAGGAGATTCTCTCACAAGCCCATGCCACCACCATAGCCTAGGATCCAAAGCACAAAGCTGTGTGAAGTCTCGGCAGAATGGCCACTCAAGCACTCATGGAGACCCAGTAGTTTTGCATACTTCAGTTCCGGGAATTTTTGTAAGGCAGGAGATCCCTCAAGCACCAAATATGAAAGGGAAAAAACCATCACCAGCCACTACAAAAACACACTGACGTACATAGACCAGTGACCCTGTGAAGCAACCACATATATAAGTCTGCAAAATTATCAGCTAGCATCATGACAGGATCAAATTCACACATAACAATATTAACTTTAAATATAAATGGGCTGAATACTCCAATTAAAAGACACAGAATGGCAAGCTGGATAAAGAGGCAAGACCCATGGATGTACTGTCTTCAAGAGACCCATCTCACATGCGAAGACACACACAGGCTCTAAATAAATGGATGAAGAAAAATTTACCAAGCAAATGGAAAACAGAAAAATAGCAGGGGTCACAATTCTACTTTCTGACAAAACAGACTTTAAACCAACAAAGACTGAAAAAGACAGAGAAGGGCATAAAATAATGGTAAAGGGTTTTAAATTCAACAAGAGCTAACTAGCCTAAATATGTATGCCCCCAATGCAGGAGCACCCAGATTCATAAAGTTCTTAGAGACCTACAAAGAGACTTAGACTCCCACACAATAGTGAGAGACTTTAACACCCCTTTGACAATACTAGACAGATCATCGAGACAGAAGATTAATAAAGATATTCAGGACCTGAACTCAGCTCTGAATTAAGTGGACCTGATAGATGTCTTCTCATCGCCACAAAACACTTACTCTAAAATTCATCATGTAATAGGAAGTAAAACACTCCTCAGCAAATGCAAAAGAACTGAAATCCTAACAGTCTCTCAGACCTCAGCACAATCAAATCAGAACTGAAGATTAAGAAATCCACTCAAAACCACACAACTACATGGAAACTGAACAACCTGTTCCTGAATGACTCTAGGATAAATAATGAAATTAGGGCAAAAATCAACTTTCTTTGAAGCGAATAAGAACAGAGACAACATACCAGAATCTCTAGGATACAGCTAAGGCAGTGTTAAAAGGGAAATTTACAGTACTAAATGCCAACATCAAAAAGCTAGAAAGATTTCAAATCAAAAACCTAATGTGACAACTAAAAGAATCAGACAACCAGAGCAAACAAACCCCAAAGATAAGAAAAGCAGAAGATAAGAAATAACCAAGATCATGAGGCTTCAGATCTTTGTGGAAAAAAAAAGAAATAACCAAGATCAGAGAAAAACTGAAGGAGACAAGAAAAACCCTTCAAAAAAAAAAAAAAAAAAAAATCAATGAATCTAGAAGCTGTTTTTTCTTTTTAATTAATAAAATAGATAGCTACCGAGGGCCGGGCGCGGTGGCTCAAGCCTGTAATCCCAGCACTTTGGGAGGCCGAGGCGGGTGGATCACGAGGTCGACAGATCGAGACCATCCTGGTCAACATGGTGAAACCCCGTCTCTACTAAAAATACAAAAAATTAGCTGGGCATGGTGGCGCGTGCCTGTAATCCCAGCTACTCAGGAGGCTGAGGCAGGAGAATTGCCTGAACCCAGGAGGCGGAGGTTGCGGTGAGCCGAGATCGCGCCATTGCACTCCAGCCTGGGTAACAAGAGCGAAACTCCGCCTAAAAAAAAAAAAAAAAAAAAAAAAAAATAGATAGCTACCTAGAGTAGTAAAGAAGAAGAGAGCCCAGGCACAGTGGCTCACGCCTGTAGTCCCAACATTTTGTGAGACAAAGATAGATGGATCACTTGAGGACAGGAGTTTGAGACAAGTGTGGCCAACATAGTAAAACCCTGTCTCTACTAAAAACACAAGAAAATTAGCTGGGTGTGGTGGCACATGCCTGTAATCCCAGCTATGTGGGTGGCTGAAGCATGAGAACTATTTGAACCTGGGAGGCAGAAGAGAGAAAGAAAAGAATCAAATAGACACAATCAGAAATGATAAGAAGAGTATCATCACTGACTTCACAGAAATACAAACAACCATCAGAGAATACTATAAACACCTCTATACACATAAACTAGAAAATCTAGAAGAAATGGATAAATTCCTGAACACATACACCCTCCCAAGACTGAACCAGGAAGAATCTGAATTGCTGAATAAACCAATAATGAATTTTGAAATTGAGGAAGTAATAAATAGCCTGCCAACCAATGAAAGCCCAATTTCTACTGAAACTACTCCAAACAATTGCAAAGGCTACTAAAACTACTCCAAACATTTGAAAAGGAGGGACTCCTCTCTAACTCGTTCTATGAGGCCAGCCACATCCTGATACCAAAAACTGCCAGAGATACAACAACAACAAAAAAAACATCAGGCCAGTATCCCTGAAGAATATTGATGCAAAAATCCTCAATATAATACTGGCAAACCGAACCCAGCAGCACATCAAAATGCTTATCCACCAAGATCAAGTTGGCTTTATGCCCAGGATATAAGATTGGTTCAACATACACAAATGTACAAATATAATTCATTACATGAACAGAACTAAAGACCAAAAAACATGATTATCTCAATAGATGCAGAAAAGGTCTTTGATAAAATTCAACATCTCCTCACATTAAAAACTCTCAATAAACTATGTATTGAAGGCATGTACCTCAAAATTTAAAAAGCCATATATGACAAATCCCAGCCAGTATCATAATGAATGGGTAAAAGCTGGAAGCATTCCCCTTGAAAAGCGGCATGAGACCACAATGCTCTCTCTCTCACCACTCCTATTCAACATAGTATTGCAGGTCTGGTCAGGGCAATCAGGCAAGAGAAAGAAATAAAGAATGAATATTCTTCAAACAGGAAGACAGGAAGTCAAATTATCTTGATTTGCACATGACATCCAAAAAACTCCGTCATTTCAGCCCAATAGCATCTTAAGCTGATAAGCAACTTCAGTAAAATCCCAAGATGTAAAGTCAATATGCAAAAATTGCTAGCATTCTTACACACCAACAATGGGCAAGCAGAGAGCCAAATCATGAATGGTCTCCCATTCACAATGCTACAAAAAGAATAAAACACCTAGGAATACAGCTAACAAGGGAAATAAAGGGCCTCTTCAAGGAGAACTGCAAACCACTGCCTAATGAAATCAGAGGAAACAAACAAATGGAAAAACATTCCATTCTCATGGATAGGAAGAATCAATATCGTAATAGTGTAAAAGTGGTTGTATTGCCTAAAGTAATATATAGATTCAATGCTATTTCCGTTAAACTACCATTGACATTCTTCACAGAAATATAAAAAAACTATTTTAAAATTCGTATGGAACCAAAAAAACAGCACAAATATCAAAGACAATCCTAAGCAAAAGAACAAAGCTGGGAACATCATGCTACCTGACTTCAAACTATACTACAAGACTACAGTAACCAAAACAGCATTGTACTAGTACAAGAACAGACACATAGACCAATAGAACAGAATGGAGAAATCAGAAATAAAACTGCACATCTACAACTATCTGATCATTGACAAACATGAGAAAAGCAACAGGGAAAGGATTCCCTATTTAATACATGGTGCTAGGAGAACTGGTTAGCCATATGCAGTAAATTGAAACTAGACCCCTTCCTTATACTTTATACAAAAATTAACTCAAGATAGATTAATGACTTTAATGTAAAACCCCACTCTATAAAAACCCTAGAAGAAAACCTAGGCAATACCATTCAGAACACAGGTATGGGTAAACACTGCATGACAAAATGCGGAAAGCAACTGCAACAAAAGCAAAAACTGATAGATGGGATCTAATTAAACTAAAGAGCTTCTGCACAGCAAAAGAAACTATTAGCATGAACAGGTAACCTACAGAATGGGAGAAAATTTTTGCGATCTATCCATCTGACAAAGGTCTAATATCCAGAGTCTACAAGGAACTTAAACAAATTTACAAGAAAAAAAAACCCTATTAAAAAGTGAGCAAAGAACATAAACAGACACTTGTCAAAATAAAACATTCATGGGGCCAACAAACATGAAAAAAGGCTATATATCATTAATCATTAGAGAAATGCAAAACAAAACCACAATGAGATAATGAGATAATAATGACAATTATTAAAAAGTCAAGAAACAACAGATGCTGACAAGGCTGCAGAGAAAAAAAGGGACACTTTTACACTGTTGGTGGGAGTGTAAATTAGTTCAACTGTTGTGGAAGACAGTGTGTTGATTCCTCAAAGAGCTAAAAGCAGAAATACCATTTGACCCAGCAAGTCCATTACTGTGTATATACTCAAAGGAATATAAATCACTCTTTTGTAAAGACGTATGCATGTGTATGTTCACTACAGCACTATTCACAATAGCAAGGACATAGAATCAACCCGAATACCCATTAATGATAGACTGGATAAAGAAAATGTGGTACATATATACCATGGAATACAATGCAACCATAAAAAAGAATGAGTTCATGTCCTTTGCAGGGACACAGATGGAGTCGGAAGCCGTTATCCTCAGTAAACTAATGCAGGAATAGAAAACCAAACTCCACATGTTCTGACTTATAAGTGGGAGCTGAACAATAAGAACATATGGGCACACTGGGGAAAACAACACACACTGGGGCTGTCAGGGGCAGCAGGGGAAGGGACAGCATCAGGAAGAATAGCTAATGAATGTTGGGTTTAATACCTAGGTGATGGGTTGATCTGTGCAGCAAACCACCATGGCACACATTTACCTATGTAACAAACCTGCACAAACTGTACATGTATCCCAAAACTTAAAATAAAAATTGAAGGAAAAAGAAAAGACAAATCTTATAATTAAGGACTTCTATAAATATGGTTTATTTCAACTTGAATATGTCAAAATATAGTGAAGAAAGTATTAAACAATTACCATTATTCCTTCTTAGTTACCCCTTTGCTTCTAAATAACAGGCAAAATATAAATTTCCTTCAAAATACAGAAGGAAAGAGGCAAAAACTTTCATATGTTTGTTGGCTGCATGAATGTCTTCTTTTGAGAAGTCTCTGTTCGTGTCCTTTGTCCACTTTTTCACGGGGTATTTAGAAGGGAAGAGGCAACTAAGAAGGAATTAATATCCTCATATTTCTGCATTCACTCTGTCTAGTTAGTCTTCATTTTTCCCCCCGGCTTGGTGAGGTCTCTGACCTATTTACCTCCACTTCACTCAGTGCCTAACAACAGGGAATGAATAAATGAATAAAATCTTTCCCAAAGCAGTTTAAATAGTCACTTCCATGAAATCTTAAAAATATACACTGGATTGTTTTCCTTGAAGTAGGATGGGCTGAAGAAACAAAACTTGCAAAAAAAAAAAAAAAAAAAAATGCAAAGAAGAACGTATCCAACCTTTTTTGACTTTAGCAGCATGACTATTCATTCAACAAATATTTATGGAGTGACTATGCCAAGCAACACAGTTCTGACTTTCCATCTTCAAACACCTGCTACTACTAAATGCAATTGAAATCAAAGTGACTGTATTTCCAATTGAAATTGAAATTGAAAAAAAAAAATCTTTTTCCTCTTCCCATGATCCTGTTAGCCTACGATATACTAGCTCTCTAAAAAATCGTACAAGTTCACCCCCAGGATGGATGAATTGATTTGTGTGCCGATTTATCACTTTTGGTCCGTGTTTCTTAATTGGACATGTTTAATATGCCAAATGTACCTGTGAACAGATGGCCTCTGTCTCCTGTGTGCCTCACATCCCTACAAGAGAAGAGACTTCTGCCAGTCAATGCAGGCCCCTCCCTCCCAAAGTCTCGATAGGGGAAACCAGAAAATCAGTTTTGGCCTTGGATCCAAAAGATAGTATCCATTTCAGATTAATCAATAATTAAGGTAATATTTTAAATCTTACTTTATTTCTGTGTCCATTTCTCAAATGGTTTAAAATTTATAGAGAAGAGGTAGATAATGATAATGCTCATGTCACAATACCAACCAGAAAATATAAGTCTGGATCAAGTTAAATAAGGGATTGAACAAAAGAGAACAGCACACCCCGTGCCCCTGTCCCTGTCCCCCCACCGCCTCCTTCTTTCCCTTTACTAAGTCAACAAGACAGCTACAGATGCCAAGAATTCCAGGTCCTAATAGTTTTGTTTGGGCTTTCCTGTCATCTTATCATACAGGTGGCTAGTTTGATGGCTTAGAGTGATAATATAACCCTTGTAAGCAAATTTTTAAAGATTCAGCCAGAAGTTATGATCAACAGAGCAACATGAAATATTTAGGTAAAAATTTTAAATTATGCAAATCTACTTGATTCCAAAAACCATGATGAAGCAGCTTAAGGAGACAACCAACCAATAAAATTTATATAAACTTAAAATCTTCTACGTTTTTATTACAGTATAGTGATCTCCTGACCTAGTTTAGATACCACAGTGTTTTCAGGTTCATGTTTTTACATGCCTCTCACTCCTAGCCATGAAGTACTCAAAAATATTGAGACACCTCAAAAAAAAAAAAAAAAAAAAAAGAAGCCTGAAGTTCCCAAGTAAGTTCATAAAAACCCCTTTCTATAATGGCCACTATTAAGTCACCTTCTTCCCCATCAAATATAATTTATCCAGTCTATTATTAATATACCTGACCATGGCACCGAAAAACATTTATTGGAGACCTATAGTCAACTTCTGATATTCAAAACACAAACATTCATACATCCTGCTTTATTTGCCTATTTGACTTTCCTTCAAATTCTATTATCTAGAACTATTCCTTAAGTTATACTTAATCCAAGAAATCACTGTGAAAATATTTATAGTAATAAACTTGCCAAAACATCTATTATAGCACTTTTGTAACCATAACCAAATCTTTTTTTCAAAAAAATCTAACTTCCTCTTCCAGCGTAATTTTCTTTTTTTTTTCTTTCTTTCTTTATTTTTTCTTCCAGTGTAATTTTCTTTGGTGCTTTATCTCTGTTATATAATTTTGTTATCTGAAGCTGTCAGAAAACCTACATGTTCTGGATTGGAAAAATATTTTTCCACATTTTATTTGTTTCATACCATTTTCTCTAAGGTCTCTGTTCTTATTGCTGTTGGTCTATCCAATCACACTGTCTTCTCTCAATTGTACTTCTGTCCAGCTGCTCTGTCTAGCTGCCTATACATTCAGCGTCTTGGAACCAATACTGGATAGCTTTGATGTCCAGCCTTCATGTATTTCTTCAACTCTCTATTATTATAAAAGCTACCACTCCATAAACATTCCAAACGTATCAGTTACCCAAAACTTGTGATTTAACTTCAATTACCTACTAATGTGGAAGTGCTCCCATTTTATCATACAGATAGATAAGTAAAACTAAAAATAGAAGTCTGTGGAAAAAACATCACCATACAGATAGTCTGACATTTGGTTCATTTTAAAGCACTTAGGAAATTCAGTTGGCAAAAAGTTGAAACAATGACCTTTCATTTTAAGATGGTAAGAAAAATAAATTCTCTTATCATTACTCCTTTCAGAAAAGCAACCCAATACATACCTCTGCAGAAAATGTTTCTTCTGAATTTATCTAAATAACAGAATAAATCCTCATTATTTTATTTTATTTTTTAAAAAGACTAAAACGCACCTTACAGACACTACTGACTCAGTATGCCAAAAGGCTTAAGATTTAACTAGATAATGCTGAAATTTTAAACTGAGTAAGAGGCTGTAGTTACCTCTTTTTGTAGATGAAGTTTGAAGCAACTGTTTGGCTTTGAGGGAAGTGCGAGGCAAATTTTTCAGCCTTTGCGAAGCTGTTGAAAAATAAGGAACTGTAATATTTGCCTGGAAGTACAAGATAAAGGCTATAGCGTCTGTAAACTTGAATGTTTTCATACAAACTTGAAAATTTATCAAAGAGCAGAAGCCATAAGGTACAAATATGTTAGAATCCTAGAAGCAAAAGAATTTTAAAGTGATGCTTAGTGCATTAAGTTGGAAAGAAAAGTGAATAGAACATAAACTTTAAAAAATAGTTTCTTATAGATGAGAAAATATCTAATATGTCAATTGGTCAAAATATAAAAGAGAAAACAAACCACCACAAACATGCTAGGGATACAAAGATAAAAGTGATGAACACAAGCACACAGTATAAAGTGCAGCACTTGCTCAAAGCAAAAAAAAAAAAAAAAAAAAAAAAAAAGCAGATTTTGGCAAAGCAGTTATTGTTAGATGAATTGCCCTAATGTGAAACCATAATCTCCATACTCAAAAAGGAGAAGAAAACTCAGAACCCAGCAGGTCCTTGGGGAGTCACAGTCTAGTAGCTTTAATATATTCAGTATCATCTTGTAGAGTACAACTAATTTTTCACCTCACACTTTGGATAGTGCCGTATGTATGCTATGCACATCTGTATGTAGGTGAGGGGCACTGCATGCAATGTTGGTGTGGGTTGAGGGGTTTGGAGGAATCAGATTGTCTACCTTTTAAAGTTTTCAATGAGGAAAGCTAAGCTTTCTTCCAAACTCATAATCTGTTAATTGGACTGAAACTCAAAATTAGCAGGTAAGCAGGCAGCCCAGGACCAGCCAGAGATAAAGTGGTTCCAATTTCTCCAATACACAATTACTATGGTTCTGACAGACTGATGAGTCTTGCACCTACCAGTGTATTTAAGTGGCTCTAAAATATTTTACTCTATTGATTTGAAAGTCAGACTTCCTATACCTTTAGGGTTTATGTGCAAAAAAAAAGAGCTCTCATCACTATAAATCTAGCCAGATTGCATAAACATTACTGGGCTGATAAAGGGATACTTGATATATTATCAGAACTAAGATTTCTTGGCCAGGTGAGGTGGCTCACGCCTATAATTCCAGCACTTACAGGCCTTTGGGAAGCCAAGGCAGGAAGATTCATTTGAGCCTAGGTGTTTAAGACCAGCCTGGACAACACAGGGAAACTGTCTACACAAAAAATAAAATAATAATAATAATAATAATAAGCCAGGCATGGTGATGTGCCTGTGGTCCCAGCTACTCAGGATGCTGAAATGAGAGGAGTGCTTAAGCCCAGGAGGTTGAGGCTGCAGGAGCTGTGACTGTACTACAGCAGTCCATTCAGCACGGTCAATGAAGCAAGGCTCTATCTTAAAAAAAATAAAAAAATCTGTTCCCTGTATTGCTTAACTCTATCAAAACTGGAAAGCCATTCTTTCCTTACAGGTAATAAACTTTTTAAAAAGTAGCAAATGTATTGATTTCAAATTTTATAGCACTCCAAACATTACTGTAGCTAAATAACATTTGATATCAACTTAAATATTGCTAGGCAAAAAAGCAAAAACTTACCCATATCTAAAAAAATCAATTTTATAATGGGTTATCTGATATTTTTATTTGAGACGGAATCTCACTCTTGTCACCCAGGCTGGAGTGCAGTGGTGTGATCTTCACTCACTGCAGTCTCTGCCTCCTGGATTCAAGTAATTCCTGCCTCAGCCTCCCAAGTAGTTGGGATTACAGGTGCCTGCTACCACTCCTGACTAATTTTTCTAATTTTAGTAGAGACAAAGTTTCCCATATTGACTAGGCTGGTTTGGGACTCCTGACCTCAAGTGATCCATCCACCGCAGCCTCTGCTGGAATTATAGTCAGGAGCCACTGTGCCCGGCCAATGGGTTATCTTATTTCTACTGCACAAAAATACAGGTAACTGTCAGAGTACTTTTCATCTAAATTATTTACTCATACATGTTTTTAACCATTTATATTTTTATTCATTCATTCACTCACTCACTCGTTCCTACTTTTTTTTTTTTTCAATTCATTCAAATAGTTTAATATCTGCTTTATTCCAGGTACTGTTTTAGGCATAATGTATTCAGGAGGCAACTAGATAGATACAGTTCCTATTCACATGAAACTAATATTCTAGGGAAGGGGAGATAGACAATGAGGCAGTAAAATATACGGCCTGCCAGATAGTGATAGCTGCTAAGGAGAAAATTAAGTAGAAAAGAGGGACAGGAAGGCGATTTAAGTTGCAGTTATAAATAGAGTGATCAGGAAAGAGTTCCCTGAGATGACATGTGTAAAGATATCTGAAAGAAGATAGGAAGTAAGCTACATAGATATGAAAAGAAATCATTCCAGATAGAGGGAAAAACAATTGTAAAAGATAACCAAGATAGGAGCATGCCTTTACGTTTGAAGAACAGATCGTAGGCCAGTTGTTGGGTGGAATGAGGGCAAAAGGTAACCTACTGAACATACACTACAGTCCACAATATCTATTAACCATTGAAAAAAATTTTAATAAGGATTCAATGTTAAATAACATCTATAATGAACTCATCTGGAAGGATCCTATTTGAATTAACAGCTACGGTGACTCCAATGGAACCTATCCTATTAGCCCTCAAGTTTCACATGTGATTGTAATAACAGTATCTACAGACAAGCAAAACCTGTGATGGGAATCTGAAGAATCAGATTACACACAGAATCAGGCAGTAAACTCTAAATTCACCTGATACAGAAAGAATGAAATGAATGATTTTCCTAAAATACCAGAGTCATATAATGTAACTCAAATCACAAAATCCAATGTTATTCTGAATTATCATAATTTGATCAGTTTTCTAAAGACAAAATCATTTTTAAATGACAAAGTGTAGTAGTTTAAGTGAAACTCCAAATCTTTTTAATAATAAGAGTTCAATGTGTTAGCTGTTTGAAAATATTTATGGTTTAAAATTTTCCTTGGTTATTTTAATATTTATATAATTCCACTTCGCCAATATCCTACTGTGAGAAGCAAAGACACTAATGCAAAACAATTGTTTCATGCTACCATTATAATGTCTTCCTCCACAAACCAGCCCTAAAATATCTGTCAAAATACCGTTTTCCAAGTGATTCTAGCTCAAAGTTTTCTTACTTTAAATTCCATTTATTAATCTCTGGTCATTTCTTAAATCTATTGCTTCCTTTACATTCCTGTTGTCTCCTAAATAACCATATTCAGGACTTCATCATATGCTATTTTTGGATTCCAACCAGTGTCTTTTGTGGTCTCCCTATATTTAATCCTTTTCACTCTATTCACGTACATCAAGGGGAAGGGTGGTGAAAGTGCTGCCCACCTCCCCAAGAACAGGCAATAAGTGGGTGTACTGTCTGTATACAATTTACAAACAAAAATCAAACCAAGTTGGCATGCTTTCTATTATCATCATGCCCCAGCAATAATAATCAAATTTGTTAAAAAAGCACTCCTCCCTGAAAAAAGTTGGTCTAAGCTATAAACAACTGTTGAATTTTAATGGCACACATGTAAGCTTTAAATTAGCACATTTTGTGACTTATCCTGTAATAAATAACCACACTTCACACAACAATTAATTATGAAAACTCCCAATTATAGTCTTCTACTTATAGTCTTCCCTGATACAGGTGGATTCAGCTATGTATGTTCCTTTCAACAGAAAGTTGGTAGCAATCCGAAATTATTCAAAATTACTTCAGCAAAGTGTGTGCCTCCAACCCTGTGGTACAATATATTATATTTAAGCACATTAGAAATAACAGCGGTACAGTGATTTTAAAATCAATGAAAAGATTTCGAGTTGCCTCAATTCTGTCATTATATGGGACTATGAGCTTGTGTTTAAAATATTTTAACTGTGAAGACACTGAAAAATCATTAGACTTGATCCCTGAAAAACAATGGCATGGAAAGTAGGGTAATTTCTGTAACTTATTGTAAAATGAAATTTTAAGAATCTCTGCTGAACTTACTTCCTCTGTGTAGCAGTTGCTTCATGAAAAAAACTTTCAAAATTTAAATTTAAAAATAGTGTTCTTCCATCAAGTATGAGTAGAGATAGACTGATACATCTGGCTATGGTATACTGAGCCTCAATATCAAAAGATGAATTCTGAAGAAATTATTAAGTTTCAAAAACAAAAGCTATACTATTCACCACTGTGACAGATCAATATATAAAAACATTTTTCCTTTTTAAAAAAAGATCAATAACTTCAAATTATTAACCCATTATCTTTTTTTGTATTGCAATGTTGATTTTATCATTTACTTTTTACTGACAGTTATAAAATACGGTTTCAATAGAAGAATATTTTCAGTGCCTGTATTTTTTCCTGGCCATTAGTACTATTAACTCATTTCATTTCATGATTAAAAATAATATTTTCATATATAGGAGAATGTTAAAATCTAGCTTCTCCAGGTGCTAAGTAGTAAGTAAGCATAGCCTCTGTGAATGAAGATTAATTACTGCTTGGTAAAATACCCCATTATCCCATATCCTCATTTTTGTTTAAATCTTTTATTGCGTACGAGTTTTAATTTAGAGTCATTTGGGAGGCCGAGGTGGGAGGATCAGTTGACGTGAGGAGTTCGAGACCAATCTGGCCAATACATGGTGAAACCCCATCTATACTAAAAATACAAAAAATTAGCCGGGTGTGGTGGTGTACACTTGTAATCCCAGCTACTGAGAGGGAGGCTGAGGCAGGAGAATTGCTGGAACCCAGGAGGCAGAGGTTGCAGTGAGCTGAGATTGCGCCACTGCATTCCAGGCTGGGAGACAGAGAGAGACTCTGTCTCCAAAAAAAAAAAAAAAAAAATCATCCAGATCTCATCACTTCCTCATTTGCTATCTGTGTCTTCAGATCTTCATTTCTTGCCTAAATTATGCAGTAATCGCCTAAGTGGTTTCTGGTCTCACTTCATTGAATCTGTTCTCCACACTGACATGAGAGTGAACTTTCTAAGAAACCACCTTGATTAAAAACCTACGATGGTTCATCCCACTTATAGGGTGAAATTCAAACTCCTATGATATTTTAGAACTCTTACAGCCTGTCCTCTCTCTATAGCTCTCATCCCTCATCATTGTACCCGCTCCCTCACCCATCATGCACTCTACACTTTAGTTATACAAAACACTGTATTCAGGCTGCCATTCTCAAGACTTTTCATTACTGATCCCACTGCTGGGAAAACCTGTACTTCCTTTCTTTGTTGGCAACTCATATAAGCTCCTTCTGAGCTGGCTGAGATATCTTTTAATATCTTTCCTGAAAACTCCTTTACACTGCTGGATTTAATGTCTCTCCTCTCTTCCCACAGAGGTTCCTGCTTATCACTCCCTGCTATTGGAAGAAATGGGATGTCTTATTAACATTTATATTCCCAGTGCTGGAAATATAACATATACCCAATAATATCTACTGAATAATTAAGGAACACATAAGTGACTGACAACTGGATAAAATCCAGAGCTCTACACTAAGCATTCAAAGTCCACCACACTCAGGGTCTAACTCACTGGTTCTCGAATGTGCCCAGAACCAGATGAAATGCTTCTAAAATACAGAATCTGGGTCTCTATCCAGTGCATTCTGTCAAAATTTCCAGGGATAAAGGCCAGAAAAACTGCATTTATAAAGTGTCCTTGTGGTTAGATAACTGAGGCAACATCATCATACTACTTAAATAGATGTTCTATAAATGTTTCATTCATCCTTAGATTAGCACATTACACATATTAATCATAACTTATTTCAATTTGTGTTTCAAAATTATATATAATTCAAGTGTAATCTAATGCTGTGGTAGTTAAGTGAAATCTGCATGGGAATTCCTTCCTCATGGGTCTCATAACAGGCTAGCTATGCATAAGCTGACAATTGCCCTGGATCGTCTCCTTCTTTCTTCAGTAAGAGGTCCAAAGTAGAATGTTGACTCTATATTCCTTTTCTCTGGGGTATACTGTGTATTCCATGCAAAAATATTCTTCTGTTTAGCTAAATGTAAGCAAATGGATAATACTACACTGAATCATTTTACTCTTCTTTGGTAATTCACAAAATACTTACAGCTCGATCTCAAATCATGCTCTGATAGTCATTCAAGAATGTTTTCCCAAATGTGCTCATTTACAATTAGGTCAGCATGATGTCATTCAAACAATGAGGAGGAAATAGGAGGCTCAGGGAGGAGCTGGGAAAATGGAGGAATCTGGCCTTGCTTTTACCACTTTCCTAGTTATAAGGCCTTGTACAATTTATATAAATTATATGAATCTCTGCTCCCTTTCTATAAAATAAATGATTTGTGAGGTTTAAATGAGGTAATATATGTGAAAGTACTTTAAACATTTCCAAAAAAAATAACAAAATTTGGGTATTTTTAAAATCAGTAGATTGGGAGATTTTTCTCCCTTCCCTTATTTCTCAGCCAATTATTCCTATGATGTTCTGAAAACTAAACTTTCTGCTAAACCTGTGCTCTAACGGTCTTAGAAAGCAAGGCATTATTAGCCTTTTGAAAAACTGTCTCTGGCAAACACTACTTCCTTTAATTGATGAAACTAAGAAACTGACACGTATCCATGACCTCTGCAATGCTCTGGTTTTCTTAAACTTTTTAAGTTTTATTTTCCGGATATAAAAGTCAAAAATGCCTGGCAATAGTTATAAAAATGAAAACATGTTAGAACCCTCATAAAACTCATATTTGAATGCCAGCATCCACAATAATGCAGCCACAGCAAATAAGCATATAAAAACAGTGATTGGCATAGTAACAAGGCAAAAGAAGTGATCCCTTAGGTGGAAGTAACAGCAACCTTGCAAAGTTAGGTTCATGCAGACCAGCAAGTAAGAACCAAAGTTTTACCACTTAAGAGCTGAAAAAGTAAATACTTAAAACAAAATGCAACATCTATTACACTAACAACTGAAATTTACCCAAAAAATACAAAATACCAATTCATGTATAAAGTATATAAAGCTTATTGTAATTGTACATAATTATATATCAAAATTAAAAGGCTATTATGAAAAATATGTATACAAATTAAAAGAATGCTTATTTTCATGTACCAATTATATTTATGAAATTTCAAGATAAATCAATAACATTTTGTTTCATGTTAACTTTCAACAAAGTTTTAAACATTTTAAAGTAAACTCTACTAAGTTTTAAACTTGCTAATATTTTGAATTTACTACCTTCCAAATACATTTTTGAGAATAGTACACCAAACAAATGTGACATTTTAAGTTTTACTACAGCTACAAATATAAACAAGTACATACAATTGAAAAAAAGACGGTATCTTACTTTCTCTTCTGCCTTTATGTTCAAATATTTAAATACACCATTACAAAACTGCTCATGTATTTTCCACATAAATCAATGATTAGAATCACATTGTGTCTTCCCTATATATATTCCTTAATTATCAACTTCTGAGGAAAAAGGAAAAGTAATTCACCTCCAGAAAAAAACTATAGGGTTATCAGCAGACGATTATAATTACACAATGGTAATTCTACCACTAGAGTAGGCAAGCAATCAGTGTGAAGTTTAAGATACGGCCAATGAATTATTTCTATTAACGTTTTTATTCTAGGTTCCCAACCTTTTCTTTTTTCTTCTTTTTTTGAGCAGAATTATTTTTCACTGTTTGGACATGTATCACGTAAAGTTTTGAGAAATTGAGAACATAACAATTCAAACTAAATATGAAAGAATCTTTGAAAGCCAAGTATAAACACCATTTTATATAATTTGTTCATATGCTGTAAAAGCATGGCTTATAATATATGTTAAGTTTTATTACTTAACCTTCTTATTGATTTACAATTTTTCTTTCCTGATACATTAACACTGTGGGTGTCTTTTTCCATCAACCAAAGGTGTCAGGGGAAAAAAAGAGGCCAGAAACAGGATATTCTCAAGTGTCAAATTAACTTAATTTGAAGGCACAAAACTTATCACTTACCATTTCAAAGATAAAACTCAAATTCTATCCTTCCTTTCAAAACACAACTGTTTTGTGAATTCCTGTTTTCTATACGATTTGTTAGTACCACAATGAGTATCATAATGGCACTCTTAATTACAGAGTTCACAATATCAGATAAGACTTGGAGTACTAAGTTTAAAATGTAATTTGCTACAAAAACAGGTTTTAGCATATATCTAGCCGAATAAATGTGGTATACAAATTTCTAGGTAACAATTTTCCACAATGCTTTAAATGTTAGAATTTTAAATCTTAGGGAAGATGGAAATTATACTTCCAGATAATTTTTATACTGTGGTCTAAATCATAGATGTGGCAAATGTCACTAAATTTGGACTCTCACCTAGTGAGATACAGTGCTCAAGCTGAATTAACATGTGTTTAAATTCTAACTTGCTGCTTATAAGCTGTATGATCAGAGATAGGTTATTTAGCCATTCAGAGATTCAGTTTCTAATCTGTAGAACGTGGTAATAATTGTACCTCCTTCATAGACTTGTTCTAAGGATCAAATAAGATTATGCAACTAAATACAGTATAATGTAAATTTCTGTTATATAAGTAATATATTCAACTGGTAAATAAGGAAAATTTGTCAATATATCACAGAAGTCATTCTGATTCAAATATTGTTTTTTCCCTAGCTTGATTTTTGTTATTTTTCAACAGACTAGAGTGCAGCAGCATAACCGTGGCTTACAGCAGCTTCAAACTCCTGGGCTCAAGCAATCCTTCCACCTTGGCCTCTTATGTAGCTGGGACTATAGACATGTGACATCATGCCCGGCTAATTTTTTAAAAAAACGTTTTTTTTTTTAAGAGACGGGGGTCTTCTGTTGCTCAGGTTGGTCTCAAACTCCTGCTAGTCTGCTGGTTTTTGAGCCACCAAGAAAGAGCAGCTTAACATGAAGTACATGAAGTCAACTAAACACAACAGGGCCAAGGAAGAGTGCAAAGAAATTAAGTTAGCTAGGCATGGTGGCACACACCTGTGGTGCCAGTTACTTGGGAGGCTGAGATAGCAGGATCACTTGAGCTCAAAAAGGTGAGGCTGTAGTGAGCCATGATTGCGCCACTTCACTCCAACCTGGTGACAGAGTGAGACCCTGTCTCAATTTAAAAAAAGGGGGGAAAAAAAAGATAAAAATGAAAAAAGGGGCCGGGCGCGGTGGCTCAAGCCTGTAATCCCAGCACTTTGGGAGGCCGAGGCGGGTGGATCACAAGGTCGAGAGATCGAGACCAACCTGGTCAACATGGTGAAACCCCATCTCTACTACAAATACAAAAAATTAGCTGGGCATGGTGGCGCGTGCCTGTAATCCCAGCTACTCAGGAGGCTGAGGCAGGAGAATTGCCTGAACCCAGGAGGCGGAGGTTGCGGTGAGCCGAGATCGCGCCATTGCACTCCAGCCTGGGTAACAAGAGCGAAACTCCGTCTCAAAAAAAAAAAAAAAAAAAAAATGAAAAAAGGATTAAATACCTTCAAATTTTTAATTGCTTAATAAACAAGTTATAAGTGAACAGTCGATAAACTCGTTTGTATCAATTCTTCTTCATAGTCTTGAGAAAACATAACACAGCTTTCACTTCAACCACTGATAGTAATATGTCACAAGGATTTGAGAGAATATGCATTCACTGTGTGCCTACAAAGAGCTGAGTGAATAAGCATCCCTTGTGTCCCTACAAGGACCCGAGTGAATATGCATCCTTTGTGTATCACAGCTCATATACAGGACTGATGTGAGCTGTGAAACACATGTGATGAATACTGAGTGTTTATAAGATCATAAAAATAGCTGTAATCATTTATTTAAAACTGTTTTGACTACATGTTCAAATCTATCCTAGTCAAAAAGCAGTAATTTTTTTTTTTTTTTTTTTTTTTGAGACAGAGTCTCGGTCTGTCACCAGGCTGGAGTACAGTGGCACAATCTCGACTCACTGCTACCTCCGCCTCCCTGGTTCAAGTGATTCTCCTGCCCCAGCCTCTGGAGTAGCTGGGACTACAGGTGCGTACCACCATGGCCAGCTAATTTTTTAAATCTGTAGTAGAGATGGGGTTTTACCATATTGGCCAGGATGGTCCTGGTCTCCTGACCTCGTGATCCGCCTGCCTTGGCCTCCCAAAACAGGTGTGCGCCACCGCGCCCGGCCAAAAAGCAGTTAATTTTTTGAAAGTGTTCCATTCTTTTAAAATTGTCTTGTACATTTATATACACAATACCCATTTACCTTCACATCACTACTTCTTGGCTCAGTTTGGCTATTTTGTCCTGGACGTTCTTACTGTATGATTCTCTCTAATCTTTGTCTACGTTGCAAATGTTTCCTTAATTCAACAGTGTCAACCTTTCCTTTCCACCACATCTTCAAATCTTTCTTTAAAAATGAAGTTCAGTATCTCCTAGGGTATTTTAAGGATTTAACATGCCTTTAACTGTGCTAGTGTCATTACTGTTTTTAATTAATCCTTTCAAAGAAAGCTGCTTGGGTTTTCAGTGGTATGCTCCAGTACTATGTTCCCCATCGCCCACCATCTATCACTGTTATTGTGTAATACTGCCGAATGTGAGGTTTTTAAAGAATGTGTATTTTCTGCTACGGCAGATGTGCCTGTACTCACTTAATGTACTACTTGCCACAAAATAACAACTCAAATATTTATTACAAACCATAGCTGAAAAAAAAACACTGTCACATTCAGGGGTTAGTTTCCATCCAATGACCAAAACTTAATAAAAATTATAATCTACGTGTTTTTCCTCCTATAGTTCTAAAATCCACCTTCTCTGTTTAAGAGTTTAAAATCAGCCGGGCGCAGTGGCTCAAGCCTGTAATCCCAGCACTTTGGGAGGCTGAGGCGGGTGGATCACAAGGTTGAGAGATCGAGACCATCCTGGTCAACATGGTGAAACCCCGTCTCTACTAAAAATACAAAAAATTAGCTGGACATGGTGGCATGTGCCTGTAATCCCAGCTACTCAGGAGGCTGAGGCAGGAGAATTGCCTGAACCCAGGAGGCGGAGGTTGCGGTGAGCCGAGATCGCGCCATTGCACTCCAGCCTGGGTAACAAGAGCAAAACTCCGTCTCAAAACAAAACAAAACAAAACAAAACAAAACAAAAAAAAAAAAAAGTTTAAAATCTAAGAATTTGTTTTCTGAAGGATAATTTAAATAGAAAAGTCCTGATCAATTCTTAAAAAAGTGATGGTTTCTGGCAATTTATCTCAAATTTTAATCTATGTTATAAGTAGGATGAGGATTATGGATTAATTTGACATACATATTGATTCAATATTGTATTTTTCATTAAAACAGCCTCAGCAGACACAGAAAATTAAACCCAAACTAGAAATTTATCTCAACAGATGCAGAAATAAAATGAGAGCATCCAAGAGTTCTCCTGGTATACTTTCGTTCTGGAAAGAAAAGAACAACTTCAACAATCCAATTTTGATAACAGATTTAATATATTACAGGTTTGAACAATGAATTGATTATTTTGAGTATGACTCTAAAATTATGTAATAATCAAGCTTTCAGGTATTTTTAAAGTGGAGATTATTAAAGAAAATTTAAGTACTTACTAAAGGACATAGATTTTGGATACTATACTGGTTATTATTTCCTCTTCAAATATTTATATGCAGAAGCTACGCCTACATTTTTAATAGTCACACTTTGCTTATTTTAAAATTCTGGCGAGAACAAAGTTTCTTATAGATATACGTACTGGCAGAATCAAGTATCCTACATAAAAAATTTAAAACTGTGATATAACTTTATCATCCAGCAACTAATAAACACTAAATTTTACTACAGCTATAGTTTAAAATTTTTTTCAGCACAAAACAGATACCTAAAATTTTCATTTATCTTTAAATAACTGATACATGAAAGCATAAGAAGGATACTTACTGGCTGAAGCCTGAGGTTGCATGCGAGGTATTCCTCCATTTGGCACTTGAAAATTTGAGTCACTTCTGCTGCTTTTCACTGAGTCAACTTGTGTATTAGATGTTCGGGACAGGTTTGGAAGACTGCGTCTTAGTTTTTCTGCAATAGAATTGTAATTAAAAAAAATTTTTTTAATTCTTTGAGATGGAGAAAATTAAATTATTAATTAGCATCCAAAAATTACATTGTTTAACATTTTTATTTATTTATTTATTTTGAGATGTAGTCTCTGTTGCCAGGCTGAAGTGTGGTGGTACAATCTCGGCTTACTACAACCTCCGCCTCCCAGGTTGAAGCACTTCTCCTCCATCAGCCTCTGGAGTAGCTGGGACTACAGGCGTGCACTACCATGCTCAACTAAATTTTGTATTCTTAGTATAGACAGGGTTTCAACATGTTAGCTAGGACAATCTCAATCACTTGACCTTGTGATCTGCCCGCCTCGGCATCCCAAAGAGCTAGGATTATCGGCATGAGCCACCACGCCAGGCCAAATATTCTGTTTATTTTATATGAGAAAACAAGTAGGATTTGTCTTATTTAAAAAAAAAAAAAACCTCAATCTAGGATCTGTAAGTGGGTAGAATAAGAGAACCCTTAAAGATAACCACAAATCATATATTTAAATCAAAATCTAAATACAAATAACTTCATAAGAAAACAAAGCAAAAATAACATAAGCAAGTAAAATGAAATTCACTTTCTCCTTTATTCTTGTAATGATTATTAATAAAATAATAAACTTGACTAAACTCTTCATTTTCTTATCTGAAATTCAAAAGCTTGGCAAAAATTATATTACTTTCATAATAAAACATAAAGGACCCTTTAAAAAAAAACAGGGTGTCACTCTGTTGCCCAGATTGGAGTGCAGTGGTGTGAGCATAGCTCGCTGTAGCTTTGAACTCCTGAGCTCAACCAATTCTCCAGCCTCAGCCTCCTAAGTTGCTAGGACTATGGATGTACATCACCATGCCCAGCTAATTAATTTCTTCCTAGAGATAGGGTCTTGCTATGTTGTTGCACAGGCTAGCAGAAACTATCTAATTAACAGTGAAATCTGCTGTTTTACCTTCATTTTTAACATTGCTTGTCTGTAAATCTGTGGGATGGCCTTGAAGTGAAAGGCGAGGTTGCTGTAAGCGGCTAATCATAGGCTGTGGGGACACTCTACTATATTCTATTCCCCGAGCAGGAGATCGTGAACGAGGTGAATTTCTGGGTGACTGCTTAGGTGACGGTCGAGGAGAATTGCGTGGTGATGGTGAAAACCTGTTAACAGCAGGGTATACTGCATGATGCATATTGTCATCTTCATCATCTAAACTTTGTGCATCAAGTTCCTGATCACTGAAAGTACCCCGTCTTGTAGAATTGCAAGAAGAACCAGAACTGCGCCGAGACGTGGTGGCTGCATATTCTTGCCGGAGACCTGGCAACAATGAATGTTATTTATTTAAATTATATTTTTAGACATTTAAATATTTTTAAAGTAAAAGATTATCACTGAGCAATTCGAATAGGGTGTAAAGTGTAAAAAAAAAAAAAAAAAAAACAAAAAAAAAAAACAAAAAACAACAAAAACTCCCTTTCTGCTTTTAGACATCCTCCCCTTTAAGGATGCATAAACCACATCTGAAGGTTATTTTTAAATTAAACGAAATCCCATAAACCACTGCCCAATTTCCAGATTTCTTCTTAAATCTGAAATCTGTCTCACATGGTAGAATCACAAATTTGAAAATATGTCTACCCCTAAAGATAGTAATCCAAATTTGAGAGTAATATTAAAGGAATATTTAGGGGAAACAATTACCATCCAACCAGTGGAAAAGAATACATATGTGAGTAAATAAAACTCCTTGGATACTTAATTATTAAAGTAATCTTACTCATGAAAAGTATAAAGTATTAAACAAACACCTAACCCACTTTTAGGAATTCAGTACTTAGGCACAAAGGAAATCTTGATTGCTTCATTACTCAAGAGACTTCAATTTTTACTGTTTTAAGCTTGTTTTGAAGCTTAAATTCTAAGTCTTCAAGTAAGAATTTTCAAAGAATTCTATATAGCTTGATACCTTCAAAAATACCCAAGCAACCTTGGGAGTACTTCAAGGAGTATAGCCTCTTCTAGAACAACAGAAAAAAAGTTGATATGTAACATATTCAATGAGGAAGCAAACTGCGATGCGGTAGTATAGAATTTAGGTAATACTCTCAGCACGTCCTGCTAACTACTGGCACTCTAGTCAAAAAGATCTGTTATAAAGTGGTACTCAAATCCTTAAGTCCTGCATTCACACACAGAAAGTGCTATTATTAACATGGTTCATCAAACTAGTAGATGAGAATCACCCTAGGTTATCTTTAAAACTATAAATTCCTAGAGTCCACGTAGCCCTTCATTCAGTTTGGGAACCAAAATAGTAACCAATAAGCTACTTAGTATCTAGTTATAGCCAACATGGCACTAAAGTCACCTAACAAAAGACAAGAGACCAGTGAAAAGAGCACTGTTAGAAAAGAAAAATCCAGTTCCCGATGTAGGCTCTCCTAACAAGTGGATCCTAAGGAAGTCACAATCACTATAGGATCTTGCATTTTTCATCTTAAAAATGAAGGACCTTGACCAGGCAACTGCCTAAATCTGTAATTCCACATTTCTAATTATTACAAAAAACAACGCTGTAAAAAGGAAAATCATCTCTAAGGGCAGGGAGGAAGCTGCAGTTTTCAAGGAAGTATCACATGTATTTTTATTATTATTTTTATTCACCAGGAAAATTATTCACCAGGCTTAGAAAAAATTCTTAAAGCAAGACTAAAATTTCTATTGTTACCAAAACACAATACAAAACCAAGAGCAAAGAGCTGGTTGAGCTTGTAATAAAATACTGTAATCTAAAAAGCTAGGGTTCAAAGAAATGAGAGAATTATTCTAAGGTACAGAGTTAGGCAGCATTATTTTTTTCACATCCACAACAATAACCAGCCCCTAACCAGCTGACAATACCACAGTCTCAGTGAGGAGTTAATTAAAATTACGGAAGAAAAGAGTCCTATGCTATTAGGTTGTAGGGTTAAATAAAGCAAGCACTAAGTCCTTCTATCTTTTTAGGGGAAGTGAATCAGCAGAGTAAGAAACACTAGTTTCTTAAAATGCTACAGCTTGATAAAGCTTACTACATATTTAAAGAGAACCTATTATATACACAGACAACAGAAAGTTTTTGAACTAAATCATGGCAATGCTTCATTACCCTCAGCCAACTGTCAAGACTCTAAAATATGTATTTCAAGGATTTTTTTCATTGTAAAGGTTAAAGAAATTACTTTAGAGAAATGTCTTACTTCATAGTTAAGCAGATGGTGTCTCCTAATGAAATGCATAGACAAAATAACTACTTTCAGATGGTGACCAGGGCAAATAGCCATGAACCCTCTAAATAAGTATTAAAAATTCTGTGCATGTGTACATTTTGATGATAAACCGAGTCATAATTTTTACAGGAGTCACAAAGATATCTGCGACCTAAAAAGTTTTCATGGTTCACTCTGCAACGTACCATCACATGCTTCATTTAATTTAATGTCACAATTCCAATTTTCTCCTAAAGGTCTTTTTTATAGTTTATACCATGTATTCCCCAAGTGAGGAGATATTTATTCCCAAGAGGCCAAAAATTGGTTCTTGGGGTGTAAAAAAATTCCTAGACTTCATAATTGTATATGGCCCTCATAGTACTTAAACATATATAGTGTATATAGTGTGGTATTAAGATTTCATGGGGAGTGGGGGTAAAAAGGAAAAAAAAGATTTTTAGAAGGCTCCTTAGGGGAGCAACTAAAAAGAAAAAATTGAGAAACGCTGGTTTACACTAAAGAACACAGGACAATAGATAAGAATTACGAGTGAGTACCAGTGCAGAATAACATGCAGAGAATGAATACCAGTCACAGAAGCAGAGCAGCATAAATGCTATTCTTTGTCCCTCACACAGCATAACTGCTCTATGTAAAAATGGACTCTGAAAACAACTTAATGAATAAACATGTACATATGTTGACTAAGCCTCTGCAATGCCTACTGCAACATTTCTACTTTCACTACATTACTATCCCCACGACACTTTTAAGACATGTTTAATACACAACAAAATTATGCAATAGTAAAAAAAATCTCAACTCTCAACAATTAATTAGAATACTTACTTTCTTCCTGCATCCGGGCTAGAATCTGTACATCAGTTACATCATTTAGCTTATAATTGGATCCAATTGAATCTTCATCTAATTCTGAAGCACTTAACTCACTATCTATAGAGGACTGAGGACTGAGTGGAGGATTTCTGTCTGATGAGCTTTTCAAGTTACCTTTAAAAAAAGAAAAAAATTCACACTTTGGTAGAGGAACTATTGAATAAATGCCTACTGCAATTAACTTGATATTATATCCTTTGATTTAATTCATTCTTACTCTGCCTTTTCTCCTTAAAAAATTTCCCTGAAATTAGAAATTGACCTCCTTAAGAAAAATGAGGTTTATTGAGAACCTATTATATACACTAATACATACTACTTTACATGCTATGGCATAAATACAAAACATATTTACATCTAAGTATAACTTATCTGTTCTCTTATTTAACAATTCAGCTTTCAACACAGTGCCTGGCAAGTAACTGGTGTTCAGTAACTACATGTTAAGGATTTCAACTTGCACAAGACAGCCAATCAAACTGCTCTATAAATAGATGAGTTTGTTGTAGTGTTTTCTTCTCCCAAACTCACAGTCATTAACAAACACCATCATCTTTTCCCTGAATAAAAGCATCTACTTTTTTTAAACAAGAAAACTATAATTTGAAGAAAATTAAGATTCCTTAGAGATTTAGGAACAAAGACCAGGAGGCTTGTTTCTCCTATATTATGCCATGTTTACAAAATTCCTTTGCCAAATTACTAATGAGGACCTAAAGAGTTCTCTAAAGTTTAGTAGTGAAGCACAAAACCTGGGATGAAAAAAAGAAGACTAGATTTATAAAAAGTACTTTATCATTCTATGCAACAATCCTGCATGTTCCTTACATGTACCCCAGAACATAAAATGCAATAAAATATTATATATTCTTTAAAAAAAGTACTTTATCAGGCCAGGCGCGGTGGCTCAAGCCTGTAATCCCAGCACTTTGGGAGGCCGAGGCGGGTGGATCACGAGGTCGAGAGATCGAGACCATCCTGGTCAACATAGTGAAACCCCGTCTCTACTAAAAACACACAAAAAAATTAGCTGGACATGGTGGCGCGTGCCTGTAATCCCAGCTACTCAGGAGGCCGAGACAGGAGAATTGCCTGAGCCCAGGAGGCGGACGTTGCGGTGAGCCGAGATCGCGCCATTGCACTCCAGCCTGGGTAACAAGAGCGAAACTTCGTCTCAAAAAAAAAAAAAAAAAAAAAAAAACAACAAAAAAAGTACTTTATCATTATAAACCAAAAGGAAGACAGAAAGGCCAGTGAAATAAAGAATACACACATCAAAAAAGTCTAACTTGTTTCTAATGAAATACTTTCATCAGTTCATCAACTTTTACTAAATAATAAAATCCCAACAATGGCACTAATATTTCTAATACAGATTTATCTGAAACACTTGTTTTCCAGAATTCTTCACCATAACAGTCAGCTCCAACATGAAAAACATGTAAGGAGAGCAAGAAAAATAAAAAATAATTCATCTTTACGCTATTAATGAAAGAAGAGCTGAGTACACATGACAGGAAAAGTCCTACAAGGTCAGGTTCAAATAATGCCTGAATCAAATTACTTATTTAAAACAAATATTGCAGGTTAAACTTTTTAACATATTGTCACAGGTGCAGTAAGTGGCAAATAACAACCTATATACTAAGCAAAGAGCAGGATCATTAGACTATGGAGTGCACAGGTCAAAATTTGAGATGGTTAACCTTAATTTTTAAGGAAGTTACAATAGTCATAAAAACAGCTGCAGCGACAATAAGAGTAAATTAATGGGTGAATTCTTGACGAGTAAGCTACACAGTAACAGTCTCACAAACAGAACCCGAGCAGAACATTCGTTCCCTGGTTTACAGCAATCTAGCATTTCCACATCATTTACTGCCCCTCCGACTTTTTTGGTATTTCACATCTAACCTCATACTATTATTTAGCTGCAGTATCCAAGTTTATTAAAATTCCTAAAAAGAGTTTTTAACTCTAGTTTTTACAACCCAAGAAGGCTGCTCAATAAGGATCAATTGATTAAAAGAATCACATTGGTAACCCCATTTAATTAAGCCAGACTTACAAACTTTCAGATACATGCTAAAGAAAATGTATGTATTTAACACACTGGCTTATGTTTATACCTTTGGTGCCTAATACACTACCTGGTGCAAAGTTGCTCCTCAATAATATTTTCCTTAACCAGTTAAAAGTTTCATAAATGAAATGAACTTGAACTGCAGATGAATGTTACTTTCTGATACAGTACAGTAAGTTGAAAAACATTCCTTAATAACGCTGTATCATATCCTCCTTACCTGAATTTCCAGGAAGTATAAGCTGTTTGACTATAGGAGGTCGCACTGGGGTTGAGGATGGAGAATTGAAGCCACTGCTGTATGGGCTACTGGCATTTGGACTGTAAGGACTTGTGTAACTCACAGAGTTGAAAGGATTATTATATAAATTCTGCCTCTTGAGAGCTGCATTAATGAGAAAGAGAAAATCAAATTTAATGACTGAGAAAAAGTTAACATTTCATTTCTAAAGTTTTCCTATTAGAAAAATCAAATCATTAGGCCGGGCGTGGTGGCTCAAGCCTGTAATCCCAGCACTTTGGGAGGCCGAGGCGGATGGATCACGAGGTCGAGAGATCGAGACCATCCTGGTCAACATGGTGAAATCCCACTCTACTAAAAATACAAAAAACTAGCTGGGCTTGGTGGCGCGTGCCTGTAATCCCAGATACTCAGGAGGCTGAGGCAGGAGAATTGCCTGAGCCCAGGAGGCGGAGGTTGCGGTGAGCCGAGATCGCGCCATTGCACTCCAGCCTGGGTAACAAGAGCGAAACTCCGTCTCAAAAAAAAAAAAAAAAAAATATATATATATATATATAATCCCAATAAACTGCTTTCATTAACTTAAATTGGGTATGCAAATAAAATAGTCACACCAAACAACAAAAATAATAAACAAAGAGTAACTCCTAAGCAGATTATTGGTCACTTAATTCACTTCTACCATGTTGGAAAGCTTATTCTTTGATACTTGCTGTATCAATCCTGAATGACTTTTAAAAATAAATCAAATATAAAAGCATACTTATGTTTTCTCATTTTCCTAACAAATGTATTACTTTTTATTTAAAAAAAAAGTTTTTGGGCCAGGCACAGTGATTCACGCCTTTAATTCCAGCAATCTGGCAGGCCTAGGTGTGCAGATCACTTGACGTCAGGAGCTTGATACCAGCCTGGCCAACATGGTGAAACCCCATCTCTACTTAAAAAAAAAAACACAAGGCCCAGTACAGTGGCTCACGCCTGTAATCCCAACACTTTGGGAGGCTGAGGTGGGTGGATCACAAAGTCAAGAGATCGAGACCATCCTGGTCAACATGGTGAAACCCCATCTCTACTAAAAATACAAAAAAATTAGCTGGGCATGGTGGCATGTGCCTGTAATCCCAGCTACTCAGGAGGCTGAGGCAGGAGAATTGCCTGAACCCAGGAGGAAGAGGTTGCAGTGAGCCGAGATCGTGCCATCGCACTCCAGCCTAGGTAACAAAAGCGAAACTCCGTCTCAAAAATAAAAAATAAAAAAATTAGCCAGGCGTGGTGGCACATGCCTGTAATCCCACCTACTCAGGAGGCTGAGGCAGAAGAATTGCCTGAACCCAGGAGGCGGAGGTTGCAGTGAGCCGAGATGATCGCGCCATTGCACTCCAGCCTGGGTAACAAGAGCGAAACTCCGTCTCAAAAAAAAAAAAATATTAACACTTAAGCTGGGCGCGGTGGCTCAAGCCTGTAACCCCAGCACTTTGGGAGGCTGAGGCGGGTGGATCATGAGGTCAAGAGATCGAGCCATCCTGGTCAACATGGTGAAACCCCATCTCTAGTAAAAATACAAAAAATTAGCTGGGCATGGTGGCGCGTGCCTGTAATCCCAGCTACTCAGGAGGCTGAGGCAGGAGAATTGCCTGAACCCAGGAGGCAGAGGTTGCAGTGAGCCGAGATCGTGCCATTGCACTCCAGCCTGGGTAATAAGAGCAAAACTCCATCTCAAAAAAAAAAAAAAAAAAAAATTAACACTTAAAATACTATTTGTTCCTTCAATTTTTTTTTTTTTTTTTTTAGACAAAGTCTTGCTGTCCCCCAGGCTGGAGCGCAGTAGTATGATTTCAGCTCGCTGCAATTTCTGCCTCCTGGGCTCAAGTGATTCTCATGACTCAGCCTCCCAAATGGCTGGAATTACAGGCATGTGCCACTATGCCTGGCTAACCTTTTTTATTTTAAGTAGAGACAAGGTTTTGCCATGTTTCCCAGGCTGGTCTCGAAATCCTGAGCTCAGATGATCCGCCTGCCCTGGCCTCCCGAAGTGCTAGGATTACAGGTGTGAGCCACTGTGCCCAGCCTCTTCCTTCATATTCCAATATCCACGGCTTATTCAATATTTACAAGTATTGGAAAGAACACTTTGCAGAATATATACAGAAATATGATATGGTACTCCCTCTCTTAAGAGGCTTGCTGCCAAGTAGCACAGGCAGCAACAATGATGCAAGGCAAAATGAAATGAGTACTAACATAAAGGTGCAAAGGACAATGGAAAGGAAACGTCAGGAGTAATTCAATACAACTGAGAGAAACTGGGTAAGTCTTTTTGGAAGGAGAGGCACTGAAACAGTCTTGAGAGGATGAGTAATAACTTGATAGGATGCTAAAATACGGAAGGTCTGTGCTTTCATGAGTGTTTATAAGATGAATAAAAGCAGTATCTCGGAAATGCAGAGCATGCTCAGGTAAGCGTGTTAAAGAACAGGGGAGGGACAAAATAGATAAAACCAGTTAGAGCCAGGTCATGGAAGGCCTTGAAACACTACACTCAGAAGTCTGAAACCTATTTAGTAGCAGTGATAAAACTATCAGTGATTTTGACCAAGGGTAATATGACTGGATCAGTGTAAGGAGAAAAAATGATGGAAATCTTGATGTTGAAAAAGCTAGAATGAACTAGGCAGTATATGATGACAGGGGGAAAAAAGGGGGCTGGTCCGAGTGCAGTGGTGTTTACAATTAATTGATCACAACCAGTTAAAGATTTCTTTGTTCCTTCTCCACTCCCACTGCTTCACTTGACTAGACTTAAAAAAAAAGGAGGGGTGGGGAGGAGAAGGATAGATACTAAAAACTGGAAAGGACTGCTAAAAAAAATCAGCTGACTGAAATGTCTGGCTTGCCTACTGGTAGAGTAGTGGTTTTAGGAAGGAGAAACATATGTTTTCTGTTTAGACAGTTTAGTAATTTGGACCATGTATAGTTTTGTGCATATTCACCATGAGACAAGACACAAAACAATTTTACATATACTTCGTATGAGGTATGCAGTATGATCTTAGAACTTTCAACCTGTGCAGAAATACAGTTGCTAAATTCTTTCTTTTTCCTCCTCCTCCATCTCCTCTGGAGTTTATTCTCTTTTACTTAGTTATTAATCACTAGCATTTCAAGTTCTAAGCCTTTTTATCTTCTCTTGCCATATTCTTTCTCCTAAGGAATCTCAATCATACTCACAACATCAATTATTATCTATATGCTAAATACTTTTCATTATTTATATTTCGAGTCTTAAGTTTTCCTCTGAGCTTCAGACCTATATACACCACCCATTTAATGTCTCTCCCCTTGGATATGGCAAATGTATCCAAGTCACTTATCAGATCAACCCATGATCTTCGCACTAACACCTAATTCTCTTCCAAGGGTCCCTCTTTCAGAATGATCCCAATATTTATCCTGTCGCAGAAGCTGGCAACTTAGAAATCACTACTGATATTCTTTTCCACCAATTCCTCATATTTGGCTCAGTCCTTTTTATTGTCCTATCTTTTCATCTTTACTACTACACTTTCCCTTCAGCACACAGAGCCTAGCTATCATAATCAACCCTCCTCAAAAGCATCCTACATTTTTGCCCCTCTCCAACCTACTTTCCTTACTACTACTACTAGAATAACCTTTCCAAAATAAAATTGATGTCATCCTTCCTGTCCACACACACTACACCCTTGTAGAAAACCCTTCGATATTTTCCTAGTGTTCTTCAAGTCCACAATTGGCCGGGCCGGTGGATAACTTAAGCTCAGGAGTTCGAAACTAGTCTGGACAACATGATGAAACCCCATCTCTACTAAAAATACAAAAACAAATTAGCCTGACATGGTAACAGGCACCTGTAATCCCAGCTACTCAGGAGGCTGAGGCAGGAGAATCACTTGAACCCAGAAGTGGAGGCTGCAGTGAGCTAAGGTCATGCCACTATACTCCAGCCTGGGCAACAGAGCGAGACTCTGTCTCAAAAAAAGAAAAGAAAAAAGTCCACAATATTTAACATGGCCTATAAGGCTTTACACAGTCTGGCTCCTACGTATTTTTCTGGCCTCATCTCACATCTCTCCCTTCCTTACTCTTCTCCAGCAACCTCTTCATAGATGTCATGCTTCATCCCACATGAAGCCTTTGCACATGCCTTTCTCTTAACCTGGAATGCCCTATTCCAGCTCTTTCTTACCACACTTAAATGTTCTCAATCTTTTTTTTTTTTTTTCTACCCAAGGATGAAAGCTTAATTAAACTGCGATGGGCTGGGCGCGGTGGCTCAAGCCTGTAATGCCAGCACTTTGGGAGGCCGAGGCGGGTGGATCACGAGGTTGAGAGATCGAGACCATCCCGGTCAACATGGTGAAACCCCGTCTCTACTAAAAATACAAAAAATTAGCTGGGCATGGTGGCACGTGCCTGTAATCCCAGCTACTCAGGAGGCTGAGGCAGGAGAATTGCTCGAACCCAGGAGGCGGAGGTTGCGGTGAGCCGAGATTGCGCCATTGCACTCCACCCTGGGTAACAAGAGAGAAACTCCATCTCAAAAAAAAAAAAAAAAATTAAATTGTGATCTTGGAAGTCTAAGCTTTTTAATTAAAAAAATGAAACTGTGAAATAACACTCTCTTTAGCACTCATACATTTAGACTGTTAGCCAGGGTAAGGTGTGTGTAATGTGCAGTGTGAAAGGGCTGTTTGAGGTGCCTCTTTTTTTTTTTTTTTTTTTTTTTAGAGATAAGAAGAGAGAACGGGGAGGAAAGGTGGGGCAGAAGGAAAGGAGATTAGATTTTTTTTTTTTTTAATAATAAGGAAAAGAATAAAGAAGAGGAAGAAAGAGAAAGAGGAAGAGGGAAAGAGGATGGGGGTATTGCCTTATTGCCCGGGCTAGAATGCAGTCTAAATATGGGTATGCCTATAATTGTCCTTAATAATGGAGACATAAAAGAAAATGAGGGAAGAGAATAAAAAACAAGGAGCCAACCAACATTTCGTTTAAACTTCTAAGTTGATACGATGTTGTACTGATAAGAGTGTATATTTTGTGTATTTAAAGTGGAGAGTTCTATAAATGTTAATTACGTTTACTTGTTCCAGATCTGAGTTTAAGTCCTGGATATCGTTGTTAATTTTCTGTCTCATTGATCTGTCTAATGTTAATGTTGAAGTCTCCCACTATTATTGTGTGGGAGTCTAAGTCTCTTTATTAGTCTTGTATGTCTGGGTATTCCTGTATTGGGTGCGTATATATTTAGGATCTTTAGCTCTTCTTGTTGTTGTATTGATCCTTTTATCATTATATAATGTCCTTCTTTGCTTCTTTTGATCTTTGTTGCTTTAACGACTATTTTATCAGAGGCAAAAATTGTAACTTCTGCTTTTTATTTATATATTTTAGCTCTCTGTTTTGTTGGTAAATCTTTCTCCATCCCTTGTTTTGAGTCTTTATGTATCCTTGAATATGAGATGGGTCTGGATGCAGCATACTGATGGGTTTTAGTTTTTGATTCAAATTGCCTGTCTGACTTTGGATTGGGGGATTTAGTCAATTTAAATTTAGAATTAATAATGATATATGTGAGTTTAATACTGTCATTTAATATTAGCTGGCTATTTTGCCCATTAGTTGATGTAAATTCTTCATTATATTGATGCTCTTTTTGGTATTTTTTAGAAAGGCTGATACTGTTTGTTCCTTTCTATGTGTAGTGGTTCTTTCAGAAGCTCTTGTAAAGCAGGCCTGGTGGTGACGAAATCTCTGAGTGCTTGCTTGTTCACAAAAAACTTTATTTTTCCTTCACTTATGAAGCTTAGTTTGGCTGGATGTGAAATTCTTGGTTGAAAGTTCTTTTCTTTAAGGATGTTGAATATTGGTCCCCACTCTCTTCTGGCTTGTAGGGTTTCTGCTGAGAGATCTGCTGTAAGTCTGATAGGCTTCCCTTTGTGGGTAACCTGACCTTTCTCTCTGGCTGCCCTTAGTATTTTCTCCTTCATTTCAACCCTGGTGAATCTGACGATTATGTGCCTTGGAGTTGCTCTTCTTGAGGAATATCTTTGTGGTGTTCTCTGTATTACCTGGAGTTGTATATTATCCTGCCTTACTAAGTTGGGAAAATTTTCCTGAATAATGTCCTGAAGCATATTTTCCAGCTTGGATTCATTCTCTTCGTCACATTCAGGTACACCTATCAAGCGTAGATTAGGTCTTTTCACATAGTCCCATATTTCTTGGAGACTTTGCTCATTCCTTTTTATCCTTTTTTCTCTAATCTTGTCTTCTTGTTTTATTTCATTGAGTTGGTCTTCGACCTCTGATATCCTTTCTTCTGCTTGATCAATTCGGCTGTTAAAACTCGTGCATACTTCACATAGTTCTCGTACTGTGTTTTTCAGCTCCATCAATTCACTTATATTCCTCTCTAAATTGTGTATTCTTGTTAACATTTCGTCAAACCTTTTTTCAAAGTGCTTAGTTTCTTTAGATTGGGTTTGAACAAGTTCTTTTAATTCACAGAAGTTTCTTATTATCCACATTTTGAAGCCTGCTTCTGTAATTGGAACACATTGGTTCTCCATCAGGCCTTGTTTCGTTGCTGATGAGGAACTGTGATCCCCTGCTGAGGGAGAGGCATTCTGATCTTGGGTAGTCTCAGCCTTTTTTGGCTGTTTTCTTCCCTTCGTTGTAGATTTATCCATATGTGGTCTTTGTATTTACCGTCTTTGTAATTGGGTTTCTGAGTGGACATCCAACTTATCGATTCTCAGCGCCGAAACCTGAGCAACCCACTGCACCGCGGCGTTAAGACTGATGGTGCTTTTCTGACTCTGCATCAAGAACTGACGCTTCGAGGCACCGGCAAAACCGCCTCGCCGGTCACAGGAGTCGCGCTGGCGACCCATGGGGCTCCTCCGCTGGGAACCTCCTGGTGCGTGAGCAACAAGAATTCATGTGAAGGTGTGGCGTCCTCTCATTCTTTGTGCTTTCACTGGGAGCTACAATCCCGAGCTGCTAGTGATCAGCCATCTTGGATCTCTCTCCAATTGTTCTCAATCTTTAGGTTTCAGGTCAAACATCATTTCATAAGGGAAAATTCCTATTTCTCAAAGCACTATACCTTTATTCTTTTATTATACGTCACTAGTTATAAAGATTATTTGTATTATGTTTCCCCTATGAGATGAAAACTCCATGAGTACCAGGACAGTGTCCATATTTCTTCATAATGTACCCCACCTTCACCCTTTTCCCAAAGCCTGATACTTAAGAGATTTGCATTAAAAATTATTTGAATATATGCATGAATGAATGTGATTCAATAGAGGTGATACTAGACACCATAGAAACAGATGAAAATACCAAAACAGGGAGACATGAGGCAAAAGAGAGACGTGGGGCAACCTAAACTTAAAAGACAGGCAGAGAGGAAGCAAAGGGAATGGGAAGTTATTAGTTAACATGAGTACAGAATTTCAGTATGTGATGATGAAAAAGTTTAGTTTAGTATAGGATGATTAAAAGTTCTGTTCATCTGAATATGGTAGTGACAGCTGCACAGTAACATGAATGTACTTAATGTGACAGAACCATATATTTTTAAAGGGTGAAAATGGGTAAATCTGTATTATATAATTTTATGACAATTTTTAAAATGGGCAGAAAAGGAAGAACCTTCAAAGAAGACTGAAAAGAAAAGAGCAGGGAGGGTAAATGAGGGTTAATTAAGACAATACAGTATCGTAAGAAGTGAAGAAAATTTTATGAATGAGTGGTAGTGCACTGCAGAGAAGCTGAGTGTGAAGGAGTAGAAAATGTTCTGCTGCATTGTAGTACTTCAGCTCCAAAAAGGTGTATTTTTTAAAAAACAATCTCCCTGGGAAATGGGGGAATTTACAACTACAAAGTTCAAACTTGTAAAAGCCAAATTTTTTTTCCTTAAAAAATTTTAAACATATTTGTATTTCAAATATACACTGTATTTATAGTTGTAGCTATTGTTCTATGAATACAGCTATAAAATTTAAACAATCTTAAACAGATGCAGTACTTAATTACACCTAGTTATGGTTCAAGAGTAACTGCCTTTCTTACACACTCCTACTAATACCTTCCTTACAATAAGGCAAAAAGCCACTTGCTCAAAATTGCTATTTTTGAGGTGCAGCAGCTCTGCTTTTATCCCTCAAGTCCAAGCTGCTAGTCCCAATTGCTAATAATTCGTACTCCTTAGGACGTTTTAAACCAGGGGTTGGTAAAAAAAATATATATATATACACACACAGCCTTCAGGCCAAATCTAGTCCACTACCTGTTTCTCTAAGTAGTTTTACTGGAACACAGCCATGCCCGCTCATTTATGTATTGTCAATGGCTGCTTGCATGTTACAAGTGCAAAGCTGAGTAACTGCAACAGAGATCTTACGGGCAACAAAGACTAAAATTGTTATCTGGCTCTTTGCAGAAAAAGTTTGCCAGAGTTTTATTTATTTGTTTACTATGTGACTCCTCTGATAAGAATATAAGCTCCGAAAAGTAAGTCATTTTTTGGTCTATTATATTCATTGCCATATCTTCAGAGCTGAGAACAATGCCTATTACAGCAGATTCCTAACATATATTGTTGAATGACCAAAATTCCTAATTAAATCATGAATGATATTATTTTTAAGGTGGAGTACTGAAAAGCAGTTTCTAGGGATGCTTTTTTTTGGCAACAGGGTCTTGCTCTGTCACCCAAGCTGGAATGCAGTGGTGCAAACACGGCTCACTGCAACCTCAACTTCCTGGGCTCAAGGGATCCTCCTGCCCCAGTCTCCTGAATAGCTGGGACCACAGGCACACACCACCATGCCTGGCTATTTATTTATTTATTTTATTTTTGAGACGGAGTTTCATTCTTGTTACCCAGGCTGGAGTGCAACGGTGCGATCTCGGCTCACCGCAACCTCCGTCTCCTGGGTTCAAGCAATTCTCCTGCCTCAGCCTCCTGAGTAGATGGGATTACAGGTGTGTGGCACCACACCCAGCCAATTTTTTGTATTTTTAGTAGAGACGGGGTTTCACCATGTTGACCAGGATGGTCTCGATCTCTTGACCTCGTGATCCACCCACCTCAGCCTCCCAAAGTGCTGGGATTACAGGCGTGAGCCACTGTGCCCAGCTTGCCTGGCTATTTTTTAAATATATTTTGTAGAGGCAAGTTTTCATTGTGTTGCCCAGGCTGGTCCTGAACTCCTGAGCTCGCCCAAAGTGCTGGGATTACAGGTGTGAGCCACCACACCCAGCCCTCTAGGAATATTCTTCTTTTTTCTTTCAATCATGCTCCTTCTGTAGGAATATTTCTCAATACACGTCAGACGGTTTCTACACTTAATGTTCTGTGACATTAAGTACATTAATGTCAGAAATCGGTCAGAAAATTTGCAGTTATTTTAAATGTTCTACCAGCTTGTCTACATATTTCTAATTATCTCTTATAAATATAACAAATCAAGCTTCAGGGTATAATTCAAACAAACAAGCTGATAGTCATACTAAACATTTTTTTAAATCACATAAAGGATATTGCTTTTTCAAAAAGGCTCCTTTGGCCAGGTACGGTGGCTCACACCGGTAATTCCAGCACTCTGGGAGGCTGAGGCAAGCAGATCACCTGAGATCAGGAGTTTGAGACCAGCCTGGCCAACATGGTGAAACCCTGTCTCTACTAAAAATACAAAAATTACCTGGGTACGGTGGTGGGTTCCTGCAGTCCCAGCTACTCAGAAGGCTGAGACAGTAGAATTGCTTGAACCTGGGAGGTGGAGGTTGTGGTGAGCCAACATCGCACCAGCCCAGGTGACGGAGCAAGACTCTATCTCAAAAACAAAAACAAAACAAACAAAAGGGTTTCTTTTCATGGAGGAAAAGTAATACTTTAGTGTCAAAACTGACCCAGATTCAGAAGCTGTGTAATAACATCCCGTAAGTTATTTGCATATAATAACCACTACCCCTTACAGCCAAATAACTTCACCTTACTGTATGCCATTAACTGTTCAGCTAGTCTCCCCTCTGCTTCCTCTGTTCATTTTCAGCTTATAATCTAACCACAAAGCACATACTGTTTTCTATAATAAAGCCAAAATAAGTAATTTTAAGTATATAGCTGCCAAGTAAATATAAAGCAGAAAAACAAAAACAAAACTAATCATGCATCTATCCTTTACTATCTGAGCATTTCATAAAACAGTAAGAGTCATAAAACAGATTGAGAGAAATGCAAGAAGAAGTCAACATTATTTTTCCTACATTTCTACCCACACTGGCATGCTACATTAAATGTCATAAATAGCCACACACATTTTGTCAGCTTTGTGACTGCTATTAAACAAAAGAGCATAAGAGCAATTTAAACCTAAAATGCCAAATAGAAAAACATAATGAGGGAAATAAATATATTCACTCAGCACTTACAGTTAGCCAGAAAACATGCTAGGGTCTTTCATGTAACAACTCTTAAAATTACCTTTCAAGATTCATTATTCTTATGAGATAACTGAGCTCACAGAAGTTAAATAATGCAGTGACAGAGCAATTAAGGGTTAGAGTGAGAACAAGGTCTCTGTTGTTCACCGCTTTTATCCTTCTACTGCATCAGTTTCTCCAAAGAGTGGAATGTGAGATGACTTTATATACTAGACATTTTACATTTTAATAGTTATTTAACTTGTCTTAGAAAAAAGTTTATCATGTAAAATTCATTATTTCTTGGATATCATTCTTTGGGATGACGCTAAATAAAAACAATATTTTTTAAAAAGCTATTAAATGATAGAACAGGGTTATGTGCACATGGGAAAAACTCTCATGATGGTATGCAATGAGATTTGAAAAACGCTCCAAGCAAAGAATTGCTTCCTAACAACACATGGCTCAACATTTATTGTTTTTGACTAAAGAAAGTAAAGAGATGAATTTACAAGTAAAATTATAGACATACCTGACATAGTTTGATCAAGTTTGTGGATAAGAGACTTTTTAGCACACTCAACATCAGGACTTGGGTAATCCAAAACTTGCCTGCACCAAACTAATGGACTAACCGATTTCTGCATTGGTGTAAGTTTTTTCTTTGGTGATGAATACAGCCTAGAAGAAGACAACAAAAAACAAAAAAACTCCTTATTAAACACAAGGTTATAAAACAGAGATCCTTTTGGATAGATTTAAATTACGGAGAAGGGAGTAAAAGTGATGAAGCATATTTTAAATCACCCATATTAATTACCGCACAGAAAATTATAGTAAATCAATCAACATAAATCCAAATTTCAACTACTAAGTGAACCCAAATGAGGCATTCCTAAAGTATGTCTTTTACTAAGACTAAGAGAAAACACCTGTCTTTCTGTTTATTCTGTTTTCAACAGTACTTGACTAACTCCCTAATATAGCTGTATTATTAACTCTAGCTAGGAAGCAGAAGGAGGAACTAAATTTCTTGCTCTGAACCTATTTCCCTTACCACCATATATACAAACATCTACCAATTAGGGACTCATTCCTTTTAGTTAAGCAGTATCCAATTTGTAGTCCTCTTTTCAAATGACAATGTGATGGAGAAAAGCAAAACTTTAAACCCTAAATAACTAAATGTGAATCAATTACGAAATTGCTTCAGTTTCAGAAAAGAATCAGGAGACAGCATTTTGTAAACTAATGGGGAAGGTATACAGAAGGGAAAAGGTGAACAGAAAATATGGAGGCATGTACATATATTTTCTACTTTTTTTTTTCTCAGATTAGTCCAGATTATGTCAGTTGTTATTAATTTACTTCAAGCGTGACTCCATGTGAAAAATGCACATAGTTATTGATTTCTAACCAGGGTGACTTTCAAATTAAGACACTAAGTGGAATTTATGAAGCAAACAAAATTAGGTTTTGATACTGTATGTCTAGATAGTGAAAAGTTTCAATAAAAAGTTAAAAATTTCACATTTACATTAATCAAGTTAATGCAATAATATAAAATGTTGTTTCACTGTAAATATTTAAATAAGTGTATAGCTACAGAACTAGAATAGACAAACTACTTTTAGTGGCAACAGTACCTTTTCCACCATTTATCTCTTTCCCCCTATCTATACCTTAGGTCTGTTACCCACATGCATTATTTTAGTTTTGATCAAGATCATCAAGGCTAATGGGGCAGATGACCATTTCTTTATAATCCATATTCATTTAAACAAAAATAGTGAAATAAAATCTCAATTTACAGAATAACTAAAAACTCAAAATGAAATCAATGGGGTTCATTCTCTTTCCAAAATCTCCTGAAACTGATAAGCAACTTCAGCAAAGTCTCAGGATACAAAATCAATGTGCAAAACTCACAAGCATTCCTACACACCAATAACAGACTTAATGAGAGCCACATCAAGAACGAGCTGCCATTCACAATTGCTACAAAGAGAATAAATTAACTGGGAATACAACTAACAAAGGATGTAAAAAACCTCTTCAAGGAGAACTACAAACCACTGCTCAACAAAATAAGAGAGGACACAAACAGATGGAGAAACATTCCATGTTCATGGTTAGGAAGAATCAATATCATGAATGACCATACTGCCTAAAATAATTTACAGATTCAATGCTGTTCCCATCAAGCTACCAATGACCTTCACAGAACTGGAAAAAACCACCTTAAACTTCATATGGAACCAAAAGAGAACCCACATAGCCAAGGCAATTCTAAGCAAGCAAGCAAACAAACAAACAAACAAAGCAGGGGGCATCACACTACTGGACTTCAAACTATACTACAAGGCTACAGTAATCAAAACAGCATGGTACTGGTACCAAAGCAGAGATATAGACCAATGGAACAGAACAGAGGCCTCAGAGGCAACACCACACATCTACAACCATCCAATCGTTGACAAACATGACAAAAACAAGCAATGGGGAAAGAGTCCCTGTTTAATAAATGGTGTTGGGAAAACTGGCTAGCCACGTGCGGAAAGCAGAAACTGGACCCCTTCCTGACACCTTACACTAAAATTAACTCCAGATGAATTAAAGACTTAAACTTAAGACCTAACACCATCAAAACCCTAGAAGACCTAGGCAAAACCATTCAGGACACAGGCGTAGGCAAGGACTTCATGACCAAAACACCAAAAGCATTGGCAACAAGCAACAAAAGCCTAAATAGACAAATGGGACCTAATCAAACTCCACAGCTTCTGCATGACCAAAGAAACAGTCATTACAGTGAATCGGCAACCAACAGAATGGGAAAAAATTTTGCCATCTACCTATCTGACAAAGGGCTGACATCCAGAATCTACAAAGAACTAAAACAGATTTACAAGAAAAAAACAAACAAGCCCATTCAAAAGTAGGCAAAGGACATGAACAGATACTTTACAAAACGCGACATACGTGAGGGTAACAAACATATGAAAAAATGCTCATCATCACTGGTCTTTAGAGAAATGCAAATCAAAACTACATTGAGATACCATCTCACATCAGTTAGAATGGCGATCATTAAAAAATGGGAATACAACTAACAAAGGATGTAAAAAAGATGGAGACATCTTTACATCTGGAGACAACAGATACTGGAGAGGATGTGGAGAAATAGGAACACTTTGACACTGTTGGTGGGAGTGTAAATTAGTTCAACCATTGTGGAAGACAGTGTGGCAATTCCTCAAGGACCTGGAAATAGAAATTCCATTTGACCCAGAAATCCCATTATTGGGTATATAGCCAAAGGATTATAAATCATTCTACTATAAGGACACATGCACATGAATGTTCACTGCAGCACTGTTTACAATACCAAAGACCTGGAATCAACTCAAATGCCCATTGATGACAGACTGGACAGGGAAAATGTGGCACATACACACCATGGAATACTATGCAGCCATCGAAAACGATGAGTTCGTGTCCTTTGTAGGGACATGGATGAACCTGGAAACCAACATTCTCAGCAAACTGACACAAGAACAGAAAATCAAACACTGCATGTTCTCACTCATAGGCGGGTGTTGAACAATGAGAACACATGGACACAGGGAAGGGAGCATCACACATTGGGGTCTGTAGGGGGGAAATAGGGGAGGAACAGTGGGGGGTGGGGAGTTGGAGAGACACAGCATGTGGAGAAACGCCAGATATAGGTGATGGGGAGGAAGGCAGCACATCACACTGCATATGTGTACCTATGCAACAATCTTGCATGTTCTTCACATATACCCCAAAACCTAAAATGCAATTTTTTAAAAAAAATTGAAAAAAAAAATCAGCAACAGAAAGTAATTTAGTAAAATCCAAATATTTGATAATTAAACAGCATACTTATAAATAACAAAGGTCAGCCTGGCGCATGGCTCACGCCTGTAATCCCATCACTCTGGGAGGCCAAAGTGGGCAGATCACAAGGTCAAGAGATAGAGACCATCGTGGCCAACATGGTGAAACCCTGTCTCTACTAAAAATACAAAAATCAGCTGGGGCATGGTGTCACGTGCCTGTGGTCCCAGCTACTCGGGAGGCTGAGGCAGAAGAAACGCTTGAACCCAGGAGGTGGAGGTTGCAATGAGCTGAGACTGCGCCACTGCACTCCAGGCTGGAGACAGAGCAAGACTCCATCAATCAATCAATCAATAAAAGTCAAATAATGTACCACAAGGGAAATTAGAAACTACTGATGAGCTGAAAACAAAAACAAAAACACAACATATCAATATTTACGTGATGATGCTAAAAAATTTCTTAGAAGGCGGGGCGCGGTGGCTCACACCTGTAATCCCAGCACTTTGGGAGGCCGAGGCGGGTGGATCACGAGGTCAAGAGATCCAGACCATCCTGGTCAACACGGTGAAACCCCGTCTCTACTAAAAATACAAAAAATTAGCTGGGCATGGTGGCACATGCCTGTAATCCCAGCTACTCAGGAGGCTGAAGCAGGAGAACTGCTTGAACCCAGGAGAGGGAGGTTGCGGTGAGCCGAGATCGTGCCATTGCACTCCAGCCTTGGTAACAAGAGTGAAACTCCATCTCAAAAAAAAAAGTGCTTAGAGAAAAATTCATAATTTCAAATACTTATATTAGGAAAGAGGCATAAAATCAATAATCTAAGCTGGAAAATTAGACAAGAGCAAATTAAACCAAAAGGCGACTGGGCACAGTGCCTCATGCCTATAATCCTAGTACTCTGGGAGGCCGAGGCGGGTGGATGGCCTGAGGTCAGGAGTTCAAAAGCAGCATGCCCAACACAGTGAAACCCTGTCTCTATTAAAAAATAGAGAAATTAGCCAAGCATGGTGGCAGACGCCTGTAATCCCAGCAACTTGGGAGGCTGAGGCAGACAGAATTGCTTGAACCCAAAAGGTGGTTCTTGCCACTGAACCCCAGCCTGGGGAACAGAGTGAGATTCCATCTCAAAAAATACAAACAAAGTAGCAAGAAAGAAGGAAATTATGAAGATTAAAGTAGAAATCAGCTAAACAGAAAACAGAAAAGTACAGAGGGTAAAAGGATTTTTTTTTTTTTTTTTTGAGACAGAGTCTTGTTCTGTCGTCCAGATTAGAAGGCTAGAGTGCAGCCGGGCGCGGTGGCTCAAGCCTGTAATTCCAGCACTTTGGGAGGCCGAGGCGGGCGGATCACAAGGTCAAGAGATCAAGACCATCCTGGTCAACATGGTGAAACTCCATCTCTATTAAAAATACAAAAAATTAGCTGGGCATGGTGGGGCGTGCCTGTAATCCCAGCTACTCAGGAGGCTGAGGCAGGAGAATTGCCTGAACCCAGGAGAGGGAGGTTGCGGTGAGCCGAGATCGCGCCATTGCACTCCAGCCTGGGTAACAAGAGCGAAACTCCGTCTCAAAAAAAAAAAAAAAAAAAAAAAAAAAAAAAAAAGGCTATAGTGCAGTGGCGTGATCTCGGCTCACTGCGACCTCCACTTCCCGGTTCAAGGCATTCTGCTGCCTCAGCCTCCGGAATAGCTGGGATTACAGGAACCTGCCACAACGCCTGGCTAATTTTTTATATTTTTAGTAGAGACAGGGTTTCACCATGTTGGCTAGGCTTGTCTCAAACTCCTGATCTCAAGTGATTCACTGCCTCGGCCTCCCAAAGTACTGGGATTATAGGTGTGAGCCACCGTGCGTAGCCTGTTTTGTTTTGTTTTTTTTTGAAGACAAAAAAATTATAATTTTTTTTTTTTTTTTTTTGAGACGGAGTTTCGCTCTTGTTACCCAGGCTGGAGTGCAATGGCGCGATCTCGGCTCACCGCAACCTCCGCCTCCTGGGTTCAGGCAATTCTCCTGCCTCAGCCTCCTGAGTAGCTGGGATTACAGGCACGCACCACCATGCCCAGCTAATTTTTTGTATTTTTAGTAGAGACGGGGTTTCACCATGTTGACCAGGTTGGTCTCGATCTCTCGACCTCGTGATCCACCCGCCTCGGCCTCCCAAAGTGCTGGGATTACAGGCTTGAGCCACCGCGCCCGGCCCCAAAAATTATAAATTTTTAAACGAGATTGACCTAGAAAAAAAGAAAACATAACTTACAAAAAATAAATAAATTAGAGAACATCACCACAAACACTAGAGACATTAAAAGGAATATAAGCGAATATTATGAACAACCTAATGCCAACAAAATAGATAAAACTGAAGAATTCCTATAAAACAAAATCTACCCAAAACAAAACAAAACAAAACAAAAAAAAAACAAAAAACCTCTAAAAACTCAAGAAGGAAAACCTGAATAGACTTATAAAATAAACTGAATCGGAAATTTTAAAACTGGTCATGTGCGGTGAAATTAGCCAGGTGTGGTGGCACATGCCTGGAGTCTCCGCTACTCCAGAGGGTGAGGCAGGAAAATCCGCTTGAACCCGGAAAGCAGAGGTTGTGGTGAGCAGAGATTGCGCCACTGCACTTTAGCCTGGGTGACAGAGTGAGACTCTGTCTCAAAAAATAAATGAAAATAAAAATAAATTTAAAAACCTTCTCACAAAGAAAAGTTCAAGTCCAGGTGCTTTCATTTATTAATTCTATCAAATATTAAGGAAATAATGCCAATCTCACACAAAGTCTTTCAGAAAAACAGACAATAGTAAAAGACCAAACAATTTCTCCTAAGACTGGGAACAAGGTAGGGACGTATACTCTCATACTTTTATTAAATGCTGTACTAGAGTGTCTAGCCAGTACAATAAAGCAAGAAAAAGAAACTAAAGACATCCAGATTGAAAAGAAAGTAGTAAAACCATGTTTAATCGCAGACATGTTGATATTGTATACAGAATATCCTTTGTAGAACTCTTAAAAAGAAATAATATAACAGGGGCTGGGCGCGGTGGCTCAAGCTTGTAATCCCAGCACTTTGGGAGGCCGAGGTGGGTGGATCACAAGGTCAAGAGATCGAGACTATCCTGGTCAACATGGTGAAACCCCGTCTCTACTAAAAATACAAAAAAATTAGCTGGGCATGGTGGCGCGTGCCTGTAATCCCAGCTACTCAGGAGGCTGAGGCAGGAGAATTGCCTGAACCCAGGAGGCAGAGGCTGAGGTGAGCGGAGATCGCGCTATTGCACTCCAGCCTGGGTAACAAGAGTGAAACTCTGTCTCAAAAAAAAAAAAAAAAAAAAGAAATAATATAACAAATGTGTTCTGCAAGGTCACAAGACACAAGATCAATAAGCAAAAACTCGATTGTATTTCTAACCATTACCAATAAACAACGTGAATATGAAATAGATAAAGCAATTTCATTCACAATAGGAACAAAAAGAATAAAATACTCAGGAATAAATTGAACAAATGAAAAGCAAGATGTGCACTGCAAACTATAAAATATTGCTGAGAGAAAATGAAAGACAAATGAAGAGATGTATCATGTTTATAGATCTAAACACAATACTTTCAAGATGTTAACTGCACCAAATTGACCTATAGAATCAATACATCCCTAGAAAACCTCAGCAAGCATTTTTAACCGAAACTTACAAGTTGATCCTAAAATTTATATAAAAACGCAAAGGGCAAAGAATGGATATGGATAAAACAATTTTGAAAAACAGATTTTTAATTTGACAATCTCTGGTCTTGCCTGCTCTTCAAATTCATCTTGTACACTGCAGCTAGTGTTTTCTCAAATACAAAACTGACTTTATTAGTATTTTTTTGCTAAAAATTCTGTGCCAGTTTCCCTCTGCCCTTAGGATGGAGTTTTTTCCAAACATGATCCCTACAGCCCTTAAGACCTAACCAATGATTTCACTGTTACAGTACTTCTTTAGCTTCATTTCTCACCTTCCTCCACCACACAAATTTAAATAGCAACCATATGGAATTATTTTCTATGCCTGGAAAGCCCAACACTTTTGCTAGGTCTTTTGTGCATGTTGTTCCCCTTGCAACAAGTCTGATTCCACTTTTTGCTTACCCCACCCTCCCTTGTTCATCTTCATCCAGCTCTTCTCTATTTTCTACTGGGTATCAGCTTAAATGTCAATTCTTCAGGAAAACTTTCCTGAAATATCTCTAGTAAGATTGTATTAGGTGTCCCCACTAATTAGGTGTACAACATTGATGCAAAATGTTTTAAGAAAGTATCTTTGTAGACATTTAGACACATCCTATCAAAAAGGAAATTCTGCCCCTTACTCCGATTATTATTTTTGAGATGGAGCCTCACTCTGTCGGTCAGCCTGGAGTATGGTCATGTGATCTTGGCTCACTGCAACCTTTGCCTCCCGGGTTCAAGCGACTCTACTGTCTCAGCCTCCCAAGTAGCTGGGATTATAGGCTCATGCCACCACGCCTGGCTAATTTTGGAATTTTTAGTAGAGATAGGATTTCACCGTATTTGGCCAGGCTGTTCTCGAACTGCTGACCTCATGATCTGCCCACCTCAGCCTCCCGAAGTGCTGGCATTACAGGTGTGAGCCACTGTGCCCAGCCCCCTTACCCCCAGTCTAATAAGAGACTTACTTTATATTTCATTCGTTTTTGTCCTGTTTGAGTTTTTTGAGTTGGCATTTATAATTTGAAACGAGACATTTAAAAAAATGTGTTGGAGGCAATAAAAATGCTACAACATCAACTTCAAACATTATGCTAAGTAAAAGAAGCCAGTCACAAAACATCACAGATTGTATGATACCATTTATAAGGAATGTCTAGAATAGGCAAATCTGAGACAAGTTGATCAGTGGTTGCCTGGGGATGGATGAGGGGGTGGAGAGAAGGAATGGGAAATGACTACTAATGAGTACACAGTTTCTTTTGGGTATGCTGGAAATATTCTAAAACTAAATTATGGTGATGGCTGTACAATTCTGTGAATATATTAAAAACCACCAAACACTGAATACCACAGTATACTTTCTTATCTATTTATTAATTGTTTTGGAGACAGTCTCACTTCATCTCCCAGGCTGCAGTGTAGTGACATGATCTCAGCTCACTGCAACCTCCGTCTCCCAGGTTCAAGCAAGTCTCATGCCTCGGGCTCCTGAGTAGCTGGAATTACAGGCATGCACACCAGCCTGCTGGATAATTTTTGTATTTTTAGTAGAGACTGGGTTTTGGCACATTGGCCAACCTGGTCTTGAACTCCTAACCTCAAGTAATCCACCCGCCTCAGCCTCCCAAAGTGCTGGAATTAAAAGCATGAGACACTGGACCCAGCCCATAGTACACTTTAAACTGGTGCATTTTATGATATACAAATTACATCTCAAAAAAACTGTTAAAATCTGATAGAAATAAATTGGCCTTTTGAGATCCCATTTTTTTCCTTAGAACAATCACTACAAAGGAACTAAACACCATTAAATACAATTTAAGTACACTGTTAAATACTGAGAGAAATGTAATTTGGCCCATATGTCACACATACCTGTATTACATGGTGATTAAAGACAACTAAGAATATAACTTTTTTTTTTTTTGAGACGGAGTTTTGCTCGTTACCCAGGCTGGAGTACAATGGCGTGATCTCGGCTCACCGAAACCTCCGCCTCCCGGGTTCAGGCAATTCTCCTGCCTCAGCCTCCTGAGTAGCTGGGATTACAGGCACACGCCACCATGCCCAGCTAATTTTTGTATTTTTAGTAGAAACGGGGTTTCACCATGTTGACCAGGATGGTCTCGATCTCTTGACCTCGTGATCCACCCGCCTCGGCCTCCCAAAGTGCTGGGATTATAGGCCTGAGCCACCGCGCCTGGCCAAATATAACTATTTTTAAGTGTAATAACTTTTAGTAATATAGAAGTGTACAAATATAAAAAATAGTAATCTCCCTTTTTCTACCAAAATTACACCCCAGAATTATTTAAAATTTGGTGTATGTCTCTCTAGACTTTCCTTCACGTTATTAATGTATGTCTACACATAGTAGACATACATTAATAATTAAATAATGGTGAAAGGAAAGGAGACAGGAGTTACTTTGCTGAATATGTGGTAACCATAGTAATCACTTTTCATATTGTAGCCAGCTGAAAGTAGGCTACTGAAGGCAAGGACAAAAATTATTTAAATTTGCCCGGTGCGGTGGCTCAAGCCTGTAATCCCAGCCCTTTGGGAGGCCGAGGTGGGTGGATCACAAGGTCAAGAGATCGAGACCATCCTGGTCAACATGGTGTAACCCCATCTCTACTAAAAATACAAAAAATTAGCTGGGCATGGTGGCATGTGCCTGTAATCCCAGCTACTTAGGAGGCTGAGGCAGGAGAATTGCCTGAACCCGGGAGGCGGAGGTTGCGGTGAGCCGAGATCACGCCATTGCACTCCAGCCTGGGTAACAAGAGCGAAACTCCGTCTCAAAAAAAAAAAAAAAAAAAAAAAAGATTTAAATTTAAGATAAAAATAAAAGTTATACTAAAAGTATTACGGAAATAAATTTCTTTAGATGCAAATTTTTTATAGGCTGAGGAAAATAATCAGACTTCTACTACCTCAAAATCATCCCCCTCCACCTATTCACTGAGTAAGGTACATTCAATGCAGAACAGACACAACATCCAAAGCACAATCCCCAACACAGACACTACACGTGTTCAAGTATTTGGATCTGAATTAACAGTGAATAAAAAACCATGTCTATGTTTTAAAAAGCAATACGAAAAGAGATAAAGGGAGCATACCAAAGTAAATTAGATCAAAGTGGCCACTTTGATACTAATTTTGTTTCCATTTTTATAATTCTATCACTAAAAAAAACATTCATTAATAAAGGTTTACTTTCTCTTTGGGCTGGGTAAGGTGACTCATACCTGTAATCCCAGCTCTTTGGGAGGCCAAGACAGGTGGATTACCTGAGGTCAGGAGTTCAAGACCAGCCTTGACAACATGGTGAAACCCCTCTCTACTAAAAATACAAAAATTCTCTGGGCGTGATGGCAGGTGCCTGTAATCCCAGCTACTTGGGAGGCTGAGTCAGGAGTATGGCCTGAACTTGGGAGGTGGAGGTACTGAGCTGAGATGGCACTATTGTACTGCAGCCTGGACGACAAGAGCAAAACTCTGTCTCAAAAAATAAAAATTAAAAATACAAGTATCTTTGGTTTTACTCCTAAGCAAATATAATTTAGTAATTCTAAACCATTAGGATACATTGCTTACAATGCTTTAATAAGCTTTCTTAGTCAATGTGGTAATAGCAATTACTATAATTTATACTGTATCAAATGCTCATTAAATGTTGGGCATTGTTTCAGTATTTTAAATATAGTAGCTCTTTCAATCTTCATTACAAAATTATAAAATAGGTATTATTATAATCTCCATTTTACAGATTAGGTCACTGAGACAAGTGAGGTAAGTTACTTCCAAAGTGGCACAGCTATTAAATAGCAAAACCAAAATTGCTCCAGAAGCAGTACTCTTAAATATTATACTTTACTGCCTAATAGCATTGCTTAAGAGAATATAAAAGATTCCTAAATTAAAGAATGTAGCCGGGCGCGGTGGCTCAAGCCTGTAATCCCAGCACTTTGGGAGGCCGAGACGGGTGGATCACGAGGTCAAGAGATCGAGACCATCCTGGTCAACATGGTGAAACCCCGTCTCTACTAAAAATACTAAAAATTAGCTGGGCATGGTGGCGTGTGCCTGTAATCCCAGCTACTCAGGAGGCTGAGGCAGGAGAATTGCCTGAACCCAGGAGGCGGAGGTTGTGGTGAGCCGAGATTGCGCCATTGCACTCCAGCCTGGGTAACAAGAGCGAAACTCCGTCTCAAAAAAAAAAAAAAAAAAAAAAAGAATGTAATAGGGCCAGGCATGGTGACTCACATCTGTAATCCCAATACTGTGAAAGGCTGAGGTAGGAGGATCACCAGAGGCCAGGAGTTCAAGATCAACTTGGGCAACACAGTGAGACACTGTCTGTACAAAAGTTTTTAAAAAGACATCAGTCAACCATGGTGGCAAGAGCCTGTAGTCCCAGCTACTTGGGAGGCTGAGGTGGGAGGACTGCTTGAGCCCAAAAGTTCAAGGCTGCAGTGAGGTATGACCATGCCACTGCACTCCAGCCTGGGCAACAGAGAGAAACGCTGTCTCTTGAAACAGAAGCAAACAAGAGACTTCAATATAGCAATCATTCTAATAGCCACAATGTTCCCTGCTCTTTTCTCTTAAGCCTCACCAACTATAAAATATAAAGTTTCAATCAATCCCACCTACTATTACAACCAAAAATCACAATTAAATTGAAGAAAAACATATTCAATTCAAATATATAATGTCTTTTTGAATTTCTAGATTGATCATAGTGCTATTTCACTATTATATTTGACCCATCGGGTGAGTAAAAGACATATAACACTATATTTATATAAATATATATAATATGTTCTGGTTTTTAGAGAAATATCAAAAATATTATCAATAATACTAATAATTATTAGCAAGGCAAACTCAATAAAGTTTTAGAATAGAGCTATTTCCAAGCACTGAAGCAATGTTAGTTGCAGGGTAGGATATACATGTATATAAACAGTTACGTATGACAGAACACAAAACAGCATGGTTCAAGAAACAGTGCAAAACAAGCAGAGTAAACTGAAGAAAAGCTTTTAAAGAAGTGAATTTCAAACTTTTTGAAATAGCAATTAAGCTTCCATTTTCATTTCATGACTCACTTTATTCCAATTCCAGTATGGCAGGGGTTTTTTTAATTTTAAGAGAATCAAAACAATTTTGATATTCCTTGCAGTGTCACTAAACTTGAGGTTGATAATTAAGTCTTTAAAGAACAAACCTAGTGCTGAGCCATAAGTACCTGGGAATTCTGGGAAACACTAGCTACAGTAAGACCAACCTAGACTGCATCAATCAGAAATTGAGTTACTTCTTTTTGAGAGAAGACATCCAAAAGACCTGGAGTCTCAAACTATTCCAGACTCTGCAAATTGTGGCAATAGCTGCAAGACAGTCTTGTGTATACTAACACAGATCTTTTCAGCTACAATTGCATATATAGATAGCAATTACTAACACAAGAAGTTTTTAGTCCATAGAAAACATACATGGGTATGGGTATGTACATATATAACATATACAATCATTACATATGTATGTAATCCACGCAATTTCTTTTAGAATGGTTTGCTTTTTAATGGCTAAAACAGGACCTTATCCATAGAAACCACATTAGTTCCGGCCAGGCGTGGTGGCTCACGCCTGTAATCCAAGCACTTTGGAGGCCTAGGTGGGTGGATCACCTCAGGTCAGGAGTTTAAGACCAGCCTGACCAACATGGTGAAACCTCGTCTTAAAAAAAAAAAAAAGAAAGAAACCACATTAGTTCCTCGCTAAAACGTCATACTTTTAGCAAATGATATATTCTTCAAATCCCAGATAGTTCTAATGCATACTGCTATAATATAGCAACTTAATTTTTTTGTCAGCTTAATAATTTAGGTTTTAAAAATTAACGCTTTTTCATACTGTTGATAAAGCATCTACAAATAAATTATCTTGGAAAAGATATAGGAACATAAAGTTTGAATCCACAAAACACGGATAACGAAGGTTTATTAATACAGTAAAGATTAAAAAATTGTCACCTCAGAGAATTTTCTATCTGCAGTATTCCTATAGGTTCCAAAATTAGTTTGAGTCATAATAAAACTAAAATATTTTACCTACTTTGTGAAATTATGAACCAGTAAGAATGAGAAAAATCTAAATATGTAATTAGATATAATCTACATTTATATATTTATAAATATATAAGATATATGTATATTAAAACTGTTTAACCTCAACAACATAAAGTGCTAAACAAAGTTTAACAATATTTTTATGTTACATGCCAGAGTAGGAGGTAAGAGAGACAGGTATACTGTATTCTGCTTAGAGAACTAAAGTTAATATTTAAGAATACCAGCCTAGACATTCATTTCTTTTTTCCTTTGAATTATATAGAAAGGTAAGAACGGGTATGTGAGGATTCCTGAAGTATACTGTATTCTGAGATGGTCAGAAAGCACAAAATACATTTGGGGGAAAGAAGAAATATTATTAGTAGAATTGAGTCCTAGAGAAAACCTAATCTAATCCTCCATTGTTAGAATTTGTAATTCTATGTATATAAGCAATTTGCATATAATTTTATAACTGTCTTCACATGGGATTCTAAGCTTCTCAAGAACAGGAATAAGAATATTTCACATCATCCCTTATGCCTCCTCATCCCCAAAGAAAACTTCCTGGCACACAATAAAAAAGAAACTCAAGGAAATAAGTATGAAGAATTCATAAAAGAGCATGGCATTTTTTTCCTGAAATACTGTAACAATGAAAATTTTCCATTTTTTCTTGGTCCTAACCATTTGGTTATCAGTTGTAAGATCAGCTGAATCAAAATTTTTCCTATTTTAATTCATAATCATTTCATCATTTGTTCCTTTCAAAATACCCACAACAGGCCATGCACAGTGGCTCATGCCTATAATCCCAGTACTCTGGGAGGCCAAGGGAGGCAGATCACCTGAGGTAAGGAGTTTGAGACCAGCCTGGCCAAGATGGCAAAGCCCCGTCTCTACCAAAAAGACCAAAGTTGGCCAGGCACGGTGATGGGCATCTGTAATCCCAGCTACTTAGGAGGTGGAGGCAAGAGAATCGCTTGAACCAGGGTGGCAAAAACTGCAGTGAGCCAAGATTGCGCAAGTGTACTCCAGCCTGGGCAACAGAGCGAGACTCAGCCTTAAAAAACAAAAAACCCATAACCATTAACCAGGATCTCTCTCCAAAGTGACAGTTACCAAATTATCCCAATTTCTGTAAGACACTAAGCTTAACCTACTCTTTAATCCCTTAACTTTTTCCCTTTCCCATCAGTTTCTTCTATATCACTTTTTTAATTACAAAAGCTAGAAGTTGATTTGAGGGTCTGAAAATGTATATATAGTGTAAAAAATGAGCTCTTCTATTTCTTCACTTTATATAGCCCACAATGTTTTTGTTATTCTATCAACTGCTGCCTCTCAAGATACAACTCAATACTTCTTCCTACTATTTAATTCTATGTTTATCAGATAACTTTGTTCTTATTGGAAATTTTTTGGTGCCCTTTTGCCATAATCAACTATTGGTTTTTGGACATACATAATTTTCTAATATTACTAGTTCTAATCTTTCTCCTTAGTGCCAATCACAGAGCTCTAAACTGCTTCCTATGGACATCCCTCAAAAAACCCTCAAAATAGTAACATCTTTTCCAGTCAATAAATGAAAATGTCCGAGCTAATATTGACTGTTGTCTCTCTTGATATTCAATTGACGTAGCCTATTGATTCACTAATGCTTCTTAAATCCATCCCTTCCTTTTCATTTCCACTGACGTCGCTCTAGTCTAGGCCCCATCTTATCAAGTACGGACCGTTAGAATAATCTTAACTGTTTTCTCCATACCTAGCAGACTTTCATACTTCCAATCTATCAACACTTTACCATTTACACTCTAAAACACAGATCTATGTAACAGTTTCACAGCTTTAAAAACTTTCTCATCAGACATACTCCAGAGCTTAGTTTTCAAAATCCTGTGTTCAAATTCAAAACTACGTCCTTTGATCTTTACTCCAGTAAAAAAAAAAAACCTGTGTTCAGCCAAACTGACCAAATAAATGTTTGTTTCATGCATCATGGACAGTTTCATCTATGGATTCTTTGTTCATAGTTCTTTTCACTATGAGGGAAAAAAAAGAATTTCCTATTTTTTATCTAACCCAGCCTTACTTTATGGACAGTTCAAGACTGACCATGAAGTCTTTTTTGAAGACTTTCATGAAACTTTCCAACCATCAAAGTTCTTATGCCTATTTCGTCTCATTACAGACAGTGCTCCACCCCTGATTCAATAAATATCTAATTACTTCTTGGGTGACCATTCATTACAGTTTCCCCAAGGCAGTTCTAATTTAAATCTACTGTTCTGGCATCCCATCTGGTTGGCGTTCCATTGACTCTCAAGTAGTACCCAATCACTTCAGTTATTCCTAATTTTCAGAACAGCACTGTATTAGTCAATTTTCATGCTGCTGATCAAGACATACCTGGGAATGCGAAATTTACAAAAGAGGCGTAATTGGACTTACAGTTCCACATGGCTGGGGAAGACTCACAATCATGGCAGAAGACAAGGAGGAGCAAGTCCCATCTTACATGGATGGCAGCAGGCAAAGAGAGAATGAGGAAGACACAAAAGTGAAAACCCCTGATAAAACCATCAGATCTTGTGATGAAACCCCTGATAAAACCATCAGATCTTGTAAGACTTATTCACTGCCATGAGAACAGCATAGGGGAAACTGCCCTCATGATTCAATTATCTCCCATAACATGTGGGAATTATGAGAGTATAATTCAAGAAAAGATTTGGGTGGGGACACAGAGTCAAACGATATCAAGCACTATTTTTGACACAGAAAATATAAATGGAGCAAAGTAATCAGAATACAAAACTTACTACTGCAATGTACTACTTGATATTTCTGGTCACGCTGACACCATACTATAAGTATCCTTTAAGGCAGTCATTCTTTTTTTTTTCCCCAAAGACGGGGTTTCACCATGTTGGTCAGGCTGGTCTTGAACTCCCGGCCTCAGGTGATCCGCCCACCTTGGCCTCCAAAGTGCTTGGATTACAGGCGTGAGCCACTACGCCCAGCCAAGGCAATCATTCTTAACCTGCGGTAATTCTGCCCCTAAAGGACACCTGGCAATGTCTGGAGACACTCCTGGTTGGCCAGAGATGCTGCTAGACATCCCACAATGCACAGAACGGCACTGATAAAAAAGAGTTATCTGACCCAAATGTCAAGGTTACAAAATTCTGCTTTGAGATTATCCTTATAATAGTGTTAATAAGATCAAAATGACATTTTTTTAACAAAGTGAATGTTTTTTAAGAGGAATGAAATTTTGAAACCAAAATGGTATCTACTATTTCCTTCTTAGGTAAATGACCTAATCTTTAGTCATTTAATTTAGCTTGATGTGATGGTTTTCATGCAACATATGTTAAGTGGTTGGTAGGAAATGGATCTAGTATCACTGTGGCCTCAATACTCTGGTTTGAATTCAGTGCTTTGGTTTGAATACTTCAGGGCACGAGAGGTGGACATCAACCTGAGAGGCTGTTTTCTAGCCAGTAAAGGTAGCTATAACTTGTGTTCTCGCCTACATACTATTGCCACACTAACCTCCCCAAAATGCTTTTGTTAAGAGCATTCCAATATTCAAAAACTCTTCCTAGATTTCACAGGTCATTCACAGTATGATCTCCAACTCAATGACTCAACTTTATTTCTTACTTGTTTCCTAACAAATGTCCCTTTAGTTAAGTATCTTTATAGGTCTTTTCTCTACCCTATTCAAATGTATTACTTGCTCTTTTCCCTATGCTTGATTTTCACACACAACAAAAAATACTTTTCCATCTGTACCCAAATCCAAAGTCCCAGCTCTCACATTCAAGCCCACATAAACATTTCTTTTAAAAAATATTATTAGTTTCAGAGAGAACACAATTGAGTCCATTCTGTCTCCTAGCCAAACTCTGAACACCTTGAAAGCTTATGCTCCACTCAGTAATTTAAACAAATATTTACAAAGCATTTATCAATGGACAGACATGATGTTCGACAGAAATTTCAAGATGAATTAAGATAAAACTAGATTATTATACCTCACATAAAAGTTGTTAGCCTCTCACTCACAGGCTGCGCTACCATCAAGACTTAACGAGGCCGGGCGCGGTGGCTCAAGCCTGTAATTCCAGCACTTTGGGAGGCTGAGGCGGGTGGATCACGAGGTCAAGAGATCGAGACCATCCTGGTCAACATGGTGAAACCCCGTCTCTACTAAAAATACAAAAAAAATTAGCTGGGCATGGTGGCACATGCGTGTAATCCCAGCTACTCAGGAGGCTGAGGCAGGAGAATTGCCTGAGCCCAGGAGGCGGAGGTTGCGGTGAGCCGAGATCGCGCCATTGTACTCCAGCCTGGGTAACAAGAGCGAAACTCTGTCTCAAAAAAAAAAAAAAAAAAAAAAAAAAGACTTAACGATGCCTGCTCATCAAGTTCCAAACCTCCAAATTCAGGTTTCTACTAGGATTCACCAAGTTTTTTTGGGTTTTGTTTTTTTTTTTTTGAGAGGGAGTTTCGCTCTTGTTACCCAGGCCGGAGTACAATGGCGCGATCTCGGCTCACCGCAACCTCCACCTCCTGGGTTCAGGCAATTCTCCTGCCTCAGCCTCCTGAATAGCTGGGATTACAGGCATGCGCCACCATGCCCAGCTAATTTTTTGTATTTTTAATAGAGACGGGGTTTCACCATGTTGACCAGGATGGTCTCGATCTGTTGACCTCGTGATCCACCTGCCTCGGCCTCCCAAAGTGCTGGGATTACAGGCTTGAGCCACCACGCCCGGCCGGGTTTTGCTTTTTAATCCACTCCAGATCAATCCTAAGTATAACCAATGGCAAATAAGAATTCCACTGTACAAGACTCATCATCTCCCACTCAGAGGAGACCACTCAAAAGATATAAGCATTCACAGCCCAAAATTACTAAAGTACTCTTTCTGTATCTACTAAATAGGTATTAGCAAAAACACCCAAGTTAGCCTGATTATCATTACAAAATATAGGCACTGATTAGGATTAAATGCATACTAAAAGCCTAACTTGGCAGCATCTATTAAATCTCATTCCTCAAACTTACTGGAGTCAAGAGTCACAGACTCAGCTTGGCCCACTCCTGCTTCTCATTCACATTTTTCAAATAAAATAAGCCTCAACAGCCACACATAATTGGGTACTTTTTTACTCTCTCTCAAGAGAGAGGAGCAGAAGCTCCTGAATGGAGTAGTGAAGGGATGTGTGGGGGAGAAGTTTCAGTTCTAGTACACTGCAGAAGTGGGAGATGATTTGATTCATCCTCATGAATTCTAAATCTGGTTTTTAACTAAATACAACTTTCTTGGTCTTATCTTTCCAAATATTTTCAAAATTTCCTATCTGATATTGTGATACATTATCTTGCATCTATTATTCTTCACATTTCAAGGAGATAGAATCAATATTTTTTCCTCTGGTCTTTAATTTCTATTTTTTTCCAGAATTTGAGACCTTTCCCAGATCAAAGTAAACTGTGTTTTGCATTTTTTGAGCCACTCCTAAACACCTAGTTTAAAGCCTTCCTCTTAAGCTAGTTTGTCCTAAAGTTGTTCATTTCCTCCATAATTTGGATACCAAAATGAAAGATCCCAGAAGACATGACTTTGAGTAAATGAAAGAGGTGAAATAACTTATTATTAACAAAGCCTTAAAACCTACATTCTTTTACAAATTCATCTCTGCTACAGAAAATAAGCCCAACAGGAGTCACATACAATGTGCTCTGGCTAGTACAGGTAATTACTCTAAGGAATAGTGTATTCAGGTAACGCAAACCATTTATAGTAAGAAACTCCTTAATTCTGCTATTTACTGCCCAAATTGTCTTTTTAAAATATCACGTCAAAATTACGTGAATTTATATCGTTATGGGTATGTTCCTAGAGGAAGGATGAGGAGGCAGGGGTCTGCATTAAGTGGAGGTAGAAGGCAAGTAGTCTTTTTGGGCTACCAGGGTATCAGCATCAGGCTCCCTGGGCAATTTTTTAGCATAGGAATTTGAATACAGGGTGGCCTCAAAGATGGGACTGCGGAGCAGCATCAGTAGCATCAATGATCCAGAAGGCTCACAGGATATGAGCTATACAACTTTGGGGTTCCTTATCTGATATTCCTAAAACCAACGTTGTGTTTTCCATGAAAACAGACTACAAGATTTACTTAGGTAGATCTGATAAATGTTTTAATAGTTACACTGTGGAATTTAATTTTTTAAATGCGGCCGGGTGCGGTGGCTCACGCCTGTAATCCCAGCACTTTGGGAGGCCAAGGCGGGTGGATCACGAGGTCGAGAGATCGAGACCATCCTGGTCAACATGGTGAAACCCCGTCTCTACTAAAAATACAAAAAATTAGCTGGGCATGGTGGTGCGTGCCTGTAATCCCAGCTACTCAGGAGGCTAAGGCAGGAGAATTGCCTGAACCCAGGAGGCAGAGGTTGCGGTGAGCCGAGATCGCGCCATTGTACTCCAGCCTGGGTAACAAGAGCGAAACTCCGTCTCAAAAAAAAAAAAATTTTTTTTAATGCAAAGTTAAGAATAGGTACAAGAAGCATTCTAAACCACTTTCAGTCCTGGGTGCTATCCAGTTCAATAAATGTTTTTTTGACCACTTAAACTGTTAAATTTAAAACAAACAAGAATAAGAGATCATAAGATCATATACATGTCTTGGGTTCCAATTCTTTTTTTTTTTTTTTATTGCACTTTAGGTTTTGGGGTACATGCGAAGAACATGCAAGATTGTTGCACAGGTACACACATGGCAGTGTGGTTTGCTGCCTTCCGTCCCCTCACCTGTATCTGTCATTTCTCCCCATGCTATCTCTTCCTACCTCCCCACCCCCCGTCCCTCCCCCATTTCCCCCCCAACAGACCCCAGTGTGTAGTGCTCCCCTCCCTGTGTCCATGTGTTCTCATTGTTCAACACCCGCCTATGAGTGAGAATATACGATGTTTGATTTTCTGCTCTTGTGTCAGTTTGGTGAGAATGATGGTTTCCAGGTTCATCCATGTCCCTACAAAGGACGTGAACTCATCGTTTTTGATGGCTGCATAATATTCCATGGTGTCTATGTACCACATTTTCCCTATCCAGTCTATCATCGTTGGGCATTTGGGTTGGTTCCAGGTCTTTGCTATTGTAAACAGTGCTTCAATGAACATTCATGTGCATGTGTCCTTATAGTAGAATGATTTATAATCCTTTGGATATATACCCAGTAATGGGATTGCTGGGTCAAATGGGATTTCTATTTTTAGGTCCTTGAGGAATTGCCACACTGTCTTCCACAATGGTTGAATTAATTTACATTCCCACCAACAGTGTAAAAGTGTTCCTATTTCTCCACATAAAAAATATGCTGTCCTTATAGCATAGTGTTCCACCTATGGGAGGTACTCAATAAATGAAACCGTACTTATTGAAGCCAAAATTTATCCATCTGTGATATATAACCTTGCTATCACTAAGTAACAAGGAAAACTACCACTAGGTAACAACGCTTTTAATATATCATGTTATGATCCCTACATGATCACAGAGTAATGAAACTGACAAATTTTATCAACAGGATTTCTTAAATTATAAAAGCAATTCATGTTTATATCAGAAAACTTGGAAATCGCAAAAAGTACAAAGAAGTGCAAAACAAAGTGCTTCTGTAATCCTATGAAATATTAACCAAAATATGCCAGTATTTTCGTTAATTTTAAAACTTATTTTATCCAATGAAATCGGCAAGCCAAAAAAAAAAAAAAGAAGAAGAAGAAGAAGAAGAAAACAACTTACATTGAAAATCAGACACTATATCTAGACAGTGTTTTCTTCTTTAATTCATCATGGGAAAGCACAAATTCAATACTGCCATTATTCAGAATCTGTGCAAAATATCTCATCTAAATTTGGTCTCATTATTTTATAGTTTCACCTCGTGTTAACCTAACATCACTGATACTGATTTTTAATTTTTAATTTTAAGAGACAGCGTTTATTTATTTATTTATTTTAAAGAGACAGGGTTTTACCATATTGGTCAGGCTGGTCTTTGAACCTCAGGTGATCCGCCCACCTTGGCCTCCCAAAGTGCTGGGATTACAGGCATCTGAGTCACCGCGCCTGGCCCCTATATTGATTTCATTTAAATTAAATTAATGTAACTGAACTCTTACTATACTGTGTTCTTGTTCAGAAACATAAAGATGAATATGATACTATCCTCCTGCTTACATTGCTCATAATCTAGACTACACAGACCAAAGTACAAGGTGGCTGTGTTAAATATACTCTAAAAAAGGAAAAATGAACAGTGATAGGTTAACATTGAAGAGGAAGTAAACCGAGTTAAAAATTCTGGAGAATTTCACAAAGGAAAGAAAATCTGCATTGTGCCTGAAGAATAAGTAAAATTTTGGTGAGAGGAGGAGGAAAAAAAAGGGATGAACATCAAAAGCCAAAGGGCATAAATGTTCAGGAACGTTCTGACAAAAGCAAGTAAATCTAGGAAAAAGGTAAATTAGCACTGGACTGCTGAGAACTTTTAAGTATCCCGCTAACTCATTTTTATTCACCAGGCATGATAATGACTTTTTCTAATAGTTTTAAAAATTCAAACCTACCCTCAAGAGGAAAACAACTGGCTGTTACTGAGAATATTCAGAGAAATGTGGCACAGACTTAAAGGGAAAACATCCATGATGCTTCCATTGCTAAATATCTCACACTTAAGCTTAGCACTTTGACTTGAAGGTATCTTTTTTTTTTTTTTTTTTTTTTTTTTGGGAGAGGGAGTCTTGCTCTGTCATCCAGGCTGGAATGCAATGGCATGATCTCGGCTCACTGCAACTTCCACCTCCCCGGTTCAAGCAATTCTCCTGCCCCAGACTCCCAAGTAGCTGAGATTAGAGGCAATAGCTACTTTTTTTTGTATTTTTAGTAGAGATGGGTTTTCACCATGTTGATCAGGCTAGTTTCAAACTCCTAACCTCAAGTGATCTGCCTGCCTTGGCCTCTGAAAGTGCTAGGATTTCAGGTGTGAGCCACTGCACCCGGCCTGCCTTGAAGGTATCTTATGCTCCCATGCAGACTGCTAAAGAATTAACATTTAGAATTCACCAATTTTTAACTTTTTTACTTCTTTGTAATATCGTCTGTCACAGGAGCATTCAGCAGTCTTTTGAAGGTTATTTCCAACAATTTTAGGGTAATCCGTATCATCCCAAAACAGCTCTATTAGAAAATTCTTCCTTCTACTAAATTGAAATTTGCCTGCCTCTAATTTATACCTATTAGTCTAGTGAAGAGTTATATAAGTAATAATTTTTATTATAGTTCTTCAAATATTCAAAAAGTTCTCTTCCCCAAGCTAAATATCTACAGTCTAAATAAACCAAGATCAATCATTCTTCATCAGACTTGACTTTTAGATTTGGTGTCAATCTCAATTTCACTTTATTCGCTATATGACTTTGGGTTTAGCTTCTTTTACTGTAAAATGGGACTAACATGATACATTATACCACATGGATGTACTGTGAAGACATAATGCTAAATGAAATAAGCCAGACACAAAAAGACAAATATTGTACGATTTTACTTACATAAGTAGCTTAAGTAGTCGAATTCACAGACACAGAAAATAGAATGGTAGTAGCCAGGGGCTGGGGTCCATGGGAACAGGGAATTACTGTTTAATGGGTACACAGTTTAAACTGAGGAAGATGAAAGTTCTAGAGATGAATGGTGGTGATGATTGCACAACAATGTGAATGTACTTAATGCCACTGAACTGTACACTTAAAAATTAACATGGTAAATTTTGTTATGTATATTTTACAATAAAAAGAAGAATAACTACAACTCCAAACTGTACATATTAGATGATTTAACATGTGTAAAGGAGCTGGGCACGATGGTTCACGCCTGTAATCCCAACACTCTGAGAGGGTGAAGCAGGGATCCCAGGAGTTCCAGACCAGCCTGGGCAACATAGTAAGACCCTGTGTCTCTACAAAATATAAAAAATAAATTAGCCAGGCATGGTGTCTGTGGTCCTAGTGACTCAAGAGGCTGAGGTAAGACAATCATTTGAGCCTGGGGAGGGTGGGGGCGGGGGTCAAAGCTGCAGTGACCATTCCCACCCTTGGTCCACAGAAAAATTGTTTTCCATGACATTGGTCCCTGGTGCCAAACAGATTGGCAACTGCTGTCTTGCGCAATGCTTGGTATATAAAACATGGGTACATCATAGTGACTGTAATATACTTTTATCAACCATGGGGCCCTGCTTGGCCAAATTCTATTTTTTAAGAACTTGGCACTATCATGTCTCTCAGTGTTCCCAACAGTATTGCAGACAGGTACACTAAGTATTTGTTACATTAAAGAAAAAAATTGGCCGGGCAGTGTCTCAAACCTGTAATCCCAGCACTTTGGGAGGCTGAGGCGGGCAGATCACCTGAGGTCAGGAGTTCGAGACCAGCCTGGCCAACATGGTGAAACCCCGTCTCTTAAAAAAAAAAAAAAGAAAGAAAGAAAGAAAAAAAGAAAAAAAATTAAAGCCATATTAGAATGACTGGAAAACCACACCTAACAAGGGAATAGAGGGCAAGGGATGATGGCTCCTGCCCGTAATCCTAGCACTTTGGGAGGCTGAGGTGGGCAGATTGCTTGATCCCAGGAGTTTGAGATCAGCCTGGGAAACATGGCAAGAACTCGTCTCTTTAAAAAAACAAAAGGGGCTGTTAAAAAAAAAAAAAAAGAAAGAAAGAAAGAAAGTGAAGAAAAAAAAAAGGGGGGGAATAGAAAGCTTGTTAGATGTATAACTTCTGATTCATCTAACACACACACATGCAAACCACATTACTTTAAAGTAACATCTCCTTGGTACAGAAGAGTCTAGAAAACATGAAACTTCCCAAGATGTTAGTATGTTAATCAGTGAATGCCTGAAACTACTCAGATAAGTGGTGATAATTACACAAACTGTTTTATTAACTTAGGCTTATCAAATCAAACTACTGACAAATTTTACCAATGGCCCTCTACAAAAAGCATTAGGTCATGTAATAAATTAACTCTCAGCAGTGAAGAGCCACGTGACAAAAAATAAAAACCATATACCTACCTAGCTCTGAATTGGGACATTTATCAACAAAGGTTACTGATGAGAAGTCACTATGAGGTTTTTTTTAATTTTTTTTCTTTATTTTTATTTTATTTTTTTAGAGACAGGGTTTCACTATGTTGGGGTCTCCAACTCTTGACCTCCCAAAGTGCTGGGATTACAGGCATGAGCCACCACGCCCAACCCAGTATGAGTTTAAAGTGCCTTCATAAACCTAAGATAAAATTGATCTAGCGAACCAGAATGTAGCTTGAAATGGGCTTAGGTATATCACTCCAAATTTTGGAAAAAAACAGAAATTTTATCACTAATACCATGATGAACATGGGCATGATCAAAAGTCTGGATAAAAGGAAATATAATAATTTCTGAAGAGAAAAATAAGCAGTGTCTACAAAGTCCAGACCAAATTAATTTTGCAAAATTCAAAATTGGATTTAAAAAAGTTTGTGAAGTTAAGAAAGAAAAAGTGGATACATGAAATGCTAGCTAGAAGACTGACTATGAACAAATCCAACCAAATCCACTGCAATGGCTATTTTAATAGGTTAGTAATAGTAATGTAGTATTCTTCACTGTAGGTAAGAATCTTGTAGGCACACAAAATCTTTCATAGTAACCTCCAAAATGTCATACGGGCCTGACAATGATAGAATTAGTAGTTACTGAACAACCATAATGTGTGCTGATTAATGGACTGGCACTAATGCAGAGTGAGTCTAGCTGACGTGCACACTTCAGTGTAATTTATTGCCAATTTAATATTTTTATCAAGCACTACGCACGGGGGTCTGCTGGGAGGAAATGGGGGAGGGTGGGGGGGGGGGGTAGGTGGGGAGAGATAGCATGGGGAGAAATGCCAGATACAGTTGAAGGGGAGGAAGGCAGCAAATCACACTGCCATGTGTGTACCTACGCAACAAACTTGCATGATCTTCACATGTACCCCAAAACCTAAAACGCAGTAAAAATAAACTGATGGTCTCAACTATTTAAAAAAATATATATTTTTATCAACAATGTGAATGAAGACAGTAGGTATGCCTACCAAATGTAAAGACCAAATAAATCAGAAAGGATAATATTAAATGTCTAAATAAAAACAAAAGGGGATGGGCGTGGTGGCTCACGCCTGTAATCCCAACACTTTGGGAGGCCAAGGTAGGCGGATCATGAGGTCAAGACCATCCCGGCCAACATGGTGAAATCGTGTCTCTACTAAAAATACAAAAATTAGCCAGGTGTGGTGGCACACATCTGTGGTCCCTGCTACTTGGGAGGCTGAGGTGGAAGAACTGCTTGAACGCAGGAGTGGAGGTTGCAGTGAGCCGAGATTGCACCACTGCACTCCAGCCTGGCGACACAGTAAGACTCCCTCTCAAAAAAAAAAAAAGGAAATTTAAAAGCCCGTATTTAATCTAAGCACATCTAAAAAAATAAAAATAAATAAAAGCCTTATATTTAAGCTTAAAAAAATCCACCACATAAAAACAAGGTTGGGAAGACTCGGTATAACATCTTATGTATAAAATATACAGGACAGAAGTTGGTACTTCGGGCTCATATTAAGCATAAGTAACAGAAGTTAAAACTGAAAATGAAATATTTGGTTTTAAGAAACCTGCATTTGGCCAGGCGTGTGGCTCATGCCTGTAATCCAAGCACTTTGGAGGCCAAGGTGGGCGGATCACCTGCGGTCGGGAGTTCAAGACCAGCCTCACCAACATGGTGAAACCCTGTCTTAAAATAAAAAAAAGGCCAGGCGCGGTGGCTCACGAGGTCAAGAGATCGAGACCATCCTGGTCAACATGGTGAAACCCCGTCTCTACCAAAAATACAAAAAATCGGCTGGGCATGGTGGTACGTGCCTGTAATCCCAGCTACTCAGGAGGCTGAGGCAGAAGAATTGCCTGAACCCAGGAGGCAGAGGTTACGGTGAGCCGAGATTGCGCCATTGCACTCCAGCGTGGGTAACAAAAGTGAAACTCCGTCTCAAAAAAAAAAAAAAAAACCACAAAAAAAACAGATTTGGCTCATACCCACCATACTCTCCATCTGGTCAAACATCACCTAAAATGCTGGGTACAACTCTGGGAACCATGTATAATGACAATGACCAATTTAGAGTTAATTTAAAAAAAACCATGATTGAAGGATCAGAGAATTACATTATCTAAGGAATTATAAAACAAACTGGGATTCTTAACTCTAAAGAAGAGAAGTGGCCGCGCGGTGGCTCAAGCCTGTAATCCCAGCACTTTGGGAGGCCGAGGTGGGTGGATCACGAGGTCAAGAGATCGAGACCATCCTGATCAACATGGTGAAACCCCGTCTCTACTAAAATACAAAAAATTAGCTGGGCATAGTGGCACGTGACTGTAATCCCAGCTACTCAGGAGGCTGAGACAGGAGAATTGCCTGAACCCAGGAGGCGGAGGTTGCGGTGAGCCGAGATTGTGCCATTGCACTCCAGCCTGGGTAACAAGAGCGAAACTCCGTCTCAAAAAAAAAAAAAAAAAGAAGAGAAGTGAATGTTCACAGTACATGGCAGGGAGAAAGGATCAGCAGTGACACTACAGTAGTCTTCAAACATGTGAAGAGACCGTTCATGTGAAAAGATTATACTTGGAAAAAGCAAAATACAGTGGGAACAGCAAAGGCTATGATATATAAAGACCTGGATTCAAATCCTGATGCTATCATTTACTGTGTGTTATTTGATGTTTGGAGAGAGATTAGTTTTCTTACCTAGAAAATGATACCTATCTCATAAATGTATAAAATTAGAGGCAAAAAATACTTATAAGCTGCGTGGCACAGACTGACACACTGTAATACACAACGATGTTAGTTCTCATCCCTAGACTTTGCTGAGTTATTCTAGAACAATGTTTTTCAAAGTGAGAATTGCAACTCATTAATGGGTTACAAAATCAGCTTAGCTGGGTAGTAACCAGGATTTTTTTTCTAATGAAACAGAATAGAATGGAAAATATCAAAGCATATCACTTGTAGAAGTAATCATAATTTTGTGAAACTTTTGCTTCAGTTATTCACATACATGTAAATTCTAGATGATGAGTTAAAATGTATTTCTTATCATGAAGCTGAGTCCAAAAAAAAAAAAGTGTGAAAGTGACTGCTGTAGAGCACTGTTTTCTATGTGTGTTCTTTAAGATACTAGCTCCTTGGGAACTCAATTAAGTTTATGACCAAACCATACTCTCTAAAGATTTACTACGTTCAAAACACACTAGCATCTCCAAGAGCCCAGCATTAAAGAAAACTGTTTATTTTTGCTGAACCCAGTTTTTCTTGCATTTATTCAACCCCGGAACCCATCCACTTTTTTCCTACATAGCACTTATGGACATCCTCAGAACTAGCACTTTGTGGCACACATACTTGGGAGGAATTCTACATCCAAGGAATTTCATGCCTCTAGATGAAAAAGAAAGTGCAACAACTAGAAGTTACAGAAGGTGGATTTTTAGCTTGCTAAGAATAAAATTGACTTTGAATCTTCCTGCCACTGACATCCTCCCCCTACAACTTTTACCCTAAACACATCGAATGCATTTTAATTCATCCAACTTTCAGTTCACACAAATCTTAGGAAAAATATATGACATCTAGGCCGGGTGCGGTGGCTCACGCCTATAATCCCAGCACTTTGGGAGGCCTAGGCCGGTGGATCACGAGGTCAAGAGATCGAGACCATCCTGGTCAACATGGTGAAACCCTGTCTCTACTAAAAATACAAAAATTAGCCAGGCATGATGGTAGGCACCTGTAGTCCCAGCTACTTGGGAGGCTGAGGCAGAAGAATTGCTTGAACCCAGAAGGCAGAGGTTGCGGTGAGGCGAGATCGCGCCACTGCACTCCAGCCTGGGTAACAAGAGTGAAAATCCGTCTCAAAAAAAAAAAAAAAAAAAAAAAAAATTATATATATATATATATATATATATATGACATCTATAATATCAAGATATGAAGCTAGGATCAAAGCAGTAAGCAGGAATCACCTAGTCAAAAGAAACTCCAGGTGTAGTATTTAAGGAAGACTTGCTTTACCTTAACAAAACTCATGCTCAGGAACCAAAGCAGCCAAAGACTTAATCGGCTTCTCCAAGTAGACTCAATGTGTTCTAATAATATATAATCTAAAATGGGCTGATGAGTGCAGCTAATCCTCATTATTATGAACATCATTATTATCATCACTTGCAAGAGCCTTGTGACAACATTTACATGATTCTGGGTTCTTTTCAAGTGCATACATACCCAAGATTCCTTTGGGAGAATGCAATTTCACATTTATATCAAAAACTGTCACTACCATAGTCAGCTCTAATAACATTTGATATCACGTGGTAATAAAATAAAGGCCTGTCATTAAATACTCAAGAGTACTTCTGTTACTCAAATCTTCTAACTGGGAGTTACAAATACCACCGACTGTGCTCTTGTAGCTGTCAGAGCGTAAAATGCCCTTCCCGCTCTTTCGTCACTTAACAGACTCCAGAGTCACCTCCTCCTCAAAGTCTGGTCCAACTACTTTGGACTACTATTTTCTTCCCAGTTATAGAGCACGGTCAGTACTTTTTGTTTTATCACTCTTTCGGTAATTCACTGTACACTTTCCAGTTTATTTAACTGCACAAAATTTAGTTCTCAATATAACTGCCTTATGAGCACGTAACAACACAATCTTCAGCATCTCCTACATCATGTAAAGGCTCACAAAACATTTCTTGATTTAAATAACTAGGCTTGAGGACGAATACTAGCTAGTTTCAGAGTTTACTATATGCCATATCCAGTGCTAAATGCATACATGGATTATCTTACTAAATTTTCATGACTCTATAAAGGTAAGTGCTATTATTTTCTCCATCAAATAGAAGAACAAAGTGAGGCTCAGAGTAACTTGCTCAAGGTCATACAGTTAGTAAGAGGCAAAACCAGAGCCTGAATCCAGAACACTAACCTCAGAACACTGCAAAGTTCCAGCCCTGCAATACCAGAGTATTTCACTAAATAAGAAGTTTTAATTTTAACAAGGCAGAGACATTTTAGCTAAAAGTTAAAACTTAAAAAAAAAAAATTAAGAGGAGAAATTTCCCACAGACATCTTTATAACAAAATGAGGGGGAAAGCCTCCCATGTCCTTTCTATACGAAAGTGATTATTAAGGTGTGGATCTCAATTTCACAAAGAAGTAGCTTATGACAATACAGCTTTGGTTTAGAGTTTAAAATAGGACTCTTTTTCTCTGCCTCTAGGAGGACGTGGAAATGAAAGATGGATGTGATAACTCAATTCAGAGCTACGCAAAACGCCAGACTCAAAATTCTTGTTTTAGAAAATAAGACCCAGGGCTCTTGTTCCACCCTTGACTTTTCACACAAAGCAGCACCATCCTCTGCCCTCTTCACACAAAGCAAGCTTTACCCCTCTCCCCAAAGCGAGGGTGCTGATCCACACGGTCTCCCCATACCCGACAGAAATGGGTCCCACACACTAACCACTGCACAGACGTAGACGACTTCGTTCTGCCCCCGACCCGCCGCACCTGGTGATACCTCATCAAGCAGACCCGTCCCCTACACCCAAAATGCCCAGGGCCACCATCCGAAAGCCAGTATCTCACACAAAGCAGGATCCCTGCCTACAAAGCAGTTTCCCAATTCCGACTCCTCCCCAGGCGAACAGCCCTTCTCAAGCTGCACCAACCGACAGACCCCAATAGGATCCGGCGCCCAGAGAGTCCACAAGCCAGAGAACGAGCTAAAACCCTGTTACTTGCGCACGCCTTGAACCCCCAACTCCAGCTGACCTTCCCTCTGCCAAAGCAAAAAAACCGTGAGTCCCCCCCGGAGAGCGGACCCGGTTACACAAAGCGAGGCGCACGACCGGAGGGACCCTCCGAGGACGCTCTCCGCCCCCGGGCCCGTCCCCGCCCCGCTCCGGCCCCGCACCCCGCGCTCACCAGCTCTCCTCCTCTTCCCAGCCCGACAAACGCTCCAGCTCGTCGGGCCGCAGCGGCTCCACCTCGTCCAGCAAGCTGCCCTCGCCCGCCGCCAACAAGGAGGTGGCGTCCCGCAGCTCTTCGCTACTCGTCCGCCTCGGGCCCGACCCGGCCCCGCCGCCCGACTTGGCGCTGAGGCCCAAGGGGAAGCCCCGAGGAGACGCCGCGCCGGAGGAGGGAGTGGACGCGCCGGCCCGAACCGGGCTGCCGGGCCCGAGAGAGCCGGCGCCCTGCACGGCCCCTGAGCGGCTTCTCAGCTGTTCGTTCTGCTTCTCCAGCTTCTTCACCAGCTCCTGCAGCTTCCGCACCTCCTGGTCCGCGTTCACGTTGGAGTTAACGTCCTCCATCCCGGCCCCGCCGCCTCAGCCGCCCGCTCGCTCTCGCAGCGACAGGGAAAGAGCCGGAGAAAAGAGGCGTCGCCGCCGCTCACTCTAGCCGAGGCGCCGGCATATAGCAGGACCAGGCCCCACCGCCAGGGTCCCCCCAGCTCGGGTTCCAAAGCGCCGCTGGCCCCAGCCGAGCTGCCTCATCTGCGCCGGCTCCGGGATTGGGGGAGGCGGCGCCAATATCCGGCCTCTGCCGCCATCTTCCCTCCGTCCCTCCGCCCCCCCGCGGTCCGGCCCCGTCGGTGACCTCAGAGCGTCGGGGGTGGACGCGACCGCCCGCGATCGCTGAGAGGACCCGGCACCGGCTCGCGGCGGGGCGGGGCCACGGACGGGGCCTATGGGGCGGGGCGGGGGCGTGAAGGGGCGGGGTTTAGACCGGAAGGGGCGTGTCGGCGGATGTGGGCCGCGGCCGGGCTGGGTAAGGACGGTCTCCCCAGGCCCGTAGGCGAACCGAAGGCTCGGCGCGGGCGGGGCTGAGGTGGCGCACACGGTTCTTGGTCAGCCCCGCCTATTGGTCTCGGCGTTTGGGACCCGCGGGCAGCCGGATCTCAGTGGGCGCTCAGCCCAGCCGTAGAGAGACGGTTTACTTTGTTCAGCAAATATTCCATCGATACCTACTTTTAATTGGAGATAGTCTCGGCTGGCGGGAGCCTCAGAGACTGCCTGTGTCCTGTTTCTTTTCCTGAAAATAACCCCAGTTTCAGACAGTTAAGAGAGGTCTAAAGTCAAGTAATCATAATTTCTTGAGTGCTTCCTACTGGCCAGACACCGTGCTAAGCACTTTTAAAGGCATTATCTCATCCATTTAAACACAGTTTTCCTGACTTAAAGTTTACAGCACACTGGCGCAGAATTGGGGGGTAGAAACCACTTCTTTACTGCCTTTCTCCGTTTATTGACTCACAGGCTGCTCTTTAGATCAAGTGTGTCTTGACTTTTTAAAAAGTTGTGTATAAAAATCACTTAAGCGGCCGGGCGCGGTGGCTCACGCCTGTAATCCTAGCACTTTGGGAGGCCGAGATGGGTGGATCACCTGAGGTCAGGAGTTCAAGACCAGCCTAGCCATCATGGTGAAATCCCATCTTAAAAAAAAAAAAAAGGCACTTAAGCACGGTGACAGACACTGAAGAATACAGAAAATAGTATGAATGTGAAGTCTGCCTTTATAATATGGCAGCAAACCCAAACAAAACTTAAATGCCTTGTTTTGATCACAGTCGTTGGTCTTCAGATGTCGGTAACTGCTTTGGCTTGTGTTTGCAGCTTTTCTTCAGTTGCCCCCTCCACCCTTAGCTTAAAAACAATGATCCAGTCCTATTACACCTGGGTGTGGACGCGTGCCGTGACTGACCTGCTTCTACCCTTTCTTTCTTCTAGTGCCGTATTTTCCTAACGTAGACTATCCTGCCTGCCATATCTGATTCCTTATCTTAAAACCCATACTCACTCATTCGGGAAACCTCTTCCCGACAATTCCACAAAGATCTAATTATTCTAGCGTATTCTAGCACTCAATAGTTCTCAACAGGTGTTTGCACTTTTTTAAAAATTGCATTTTTTCTAGGAATTATTTTTCGTTTGTTTTTGTCAGTTTACTTGATTTGAGGAGCCGGTTCATTTTTTCTTACCATGTCTAGTACACTGATAACAGTGGAGACTCAATACTTGGTTTGTTGAAAGTTAAGTAGACTGTAAGTTCTACTAAAACCAAGTAGCTATTTATTCATAGCAAAAAACTTACTGTGTTAAAAGTTTGCTGGCTAACTATAAGTCGAGTATTTTTCTAGCTATGCAGACCTAGTCAAAGAATGTGATTGTCTGCTAATGTAATTGTCAAGTAATATTTATTATCTGTGTAATGAACATCTAAATATCATTACTGTTTCTGACCAGTCTATGAACTTTTCTGTCAGAGGGTTAAAAATCATGACTACTTCATGTATAGCAGTTTTTACTTGCATTCAATGCTTTGTAAAATAGATTCCAACTAGTCAGTTTCTCTAATGGGAATCCTTTAAATATACTCCTTGAATAGTTCACCGGGCATTATGAAGTGAGCACTAATGTTTGTGGGGAAAGAAAAGCTTGTTGTAGTGTGGAACAATGAATTAAGAATCAGAAAGCCGCCAGGCGTGGTAACCCCGTCTCTACTAAAAATACAAAAAATTAGCTGGGCATGGTGGCTCGTGCCTGTAATCCCAGCTACTCAGGAGGCTGAGGCAGGAAAATTGCCTGGACCCAGGAGGCAGAGGTTGTGGTGAGCCAAGACCGTGCCATTGCACTCCAGCCTGGGTAACAAGAGCAAAACTCCGTCTCAAAAAAAAAAAAAAAAAAAAAAATCAGAAAACCTGATGTCAGGTGCTAGCTGTAGCGTAAATGCACTTGACCTTGATCACTGGTCTCTTAATCTCTGGTTCTGAATTTACTTTGGAATTCGTAAGTTGGAGGATCTCCAGTATTTCTTCCAGGACCAAAAAGTAAAGGATTCTGATGAGTCCTCATGGTTGCAAAACATAAGAGTAAATATATTTAGATATGTAGAGAAGTTCATAGTAGATAGATATACTTGGATTTTTAAATTCTATTGCCTTGCTCAATGTCTTCCCTTTTTCATTCAGTATAAATTGAGTATCGACTATGTGGCAGGATCAATCTAGGTATTTGGACGTTTAATTGGCCTCTTGAGTATAACATAACTTTCAGTTCATACACACATGTACACACTGCACAACATATACACACCCTTAAATCTGCTTGCCCTGTAGTCATCACCGTTCCAATAAATGACAGCTCTTTTCTTCTAGGTACTCAAACCAAAAACCTTAGGATAATCCCTACTCCTCACTTTCTTTCACCCACAAGATCCAGTCTTTAAGCAGGTCATGCTGGCTCTACATTCAAAATATGTCTGATTACTTCCCAGCATCATCCGCTGCTACTACTCTTAAGTTGCCGCCTTCTCTTGTCTAGATTACAGTGGTACTTTTTTTTTTTTTTTTTTTTTTTTTTTTGAGATGGAGTTTCACTGTTACCCAGGCTGGAGTGCAATGGCACGATCTCAGCTCACTGCAACCTCTGCCTCCTGGGTTCAGGCAATTCTCCTGCCTCAGCCTCCTGAGTAGCTGGGATTACAGGCATGTGCCACCATGCCCAGCACTTTTTTTGTATTTGTAGTAGAGATGGGGTTTCACCATGTTGACCAGGATGGTCTCGATCTCTTTACCTCATGATCCACCCGCCTTGGCCTCCCAAAGTGCTGGGATTACAGGCTTGAGCCACCGCGCCCGGCCTCAGTGGTACTCTTTTAATGAGTTACTCCACTTTGCTGCTTACAGTCTCTTGTCTACATGGCAACCAGATGATCCTTTGTGTAAGTCACATCAGGTTATTCTCCTGTTCAGAATCTTCAGAAACAACTGGCTTCCCATCATACTTCAAAGTCCTTTCCCTGGCCTATAAAGCTCTAGATACCCGGCAACTTCTGCAAGTATCTCATTAGCTACCACCATTCCCCCCTCACTCTACTGCACTGGCTTTCCTAATGGGCTTCAAACAAGCCAAGCATGTTTCTACTTCGGGAATTTTACACTTGCTTTTCCATCTGTCTAAGATCTAGTCTTCCTTCATGTTGTCATGTGACTGACTCCCTCCATTCAGTTCTCTGCTCAAATAGCACCTAAATTCACTATCCTCATTATGACAGTTCTCCATAAAATAGCATCTATCATTCCCCATCCTCTTAATCCTGTTTCATTTTTCCTCAGACGCGTCTTTCTTTCTTTCTTTCCTGCCTGTCTCTGTCCGGTAGAATGTGAACTGTATGGGAACAGAGTTCACTGTTGTATCTCCAGTGCCTACAACAGTGCCTAGTACATGGTAAGTGCTCAACACATGTTTTTTGAATGAGTGAATGGATTTAGGCTAAGTGAAGTCTCCTGCTTATATCTCAAGTCACTGAAGTGGAAATTTGTAATTGTTTTGAATGTTTGACTTTTAAAATTATGTTTTGTCCTTCCAGAAGAGCAACATGTCATACTGTATATGTCATCCTCAAAACTAGGTCACTCTCCACCTCCTGAGAGCCAACAACCCTTAAGAATTGCTGAGGAGAGAGTTTTAAGTTCTCACTGAGAAGCATAAGGACAAGAATATTTCCTTTCTATCCTTAACCTTGCCAGGATCTTCCTCTTTCAGGTTAGCTATGATATCCTGTCTTCTCTGGTGACTCAGAAGTGTTAGAGCATGGTTTTTTTAAAGTCACTCTATAAGTGACTTTTATATGGATACAAGGAGCAGAGCTAGTAGGTGTCTGAAGTATGCATCACAATTAGCCCAACTAGCTTTTCAGGTGTTGTGTTTTATGATAAGCTTGCTTTGTTGCTGGAAGAAGGACTTGCTTCTTTTCTAAGCAGGTGTGGCCCATTTTCATAACTTGCTCCTACATGCATGTTAGCTCTTAGTGAAACTCCTGACAAAGTGGAAAATATTACAAACTACTAAAAGAACTTAGAATTAAAAACTATTGCTCAATGGCATAAAGATATTTAGCCATCCTAAAATCCTAAATCAAGGGGTGTGTGTGTGTATGTGTGTATGTGTGTGTGTGTGTGTGTGTGTCGATATAAGCACATGCTAAAAAGTAGTTTAGAAATTGCTAGACACAGAAATATTTGCATTTCCTTAGAAAATTCTCAGATTCTTTGACAAAACCTTGGCTATCCAATCCATCCATTTTATTATTTATTTATTTTAAAAAAAGACGGGGTTTCACCACGTTGGTCAGGCTGGTCTTGAACTCCCGACTTCAGGTGATCCACCCGTCTTGGCCTCCAGAGTGCTTGGATTACAGGAGTGAGCCACCATGCCAGGCCCAATCCATCCTTTTTTTTTTTTTTTTTTTTTTTTTTTTTTTTTTGAGACGGGTTCGCTCTTGTTACCCAGGCTGGAGTGCAATGGCGCGATCTCGGCTCACCGCAACCTCCGCCTCCTGGGTTCAGGCAATTCTCCTGCCTCAGCCTCCTGAGTAGCTGGGATTACAGGCACACGCCACCATGCCCAGCTAAAATCCATCCATTTTTTAGCATAACAATCATTTCATTAAACAGTCCATCCATTCAATCTTCATAGGTACACACGGTCAGTTATGTTCTACTTGCCTTCTTTCGTCTGCTCCTCACCAGCATCCCTCCTCCAGATATGCCTCCCTTTGGTCTATGAAGCAGCCTTTTTACTGTCTTGGTACAATGCAATTTTACAAAGGAATCCCAGGAACCTTAAAGGTTAGGTATTTAAGAAATTTTGAATTGAAAGCTTGGTGGCAAAATGAAGGGGGGCTTTTTTAGGGAGATTCTCTGTCTAGAGGGTGGTCCCCTATCACACTATTGGGGGCATATATTATATAGATGAAGGGGTGACATACAAAGTTCGTGATCAGGTTCTTGAACTGTTAGGAAGCTGTCATCTTATCCAAAATGAAACAATACCTCTTTCACCCTTTTTCTGGCAGCAGATGGGAAAATAAGATCTTTTTTTTTTTTTTGAGACGGAGTCTCACTCTGTCACCCAGGCTGGAGAGCGGCACGATCTCGGCTCACTGCAACCTCCGCCTCCCATGTTCAAACGATTCTCCTGCCTCAGCCCCCTGAGTAGCTGGGATTACAGGCACGTGCCACCGAGCTCAGCTAATTTTTGTATTTTTAGTAGAGATGGGGTTTCAACGTTTTGGACAGGCTGGTCTCGAGCTCCTGACCTTGTGATCCACCTGCCTCGGCCTCCCAAAGTGCTGAGATTACAGGCGTGAGCCACCGCGCCCAGCCGGAAAATAACATTTTAAATAACATTTATTATTTCTTTTTTTTTTCTTTAAGTAGCATATCAATCAAACAGTGAAGTTGGAAGAGTGGATTATGAACCACTTCTGAATGTGTTTGGGAAACTACTATTCAAAGAATGAAGAAAACTTAGTAGGAATAATCTAAATATCCAAATCAATAAGATAAGTCTCAATAATCTGCCCTAGGATTTAAAATACATTATTCTGAGTACTGATTTACAGATGGAGAAAGTAGATTATAAATAGATACTTGTGGCCGGGCGCGGTGGCTCAAGCCTGTAATCCCAGCACTTTGGGAGGCCGAGGTGGGTGGATCACGAGGTCAAGAGATCGAGACCATCCTGGTCAACATGGTGAAACCCCGTCTCTACTAATGGTGCAAAAAATTACCTGAGCATGGTGGCGCGTGCCTGTAATCCCAGCTACTCCGGAGGCTGAGGCAGGAGAATCGCCTGAACCCAGGAGGCGGAGGTTGTGGTGAGCCGAGATTGCGCCATTGCACTCCAGCCTGGGTAACAAGAGCGGAACTCCGTCTCAAAAATAAATAAATAAATAAATAAATAAATAAATAAATAAATAGATACTTGTATCAAGTAAAAGCGAAATAAGCTGCCATTGAGATACATAATTGGTCTTCTAGGAAGTTGTAGAGAATTCCATTTCTGTGTCTTTGGGATACTCGCGGAGTATTGTTGTCCTGGAGTGAGCATAGAAAGTCAACACCAAGACAAAAGTATGCCAAATTGCAGGGTCTTTATTGCCGGCGGCCACGGAGGACTCAGGTTTCTCCAACCCGTGGCCCCGAAAGGAGGGTGTCAAGACCTTTTATGCCAGTAAACCACCTTGGGGGTAGGGGGAGGGGTGGGGGGAGGGGCGAGAGGCTTCAGACTTGTCAAGGGCCAGTGGACTTTGGACATTCCTTAAATCACCTCCTGGGCAGAGATGAGGGTGAAGGGCTTTGGATATTCCAATTGTTACTTAAGTGGTTCACAGAAGTCAAGATAAGCATTAGTTTACACATTGCCTGGGCAGGGTGGAAATTACAAACCTTAGTTACTTATTACAAGTCACATGGCCCGGTGTGGTGGCTCACGCCTATAATCCCAGCACTTTGGGAGGCCGAAGCGGGTGGATCACGAGGTCAAGAGATCCAGACCATCCTAGTCAACATGGTGAAACCCCGTCTCTACTAAAAATGCAAAAATTAGCTGGGCATGGTGGCGCGCACTTGTAGTCCCAGTTACTCGGGAGGCTGAGACAGGAGAATTGCTTGAACCCAGGAGGCGGAGGTTGTGGTGAGCCAAGATCATGCCATTGCACTCCAGCCTTCCAGCCTGGGTACTAAGAGCTAAACTCCGTTTTTTGTTTTTTTGGTTTTTTTTTTTGAGACAGAGTGTCGCTCTTGTTACCCAGGCTGGAGTGCAATGGCGTGATCTCGGCTCACCGCAACCTCCGCCTCCTGGGTTCAAGCAATTCTCCTGCCTCAGCCTTCTGAGTAGCTGGGACTACAGGCACGCGCCACCATGCCCAGCTAATTTTTTGTATTTTTAATAGAGACGGGGTTTCACCACGTTGACCAGGATGGTCTCGATCTCTCGACCTCGTGATCCACCCGCCTCGGCCTCCCAAAGTGCTGGGATTACAGGCTTGAGCCACCGCGCTCGGCTAAACTCCGTTTAAAAATAAAAAAAAAGCCGGGCATGGTGGCTCACGCCTGTAATCCTAGCACTTTGGGAGGCTGGGGTGGGTGGATCACATGAGGTCAAGAGTTCAAAACCCGCTTGGTCATCATGGTGAAACCTCGTCTTTTAAAAAAAAAAAAAAAAAAATTTAGGGCCGGGTGCAGTGGCTCAAGCCTGTAATCCTAGCACTTTGGGAGGCCGAGGCGGTTGGGGGTGGATCACGAGGTCAAGAGATCGAGACCATCCTGGTCAACATGGTGAAACCCTGTCTCTACTAAAAATACAAAATTAGCTGAGTATGGTGGCACATGCCTGTAATCCCAGCTACTCAGGAGGCTGAGGCAGGAGAATTGCCTGAACCCAGGAGGCGGAGGTTGCAGTGAGCCGAGATCGCGCCATTGCACTCCAGCCTGGGTAACAAGAGCGAAACTCTGTCTCAAAAAAAACCAAAAAACAAACAAACAAAAAAAACAAGTTGTAGGGCCAAGATGGTGTGGGTTTGGATTGCTTGCCTGTCACATTAGGGTTACAGAGAGCAGTTTCAACAGAAACTTGGTATAGTTGAGGTATGCAGTTTTATGGGGCTTTTACCATGTCACAGTATTACACAGACTGAAGGACATCATCAACTATTCAATTTGCCCAAATATGTCTACACAGTTACTTCCTGTGTATCATCCTTCTTATGCAGGCAGTTATTGTCAGGCCTCCATGTGCAAGCCTGGACCCAGAAAGTCTGAAGTCCTGCCTGCCTTGGCTGATTGCCTCCCCGGCTGTCACCCCACCCCCGCCTGCATTCGACATTATCCCTGATCACCCAGCGGAACTTCCCCCAACATTAAGCTTCTCTTCTCACCCTGCCATCTTAACTGTTTTTTGTGTTTTTTGTTTGTTTTGAGATGGAGTTTCCCTCTTGTTACCCAGGCTGGAGTGCAATGGCACGATCTCGGCTCCCGCAACCTCCGCCTCCTGGGTTCAGGCAATTCTCCTGCCTCAGCCTCCTGAGTAGCTGGGATTGCAGGCACGCCCCACCATGCCCAGCTAATTTTTTGTATTTTTAGTAGAGCTGGTGTTTCACCATGTTGACCAGGATGGTCTCGATCTTTTGACCTCGTGATCCACCTGCCTGGCCTCCCAAAGTGCTGGGATTACAGGCTTCAGCCACCGCGCCTGGCCCATCTTAACTGTTATTATGATAATATGATAATATGAATACTCCTCACCCCACCCTACCATCTTAACTCTTCTTGCTCTGCAAATATCCCTCTGCCCCACCCTACCATCTTAACTACTCTTAGGCCTTATCCCACCCACCATTGTAACTGAACTTATGGTAATATATACTCCTTGTCCCTAACCCCACCACTGTAACTGATCTTTCTCCATAACACCCCTGCCCCCCAAAGATTTGCCAAACCTATAACAACTCCTATCCCACCGCCCTTTGCTGACACCCTTTTTGGCCTCAGTCCACCTGCACCCAGGTGAATAAACAGCTCTGTTGCTCACACAAAGCCTGCTTGGGGGTGGGGAGGGGGCGTCTCTTCATTCAAAGCGCGCATTTTAACAGTTACATGTGCCCTGGAAGTTTAAATCTATCCAAATTGGCCCAATAGTAATAGTAGCTAATAGTTATTGACCACTTTTATGACATGCAATAATTCATTTAAAACTCATGATAGCCGGGCGCGGTGGCTCAAGCCTGTAATCCCAGCACTTTGGGAGGCCGAGGCGGGTGGGTCGAGAATCGAGACCATCCTGGTCAACATGGTGAAACCCCGTCTCTACTAAAAATACAAAAAACTAGCTGGGCGTGGTGGCGCGTGCCTGTAATCCCAGCTACTTAGGAGGCTGAGGCAGAAGAATTGCCTGAGCCCAGGAGGCGGATGTTGCGGTGAGCCGAGATCGCGCCATTGCACTCCAGCCTGGGTAACAAGAGCGAAACTCCATCTCATTAAAAAAAAAAAAAAAAAAAAAAAACTCATGATCGTCTTTGGAGGTAGCTGCTATTCTCATCATCTCCATTTTACAAATGAAGAGACTGAGCTATAGAGACCTTAAATAATTTCCAATCCCATAGTCAGGAAGTAGTGGAGCTGAATTAGACCCAGCTGGTCTGACTTCAGAATTGCACTCACAATCCCCCTTGGCGCATAAGCATGATGAATTCTCCATTCTTTTACTTAAAAGAGTATTGATACCTAGTCAGCTACCATCTCGGATGAGGATTGAGGGACAATGTTGAGAACTTAAGGATCATTGCCTTTGTGATACCAACAACTCAATCTTCCTCTAACAACAAATTTGCCAGGTTTGATGTCTCAGCAATTCTGAAACCCAGCATTGAAGCAATCAGTTCTTTAGAGAGGGAGGTATTTCGGCCAGGCACGGTGGTTCACACCTATAATCCTAGCACTTTGGGAGGCCAAGGCAGGTGGATCACCTGAGGTCAGAAGTTTGAGACCAGCCTGGCCAACATGGCGAAAACGCATCTCTACTAAAAATAGAAAAATTAGCCAGGCGTGGTGGCAGATGTCTGTAATCCCACCTGCTCCAGAGGCTGAGGCAGGAGAATAGCTTGAACCGGGGAGGTGAAGGTTGCAGTGAGCTGAGATCATGCCAGTTCACTCCAGCCTGAGCATAAAAGAAAACTCTGTCTGGAAAAAGAGAGAGAGAGAGAGGGAGAGAGGAGAGAGAGAGGGAGAGAGAGAGAGAGAGAAAGATAGAAGGTAGTTCTTGGATCTCTTGCTCAAAATTTGGCTGTGTACTTAGGCAGTACTCCGGATACCAGAGAGAAGATAGGAATGGCTGAAGACCCATCAGTCAGCAGTTTGCTAAAATAAAGCTTCACCATCTGAGCTTCTCATTGGAAAGGCAAGTGAACTAGCCTAGCCTGTAAGAGTTTTATGGGGGCAGAAGTTAGCAGAAGTAGTCTTTTACCCAGGGCAGTAGTAACACCACAATCAACAAAGCAAGAAGATCTGAGAGTCAGAATTTAGCCATAAGAGTCCTGGGCCTATACAACAAAAAAGAAAAATTTGAATGGGTCCCAATATAAGGAAGAATAGAAGCAGAATGAAAAGCCGAAGTATAGAGCCTGGGAAACAGATGAGAGCCAGATATACTGGGTTCAATGATAGGGAAGAGGGTGATTCTTTGTGAATGCCAAAACAAAGTGGTTGCAGGCAGTTGTAACCTTTGTTTCCTGGCCCTTTATAAAAGGCGTGTGGAAGAAACAGTTGCATTAAAGGGTTAGGGATTCTGTGCCATGGCAGGGTTGTGAGTTTCCAGCATTGAGACAAATTGGTAACCAGATCTGCTGGACTAGAGCCCAATCTGCAAAGCTCCTTAATGCAGTCGAGTCCACTGTTGTGTAAACAGATTCTATCTTCCCATAGTCTCTGGAAACCAGATAGCCTTCATCTCACATTGTCACCCTATTCTAGAGAAATGAGGGTAAGGTGTTGAGCAGGGCAGGGTAAAGATGAATAGTTGGGTGTGGCACAAGTGGCTCCCTGTTATCCGTGGGTATAGTTTACTTCACATGGGGCACCTACACATGAAGCAGCGGTCAACAGAACTACTTTGTCCGTGGGCATGGTTGTCTACCTGCATTACTGGAGGGCTTTTCCTCTTCCCCACCAGGACAATCCTCCCAAGTTCTTTGAGTTTTTTCTGCCAGTTTTGCAGCCCACGTCAGTTGACCAGGAGGTATGCCCTTGTACTTAGTCCATCTTGAGTCAGATGCAGCTAACAGCAGCTCTGCTAACGGAGTATTTGAATATTGGACTCAAATCACGATATGGAATCGTTTGTAGACAGCTCATGAGTAAACTATTAACATTGTGCTGTGTAGTGCACAAGGAAGATCATCCCCAACCTCTCCAACAGCCAAGGTAAAAGATATGCCAGCCTGGCGCGGTGGCTCAAGCCTGTAATCCCAGCACTTTGGGAGGCCAAGGCAGGTGGATCACAAGGTCAAGAGATCGAGACCATCCTGGCCAACATGGTGAAACCCCGTCTCTACTAAAATTACAAAAATTAGCAGGGCGTTTGGCACATGCCTGTAGTCCCAGCTACTTGGGGCGGAAGAATCGGTTGAACCCAGGAGGTGGAGGTTGAGGTGAGCCGAGATCACGCCATTGCACTCCAGCCTGGGTAACAAGAGTGAAACTCCGTCTCAAAAAAAAAAAAAAAAAAAAAGGGGGGGGGCCGGGAGCGGTGGCTCAAGCCTGTAATCCCAGCACTTTGGGAGGCCGAGGCAGGTGGATCACGAGGTCAAGAGATCGAGACCATCCTGGTCAACATGGTGAAACCCCGTCTCTACTAAAAATACAAAATATTAGCTGGGCATGGTGGCACGTGCCTGCAATCCCAGCTACTCAGGAGGCTGAGGCAGGAGAATTGCCTGAACACAGGAGGCGGAGGTTGCGGTGAGCCGAGATCGCGCCATTGCACTCCAGCCTGGGTAACAAGAGCGAGACTCCGTCTAAAAAAAAAAAAAAGAAAGAAAAGAAAGAGATATGTCCTTCTACCTTTTCACCTTTGATGCATTCAGAGCTATATCATGATGTTGCACAAGGTCCTCTTGAAGAGTCGGTTTAGCCTGTTAGACTCCAGGCAGGGCATATGAACATAGAACAAGTTAATTTCTCCTACACTCAGTCGAAGGGCCACAACCTCCACATGGCTGTATCAGTGGGCTTGACTCTGGAGCCTTACATTTGGGCAAGAACATTTAATCATCCCTTGAAGGGCCACCGGCTAGGATTGTTACCAGTAGAGAATATGGGCAGGAGCTATTTAAGAGGATCCAAAATGGTGTGCTGGAGGGCTCCAAGCTCATTTTATTGTGTCAGTCTTATTTAAAGGTATAAGTTTCACAAAGCAGCGACTAGTTCAGGGAAAAAGAAAAAAAACAAAGGTGTAAGGCTCAACCTTTCACTGACCTCTAAGCAAATAATAAATATCATTTCTTTTTTCCTATAGTTTATTATATTTTTACCTTTTTAAAATTGAACTTTTTAGTTCACCTGAGATTTTTTTCTGTATGTTATATGAAGCATAAATCACATGGACACTTTTATAAGGGGCACTGTCATGTGCAGGATTACAAATACCTGTTGTGTTTATTCATTCAGTCATCTATTACTAGTTCAAGCACATTGTTAGGGACCAGAGATGATAAACATCACAAAGAATGTGCTCCTTAATCGGTAGCAACTTACTGTCCATTTAAGGAGATCAGAGGTATAAATTACTGTATATACAAAGCAGCATGTAAAAAGTACCATGTGAGTGATGTGAACAACAAAAAATACAAAATATATGATTGTTTTTATTTTTCCCTGAGGGCATATTAGAGAACTAGCAGGCCGGGCATGGTGGCTCACGCCTGTAATCCAAGCACTTTGGAGGCCAAGGCAGACGGATCACCTGAGGTCGGGGGTTCAAGACCAGCCTGACCAACATGGTGAAACCCCGTCTTAAAAAAAAAAAAAGAGAGAGAGAAATAGCAGTAGATTCCTTCTGCCTGGAATAAGAGTTTTCCCAGAAGAAGTGTGACTTAAGATGGACCTACAGGGATAGGTAGCAATCTTAATCATGACTTGTTGGATACAATGAACAGAAATCCTCTTGTATTATCTCAATTTGAAAAGGAATCTCTCCACTAATCTTGCTTCTAAGAATCTATCTTAAAGCCAGGTGCAGCAGCTCACGCCTGTAATCCCAACACTTTGGGAGGCTGAGGTGGGGGGATCACGAGGTCAGGAGTTTGAGACTAGCCTGGCCAACATAGTGAAACCCCATCTCTTTAAAAAAAAAAAAAAAAAAAAAAAAGAATCCATTCTAAAAGTAGGCTGGCTAAAATATATAATGACCTATGCACATAGCTATTTATTATGGCACTGCTTGCAATAGCAAAAGACTGAGAACAACCCAAATGTTATCAATGTGGGACTAATTTAAAAAACTATGATACATCCACATGATGGAGGACTGTGCATCAATAAAAAGAAAAGAGATGAAGATCTCCATGTAGCTCCAGGATAACTGGTTCAGAATAGTGCTTATAGTATACACTGTTAGCACAAGAATCCGGAAAGGATATGAAAATGTATATATACATATATATATATATATATATATATATATGCTTATGTTTGTAAAAAGATACAATGGAAAGATAAACCCAGAATCAATAAAAATGTTAAACAAATGGAGAAGGAGGGAAGGGAGTGAAGGGGGTAGAAATAGTGCTGTGAAGAAAAAAATACACCAAGAAAGGAGGATAGGGAGTGTGGTTGGGGGCAGAATTGCAACTTTATTAATTTATTTTGAAACAAGGTCTTGCTCTGCACCCAGGCTGGAGTGCAATGAGCAATCTGGCCCACTGCAATCTCTGCCTACTGTAATTTCTGCCTCCTGAGCTCAAGCAATCCTCCCACCTCAGCCTCCTGAGTAGCTGGGACCACAGGCGCACGCCACCACACCCTGCTAATCATTGTATTTTTTGTAGAGATGGAGTTTTGCTGTGTTGCTCAGACTGGTCTCCAACTCCTGGACTCAAGTGCTCCACCTGCCTTGGTCTCTCAAAGTGTTGGGATGACAGACGTGAGCCACTGCTCCTGGCTGGGATTGTTATTTTATTTTATTTTATTTTATGAGAGGGAGTCTCTCTGTGTCACCCAGGCTGGAGTGCTGTGGCACTGTCTCGGCTCACTGCAACCTCTGCCTCCCAGGTTCAAGTGATTCTCCTGCCTCAGCTTCCCAAGCAGCTGAGATTACAGGTACCCTCCACCACGCTCAGCTAATTTTTGTATTTTTGCAGAGACAGGGTTTCACCATGTTGGCCAGACTGGTCTCGAATTCTTGACCTCAAGTAACCCACCCACCTTGGGCTCCCAAAGTGCTGAAATTACAGGTGTGAGCCACCGGGCCCAGCCTGGATTGCAATTTTAAATAGGGTGCTCAGGGCAGGCCTTGCCTAGAAGATAATGTTTGAACGAAACTCTGAAGAAGGGCAAGGGAGACAACCAGGCAGGAAACTGCAGATGAGCGTACCAAGCAGAAGAGCAAGTACAAAGGCCCCGAGGCAATAATGTGGCCGGCTTCATGGAAGAACAAGGTTGATGACTAAACTGGAATGAGTGTCAAAGAGTGTGGTGGAAAATGAAGTCAGAGAGATGGAGGAAAGATTCCTTGCAGCCTGTAGTCAGTTGTGAAGGCTGACTTTTACTCCGTGTGACATGAGAAGACAAGGCAGGATTTGAGCCAAGGAGTGACAGGACCTGACTTATCTTTTGACAAGATCCCTCTCTCTGTTTCTTGCATGTGTGCCATTTGCCCCATTCCCCCATGCTCTATCTCAGAACCTCTGCTTACTCATGACTTATGTGTTCTCTAACATCAGCCTGCATGTGGCACTGGGTTTGGTGTTGTAACAACTGGTGACATTTCAGTTCATGTGCCTACTGTGACCTAATCACTTAGTCTCTCAGTGTCCCAATTCCAGATTCTTGGATGACATAATGTTAGACTCACATATTATTAGACTAACTAATATTAGTCCACCATGGTACAGCATGCTGAAGCTGGAGTTAGAAGTGAGCAGAATCCTATACTATTTCCAAAGAGGAATATGGGCAGAGAGGCAATGGTTACCACATCAGCTTCATCAAGTACTTCAGATATTTTGGGTTCTCAATAAATGAATACATAAGTTAATAAATCTAGCATATTTAGTAAACAACTTATAATCCTACCCTACTGCTATAGTGCTCAGTAACCACTTAAGAATAATAGTAATAGGCTGGGCATGGTGGCTCATGCCTGTAATCCTAGCACTTTGGGAGGCCGAGGTGGGTAGATCACCTGAGGTCAGGAGTTCAAGACCAGCCTGGCCACCATGGTGAAACCCCATCTTTATAAAAAATAAAAATTAAAAAATAATAAAAGAATAGTAGTAATAATAGATGTCTTTATACTAAATGATGGCTTTATACTAAAATAGGCTTCTAAAACTATCTGTGGTGAGAACTGGTTTTCTTATTTTTGTTTCAAACATCAAACTCTATAAGAGAATATTTTTGTAAAATACGCTAAAAACGAATTCCTTGACAAATTAAATTTTAGAAAGATATATAAAATTGAAAAATGAATTTTTTTTTTTTTTTTTTTTTTTGAGACGTAGTTTTTGCTCTTGTTACCCAGGCTGGAGTGCAATGGCACGATCTCGGCTCACCGCAACCTCCGCCTCCTGGGTTCAAGCAATTCTCCTGCCTCAGCCTCCTCAGTAGCTGGGATTACAGGCACGTGCCACCATGCCCAGCTAATTTTTTTTTTATTTTTAGTAGAGATGGGGTTTCACCATGTTGACCAGGATAGTCTCGATCTGTCGACCTCGTGATCCACCTGTCTCGGCCTCCCAAAGTGCTGGGATTACAGGCTTGAGCCACCGCGCCCGGCCGAAAAATGATTTTTTATTATTTGATTCAACAGACAGAAAATTGCTATGTCAAATTGTCTAGGCTGGGATTTTTTTGAGAGGAGTCTCTCTGCGTCACCCAGGCTGGAGTGCTATGGCGTGATCTTGGCTCACTGCAACTTCTGACTCCCGGGTACAAATGATTCTCCTGCCTCAGCCTCCCAAGCAGCTGAGGTTACAGGTGCCTACCACCACACCTGGCTAATTTTTGTATTTTTGTAGAGATGGGGTTTCACCATGACTAAGCATTTCTAAATGCTTAGTCTCAGTTTCTGTACTTATCACACACCAGTAACAAACAGTTCCACACTTTAAATAGCACTGTACTAAAACTCACTTATTAAGTAGTAAATTTGGTAATAATGATGGTCAATTAATGATATTTAATACTCTGAATGAACATATTAAAGAATGTGAAGTTGTTTTGTTGTTTTACTTCTCTGATTTTTCTCATTAGATAAGCTAGTCCCTTGCATGTAAACTTTAACGAATATTTGTTATTGAAATATTTCTCTAGCTTAAGAACATATTTTCTGGCCGGGCACGGTGGCTCAAGCCTGTAATCCCAGCACTTTGGGAGGCCAAGGCGGGTGGATCACGAGGTCAAGAGATCGAGACCGTCCTGGTCAATATGGTGAAACCCCGTCTCTACTACAAATACAAAAAAAAAAAAAAAAAAAAAAAAAAAAAAATTAGCTGGGCATGGTGGTACATGTCTGTAATCCGAGCTACTTAGGAGGCTGAGGCAGGAGAATTGCCTGAACCCAGGAGGCAGAAGTTGCGGTGAGCCGAGATCGCGCCATTGCACTCCAGCCTGGGTAACAAGAGCGAAACTCCGTCTCAAAAAAAAAAAAAAAAAAGAACATATTTTCTTACATGAAAAACAGTGTGTAATTTGTTCCACTTAGATTTGCTAGTAGTTTAACTCTACTGCTAAATATAACTGAAATCGTTTCATTTTTCTCTTGGGTTAGAAATGGGAGAAACAGGGAAAAAAAGGGATTATCTTTCTTAAATTTCAGAGACAAAGCATTAACACTGACTTAGAGGGAAGGAAGCTTCTAAATACTCATCCTTTACTGACATCTAAAATCCTGGTTTTGTAATTGATTTGAGGATCATTTTCATAATTTATCAACTATTTAAGTGTTTAATTGCTCAGCTAAATTTTCTACATAGTGTGTTAAACTAATTCAAGCCCAATATTTTGTGGCTTCAACAACTTAAGACAAATAACATATCAGCAAGTTGTTTGCCCTCAATCGGAAAAAACATCAAACAACACTCTACTTTCCCCTTTGCTACAATATTTTAAGGAACAGAAACAGAAAATTAAAAATGAGAGACCATTAACAACATTATTTCAAATTCATCATTTGAATACAATAAATAAATCACTGGTTTATTTACAAGCTACAATAAATAAATCACTGGTTCATCTGCAACAATCAGTCAGAGAGAAATTATAGAGTAAGTTTATTCTGGTAGCAGTAAGCCTTGACTAGTGATTCATCTCCCAAGACTCTATGACTTCATCATCCATGGAACTGTGGCTAACCAGAATTTCAAAAGCATGTATAAATATAATAAAAATATCTGAAATGGTTATCAAGAGTTATCAGGGTGTTCAATCCCCTTAGTTCTGCCTTAGAATTTTTAAAAAGTATCTGTAAGTGTTCCAACTTTTTTTTTATTCATACAGAATCAGAGTACTTCCGATTCCCTCAAGCAGGAAAAACATCAAACAATACCCTACTTTCCCCTTTGCTATGATATTTATTTAAGAAACAGAAACAGCCAGGCACGGTGGCTCACGCCTGTAATCCCAGCACCTTGGGAGGCCGAGGCAGGTGGATCACGAGGTCAAGAGATCGAGACCATCCTGGTCAACACGGTGAAACCCCGTCTCTACTAAAAATACTAAAAATCAGCTGGGCATGGTGGCGCGTGCCTGTAATCCCATCTGCTTAGGAGGCTGAGGCAGGAGAATTGCTTGAACCCAGGAGGCGGAGGTTGCGGTGAGCCGAGGTCGCGCCATTGTACTCCAGCCTGGGTAACAAGAGCGAAACTCCGCCTCAAAAAAAAAAAATTTTTTTTCACAATAACCATAAGATGTGGAAAATATTATCCCCATTTTACAGATAAGAAAATGGAGGCCAATCAGGGTTAGAGACTTGCCCAGGTGTTACTGTTAGTAAATAGTGGAGGCAGATTTGAACCAAGAGAGTCTGACACCAGCACATCTGCATGACTATGTCACATTGTTTCAAATGCTGTTATACTATTATTGGTATTCTTATGTTATCTTCTTTCTCTCTCTGCATTATGTTTTCAAGATTCACCCATGCTGATATATATATAGCCTTAGGTCATTCCTTTTCACTACTGTATGGTATACTATTCAATAAATAGACCATAATTAATTTGTTCATTCTTCTATTAATAGAAGACATAACCAACAGTGTTGCAAGTACATACTTGTATATGTCTCCTTGTGCATATATGCAAGAGTTTCTCCAGGATATATACCTACAGGTACAATTTCTGGGTTACATGTGTATCTTCAAATTAACTAGATATCCCCAAGCATTCTCCAAAATGGTTATCATTTTACTTTCAGGAAATAAGTTTGTAAAAAATTCTGCTGTCCATAGTTACCATCTATAAAATAATCAGATACTACAATAAAAGAGAAGAAAATGTCAATAAAAGTGACAAAAAATAGAAGCTAAACTAGAATAGCAAAGTAATCCAAATCTGACGTTTGTAAATTCTCTCTTTTAAGTATATGCAACAGAGTTGAAAAACAGCATTTCTCTATCTCAACTTTCCCTTCCTTCCAAGCAATATTCAACTCTCAGACCTTCCCTATAGAGTATGGATGTGATAGATTACTACAGCTATCTGAATTTAACATGAATCATGTTAAGGTGGATTTCCCTCACATTTCCATGTTTCATTTGATCCTCTCCTCTTCAAGCATTGCCATACATTTCTTCTCTACCAGCTTGAAATTTGCTATTTAATTTTCATTCACGATTATGGAGTACTAAAGATCTGAAATACTGTGTTTCATATAGAGATGTAAATACAATGTAGAGATATAGCTATAGACCTTCAGTAAGTTTTCTCAGCAAAGGCCCATGATAGGCTGGGCGCGGTGGCTCCTCCCTGTAATCTCAGCACTTTGGGAGGCCAAGGCAGCAGATCACTTGAGGTCAGGAGTTTGAGATCAGCCTGGCCAGCATGGTGAAACTCCATCTCTACTAAAAGTACAAAAAATTAGCCAAGTGTGGTGGTTCACGACTGTAATTCTAGCTTCTTGGGAGGCTGAGGCTGGAGGATTGCTTGAACCTGAGAGGCAGAGGTTGCAGTGAGCCAAGATCACACCATTGCGCTACTCCAGCCTGGGTGATGGGGTGAGACTCTGTCTCAAAAAAAAAAAAAAAACCTATGATAAAGTTGTAAGAAAACAACAAATTTGGCATGAGTGATTTTAGTCCAATTGTTTAAATTTAGATGTATCCACCCAGTAACAAATCTAACTGCATTTTAAGAAAAAAATATAAGCAAATTTTGGAAGATAAATATTCTTTTTGAAATATTTTACATTATTGCCAGGCACGGTGGCTCAAGCCTGTAATCCCAGCACTTTGGGAGGCCAAGGCAGGTGGATCACGAGGTCGAGAGATCGAGACCATCCTGGTCAACATGGTGAAACCCCGTCTCTACTAAAAATACAAAAAATTAGCTGGGCATGGTGGCGCATGCCTGTAATCCCAGCTACTCAGGAGGCTGAGGCAGGAGAATTGCCTGAACCCAGGAGGCGGAGGTTGCGGTGAGCCGAGATCGCGCCATTGCACTCCAGCCTGGGTAACAAGAGCGAAACTCAGTCTCAAAAAAAAAAAAAAAGAAATATTTTACATTATGATTTCTTTCAAAAGCATTCTTCCTCATACATCTAAAGTGGACCTGAATGTAGTTTACATCTGAATTATGAGAGCTATACTTCTTCCTTTGCAGCTTAGAGGGGCTGAAAGATGAAGGATGATGACTTTTCCAGAGTGCAGATGGGTATGGGGTTGGCAGGGGTGGAGGCTGGGGAGACAGAGATTACTGTGCCTCCAAATTACACTTTATAGAAGGCCATAGACATTGCACTTTGATTCTTCTTACGTGCTGAGCATCTTAATCCATTTGTTATGCTCTCCCCACCCCTACCCCATACCCTGCCACCTACTGCTCCAGGAGGCTGCCTTTCTTTCTCTTGCATATTTCTTCTTTCATGAATCTCTCCTCCTTCTGTCCTATTGTGCAAGTGATCGCTTCTTGTATCCTTCCTTTTATTCTATGCCCCCATCCCTAAAGAGAATATGCTTTTTGCTTAGGAACTGTCTGCAAAAAAAGAAAGAAAAAAAAAGAGAGAATTTGCTCTTCAACCTCACAAATGTTTCCACTTCTTGCTGGGTGTGACATAGAGAGCAGGAAATGCAACTTCAAATGCCTGTAGGAGCCAGAATGGTAATTTGAGTGAGGCCAGAATGGTAATTTGAGTGAAGAACAGTGGGCGGGGATCAAAGAGAACCGGAGTGGTGCTCCATAAAAGGGGGTGGATGCTATTAATCTCCAGTTGATTCTTACCATGAGGAAACGGGGTCCCAGTGTTACCAGACCTTTTTCAGAAGCATTGGAAATTCATATTTTTAGGTGAAATCTCCTACTATGAAGGGCTGGCAACTAACTCAATAAAGACAACAGCAACACTCTACAATTTAAACTAAGTGGGGAGACTGGATATGTGGCTTGTGGGCTTCCATTTTGCCATGTCTACTCTCAGGAGAGTTTTGTCTTAGCCAATTTGATTCACAGATCTGTTGCAGAATTGGGAAAATGAGAGAAATAACACTTGGGAGGTGAGATAAGAAATAAGAACCTATCTAGACAATGTAAGATGGTTGAGCTAAGCAAGAACTGGGAGAGAGGGAGAGGGGAAGAGGAGAGGTGGTCCCAGAGTTGGGCAGTCTAGGTATGGGAGGTGGGGATAGGTTTTGAGTGTGATGCTCTAGAGAATCTGCAACAGTGAGAAACTCTTCTCAGAGTGGAGGTGAGTGAGGAAAGAAGATGAATAGTGTGGGTGAATAGGGATCATAAATGGGATCCCTTTTAATGTTTTTCAGAGGAATTAGATGAATATTGGAACTCTTTATAAAGTACTTTTTGGATGCAGGATTGGGCTTTTAAAATGTGACTCCAGACTGGGCGTGGTGGCACACGCCTGTAATCCCAGCACTTTGAAAGGCCAAGGTGGGCAGATCACCTGAGGTCAGGAGTTCAAGACCAGCCTGGACAACATGATGGAACCCTGTCTTTACTACCGTGTCTCTACTAAAAATATAAAAATTAGCCAGGTGTGGTGGTGCATGCCTGTAGTCCCAGCTACTTGGGAGGCTGAGGTGGAAGAATCGCTTGAACCCAAGGGGTGGAGGTTACCGTGGGCCAAGATTGCACCACTGCACTCCAGCTTGAACAACAGAGCGAGACTCCGTCTCAAAAAAAAAAAAAAAGAAAGAAAAAAAAGAAAAGAATCATTGGGAAAACTGGAGGATCAGAAAATGAACAGAAACTGAGGGGACTAGGTAGTCTGGGACACTGCCAGAGATATCACCAGAACCATCTGCTTATTTTAGACACTTGCTCTCGTCCCTTGACTCTGTTCTCATTACTGTCACTCCACTGGATGCTGGACATTGCCTCTAGCAACCGAGTTAATGCTATACTATCCTGCCCTTGCTTCTTTGTATCAAAACTCTTAAGTCCTGAGCAGGGAACTTCCAAATGGCTGACCTTAGGTCACATGGCACTTCCCTAGCTGTGAGGAGTCTAGGAGAGCAAGTATCTGCTCCTTCTGGCTTCCTTAGTAGGAGACAGAATCTGTTCTTTGCCAAATGTCATGCAATGGAGCCTTCCCCAATGTATTAGTCAGTTCTGAAACTGCTATAAAGAAATACCTTGGCCGGGCGTGGTGGCTCAAGCCTGTAATCCCAGCACTTTGGGAGGCCGAGGCGGGTGGATCACGAGGTCAAGAGATCGAGACCATCCCGGTCAACATGGTGAAACCCTGTCTCTACTAAAAATACAAAAAAAAAATTAGCTGGGCATGGTGGCGCGTGCCTGTAATCGCAGCTACTCAGGAGGCTGAGACAGGAGAATTGCCTGAACCCAGGAGGCGGAGGTTGCGGTGAGCCGAGATCGCGCCATTGCACTCCAGCCTGGGTAACAAGAGCGAAACTCCGTCTCAAAAAAAAAAAAAAAAAGAAAAAAAAAAGAAATACCTGACGTTGGGTAATTTATAAAGAAAAGAGCTTTAATTGGCTCGTGGTTCTACAGACTATACTGGAAGCATTGTGGCTTCTCCTTCTGGGGAGGCCTGAAGAAGCTTAGAGGCGAGGTAGAAGGCTAAGTGGCAGCATGAGTCATACATGGCAAGAGGAGGGCTGAGAGAGAGAGAGAGAGAGAAAGAGACAGAAAGAGAGAGAGAGAGGAGGTGTTACACACTTCTAAACAAACAGATCTCATGAGAACTCACTCACTACACAGTGTTACGAAACCGTTCATAAGAACTCTGCCCCATGACCCAGTCATCTCCCCCCAGGTCCCACCTCCAACACTGGGGATTACAATTGAACATGAGACTTGGATGGGGACACAGATCCAAACCATATCACTCAAACAAAACATTTATTTGTATCATTTAAGTAGTTAAGTATTAGGCAGCCGTACATGTACAGAGCCTCATAGAAGTGATGACTAGTCCGAAAGGTTGATTAGGAGATGGCCAGTTTGTCAGTCAGGATAGGATACATCATGCTGCAGTAAGAAATGACTCCAATGGGCCGGGCGCGGTGGCTCAAGCCTGTAATCCCAGCACTTTGGGAGGCCAAGGCGGGTGGATCACGAGGTCAAGAGATCGAGACCATCCTGGTCAACATGGTGAAACCCTGTCTCTACTAAAAATACAAAAAATTAGCTGGGCATGGTGGCGCGTGCCTGTAATCCCAGCTACTCAGGAGGCTGAGGCAGAATTGTCTGAACCCAAGAGGCGGAGGTTGCGGTGAGCCGAGATCGCGCCATTGCACTCCAGCCTGGGTAACAAGAGTGAAACTCCATCTCAAAAAAAAAAAAAAAAGTTTTAAAATAATTTTTAAATAGAAGAATGCTTGTATTATAATGTTAAGAAAAATACAAGGCTGAGGTGGAGGATCACTTGAGGCCAGGAGTCTGAGACCAGCAGACAGAGTTCAAGGCTCTGTCTCTAAAAAATATGTTTAAAAAATTAGCCAGGCCCAGTGGCTTGTACCTATAGTCCCAGCTACTCAAGAGGCTGAGGTAGGAGGATTGCTTAATTCCAGGAGTTCAAAGAGGTTATAGTGAGCTATGATCATGCCACTGCACTGCAGCCTTGGTGACAGAGTGAGACTTTGTCTCAAAAAAAAAAAAAAAAAGAGAAAAGGAAGAAAAAGAAAAACATAGTATAAAAGTGAATACTTGGGATGGGTGCGGTGGCTCACGCCTGTAATCTCAGCACTTTGGGAGGCTGAGGTGGGTGGATCATGAGGTCAAGAGATCGAGATCATCCTGGTCAACATGGTGAAACCCCGTCTCTACTAAAAAAATACAAAAAATTAGCTGGGCATGGTGGCGCATGCCTGTAATCCAAGCTACTCAGGAGGCTGAGGCAGGAGAATTGCCTGAACCCAGGAGGCGGAGGTTGCGGTGAGCCGAGATCGCGCCATTGCACTCCAGCCTAGGTAACAAGAGCGAAACTCCGTCTCAAAATATAAATAAATAAATAAATAAATAAAAGTGAATACTTATTATTTTGTAAAAGCATAGCAAAAACTGGAAAAAAATTATCAGGGTTGTGATATTATAGGTGATTTTTGTTTTCTTCATTTTATTCTTAAATTTCTATAATGTAATGATTTAGAATCAGAAGCCTTACCCCATATCCACCTGTTAGATCAACTCTGAGGTGATAAAGCAAGACTGTTGACAGAGCAAAATAGTTGAAAGACAAGTACAATTCAACTGGACTCTGGGGTAAATTACTAGAAAGAGTGCAGCATCAACCTGAGCTACTACCCATACAAGCTCAGCATTTAGCTAGTAGCTGATTAATACTGAACTTAATCCCTAAAAGAATAGAAGAGCTGAGCTTTGGATTTTACCCATTAGAGATTAGGATTGGAAGCTAGAGGATAAGAAGCCATCCAGTGAGGCTGAACTGATAGAAATGACCTCTCACCTTCTCCCACTCCCTCCATCCTTTAATTAAAACAGCTCTGTCGGCTGGGCGCTGTGGCTCAAGCCTGTAATCCCAGCACTTTGGGAGGCCGAGGCGGGTGGATCACGAGGTCAAGAGATCGAGACCATCCTGGTCAACATGGTGAAACCCCGTCTCTACTAAAAATACAAAAAATTAGCTGGGCATGGTGGCGCGTGCCTGTAATCCCAGCTACTCTGGAGGCTGAGGCAGGAGAATTGCCTGAACCCAGGAGGCGGAGGTTGCGGTGAGCCGAGATCGCGCCATTGCACTCCAGCCTGGGTAACAAGAGCGAAACTCCGTCTCAAAAAAAAAAGAAAAAAAAAAAACAGCTCTGTCACCTGGGCATCATTCTCTCCACCTTACGGGCCAGGACCAAGGCTTAACTTCTCATGCTCAATTCTTGAACCCTTTGAATAATTATTAGGACAATAACAAGCATGGCCGGGAAAATATGCTGATCTTTGCCTATGACTAAGTCAAAAAAACATTAGAAGGAGATGGAGAAAGACTATATTAGCTCTCTCAACTACATCAATGGTTAGCCAGGCAGTTGGCAAGGTTTTCCTGGTCACACAATCACATAGAAAGAATGTAGAGGAAAATACAGATTTAGGAAAGATTTAGGAGGTAGGAGGGTCAGGCCTTGGTGCTTGATCCTATGCACACAGCGAAGGGAAGGGAGGAATCGTGAATGACTGGAGATCGTTTGGGGTAGGGAGACTGATACTGTGTGCCTGGAACTTTTAGAAGGGCTGGGGCTGAGGAAGTAAATTGTGGATATGGTTTGGTGGTTTCTGCCAAGGAGATAATTCACTTGATCTGGATATTGGTTACCTACAGGGAAAATTAATATATTAAGGGCAATGAAAGACAACTTTCTTTCTTTCTTTTTTTTTTGAGACCAACTCTTGCTCTGTCGCCCAGGCTGGAGTGCAGTGGCATGATCTGGGCTCACTGCTACCTCTGCCTCCTGGATTTAAGCAATTTCTTCTGCCTCAGCCTTCCGAGTGGCTGGGACTACAGGTGTGCACCACCATGCCCGGCTAATGTTTGTATTTTTAGTAGAGACTGGGTTTCACCATATTGGCCAGGCTGGTATTGAAATCCTAACCTTGTGATCCATGCTCTCAGCCCCCCAAAGTGCTGGGATTACAGGCATAAGCCACCATGCATGGTGGAAAGACAACTTTCTTACAGAGTAAGGAGAACAAATGTAGAAAAAGAAAAGGCTAGAATAAACTCTGTGGTATATGATTAGAATTATCGATATTTCCATGAGCTCATAGTGGTATTAATATGCAGACATAGATGTTGAAATTGATATAGGAATGGATATAGATGTATTCTCTGGCTGTGTTTGGTAAGAGGATCTGTAAGCAGTGGCATCTTTGTAGCAATAAGCACACTTAGTACCCAGATCTTGGTTTTTAAATTCCTTACTAAAAGGAACCAGGGCTCATGAAGAAGTGACCAGTTTCAGGGCTGTACCAAGGAAAGTATAAGCTGAGTGTGAAACATCTTCTTGCCCCAGAAAATAAGAAAACTCTCAAAGTAGATTTGAACCACATTAAAGGACAAAGGATTCAAACTGAAGGGGATCCCACTGGCCAAATATAAAACAATCTGAGTATCAAAATAAGTAACATTAGTAAGATTATAAACCCATTGAATAAAATAGAATCCATGAACCTATACTGATACAAATAAATGAATAAACAAATAACTGGAAAGCTCTTCTTTACAATTTAAGCCAACTAGTTAATGTAGAAGAAATAATGGAATTAGAGAGTCACAATCTGATAACAACCATGGTAAAATTGCTTAATTCCAGGAGTTTAAAGAGGTTATAGTGAGCTATGATCATGCCACTGCACTGCAGCCTTGGTGACAGAGTGAGACTTTGTCTCAGAAAAAAAAGAGAAAAGGAAGAAAAAGAAAAACAGAGTATAAAAGTGAATACTTGGGATGGGCATGGTGGCTCACGCCTGTAATCCCAGCACTTTGGGAGGCCGAGGTGGGTGGATCACGAAGTCAAGAGACGTAGACCATCCTGGCCAACACGGTGAAACCCTGTCTCTACTAAAAATACAAAAAATTAGCTGGGCGTGGTGGTGCGCGCCTGTAGTCCCAGCTACTTGGGAGGCTGAGGCAGGAGAATTGCTTGAACCTGGGAGGCGGAGGTTGCAGTGAGCCGAGGTCGAGCCACTGCACTCCAGCCTGGTGCCTGGTGATGATGTGAGACTCCGTCTCCAAAAAAAAAAAAAAAGAGTGGGCACACAAAACGATAATGGTTATTTACTAGTAATGTGACAAACTGACATTGTGCACTTGCTAAGATGATGCACTAACACAGTATCACTTGTGATAGTCCTGCCTTAAAAACTCATAACTTTAATCATGAAAAAATGTCAGACAAACCCAAATTGAAGGTATTGTAAATATCTGGCCTTCAAAAATGTCAAGATCATAAAAGACAAGGAAAGCCTGAGAAACTGCCTGGATTGAAGAAGATATGAACGTGACAACTAAATGCGGTGGATAATCCTGGGTTGAGTCCCGGGACAGAAAGGAAAGGGGGGAGAGGAAATGGGGTTTTAAACAATTACGGGTTTTTTGTTTCTTATTATGTTTTGTTGTACGTTTGCTATAATGGACACTAACTGGAATAATTGGTAAAACGTGAACCAGGTTTGTACATTAGATAGCACTATATCCATGTTAATTTCCTGATTTTGATAGATATGCTGTGGTTTTATAGAATAATGTCTGTGTTTATAAGGCCAGTGGGGAATTATGTCTGCAGCTCACTATTAAATGGTTTAAAAATTTATATATATGTATAATATATATAAACAATATAATATATAATTATAAAATATAAATTATCATATGTAAATTATATAATACATCTATAAATGATATACATAATATATCTATAAATGATATATAACAGTTACATATAATATATAAAGTATATAAAATAATATGTAAATTATATGTAATATAATTAAATTATATATATAATTTAGAGAGAGAGAGAGAGAGAGAGAGAGAGAGAATGGTAAATTGATAATAAGTGGTGAGCCTGGGGCCTAGTTGAAGTGTATATAGGACTTTCTTGTGCCATGTTTTATAATTTCAAAGTTATGTTAAAAAAGTTAAATAGAGAGCACAGATTATGTGAAATAATTAAAAATAATAAGATTGTGCGCGGGGCGCAGTGGCTCAAGCCTGTAATCCCAGCACTTTCGGAGGCCGAGGCGGGTGGATCACGAGGTCGAGAGATCGAGACCATCCTGGTCAACATGGTGAAACCCCGTCTCTACTAAAAGTGCAAAAAATTAGCTGGGCATAGTGGCACGTGCCTATAATCCCAGCTACTCAGGAGGCTGAGGCAGGAGAATTGCCTGAGCCCAGGAGGCGGAGGTTGCGGTGAGCCGAGATCGCGCCATTGCACTCCAACCTGGGTAACAAGGGCGAAACTCAGTCTCAATAATAATAATAATAATAATAATAATAATAATAATATTGTATTTGGAGGCCAAGGCGGGCAGATCACCTGAGGTCATGAGTTCAAGACCGGCCTGACCAACATGGTGAGACCCTGTCTTTAAAAAAAAAAAAGATGATTATATTGAAAAATATATTCTTCAGAAAAATACCTTTTACATAGTATTAGATACTGCTAAGGAACTGAATAATGTAAGTGGCTAGGGAAGACAGCAACACTCAGAGATGTGTCCTCAGCGTCAACATGGTTCCACAGCAGATACGGCTGTTGGGATCCCAGTTACAACGTTCTAGTGAGGCTCTAGCCCCTAATGCCCAGTCCCTTCCTCCAGTGATCCATCAGAAGTAAAAAGAGGAATTCAGCAATGTAATAGAAAAACAATACAATAAACTACTCAAAAGCCAATAAGCACCATCTAGTGGCAAGGAGGTGATTTTCCTCATTTTGTGTGTGTTGTCAAATTCAAACTGCATGGGCCAATTTGCACTCCTGGAAGCAGGGTGTGAGAGTTTCCAGGGTTCTATGTCTTCACTAAGCTTGCTAAGGTCAGACTTATTAAGTTTTCTCATTTTAGTGAGTACAGAATCGTATTTCCTACAAACTGACAGTGAGTTTTACAGGCTTGTTTTTGATTCAGTTATTTTTATTTTTTAGAAAGCTGGGGTTTCACCATGTTGGTCAGGCTGGTCTTGAACTCCCGACCTCAGGTGATCTGCCCACTTTGGCCTCCAAAGTGCTTGGATTACAGGCGTGAGCCACCAGGCCCGGCCATTGATTCAGTTTTTAACATTTATTTATTTAGGCAAAGATACTTTATATATGATGCTTTATACTTCCTATTGCATCACATCAAGAGGCACATAATGCCTGGTATCCATCAATCAAATGTGGTTCAAATGTGGTTGACCGGATTCATCAATAGATACTTAAGGATCCTTATCTATCTTTCACCTAATGGTTTTAGAAACCACTGATGATTATTACTTAGATCCATCATTTCATAAAAGGTTTGAAAAATAGTATTTTTCTAATTTTATCATTCTTTCTACATTTATTTATTTATTTATTTATTTATTTATTTATTTTTTTGAGACGGAGTTTCGCTCTTGTTACCCAGGCTGGAGCGCAATGGCGTGGTCTCGGCTCACCGCAACCTCCGCCTCCTGGGTTCAGGCAATTCTCCTGCCTCAGCCTCCTGAGTAGCTGGGATTACAGGCACGTGCCACCATGCCCAGCTAATTTTTTTTGTATTTTTAGTAGAGACGGGGTTTCACCATGTTGACCAGGATGGTCTCGATCTCTTGACCTTGTGATCCACCCGCCTCGGCCTCCCAAAGTGCTGGGATTACAGGCTTGAGCAACCGTGCCCGGCCCTTTCTACATTTATTAACTGTAATTGTTCTATAAAGAACTTTCTTTCATCAACCACTGGGTACCTTGTAGTCCAGCCCACATAAGAAAAGCAAGGTAGGTCGGGCGCGGTAGCTCACGCCTGCAATCCCAGCACTTTGGGAGTCTGAGGCGGGCGGATCACCTGAAGTCAGGAGTTCAAGACCACCCTGACTAACATGGTGAAACCCTGCCTCAAAAAAAAAAAAAAAAGAAAAGCAAGGTAAGTGTCTGATAACTTATGATTTTAAATTTTAGAATAATGATTTAGTGTCTTAGTCTGTTGTGTGTTGCTAAAAAGGAATATCTGAGACTGAGAAATTTATAATGAGAAGAGGTTTGTTTGGCTCATAGTTCAGCAGACTGTACAAGAAACACGGTGCAGCCATCTGGATCAGGTGAGGGCCTCAGGCTGCTTCCACCCATGGTAGAAGGTGAAGGCAACCTGGCATGTGCAGTTACCACATGGTGAGAGAGGAAGCAAGAGAGAAAGGGAGGAGGTGCCAGCCTCCTTTTAACAACAGGCTCTCATGAGAACTTAAAGTGAAGAACTCACTCCTGAGAGAGGGCATTAAACTATTCATGAGGGATCTGCCCCTGTGACCCAAACACCTCTCGTTGGTCCCCACCTCCAACATACGGTATCAAATTTAACATGAGATTTGGAAGGAATAATATCCGAACTACAGCAGTTGGTATCCTGGCAATTGGTGAAAAAATACGATTTTTGAAAAAGACTTATTAAGGACTCTGAGATTTTTACACTTATGATTTCTACTCATTATAGTCTATTCCTTTTTTTCGCTTTTTTAAAAAAAAACCAATGTTATTCGAGGCATAATTTAGATGCAATAAAATGCACTCATTTAGAAACTGTGCAATTGAATGAATTTTGAAAAATGCATATGCCTGTATAGCTGTCCCCACAATCAGAATATATAATTTTTTTTTTTTTTTTTGAGACAGAGTCTCACCCTGTCATCCAGGCTGGCGTGCAGTGGCGTGATCTTGGCTCACTGCAACCTCCACCTCCAGGGTTCAAGCGATTCTCCTGTCTCAGCCTTATGAGAAACTGGGATTATAGGCGACTGCTACCACGCCCAGCTAATTTTTGCATTTTTAATAGAGATGAGATTTCATTATATTGGTCAGGCTGGTCTTGAACTCCTGACCTCCGGTGATCCATCTGCCTCGGCCTCCCAAAGTGCTGGGATTACAGGGATGAGCCACCATGCCTAGACTAGAATATAGAATATTTCCATCACTCCCCAAAATTCCTTTGGGCCTCTCTGCAGTCAATCTTACTCCCACTCCATCCCTAGCCCTACGCAACCATTAATCTGCTTCCTAGATGAGGTTTTTCTAGAAATTTCTAAAAATAGAATCCTGTCTCTGGATTCTTTTACCCAGTTACATCGTATAGCAAGTGTCCCGTCATTCTCTTTTGATGCTCAAATTATTGCAATTTTTGGTAAGTGGAGTTTTAGTTTGGCTCTTTCATTATTTTGACGTGACCCCAGTAGTCTCTCATAGCTTTCTGGCTTTCAGGCACAGCAAGCAGTCCGGGCTTGGGAGTGTATTTCCTATTCTATATGAAATCAGCCATTTTTTCAAAGACCGTGCTTTTTTGCTCTTTTGAGACTATAATCTGAGCACTAGGGATGATCATTGCTACTAAGTTATTATTACTTCCAGAACTTTCCAGTGGACAGAACTAGGAAATAACTCTTTTCTAGAAGGAGAAAAGTAAATAATGAGTTTGCACTGATATTTTCTATTTAAATTAAAGCTTAAAATTTTCACCTACTTTTTAATATTTTGCCTTTGTTGTCTTAAGCTAAAAATCTTGGTTTTTAATAACATTAACATGTATTTGCCTTTTCCTATATTATAAATAATGCATATTTGATATATGTACCTATGTATTTGTTTATTTATTTATTTTAGTGATAGGATCTTGCTGTGCTGCCCAGGGTAGAGTACAATGGCACAATCATAGCTCGAACTGCAGCTTCAAACTCCTGGCCTCAAGCAACCTGTCTCAACCTCCTGAGTAGCTGGGACTACAGATGCATGCTACCACACCCAGCATCACAGGTATTTAAAAAATAACAGTTTCAAAATGGCAACCCCAATGTTGTAAGCAACAATAAAATAACTAAATACAGGTTATAATTCTTTGTGATGTCTTTGTCTTTAGGGTATATCTCACAAAAAATAAGCCAAAATATTGCTTTTGCAGTTATTTGGGAGAGCTCTTCTCTACTTGGTGGTGCCACCAGCTTGCTGTAGAGCTAAGTTTGCTTGTCTCAATTTGGTTTAAATTTTTAAGGATTGCTTTGTTCTTTTATTTTCTTCTTAAAGTAATTTTTTTTCTTTCTCTTTTCTTTTTCTTTTTCTTTTTTTTTGAGGCAGAGTCTTGCTCTTTTGCCAGGGGTGCCAGGCTGGAGTGCAGTGGCACGATCTCAGCTCACTGCAACCTCTGCCTCCTGGGTTCAAGCAATTCTCCTGCCTCCGTCTCCCAAGTAGCTAGTACTACAGGCCTGCACCACCATGCCCAGCTAATTTTTGTAGTTTTTAGTAGAGACGGGGTTTCACCATGTTGGTCAGGATGGTCTTGATCTCCTGACCTCGTGATCCTCAACCTCCCAAATTGTTGGGATTACAGGCGTGAGCCACCTGTGCTTGGCCAGTAATTTTGTTTTTAAAGTTATTTAATAGCCACATTTATATGTTTCCAAAGTCAAAACCCCATGACAGATTTCATCTGAGAAGGTTTATTTTCACCCCTGTCCCCTGCCTTTCTTTTTTGTTAACAGATTTATTTTGTACACAGTTTTAGGTTTATAGAAAACCTGCTGCTTTTCTCCTATTATTAATGTCTTGCATTATTGTGGTACATTTATTTCAGTTGATAGCCAACATTGATACAATGTTATTAACTAAAGACCATGGTTTATATTAAGGTTTGTTGTTTTGTGTTGCACATTCTGTGGCTTTTGAAAAATGTCTAATGACAGATCCACCATTACAATAACATACAGAGTAATTTCACTGCCCTCAAATCCCTTATGTTCCAATATTCATCCCTCCCTTCTTTCCCCAGAACTGACAACCACTGACCTTTTCCTATCTCCATAATTTTGCCTTTTCCTAAATGTCATACATAATAGTCCCCCTTTATCCTCAAGGGGTATGTTACAAGACCTACAGTAGGTGCCTGAAACCATGGATAGTATAGAACCATATACATACATACTGATAACAAGGTTCATTTATAAATTATGCACAGTAATAAATTAATAACAATGATAATAAAGTGGAACAATTATAACAATATACTGTAATAAAAGTTATGCAAATATGTTCCTCTCTCAAAATATCTAATGGTACTCTGCTCACTTTTCTTATATGTGTTGATTTGATAACTGAGACAGTTAAGTGACTAATATATATGCTGTAATGTATAGAGCACAGATGTAGTGGACAAAGGAATGTTTCAGGTCCAAAGGAATGTTTCAGAATGGAGCAGGATAGTACAATAATTCATCATGCTGCTCAGAACGGTGTGCAATTTCAAGCTCATGAATTAGTTATTTCTGAAATTTTCCACGTAATAATTTCAGGCCTTGGTTAACTGCAGAAAGCAAAATTGTGTATAAGGATGGATTCTTGCAGTTAGAGTTATCTACTGAGACTGTTTTTTTCACGTAGCAGTATGCATTTAAGTTTCCTCCATGTCTTTTAGTGGCTTGATAGCTCATTCCTTTTTAGTTCTGTATAATACGCCAAGGTATCGATGTACCACAGGTTGTCATCCATTCACGTGCTGAAGGACGTTGTCTGCTTTCAGAGTTTGCCAATTATGAATAAAGCTGCTATAAAAATTCACATATAGACTTTTGTGTAGATATAAGTTTTCAACTTATTGGGACAAATATCATGGAGTATGATTGCTGGATCATATAGTAAGAGAGAATGCTTGGTTTTGTAAGAAACTGCCAAAACGGTCTTCCTAGGTGGCTTTACCATTTTGCATTTCCAGCAATGAATGAGAGTTCCTATTGTTCACATCCTCACAAGTATTTAGTGCTGCCAGTGTTTTGAATTTCAGGCGTTCTAGTATGTGTGTAGTGGTATCTCATTTTAATTTGCAGTTCCCTGGTGTCATATGAGGTTGAACATCCTCTGATTCCTGTTTTTTCCTTCCACGATGTGTAACCATTTTTTACTTTTTTTAAAAAAATTTAAATTTATGTATTTTTTTTTATAGAGACGGGGTTTCACCATCTTGGCTAGGCTGGTCTTGAACTCCTGACCTCATGATCCACCCACCTTGGCCTCCCAAAGTGCTAGGATTACAGGCGTGAGCGACCATGCCTGGCCATGAGTAACCATTTTTCACTGGCTTTTGGTTTATCCTGATATTATTACTTTTAAAAAACGCTTACACACACACCCACACCCACACACACACACACATACACACTCACACAGTCCCTCTTTCTTATACAAAAGGTAGCGTGCTGTATGCAATTCACAGCATTTTACAGAGTATTTTTTATAGTGGAATAGCACTTCATTATTATTTCTTCAACCAGTCCTTTATTGATGAATATTTGGATTGTTTGCAATCCTTTGCCATTACAAATAGTAACTACAATGAATAAGTTTGTGTATACATCATTTCACATTTCTGCCTATATATCTTTGAGACAGATTTATAGAAAGGTGATTGTGGTGGTGTCCAGGATTAAATGCATATGTAATTTTGCTAGATATTGCCAAATTCCCCTTATACCGTTTTTGCATTCCTGCCAACAATATGTGAAAGTGCCTGTTTCCCTGCAGAGATGATAATAAGGCGTTTTGTCAGACTCAAGGATTTTTGCCAACATGATAGATAACAAACTACAGTTCTGTATTTTAGCTGGATGGTGGGTACATTTAAGTTTGTTCTATTCTTAATTGTACATTTTTCATGTATCTAAAATACTTCATAAAATAAGCTAACATAAGGAATTGCTCTTAAAGAAGAGAGGTTTTCTATTTTGGCTTTAAAAGAAATATATCTTTTTTTTTTTTTTTTTGAGATGGAGTCTCACTTTGTCACCAGGCTGGAGTGCAGTGGTGTGAGCTGGACTCAATGCAACGTCCACTTTGCAGGTTCAAGTGATTCTCCTTGCCTCACCCTCCTGAGTAGCTGGGACTACAGGTGTGCGCCACCATGCCCAGCTAATTTTTGTATTTTTAGTAGAGACTGGGTTTCACCACGTCGGCTACGATGGTCTGGATCTCTTGACCTCATGATCTGCCTGCCTCTGCCTCCGCCTCCCAAAGTGCTGGGATTACAGGCATGAGCCACAGCACCCGGCCCCAAATATGTCATTTTTATGGCTAACTTAACTATTGACTGAAATCTTGAATGACCCACAAATAGAGTTGGAAAGAATTTCAGAGACAAGAGATTCTGATCCTATCATATAACAAATTCAGGCTCCAGGGCTCAAAGAAGCCAAGTAATCAGCTTGAAGTTACATAGTTAATGAGAAACAAGCTTGCCTTTAACTATAATTGGCATTGCAGTCAATATATAAAACTTATGGAGAACATTATCCAAAAAACTGGGATGTGTTAACCCTCATCTTCATAACAATTCCACTACATTTAAATGATACAGGAAGTAGAATGCATTGCATCAAGGTCAAGGTACTGGACTGATTGCCACTGTGTTTCTAAGTGCAGTTCTGAAAGCTGATATAAGCTGCAAGACTCATGTTGTTTGGTTATGATAGCCTTATTAATCATCTTTCTCCTTTTTCAGCTTTCCAGTAGAATAGATTAGCTACAGAGCCCCCACCAATAGTCCTTAAATTTATCTTATGAAATCTGTAACATATTCAGGACCTATATGTATTAGAAATTCTCTGTCAATGTTACTATGACAGTTGTTTGTAATTTTTGAGAGCAAGGTATGAAGAACCATCTTTTTGAACTGGATTATTCTTTTCTTTCTTTCTTTCTTTCTTTTTTTTTTTTTTTATAGACGGGGTTTCACCATGTTGGTCAGGCTGGTCTTGAACTCCCAACCTCAGGTGATCCGCCCTCCGTGACCTCCAAAGTGCTTGGATTACAGGCATGAGCCACCACACCCAGCCTGAACTGGATCATTCTTTTTTTTTTTTTTGAGATGAAGTTTCGCTCTTGTTACCCAGGCTGGAGTGCAATGGCGCGATCTCGGCTCACCGCAACCTCTGCCTCCTGGGTTCAGGCAATTCTCCTGCCTCAGCCTCCTGAGTAGCTGGGATTACAGGCACATGCCACCATGCCCAGCTAAGTTTTTGTATTTTTAGTAGAGACGGGGTTTCACCTTGTTGACCAGGATGGTCTCGATCTCTTGACCTTGTGATCCACCCGCCTCGGCCTCCCAAAGTGCTGGGATTACAGGCTTGAGCCACCGCGCCCGGCTGGATCATTCTTATAGAGGGCAAGGTGAGGCTAATGTTTTCACAGTTTTAATCTTGTTATATGGTTTATATACTTAAATTATTTTATATTAAATTTGCATTCTGAGGCTTCTCAACCAAAGCAACATGAAACAAATTACTCAAAATTACCACTTATCCAGTGATGTCGTTCTTAGGAAAAGAAAAACAATTTTGTGACACAGAGTCCAGTCTAGTCCAGGATCACACATTGCATTTAGCTGCCACATCGCTCTTGCCTTCTTCCGTCTGGGATAATTCCTCTGGCTTTCTTTGTCTTTCATGACTTTGACATTTTTGAAGCATATGGGCCAGTTACTTTGTAGAATGTTACCTTGTTTGGGTGTGTTTGATGTCACCTCATGCTTAGATTTGGGTTATGCAGTTTGGGTTAGGGTTAGCACTGAAGTGATGCTGTAATTTCAGTGTGTTGTGTCATACACATATCAATTTACATGATGTTGGTTTATCTCAGTAGTCATGATGCTAACTTTGGTTAAAGTAATATCTGCCTGGTTTCTCCACTGTGAAGTTACTATTCTTCCCTTTATAGTTAAAAAGTAATTTGTGGCTGGGTGCGGTGACACACGCCTGTAATCCTAGCACTTTGGGAGGCTGAGGTGAACTCCTGAGGTCAGGGGTTCAAGACCAGTCTGGCCATCATGGTGAAACGCCATATTTAAAAAAAAAAGGAAAAAGTAATTTGTGGCAAGATACTTCAACACTATATCCTGTTTCCCATCAAACTTTTGCCCACCAGTTTCAGCACCCATTAATGACTCTTGACTGAACCAATTGCTACTGTGATGGTTACCCAGGGTACAAAGACATTCTTTAGTTTGGATTCCTTAAGTTATATTGGTTTGCATTTTTATAAAATGTATATGATGTAGAGAAAATCAAACAATTAAATCAGTAACCCAAAGAAGCAAATAAAACGCCGGGTGTGGTGGCTCATGCCTATAATCCCAGCACTTTGGGAGGTTGAGGAGGGCTGATCACTTGAGGTCAGGAGTTTGAGAACAGCCTGGCCAAAATGGTGAAACTTGTCTCTACTAAAAATATGAAAAAATAAAAATAAAAATTAGATGGACGTGGTGGCACATGCCTGTAGTCCCAGCTACTCGGGAGGCGAGGCAGGAGAATCTCTTGAACCCAGCTGACATCACACCATTACACTCTAGCCTGTCTCAAAACAAACAAACAAAAAACACAAAGAAGCAAATATAATAATAAATTTGAATAAATAGCAAAAAACTGATTTGAAGTATAAATGAGTTGCTCACAAATGTAAAGTCAAAGAAAGCTTGGAAAACCTTTTAAAATTTAATTGTCGTGCTCGCTTCGGCAGCACATATACTAAAATTGTAACGATACAGAGAAGATTAGCATGGCCCCTGAGCAAGGATGACATGCAAAGTCGTGAAGCGTTCCATATATAAAAAAATTTAATTGTCACACTGTCATGGGAGATAAGTAAAAAATGGTCCTCCTTCCCCACCAAGATAAGTTTAAAAACAGATGTTCTTTCAGGCTTAATTAGAGCTGTCACATCAAGAATTTGTCATGGGGGCAAAATTAACTCTATTAATGAAATTCAGCCTTCTCAGATTGCTTCAATATGCCTTGCTTTTGTATTTCTCCAAGCAATTGGAGTGTTTTTCTTATTAATACCTTAAATAGAATTAATTTAATCATTAAATATTTCCAATATACAGTAAATAATATTAGACAGCCATTTACCTACCATCCGAATTTAAATGATGCTTACATTTTGTCATCTTTGCTTCAGAATGTTTTTTCTCTAAATAAATAAAATAATATAGATACATATTATTATGGATGTACCTAAAACCATACTTCCATCTCTTTGCTTTCCCTCCCCAGGGTTAACCATTTCCTGTCAATAACGTTCTTTGCCATGCATGAGTTTCTGTTTTGAACACACACACACACACACTGTCTCTATGAAGATACTGTATATATGCTCTATATATACGGTGTCTGTAAATGTATAAATTTTACATAGGCCAGGCATGGTGGCTTATACCTGTAATCCCAACACTTAGGGAGGCTGAGGCAGGAAGATCACTTGAGTTCAGGAGTTTGAGACCAGCCAGGCCAGCATGACGAAACCCCCATCTCTTCTAAAAATACAAAACTTAGCCAGGTGTGGTGGCCCATACCTGTAATCCCAGCTACTCAGGAGGCTGAGGCAGGAGAATCCCTTGAACCTGGGAGGCGGAGGTTACAGTGAGCTGAGATGGTGCCACTGCACTCCAGCCTGGCAACAGAGTGAGACTCCCTCTCAAAAAAGGAGAAAAAAAATTTACATTCATCAAAATAATCACAATAGGATACATTCAATTTGGTATAATTTGTGTATAATTTTACATGCTCAAAATAATGTTTATATATATTGTATCATATTGATTGTATCCTATTGTGATTTACTTTCATTTTTACTTAATATTTTTGAAATTGATCTGCTGTATACATGTACTTGTTTTAACCACTCTATGAAAACCTACTATATGAATACTTATATGCTGTTTATTTCCCAACCAATGCAGAATTAGACTGTTTTTATTTTCTTTATTGCTGCCTCAGAGGGTGAGATAATAAGCATTCTTATATTATGCATTCTTCCTTGTGTATATATAAGCAAGTTTCCATGGACTAAAAAGCCTGAGTCTTGGTGTAAGGACATTTTCAGCTTTACTAGGTAGTATCGAACTGTTTTCCAATGGTTGTACCTATTTATATACCTATCAGCAACTCACATCCCTCTGTGCTTGGTGTTATCAGACTTTCTACTTTGTTTCCAACTAGAAGAATGTGTACTTTTTTCTTCTTCTTGCTTAAATATGTATTTCTTAATTTGTAGTAGACAGAGCTTCTGTTGATAGTTTTTGCTTCCGGATTTTCTCTCTTATATACCTGTTTATGCCCTTTGCCCATTTTTATTGGGCCATTTGTCATTTTCTCATTCATCTGTAAGCATTATTATTGTGAAGTTTAATCTTCTGTTCTGTACCTTGTGAACATTTTCTCCTACCTATTACTCGATCACTTTATTTATAGTGCTTTTGGTAAGTAGAAGTTTTAAATTTAATATCGCTAAAATTACTAATCATATAGTTTAATTTTTTGTGTGTCTTGAAGATTAGACAAGCAGCATTACTTAGAGGTTCTACCTGGATGAGAGCTCTTTGGATGTGCTATGTATCCCTAGTTCTATATCCCTACCAATGCCTATGGTAGCAGAAGAAATTGAGACAAATTCGTAGAGTTTGAACATAGATGGAATTCTTAAGACTGGCTACAAGAAGCTGCAGGTTAGGTAAATGTTTTTCCTGAGCTAACTGGAGAAAGTTCAGAACAACTCACAGTTTTAGTTTTATTTGGGGAGGGCAAGGGGTAAATGAGGTAGATGAGCTTTTGTTGCTTAACAATTATCATAATTTACATTATTCTGAGAAGAAATGTGTGTTTAATGGAAAAGGATTATTAATAGTCTGTTATATGCTACTCTCCCTAGGTCTTGAATCACACTACTGAATAGGAATACCCAGAATATTTCTTATAGTAGCCTGCTAGTTGTGTGAATGACAGCTGGGATTTATAACACCTGATGCCTCACTCTCTGCCATATGTTAAAACATTTCTTTCCTGGAAGGATTAGATGGGTGGCTACTTTTCTTTCCAAAATGAAATGGCTCATATCCAAAGCCATCTTGCTAAATGCTTGAATAATAGGATTTATACAAAGCTGATACAATATCCATCTTGCTTCTAAATTAATTCTTCAAATTTAAAGAATTAAAGACAAATTTATATATTCAAAGAATTAATTTGGCTTTAAAGCAGTTTATGTAATAGGTTTGCAAGAACCTATTAATTATTACTAATATTAAAAATTATACCCTTACTTTACTGATGCTCCGTGGCTTAACTTCCGGATTGGTGAGGCAGACAGAAACTTGTAACAAGTGATAACTTCCTTTAATGCTTTCTTTTCATGTTTATATGTCAGGCTTTCTTCATTTTTCATGATAATCTCTAACATGGATTAAGGACTGTTTATATTCTTAAACTATTAAATTTTTATTTCTTATATAAAAGTATGATTTTAAATTTAGTATAACTGTTACAAAAAAGTTTTTTAAAAAAGCTTTGAAAACATGATCATATAAAATATACATACTATTGTAGAAAATATTAAAAAAAACAGGCCGGGCGCGGTGGCTCAAGCCTGTAATCCCAGCACTTTGGGAGGCCGAGACGGGTGGATCACGAGGTCGAGAGATCGAGACCATCCTGGTCAACATGGTGAAACCCCGTCTCTACTAAAAGTGCAAAAAATTAGCTGGGCATGGTGGCACGTGCCTGTAATCCCAGCTACTCAGGAGGCTGAGGCAGGAGAATTGCCTGAGCCCAGGAGGCGGAGGTTGCGGTGAGCCGAGATCGCGCCATTGCACTCCAGCCTGGGTAACAAGGGCGAAACTCCGTCTCAAAAAAAAAAAAAAAAAAAACAAAAAACAAAACGAAACAAAAAAAACAATAAATACAAAATTTATGAAGATAGCATCCGGAAATAACAACTATTAATATTTTGGAACATGATTTCAGTCAATTTTTCTATGCATACAATAATTCATTTTAACCAAAGATGAGATCATAAAGTCCAATTTTATACATTTATTTTTTGTTGTAACATTTTGCTATATCACTAAATATTCCTCTAAAACATGCATAATATTTTATCACAGAGTTGGGGCTTAATGTACATAAATATTCCCAATCATTTTCAATTTTTTATGTTAAATATTTTAACACTGGACTTCCACCAAGATGGCCGAATTGTAACAGCTCCCAGGCACAGATCTCAGTGAGGGAGACACAGAAGCCAGTGATCTCCGCATCTCCAAATGAGGTACCAGATTCATTTCAATTGGACTGATTGGACAATGGGCATAGCCCAAAGAGGGCAAACTGAGGCTGGGCAGGGTGCTGCCCCACCCAGGAAGGGCATCTCACCAGAGGATTGGGGGCTTCCTCCTCCCCTGGCACACCAGTCCAGATACTGTGCTTCTCCCAAAGCGTCTGCAACCCACAGACCAGGAGATCTTTGAAGGGCTGAAAAGCACCTGAGTTACCTGTGTAGAACTGAATAGCAGCCCTGGTTGGTGCCTCGGATTGTCGGAACAGATCTAGGTGGATGCATTGGCTGTCCGGGAGAGCCTGTGGGACAGAGGTACCACCTCCACCAGAGAGAGAGGGTGCTAAAAGCAGGGAGACAGGCAATAGGCTAGGCGGATCCCTCCCCCAATAAAACCCAGCAGGCTGAAGCCCTCTTGCTTGAGGGTTTCATAATCAGCACATCAATTCAAGCTCAACTTGGAAGGATCAATCCCAGTGGGGGAAGGATCATCCGCCATTACAGAGGTGGGCCTAATCTCCCTGTGTAAACAAAAGACCCAGGAAGCCAAAACAGCAGCAGGACTGTGTTCATGGCAGCCCAGCAGTGCGTCTACAGACGGACAAGGGACAGACTACATCATCAAGCAGCTCCTTGAGATCAAAGCTAGACAAATCCACAAAGATGGGAAGTAACCAGCCTAAAAAGAATGAAACCATCAAAGACCAGATAGCCTCTCCTCCTCCAAGGGAACACAACTCGTCACAAGGGAACAAAACAGGATGGAGAATAAGTTTGATGAATTGACAGAAGCAGGCTTCAGAGGTTGGGTAATAACAAACTTCTCTGAGCCAAAGGAACATGTTCTAACCCAATGCAAAGAAACTAAAAACCTTGAAAAAAGTTAGACAAAATGCTAATTAGAATAACCACACTAGAGAAAACATAAATGACCTAATGAAGCTGAAAAACACAGCACGAGAACTTCAAAAACTGTACACAAGATTCAACAGCTGAATTGATCAAGCAGAAGAAAGGATATCAGAGATTGAAAATCAACTCAATCAAATAAAACGAGAAAAGACTAGAGAAAAAAGAGTAAAAAGAAATGAATAAAGCCTCCAAGAAATATGGGATGATGTGAAAAGACCTAATCTGTGCTTGATCGGTGTACCTGAATGAGATGGGGAGAATGAATCCAAGCTGGAAAACACTCTCTAGGATATTATCCAGGAGAACTTCCCAACCTAGCAAAGCAGGCCAACATTCAAATCTGGGAAACACAGAGAACACCACAAAGATATTCCTCAAGACCCCAAGGCACATAATTGTCAGATTCACCAGGATTGAAGGAAAAAATGCTAACGGCAGCCAGAGAGAAAGACCAGGTCACCCACAAAGGAAACCCCATCAGATTCACAGTGGATCTCTCAGCAGAAACCCTGAAAGCCAGAAGAAAGTGGGGGCCAATATTCAACATCCTTAAAGAAAAAACTTTCAACCCAGAATCTCATATCCAGCCAAACTAAGCTTCATAAGTGAAGGAGAAATAAAATCCTTTACAGACAAGCAACTACTGAGAAACTTCATCAACACCAGACCTGCCTTACAAGAGCTTCTAAAGGAAGCACTAAACATGAAATGGAACAACTAGTACCAGCCACTACAAAAATGTACCAAATTGTAAAGACCAATGATGCAATGAAGAAACTGCATCAACTAATGAGTAAGAAAAAAACCAGCCAGTAACAAAATGGCAGGATCAAATTTACACATAACAGTATTAACATTAAATGTAAATGGCCTAATTGCTCCAATCAAAAGACACAAACTGGATAAAATGTTAACACCCATGGGCATGCTGTATTCAAGAGACCCATCTCATGAGCAAAGACACATATAGACTAAAAATAAAGGGATGGAAGATTTACTAAGCAAACAGAGAGCAAAAAAAAAAAAAAAAAAAGCAGGAGTTGCAATCCTGGACTCTGATTAAAAGGACTTCAAACCAATAAAGAGACAAAGAAGGGCATTACATAATGGTAAAAGGATCAATACAACAAGAAGAGCTAACTATCCTAAATATATATGCACCCAATACAGGAGCACCCAGATACACAAAGCAAGCTCTTAATGACCTACAAAGATACTTAGACTCCCACACAATAATAGTGGGAGACTTTAACACTCTGCTGTCAATATTAGATAGATCAATGAGACAGAAAATTAACAAGGACATCCAGGACTTGAATGCAGAACTGAAACAAGTGGATCTAATAGACATCTACAGAACTCTCCACCCTAAAGCCACAGAACATACATTCTTCTCAGCACCACATTGTACTTACTCCAAAACTGACCACATAATTGGAAGTAAATCACTCCTCAGCAAATGCAAAAGAATGGAAATCATAACCAACAGTCTCTCAGACCAACAATAAAATTAGAACTCAGGATTAAGAAACTCACTCAAAACCACACAACTACTTGGAAACTGAACAACTTGCTCCTGAATGTTGACTGGATAAACAATGAAATGAAGGCAGAAATAAAGATGTTCTTTGAAACCCATAAGAACAAAGACACAATGTACCAGAATCACAGGGAAACATTTAAAGCAGTGTCTAGAGGGAAATTTATAGCAGTAGATGCCCACATGAGAAGCGAGGAAAGATCTAAAATTGACACCCTATCATCAAAATTGAAAGAGCTAGAGGAACAAGATAAAAAACACTCAAGGCTGGGCGTGGTGGCTCACGCCTATAATCCCAGCACTTTGGGAGGCTGAGGCTGGTGGATCGCAAGGTCAAGAGATCGAGACCGTCCTGATCAACACCCTGTCTCTACTAAAAATACAAAAAATTTTGCTGGGCATGGTGGCATGTGCCTGTAATCCCAGCTACTCAGGAGGCTGAGGCAGGAGAATTGCCTGAACCCAGGAGGTGGAGGTTATGGTGAGCGGAGATCGCGCCATTGCACTCCAGCCTGGGTAACAAGAGCAAAACTCCATCTCAAAAAGAAAAAAACAAAAACAAAAACAAAAACAAAAAAACACTCAAAAGCTAGCAGAAGACAAGAAATAACTAAGATCAGAGCAGAACTGAAGGGGAAAGAGTCACAAAAAGCCCTTCAAAAAAAATCAATAAAACTAAGAACTGATTTAAAAAAAAAAAATCAACAAAATAGACAGTCTGCCAGCCAGACTAATAAAAAAGAAAAGAGAGAAGAATCAAATAGATGCAATAAAAAATTATAAAGGGGATATCACCACCAAAGCCACAGAAATACAAACCACCATCAGAGATTACTACAAATAAGTCTATGCACATAAATCAGCAAATCCGGAAGAAATGGATAAGTTGATGGACACTTCCATCTTCCCAAGACTAAACCAGGAAGAAGTTGAATCCCTGAATAGACCAATAACAAGAACTGAAGTTGATGCATCAATTAATAGCCTACCAACCAAAAAAAGTCCAGGTCCAGATGGGTTCACATCCAAATTCTACCAGATGTACAAAGAGGAGCTGGTATCATTCCTTTTGAGACTATTACAAACAATACAAAAAGAGGGAATCCTCCCCATTTTATGAGACGAACATCATGCTGTACCAAAACCTGGCAGAGACTCAACTAAAAAGGAAAACTTCAGGCCAATATCCCTGATGAACATCAATGCAAAAATCTTCAATAAAATACTGGCAAATCAAATGTAACAGCACATCAAAAAGCTTATCCATCACAATCAAGTAGGCTTCATCCTGGGGATGCAAGGCTGGTTCAACATACACAAATCTATAAACATAATCCATCACATAAACAGAACCAAAGACAAAAACCACATGGTCATCTCAATAGATGCGGAGAAGGCCTTCAACCAAGTTCAACAGCCCTTTATGCTAAAAACTCTCAATAAACTAGGCATTGATGGAACATATCTCAAAATAATAAAAAGCTATTTGTGAAAAACCCACAGCCAATGTCATACTAAAGGGTAAAAACTGGAAGCATTCCCTGTGAAAACTAGCACTAGACAAGGATGCCCTCTCTCACCATTCCTATTCAATATAGTATTGGAAGTTCTAGCCAGAGCAATCAGGCAAGAAAAAGAAATAAAGGGTATTCAATTAGGAAAAGAGGTAGTCAAATTGTCTCTATTTGCAGATGACATGATTGTATATTTAGAAAATCCCATCATCTCAGCCCAAAATCTCCTTAAGATGATAAGCAACTTCAGCAAAGTCTCCAGATACAAAATCGATGTGCAGAAATCACAAGCATTCTTATACACCAATAACAGACCAACAGAGAGCCAAATCATGAGTGAACTCCCATTCACAATTGCTACAAAGAGAATAAAATACCTAGGAATACAATTAACAAAGGAAACGAAGGACCTCTTCAAGGAGAACTGCAAACCTCTGCTCAAGGAAATAAGAGAGGACACAAACAGATGGAAAAATATTCCATGCTCATGGTTAGGAATAATTAATATCATGAAAATGGCCATACTGCCCAAAGTAATTTATAGATTCAATGCTATTCCTATCAAGCTACCATTGATCTTCTTCACAGAACTGGAAAAAAATACTTTAAACTTCATATGGAAAAGAGCCCACATAGCCAAGGCAATCCTAAGCAAAAATAACAAAACTGGAGGCATCACAGTATCTGACTTCAAACTATACTACAAGGCTACTGTAATCAAAACAGCATGGTACTGGTACCAAAACAGAGACATAGACAAATGGAACAGAGCAGAGGCCTCTGAAGAAATGTCACACATCTACAACCATCTGATCTTCAACAAATATAACAAAAACAAGCAATAAGGAAAGGATTCCCTGTTTAATAAATGGTGTTGGGAAAACTGGCTAGTCATGTAACTGCAGATGGAATAAATTCTAAACATAAAACCTAATACCATAAAAATCCTGGAAGAAAATCTAGGCAAAACCATTCAGGACATAGGCATAGGCAAGGACTTCATGCTAAAACACCAAAAGCATTGGCAACAAAAGCCAAAATAGACAAATGGGATCTAATTAAACTTGAGAGTTTCTGCACAGCAAAAGAAACAATCATCAGAGTGAACTGGCAACCAACAGAATGGGAAAAAATTTTTGCAATCTACGCAGCTGACAAAGGCCTAATATCCAGAATCTATAAAGAACTAAAGCAGATCTACGGGGGGAAAAAAAACCCATTCGAAAGTGGGTGAAAAATATGAACAGACACTTTTCAAAAGAAGACATTTGTGAGGCCAACAAACATATGAAAAAATGTTCATCATCACTGGTCATCAGAGAAATGCAAATCAAAACTACATTGAGATACCATCTCACGCAAGTTAGAATGGCAATCATTAAAAAGTCAGGAGACAACAGATGCTGGAGAGGGTGTGGAGAAAAAGGGGCAGTTTTACACTGTTGGTGGGAGTGTAAATTAGTTCAACCATTGTGGAAGACAGTGTGGTGATTCCTCAAGGATTTAGAAATAGAAATTCCATTTGACCCAGCAATCCCACTACGGGGTATATACCCAGAGGATTATAAATTGTTCTATTATAAAGATACATGCACACGTCTGTTCATTGCAGCACTGTTTACAATGGCAAAGACCTGGAACCAACCCAAATGTCCCTCCATGATAGACTGGACAAAGAAAATGTGGCAGATATATACCATGGAATACTATGCAGCCATAAAAAATGATGAGCTTGTGTCCTTTGTGGGGACTTGGATGAACCTGGAAACCACTGTTCTCAGCAAACTGACACAAGAACAGAAAACAAAATTCCACATGTTCTCGCTCATAGGTGGGTGTTGAACAATGAGAACCCATGGACACAGGGAGGGGAGCATCACACACTGGGGTCTGTCGAGGGGGTTAGGGAGGGACAGCAGGGGGGTGGGGAGGTTGGAGAGAGATAATACAGGGAGAAATACCAGGTATAGGTGACAGGGGGATAGAGGCAGCAAACCATATTGCCATGTATGTACCTATGCAACAGTCCTGCATGATCTTCACATGTACTCCAGAACCTAAAGTACAATTAAAAAAAAAAGAAGCTGGGCACTGTGGCTCACGCCTGTAATCACAGCACTTTGGGAGGTCGAGGCGGGCGGATCATGAGGTCAAGAGATCGAGACCATCCTGGTCAACTGGTGAAACCCCGTCTCTACTAAAAATACAAAAAATTGGCTGGGCATGGTAGTGGGTGCTTGTAATCCCAGCTACTCAGGAGGCTGAGGCAGGAGAATTGCCTGAACCTGGGAGGTGGAGGTTGCAGTGAGCCGAGATTGTGCCATTGCACTCCAGCCTGGGTAACAAGAGCGAAACTCCATCTCAAAAAAAAAAAAAAAAAAAAAAAAGAAAATAAAAATTTTAACCTAAAAAGAAAAACTTTAACATTGATGAAATCATTCTTAATAACTTTTTTTTTTTTTTTTTTTTTTTTTTGAGATGATGTCTTGCTCCATCACCAAGGCTGGAGTGCAGTGGTGTGATCCCCCTCCTGGGTTCCAGTGATTCTCCTGCTTCAGCCTCCAAAGTATCTGGGACTACAGGCGTGCGCCATTATGCTCAGCTGATTTTTGTATTTTTAGTAAAGATGGGGTCTCACCATGTTGATCAGGCTGGTGTCCATCTCTTGACCTTGTGATCCACCTGCCTCGGCCTCCCAAAGTGCTCAGATTACAGGCATGAACCATAGTGCCTGGCCCACTTAATAACTTTTTACACATGTCTATAAATATTTCCTTAGGATACAGTTCCGGAAATGGAATTGTTTGATCAAATGGCACACAAACTTTTAAGGTTTTTGCTATTTACTACAATATTTCCCTTGATAAACTTTTATAATGTATGAACCTAAGAGCCTTTTAACTCAATTTTACTCATTTAAAGAAATTCTGGCCAGGTGCGGAGTTCAAGACCAGCCTGACTAACATGGAGAAACCCCATCTCTACTAAAAATACAAAATTAGCCGGATGTGGTGGCGCATGCCTGTAATCCCAGCTATTCGGGAGGCTGAGGCAGAAGAATTGCTTGAATCCAGGAGTTAGAGGTTGCAGAGAGCTGAGATTGCACCATTGCACTCCAGCCTGGGCAACAAGAGCGAAACTCTGTCTGGAAAAAAAAAGTCTGTGGGTACATATAGTAGGTATATATATTTATGAGGCATATGGCATACTTTGATACAGGCATATAATGTGTAATAATTACATCAGGGTAAATGAAGTATTCATCACCTCAAGTATTTATCCTTTGTGTTATAAACAATCTAATTATGCTCTTTTAGTTATCTTAACATGTAAAATTAAATTCTTATTAACTGTAGTCACTCTGTTGTGCTATAGATCTTATTCATTCTTTCTAACTATTTTTTGTACCCATTAACTATCCCCCATTCTACTGACCCATGTCCCCGCCAACCTTCCCAACCCCTGGTAAGCATCTTTCTACTCTTTATCTCCATAAGTTCAATTGTTTTGATTTTTAGCTCCCACAAGTAAACTAGAACATGTGAAGTTTGTTTTTCTGTGCCTGCCTTATTTCACTTAACATGATGACCTCCAGCTCCATCCATGTCGTTGTAAATTACAGGATCTCATTCATTTCTATGGCTACATAGTATTCCCTTGTTTATAAGTTCCACATTTTCTTGATCTATTTATCTGTTGATGGACACTTAGGTTGTATCCAAATCTTAGCTATTGTGTACAGTGCTGCAATAAACATGGGAGTGCAGATATCTCTTCAATATACTGATTTTTTCTCTTTTGGATAGATACTCAGCAGTGGGATTGCTGGATCATATGGTAGCACTTTTTTAAGTTTTTTTTTTTTTTTTTTTGAGACGGAGTTTCGCTCTTGTTACCCAGGCTGGAGTGCAATGGCGCGATCTCGGCTCACCGCAACCTCCGCCTCCTGGGTTCAGGCAATTCTCCTGCCTCAGCCTCCTGAGTAGCTGGGATTACAGGCACGCGCCACCATGCCCAGCTAATTTTTTGTATTTTTAGTAGAGACAGGGTTTCACCATGTCTACCAGGATGGTCTTGATCTCTTGACCTCGTGATCCACCCGCCTCAGCCTCCCAAAGTGCTGGGATTACAGGCTTGAGCCACCGCGTCTGGTCTTTTTTTAGTTTTTACAGGAACCGCTAAACTATTCTCCATAGTGGTTGTACTAATTTACATTCCCACCAACAGTGGGAAGGCAGGGGAATAGACAATATACGAGGGTTCCCTTTTCACTACATCCTTGCCAGCATTTGATATTGCCTGTCTTTTGGATAAAAGCCATTTTAACTGGGATGAGATGATACCTCATTACAGTTTTGATTTGCAGTTCTCTTAAGATCAGTAATGTTGAGCATTTTTTCACATACCTGTTTGCCATTTATACATCTTCTTTGGAGAAATGTCTATTCAGATCTTTTGCCCATTTTAAAATCAAACTATTAGATTTTTTTCCTGTAGAGTTGCTTGAGCTGCTTATATATTCTGTTATTAATCCCTTGTCAGATGGGTAATTTGCAAATATTTTCTTCCATTCTGTGAATTGTTCCTTCACTTTGTTGATTGTTTCCTTTGCCATTCAGAAGCTTTTAAACTCAATGTGATTCCACTTGCCCATTTTTGCTTTGTTTGCCTGGGTTTGTGGGGTATTACCCAAGAAATCTGTGCCCAGTTCCATGTCCTGGAGAGTTCCTCCAATGTTTTCTTTTTCTTTTCTTTTTTTTCTTTTTGAGACGGAGTTTCGCTCTCGTTACCCAGGCTGGAGTGCAATGGCGCGATCTCGGCTCACCGCAACCTCCGCCTCCTGGGTTCAGGCAATTCTCCTGCCTCAGCCTCCTAAGTAGCTGGGATTACAGGCACGCGCCACCATGCCCAGCTAATTTTTGTATTTTTAGTAGAGACGGGGTTTCACCATGTTGACCAGGATGGTCTCGATCTCTCGACCTCGTGATCCACCTGCCTCGGCCTCCCAAAGTGCTGGGATTACAGGCTTGAGCCACCGCGCCCGGCCCAATGTTTTCTTATAGTAGTTTCATAGTTTGAGGTCTGACATTAATCTACTTTGATTTGATTTTTGTATATGACAATAGATGGGTTGTGATGGTTAATACTGAGTGCCAACTTGATTGGATTGAAAGATACAAAGTATTGATCCTGTGTGTGTGTATGTGTGTGTGTGTGTGTGTGCGCGTGTGTGTCTGTGTCTGTGTGTGTGTGTGTGTGTGTGTGTGTGTGTGTGTGAGGGTGTTACCAAAGGAGATTAAATTTGAGTCAGTGGGCTGGGAAAGGGAGACCCACCCTTAATCTGGGTGGGCACAATCTAATCAACTGCCAGTGCAGCTAGAATATAAGCAGGCAGAAAAATGTGAAAGAGAAATGGGCCTACCCTCCCAGGCTCCATCTTTTTGCCATGCTGGATGCTTCCTGCCCTCAAACATCAGACTCCAGTTTCTTCAGTTCTGGAACTTGGACTGGTTCTCCTTGCTCTTCAGCCTATTGTGGGACCTTGTGATCATGTGAGTTCATACTTAATAAAGTCCCCATTATCTATCTATCTATCTGTCTGACTGTCTGTCTGTCTGTATTACATTAGTTCTGTCCCTCAAGAGAACCTTGACCAATACAGATTTTGGTACCAGGAGTGGTTCTAGAGGAGAAACAATTCTTTTTTTTTTTTTTTTTTTTTTTTTTTGAGACGGAGTTTCGCTCTTGTTACCCAGGCTGGAGTGCAATGGCGCGATCTCGGCTCACCGAAACCTCCCCCTCCTGGGTTCAGGCAATTCTCCTGCCTCAGCCTCCTGAGTAGCTGGGATTATAGGCACGCACCACCATGCCCAGCTAATTTTTTGTATTTTTAGTAGAGACGGGGTTTCACCATGTTGACCATGGTTGGTCTCGATCTCTCGACCTCGTGATCCACCCGCCTTGGCCTCCCAAAGTGCTGGGATTACAGGCTTGAACCACCGCACCCGGCCAAAATCATGTGTAATTTTTTTTTTTTTTTTTTTTTTGAGACGCAGTTTTGCTCTTGTTGCCCAGGCTGGAGTGCAATGGCGCGATCTCGGCTCACCGCAACCTCCGCCTCCTGGGTTCAGGCAATTCTCCTGCCTCAGCCTCCTGAGTAGCTGGGATTACAGGCACGCACCACCATGCCCAGCTAATTTTTAGTATTTTTAGTAGAGACGGGGTTTCACCATGTTGACCAGGATGGTCTCGATCTCTTGACCTCGTGATCTACCCGCCTCGGCCTCCCAAAGTGCTGGGATTACAGGCTTGAGCCACCGCGCCTGGCCGGTTCTAGAGGAACAGAATATTAAGGATGGAGTTCTTTCTTTGGTTTTGGGGTTTCTAGAAATGGCTGCTTAATATGATTAGATACTAAAATGCTAAGAATTCTACTTCTAATAGTATGGAGAACACTGATAGTCCTTGGCGTGAACTGTTTAGACAGTTACGACAAATAAATACATTTGACACTCTTGATTCATTGCTTGTGAGAGACATGTTTAGTGACTCTAGACATAAAACCTTTGACCATATGCAGAGAACCAAGGAACATAATGGAGCTGGTTGGTTGCTCCTCAGTTCCGTGGACAGAGTGATGAAAGAAAGTGATGAACTCAGGGAGTCTGTCTCCTGGCTTCAAAAGCAGATGCTGAGCCTCAAATCTGCCAAGATTGCCCTGAGTGAGAGTTTTATCTTCTGTAGAGAAAGAGCTGAAATTGTGGAAAAACAAACTCTTATCATGCAAGTGTCTGACCTGCAATGAAAGGTGCATGCACAGCCTCACCAGGTGCCCACTGTTAAAGTGAGGGCATTGATTGGAAAAAGAGGGGACCCTGCAACTTGGAATGGGGACTTGTGGAAGGACGCTGATAAAGCTGGGGACACTGGGTTTGTAAACTCTGATGCACTTTTTTTTTTTTTTTTTTGAGATGGAGTTTCAAAAAAAAGCCACCGCGCCCGGCCTTGATGCACCTTTTTTGCCAGAAGAAACAGCTTCCCTATCCCCAGTAGTGGCAACCTCCCTTCCCCGACCCATGCTGCCATCAGCCTTTCCACCTGTGTCTGAGGAGATACACGCTGTGCTGCCTGAGGCAACAGTGGTGGCCTTCCCTGAGGCAATTGCCAGGCAATATAATGTTGATTCTCCTCAGGAGCTACCCCCAGCATCCCTGTTTGCTTCTAGACCTATAACTAGACTAAAGTCCTGGCTGGCTTCTACAGGTGAAGTTAAGAGTGTGACCCATGAGGAGGCATGCTACACTCAAAAAGAGATGGGGATGGATATTAAGAGTGCGGGATAGGCCGGGCGCGGTGGCTCAAGCCTGTAATCCCAGCACTTTGGGAGGCCAAGGCGGGTGGATCACGAGGTCAAGAGATCGAGACCATCCTGGTCAACATGGTGAAACCCCGTCTCTACTAAAAATACAAAAAATTAGCTGGGCATGGTGGCACGTGCCTGTAATCCCAGCTACTCAGGAGGCTGAGGCAGGAGAATTGCCTGAACCCAGGAGGCGGAGGTTGCAGTGAGCCGAGATCGCGCCATTGCACTCCAGCCTGGGTAACAAGAGCGAAACTCCATCTCAAAAAAAAAAAAAAAAAAAAAAAAAAAAAAAAAAAAAAAGTGCGGGATAATGGTGGAAGGAACATAGAGTAGGATCAAGCTGAATTTATTGATTTGAGCCCATCAAGTAGGGACTCTGCATTTACTGTTGCAGCTTGGGGAGTTAAAAAAGGTTCTAATAGTTTATTTGCTTAGTTAGCTGAAACATGGATTAAAAGATGGCCCTCTGTGAGCAAGCTGGAAATGCCTGATCTACCTCGGTTTAATGTAGAGGAAGGGATCCAAAGGCTTAGGGAGATTGGGATGGTGCAGTGAAGCAGTCCCTTTATACCTACTCATCCCAGGTGGGAGGGCCCAAAAGATATACCCTTGACCAATGTCTTGCAAAATAGATTTGTGACGGCAGCACCTGCATCTTTGAAGAGTCAGTTGTTCTTCTCTGTATGTCACATCTAACAGTGGGAACTGCAGTTGTCAACTACAAAATGTAAATACAATGGGATTAATTGAATCCCGAGGTGGCAGGGGCCAAGTGACTGCACTTAACTGTCAAAGGCAAGGTGGGTGTCGCTACTATAATGGACAGCAGAAGCAAAGCAGCAATAAGAATAATTTGACTCAGGTAGAGCTCTGGCATTGGCTAATTAATCACAGTGCTCCTAGAAGTGAAATTGATAGGAAGCCTACTGCATTCCTACTTAATTTATACAAGCAGGAAACTTCTAGGTCAAATGCACAAAGGACTAATTTGAATTATAAAAACAGAGAATCATGGCCCCTCAATCAATTTCCAGACTTGAGCCAGTTTACAGACAGAGAATGGTGTGAATGAAGGGGAGGCTGGGTCCCCTTGAGGAAAGACCCCCTACATTACCGACAATTTATGCAGTGAATCTGTCTCTCATCTTTCCCCAAGGAGACCTCTGGCCTTTTACCAGGGTAACTGTGCATTGGGGAAAAGAAAATGATCAGCCATTTTGGGGACTACTGGACACTGGCTCTGAGCTGACATTGATTACAGGACCCAAAACGTCACTGTGGTCCTCCAGTTAAAGTAGGGGCTTATGGCCGGGCGCGGTGGCTCACGCCTGTAATTCCAGCACTTTGGGAGGCCGAGGCAGGTGGATCACAAGGTCAAGAGATCGAGACCACCCTGGTCAACATGGTGAAACCCCGTCTCTACTAAAAATACAAAAAATTAGCTGGGCATGGTGGCGCATGCCTGTAATCCCAGCTACTCAGGAGGCTGAGGCAGGAGAATTGCCTGAACCCAGGAGGCGGAGGTTGTGATGAACCGAGATCGCGCCATTGCACTCCAGCCTGGGTAACAAAAGCGAAACTCTGTCTCAAAAAAAAAAAAAAAAAAGTAGGGGCTTATGGAGGTCAGGGAATTAATGGAGTTTTAGCTCAGGTCCAACTTACAGTGAACCCAGTGGTCCCCGAACTCATCCTGTGGTCATTTCTCCAGTGCTAGAATGCATAGTTGGCATAGACATACTTAGCACCTGGCAGAATCTCTACATTGGCTCTGTGAGTGCTATTATGGTGAGTGCTATTATGGTGGTAAAGGCCAAATGGAAGCCATTAGAGCTGCCTTTACTTATAAAAACAGTCTATCAAAAACAATATTGCATCCCTGGAGGGACTGCAGAGATTAGTGCCACCATCAAGGACTTGAAAGATACAGAGGTGGTGATTCTCAACACATCCCAGTTCAACTCTCCCATTTGGCCTGTGCAGAAGACAGATGGATCTTGGAGAGTGACAGTAGATTTTCATAAACTTGAGCAAGTGGTGACTCCAATTGCAGCTGTTGTACCAGATGTGGTTTAATTACTTGAGCAAATAAACACATCTCCTAGTACCTGGTATGCAACCATTGACTTGGCAAATGACTTTTTCTCCATTTCTGTCCATACAGCCCAGCAGAAGCTATTTGCCTTCAGCTGACAAGGCCAGCAATATGCCTTTATTGTTCTACCTCAGGGGTATATCAACTCTCCAGCTTTGTGTCATAATTTTATTTGGAGAGAGCTTGATTGCCTTTCACTTCTGTGACATATCACACTGGTCCCTCACATTGATGACATTATGCTGATTGGATCCAGTGTGCAAGAAGTAGCAAACACACTGGACTTATTGGTGAGACATTTGCATGCTAGAGGATGGGAAATCAATTCGACTGAAATTCAGGGACCTTCTACCTTGGTAAAATTTCTTGGGGTCCAGTGGTGTGGGGCTGTCAGAATATTCCTTCTAAGGTGAAGGATAAGTTGCTGCATTTGGCTCCTCATACAACCAAGAAAGAGGCACAATACCTAATAGGTCTATTTGGATTCTGGAGGCAACCCATTCTTCATTTGGGTGTGTTACTCTGGCCCATTTATCCAGTGGCCCTAAAGGCTTCCAGTTTTGAGTGGGGTCCAGAACAGGAGAAGGCTCTGCAACAGGTCCGGGCTGCTGTGCAAGCTGCTCTGCCACTTGGGTCATATAACCCAGCAGATGCGATGGTGCTTGAGGTGTCAGTGGCAGATAGGGATGCTGTTTGGAGCCTTTGGCAGTCCCCCACAGGTGAATCACAGAGGAGGCATCTAGGATTTTGGAGCAAGGCCTTGTCTTGTTCTGCAGATAACTCGCCTTCTGAGAGGAAGCTCTTGGTCTGTTACTGGGCTCTGGTGGAAAGTGAATGTTTGACTACAGGTCATCAAGTCATGATGCGACCTGAATTACATATCATGACCCATCTAGCCATAAAGTGGGCTGTGCACAGCAGCATTCCATCATCAAATGAAAGTGGTGTATATGTGATCAGGCTCGAGCTGGTCCTGAAGGCACAAATAAGTTACATGAGGAAGTGGCTCAAATGCCCATGGTCTCCACTTCTGCCACACTGCCTTCTGTCCCCCAGCTCGCACTGATGGCCTCATGAGGAGTGATCAGCTGATAAAAGGAGAAGACTGGGGCCTGGCTCACAGATGGCTCTGCACTATATGCAGGTACCACCTGAGAGCGGATAGCTGCAGCATTACAGCCCCTTTCTAGGACATCCCTGAAGGACAATGGTGAAGTGAAATCTTCCCAGTGTGTAGAACTTGAAGCAGTGCACCTGGTTGTGCACTTTGCATGGTAGAAGAAATGGCTGGATGTGCAATTATATACTAATTAATGAGCTGCAATTAATGGTTTGGCTGCATGGTCAGGGACTTGGAAAAAGCATGATTGGAAAATTGGTGACAAAGAAATTTGGGGAAGAGGTATGTGAATGAACCTCTTTGAGTGGTCAAAAGCTGTGAAGATATTTGCATGCCATGTGAGTCCTCACCAACAGGTGATCTCAGCAGAGGAGGATTTTAATAATCAAGTGGATTGAATGACCCATTCTGTGGACACCACTCAGCCTCCTTCCTCAGCCACCCCTGTCATCGCCCAATGAACCCATGTAAAAAGTGGCCATGGTGGCAGGGATGGAAGGTTATGCATGGGCTCAGCAAGATGAACTTCCACCCACCAAGGCTGACCTGGCTACAGCCACTGCTGAGTGCCCAATTTGCCAGCTGCAGAGACCAACACTGAGCCCTTCATATGGTACCATTCCCTGGGGTGATCAGCCAGCTACCTGGTGGCAGGTTGATTATACTGGACCTCTTTCATCATGGAAAGGTTAGAGGTTTGTCCTCACTGAAATAGACAATTACTCTGAATATGGGTTTGCCTGCCCTGCATGCAATGCTTCTGCCAAGACTACCATTTGTGGACTCATGGAATGCCTTATCCACCATCATGGTATTCCACAGAGCATTGCCTCTGACCAAGACACTCACTTTACAGATAAAGAAGTGTGGCAGTGGGCTCATACTCATGGAATTCACTGGTCTTACCAAGTTCCCCCCATTATCCTGAAGCAGCTGGGTTGATAGAATGTCACAATTTCAATCCCAACTGGGCGACAATACTTTGCATGGGTGGGGCAACGTTCTCCAGAAGGCTGTGTATGCTCTGAATCAGCATCCAATATATGGTATTGTTTCTGCCATAGCCAGGATTTATGGGTCCAGGAATCAAGGGGTGGAAGTGGAAATGGCACCACTCAACATCACCCTGAGTGATCCACTAGCAAAATTGTTGCTTCCTCTTCCCATGACATTACATTCTGCTTGCCTAGAGGTCCTAGCTCCAGAGGGAGGTATGCTGCCACCAGGAGACACAACAACGATTCCACTAAACTGGAAGTTAAGACTGACACCTGGACATTTTGGGCTCCTCCTACCTTTAAGTCAACAGGCTAAGAAGGGTATTACAGTGTTGGCTGGGGTGACTGACTCAGACTATCAAGATGAAATCAGTCTACTACCCCTCAAAGGAAGTAAGGAAGAGTATGCATGGAATACAGGAGATCCATTAGGGCATCTCTTAGTATTACCATGCCCTGTGATTAAAGTCAATGGGAAACTACAACAGTCCAATCCAGGCATGACTGCAAATGACTCAGAAACTTCAGGAATGAAGGTCTGAGTTACTTCACCAGGAAAAAAAACCACGACCTGCTGAGGTGCTTGCTGAAGGCAAAGAGAATACAGAATGAGTAGTAGAAGAAGGTAGTCATCAATACCAGCTATGACCATGTGACCAGCTACGAAAATCGAGGACTGTAATTGTGGTGAGTATTTCCTCCTTCTTTTGTTAAAATCATGTTTGTGCATGTATACACTTGTACTAAGAAAATATCCTCATTTTATTTTCTTTCTCCTTCATCATGTGACATAAGATTTATTGACTTCACATCAGCATGTAAGTATTATTAACTTTATGTAATAGTATCTGGGTTGGGGATTGGTGTATTTCTGGTTGTATGAAGGATAGTTGCATTATGTTAGGCATAATTATGGCCTTATTGTTATCTTTATTTGAAGATTATGTGTGATCTCAGGAAATGTGTATGATCTCAGGAAACGTGTATGAGTGCAAGTTGACAAGGAGTGGACTTGTGATGGTTAGTATTGAATGTCAACTTGATTGGATTGAAGGACATAAAGTATTGATCCTGGGTGTGTCTGTGAGGGTGTTGCCAAAGGAGATTAACATTTTCATCAGTGGACTGGGAAAGGCAAACCCACCCTTAATCTGGGTGGGCAAAATCTAATCAACTGCCAGTGTGGCTAGATGGATAATTGAACAGTGATTGACTTTTAAAGCTGAGATCTAGGTGTGGTGGATCATGCCTGTAATCCTAGCATTTTGGGAGGCTGAAGTGGGTGAATCACCTGAGCTCAGGAGTTCAAGACAAGCCTAGGAAACATGGTGAAACCCCTGTCTCTACTAAAATACAAAAAATTAGCCAGGGGTGGTGGTGTGCACTTGTAGTCCCAGCTACTGGGGAGGCTGAGGCACGAGAATTGCTTGAACCCAGGAGGCAGAGGTTACAGTGAGCCAAGATTGTGCCACTGCACTCCAGCCTGGACAACAAAGCGAGACTCTTTCTCCAAAAAAAAAAAAAAAAAAAAAAACAATTAAATAAAAAATAATGTTGAAGTTAGGTAGATATAATTATTTCACTAAGTAACACTCTCATTAAGTGGATTCATCACAAATGTTAGCCTAATAATTTGATCGCAAATGGAATTTATTATATTCCATTATCCTTACATCCACTCATTCAAAAAATATTTGAGTGACTATCTGTGACAGAAATTTAAAGATTTCTAGTCTTTTTAAAAAAGAAACATTCTTCCATTGGCAATTTCATATTCTACATAGCAAGTTCAGAATTTTATGATGTCTAAATTACAAATAAATATAGAGAGTATTAAACCTTGGATATTTGTGGAGACAAATACGTTTGATGAATGACCTTGGAGGCCCAGAAATGAGAATGGGTAGAACTGGGGATTCCCTCTCTCTGCAGCTGGAAGCCCTGCATTTAAACTCATCCTCCCACAAAGTCTCCAGATTTTGGGCAGCCAGCTTTCTCAGTACTCCCCCAAATAGTCGGCAATGAAGTTCAGACTATCCAAGCAGTCCATTTGCCCCCAAGCCACTTTCATACTCACTTTGCTTAGAGAGAGAGCAACAGAGGGAAGTGGGTCCCTCTCCTAGAGGATGGCTAGCACAGTGTCTCCACCATTTCCTGGTTCACAAATGCCTTTTCAGAATGTTCAGAGAAGGAGGAACCGTCCACTGCTGACCCGTTTGCCTAGAATCCCAGCTTGCTCCAAGTGATCCCGTACATGTTTGCTGGAGTTTGTTGCCCGGCAATATTCAGGTAAACATTGTTCTTGAGGTCTGTGGGAATCATGGATCCAGCAGGGTCCCACCATTCCCTTTTAGTCTTCTCCTCCATGACTTCATGGAACTACCAGAATTTCAAGCAAGATCATGAAGGCACATTATATGAAGGCCCCTAAACCTCCTGGGAGGAGCTCCATTGCCAGTACTTGTTTCCTAGCCCCCCACACACCTGAGCTGAAATGTGAGGGTTGAAGGAGGTGACCAGCTCTTTTTTTTTTTTTTTTTTTTTTTTTTTTTTTTTTTTTTTTTGAGACGGAGTTTCGCTCTTGTTACCCAGGTTGGAGTGCAATGGCGCCATCTCGGCTCACCGCAACCTCCGCCTCCTGGGTTCAGGCAATTCTCCTGCCTCAGCCTCCTGAGTAGCTGGGATTACAGGCACGCGCCAACATGCCCAGCTAATTTTTTGTATTTTTAGTAGAGAGGGGGGGTTTCACCATGTTGACCAGGATGGTCTCGATCTCTTGACCTCGTGATCCACCTGCCTCGGCCTCCCAAAGTGCTGGGATTATAGGCTTGAGTCACTGCGCCCAGCCAGACCAGCTCTTAAATCCCATGGATTCCCCATCAGTTTTTCTTCCCCATCCTCTACAGGTTTGTTCCTCTCTTTGGTTTTTGGTGATGGGGAGGTGTATTCATTTGCTTTCACATTTTTTTTTTTTATAGCCTTCCATCTGGACATTCCTTATAAACTTAAAAAGCTAGACTTAGCATCTTTATTCCCACACCCAGAACTGACCACTGCCTGACCACACCTAGATGGTGGCCTCTTGTCCTGCAGCCCAAAAGGGAGAGATTTCCATGAATAATGGTGGTGTGGGGAATAAAATACTTGGACTAACAGCTTACGAAATCATTGCATCTCATATCATCCAAATATTACGTTTTACATGAAAAAACAATTATGTTACAGGAACTGGAAAGAATAGGAAAAATGTATTTACACCATGATTAAAGCTATATAAAATAAAACTGTATAAAACATAAGACAGGGATGAAGAATATTAAATTGCTAATCTTGGCTATGTTTAGAGTGGTGGGGTTATGGGTGAGATTTTACCTCTATGTTTTCTCTCTTTTTATTTTTATTATTATTTTTTTAAGGCAGGATTTCACCATGTTGGTCAGGCTGGTCTTGAACTGCCGACCTCAAGTGATCTGCCCGCCTTGGTCTCCAAAGTGCTTGGATTACAGGCGTGAGCCACCATGCCGGGCCATCTCTCTATGTTTTCCAAAATGCTTGTGGCTATTTTCATAAGTAAACAAAAAATGAATTTACTAAAACAAATAGAGAAATGTCTTTTATTGCTTGCAAGTACATTTCCTTGAACAGAGCTTGAATAATGAAGAAATAACCTAAATTTATAGATAAAGATCTCATTCTCCTGTGGTAAGCCCTTCTAGTGTTTTAATAACTTTCTTATCAGGAAGTCTTCCTTCTATTTGTCATTAAATCTCTTCTGCTATGTTATTTTAATGCTTTTATTTCTGGCTGAAATTTTATTTTTTTATTCAACTAATATCATCGCTGTGGTTAACCACAAAACTATCTTTATGTATTATAAATAACATGTTAGCTATATTATTACATGTTTATTGAAAGCATTACAAATCATATAAACTGCCATCATAATGTGTTAGAATAAATATAGACAGGGATTAAATGGTTTGTCTTTATGGTCTCTGTATCTATCAGTCTTCTTTGCACATGGGAGATTCAATAAATGATTGTTAAGGGCTGGGTATGGTGGTTCATGCCTGTAATCCCAGCATTTTGGGAGGCCGAGGTGGATTGCTTGAGCTCAGTAGTTGGAGACCAGCCTGGGTATGGCAAAACCGTGTTGCTATAAAAAATACAAATTAGGGCTGGGTGCGGTGGCTCAAGCCTGTAATCCCAGCACTTTGGGAGGCCGAGGTGGGTGGATCACGAGGTCAAGAGATCGAGACCATCCTGGTCAACATGGTGAAACCCCGTTTCTACTAAAAATCCAAAAAATGAGCTGGGTATGGTGGCACATGCCTGTAATCCCAGCTACTCAGGAGGCTGAGGCAGGAGAATTGCCTGAACCCAGGAGGCGGAGGTTGCGGTGAGCCGAGATCGTGCCATTGCACTCCAACCTGGGTAACAAGAGTGAAACTCCGCCTCAAGAAAAAAAAAAAAAATACAAATTCGCCAGGCATGGTAGTGGGCATCTATAGTCCTAGCTACTCAGAAGGCTAAGGTGGGAGGATTGCTTGAGCCTGGGAGGTCAGGGCTGCAGTGAGCTAAGATCATACCACTACACTCTTGTCTGGGCAACAGAGTGAGACCCCATCTCAAAAAAAAAAAAAAAATTGTGAAGCAAATATATTAAGTTTTTAGACATTAAAATTATTTTACTTATTTCTTAAGAATATGAATACTTCAAAATATCTTGTTTTTTTGTTTTTTGTTTTTTGTTTTCCAAAAATTCTGGATTAAAATGCAGATCAAGACTTGTAGATTTTTTTTTTTTTTTGAGAAGGAGTCTCACTCTGTCTCCCAGCCTGGAGTGCAGTGGCACTATCTCAGCTCACTGCAACTTCCGCCTGTGGGGTTCAAGCAATTCTCCTGCCTCAGCCTCCTCAGTAGCTAGGATTATAGGCGTGTGCCACCATGCCTGGCGAAGTTTTGTATTTTTAGTAGAGACAGGGTTTCACCATGTTGGCCAGGATGGTCTCGACCTCTTGACCTCATGATCTGCCCTCTGCCCACCTCAGCCCCCCAACACGGGGATTACAGGCATGAACCACCATGCCTGGTGACTTGTAGATTTTTTAAAATAATTATTCTCATCTATAATATGACAGATTTTGCCTGAAGAGCCTTTAATCCTTTCATCATCTATAAAAGTATGTAATTCTATTTTGTGATTTCATAACTCATTGGCCTACAGATGGCAAAAATATAAGAACTAGTTATTTTTCTTTTTTTTTGAGACGGAGTCTTGCTCTTGTCGCCCAGGCTGGAGTGCAATGGCACCATTTTGGCTCACTGCAACCTCTGCCTCCTGGGTTCAAGCGATTCTCCTGCCTCAGCCTCTCAAATAGCTGGGAATACAGGCACCCACTACCATACTTGGCTAATTTTTGTATTTGAGATAGGGTTTCACCATGTTGACCAGGCTGATCTCAAATTCCTGACCTTGTGATCCGCCCACCTCAGACTCCCAAAGGGCTGGGATTACAAGTGTGAGCCACAGAACCTGGCCAGAACTAGTTATTTTTCATATCTTTTATTTTTCAGGAAAACTTAAAGAAACACAAATCAGAACATGCATAATTAAGTCAGACCTATATTGTCAATGACAGAGTTGAGCAGTTCTGTGGACTAGTGGATTCAGATAGAGTTGTGTGACTAGTCTAAACAATTCTCACTCAAGATGACAGGATGTATACTATTTTTACATGTAGTGAGGATAATTTAAAAAAAATAGATATATGCTTTAAATAGTCTTTTTCACACTCCATGTTGACTATGCACATGGCCTGAAATAAAAATTAGAGTACAGTATAAATACTATAGGAGCATCTAATTGACAACCAACAGCTTTGAAAGCTTGGATTGTAAAATTGCAAAACTTGCCAGGAGAAAGAAGGGAAAACAGAACCCATTATCTAACCAAATGCTTCCAGTTCAGAGCTTTTCTTAGTTTCAGCAATGGCAAAGGAATGGCAATTCAGACCTCGATGAATCTAGATACATCTGTCACAGAAGGATCTTTCCTAGGACAGGGTAATCAATCCCTCTCAGGATGTTGTGGGCAATTTTAGGGTCAACTGAAGAATCTCATTTAATATAAAATGACTAGGGATCCCTTTACATCATGAACTCAGGCTGTGGAAATGCTAATGGCAATGTTTCCCAAAGTGTGATGCCCGGGAGTATTTAAGACATTGTTATTTTCCCTGCTCACCCTTCTGTGAATGTACTACCGTGGTATGCTCTAGATCTGGGGCCACTAGTCACATATGGCTATTCATCAGTTGACAGTGGTTAATCCAAAGTGAGGTATGCTGTAGGTATAAAATATACACAGAAATGTGAAAGCTTAGTACAAAGAAGGTAAAATATCTTAATGTTAACAACTTCTCGTACCAATCACGTATTGAAGTGATAATATCTTGGATGAATTGGTTTAAATAGAATACCTTATTAACATTAATGTTGCCAATTTCTTATCTCTTTCAATGTGGTTGCCAGAACATTTTCAATGACACATGTGGCCTGCATGTATAGCTCATCTTATATTTATTGGACAGCTGCTGCTCTGGAAAGACCACTTGGCAGAGCTCCTGTCCATCACAACATTCCACTCCCACAGCATGCCGGGAGTTACACCTTGGGCCACTAGAGAAAGCTCTAGCCCAAGCTGAGTGAGGAGGATTTATCTGATGGCCAACAGCTGCAGGCTGTGTGCAGGAGCCAGGTGCTGAGTGCCTGGGGCTGAGTCTGAGGCAGAGATTGAAAGTGTATGAGGTAGAGGGAGGAAATAACACATCTTTGCACTTTCGGTTTCCTTACTAAGTGGATTTATTTAAGTGAAATAAGTGAGTAAATTTTAAAATATATTAATATAATAGGTCTGTGGATATGTAAATACAGCAATTGAAATGTGTCCTACACATCATTGTGACTGTTTACTTATTATTCTTTGAACAAAACCATTGATATACGTACATGGCTGTATTATAATATTACTTTCTGGTATTTATTGTGAATTCTGACCTTTTCTATTTCATTCTAAACACAACACAGGGTTTATTTTGTCTGTTATCTCAGGAACTAGCTAGCTCTGGATCATTCAAGAAAGGAGAGAAGCTAACTTCTCTGTCCTGCACTAACTATTCCCCTCTAACTCTACCGATACCTGAAACAGTCAAATTCTCAAGCTATTTTGCCATTTGGCACTTAATCAAAATACCTATACTTAGGATCCATGATAGGAGCTGGTAATATCCTGAGTTGTCCATTTGAATGTTTCTAACAGCCTCAGAAGAGTTGACACGCATTATGATGGAAGGATGTTCAATAGATAGGGTACAAGTCTTAAGATGTTTCTTTTTCAGTTAAAGTTAACAATGCAGGAAATTATAAAGAGCAGACAGCCTCAGCCACATAGGATAAAAGGCTATTTTGAAAGTAAGAATTGAGTTCATTAGCCCATATTCCACAAAGTAAAACCTATTCACGTATTCACTCACTTGACAATTTGATAAGTCTCCCAGCTAGACACAAGGAGAAGGTAGACAGTAGGTGCTAACTTCATGAAATTTTACAGGCAATTAAGAAGAAACCTCACAGAAGACAATTTATAGTCCATATCTGAAAACTTCAAAATGGAGAAACTCAAAGTTGGCAAAGAGAGAAAGAAATTCCTTTTAAAGGAAAAATATATTACTTTTTTACTTCTTAGAAATGATTCAGAGGGCTGCCATCAGTTCTAGTATATTTCTTTATAATCACAACAATGTGTCTGGAAGGCCAAATTTTCCTGTGGGCTTTGTTCCCACTATTGTTCAGAAGCCAAGAAGTAGGTTGAACTAAAGGACCCTAGTTTGGTTTCGGTCATCATTTTGTGTTACCAGTGAGATGAAATTACATGCACTATTAGAAAAACAAACACAGCAAAAGGGAGTTCATAACTTTTAAACTTCTTCTGTATTTAGATAAGTCTTGGGGAAAAGGGAAGGGAAGAGGCAAACATTTCCTCTATTTTTTAAAACCATGTAATACAAACTCTCCTTAATTTGGAATTAATTTGGCTGAACACTTCTGGGTGGGGAACCTCTGGAGACGGCATGGAACATCCCTTGATCTCGGTTTCTTATGTAATCAGCTGTAGCTATATCCCTGAGCTATATCCCTGAGCTCATAACACCAGAGTGTAAGACAGGCCATATTCCTTATTATTCTAAACCAAATGTCATCTGCTTTGAGCCCTCTTTTGCATACCTCACAGGAAATCAAATCTCAGTTATTCTTCAAGCCCTTTTACTCCCCTCCATGGAATCCCACAAGAATCACAGGCTTACACAGTCCCAGGAACATTGGGGCCCATACTTAGTCCATGGACAGACTTCATTCCCTTTGATTCTTCTCCCTGATGTGGCTGCTGGTCGCTAGGACTCTGTTGGGCAAGGCTGTGGTAGGTGAAGCAGACCTTTGCTTGGTGCCTCTCTGGGGTCATTTAGAACCACGTACAAATGGGGGCCTTAGGAGCTGCCATGCCACAGATACCTCCAAACTCCAGACCAGGGACAGGTTCTGTTTTATGTTGGGTTCCCCCAAAAGCAGAGCTTGAGTTAGGGATTCTATGCAGGCAGTATACTCTGGGAGATCCCAGGAAGCCGGTGTGAGAGTAAGCAGGGAAGGAGGACATGCCACTGTGAGGTGTGTTATGGATTATGGCGGTGAATGCATTGTGCCGCAGGGCTTTGGTTCTGCTGAAACCTCCCGAGCGGCATACTAAGTACCTTCAGAATTTCCGCTTGAAGGACTGTAGGTGGAAACCTTGTATATAAACATCAGATTGTCCCTCATCTGTGGAGTTTGTTGCATTGGTCTGTTAGGACTATGGCAAACATAACAAAATACCACAGTTTGGGTGGCTAAGGCAACAGAAATACATTTCTTCACAGTTCTATAGCCTGGAAGTCCAAGATCAAGGTGTTTGATTTCTTCCAAGGTCTATCTCCTTGGCTTGCAGACCGCTGTATCAGCTGGCTTTTTCACCTGGTTTTGTGTGTGTGTGTGTGTGTGTGTGTGTGTGTGTGTACATACTCCGGGCATTTCTTTCTCTATCTTTTTTTTTTGAGATGGAGTCTCATTCTGTCACCAGGCTGGAGTGCAGTAGTGCGATCTCAGCTCACTGTAACCTCGGACTCCCTGGTTCAAGCGATTCTCTTGCCTCAGCCTCCTGCGTAGTTGGGATTACAGGCACATGCCACCAACCCAACTAATTTTTGTATTTTTAGTAGAGACAAGGTTTCACCATGTTGGCCAGGATGGTCTTGATCTCCTGACCTTGTGATCCTCCTGCCTAGGCTGGGCACCGTGGCTCATGCCTGTAATCTCTTTTTCTTCTTATAAGGACACCAGTCCTATTGGATTAGGACTCCATACTTAGGAGGTAATGTAATCTTAATTATCTCCTGACAGTGTCCATTTACAAATACAGTCACATTGGGGATTAGGGCTTTCAACTATGAATTTTAGAGGGACATGATTCAGCCCATCGCAGCTTCCCTTGGAGGTGTTAACTGGACACCTGGGGTTCATCAGCGTAAAGTGACTGGAGATTCTGATTTAGAAGAATTCAGAGACAGGAGGAAAGAATGTGAGTTGGGGCTTCACGTGCTTTTGCCTTCATCTCGCCCCTTCTCAATTCAAAGTTGGACCATATAGGCCGAGCGCGGTGGCTCAAGCCTGTAATCCCAGCACTTTGGGAGGCCGAGGTGGGTGGATCACGAGGTCGAGAGATCGAGACCATCCTGGTCAACATGGTGAAACCCCGTCTCTACTAAAAATACAAAAAATTAGCTGGGCATGGTGGCACGTGCCTGTAATCCCAGCTACTCAGGAGGCTGAGGCAGGAGAATTGCCTGAACCCAGGAGGCGGAGGTTGCGGTGAGCCGAGGTCGCGCCATTGCACTCCAGCCTGGGCAACAAGAGCGAAACTCCATCTCAAAAAAAAAAAAAAAAAAAAAAAAAAAGTTGGACCATATTATCTGTCCATCTAAAACCACGCAGCTTAATCCTTCTTAATGGGTTAGGAACACAGCAAATCTTTACTTTCCTCCTGGGTGGGGCTGGGTGTTTAAAGACACTGTGCTGATCTCTCTTTCCTGGGATGAGCATCTTACCATGAGTAAGATGAGTACCCATCAATCCCAAGATAAGGATTTTAGTATAAATGGTTTATTTGGGAGGAGATTGCAGAAACCACTTGTAAGAGAGTGAGGAAGAGAGACAAGGAAGGGGAAGAAGTGAGTAGACTGTTAGTGAACAGGTTATCACTGAGGGGAACTGGTCCACGCTCTTACTGGGAACCACTGGGAACATGCCTCAGAGTTGTCGCATCCAATGGGCAGGGAAACTAGGGCATTTATCCTCCAGTTCTCATCCGTCGTTGCCTGGTGGCAGCTCCCTGGGGATAACTCTTTTGGCATCCGGCTTACTCCCTATAGGAGAACCAAGAGAAGGCTCTCAGGTAGAAGATGACCTGTGTATCTCAGAGAAAGAGGAATGTCAGCTGGGCGAGGGGGCTCATCCTGTAATTCCAGCACTTTCGGAGGTTGAGGCAGGCGGATCACTTGAGATCAGGAGTTTGAGACCAGCCTGATCAACATGGTGAAACCCTGTTTCCACTAAAAATACAAAAATTAGCTGGGTATGGTGGCACATACCTATAATCCCAGCTATTCAGGAGGCTGAGGCATGAGAATTGCTTGAACCCAGGAGACGGAGGTTGCAGCCTGCCAAGATTGTATCAATGCATTCCAGACTGGGTGACAGAATGACTTCATGTAGAAAGGGAAATGTCAAAAGGATATATGAAGGGCACTGACAATGACTCCAGTGGAGTGAGGAAGGGAAAGAGAGTTAACAATAGTTAGTTTGGAAAATAAATGAACTAAGTAATTAATTGTATTAACAGACCCATAGCAAGATTTATTTTTGCTTAAAAAAAAATGCCACAGGCCGGGCACGGTGGCTCACACCTGTAATCCCAACACTTTGGGAGGCCAAGGCGGGCAGATCACAAGGTCAGGAGATTGAGACCATCCTGGCCAACATGGTGAAACCCCGTCTCTACTAAAATACAAAACATTAGCGAGGTGTGTGGGGCACACCTGTAGTCCCAGCTACTTGGGAGGCTGAGGCAGGAGAATCACTTGAACCCCCTAGGCAGAGGTTGCAGCGAGCCAAGATCACGCCACAGCACTCCAGCCTGGCAACAGGGCAAGACTCTGTCACACACACACACACACACACACACACACACACACAAAGGTCACAATATTAGCAGTATTTATTTGCATTTGCTTTATTATAGTTACTTTTTAAAACATTCTACAATTCAGGGTTGTTCTTCTGTGTTGTCTAAGTTAATATAGTTTTAATATTCTTTTTATTTTAAATATTTAATATGATTTTTCTCTCCATGGCTTTTTTACTTTGCAAGCCCAAGGTAATGAATGTTGCATGCCAGGGTTTGAAAATTTAAATGCCTACAGGATCTGACAGGTGAAGTAAATATCAATGAGTAAAGTGAACTGGGAGTAATAAAATAGACTCTAGAATAGAGTAGTGCGGACTGCGACAAATGTATTACAACCCTGTGCCTAAAGGGGCAGTAGCTACTGATCCTCAGCTAACAGTTGCCAAATGGGAAAATGGATGTGAATTTCAGTGAAAACTGAAGAGCCTGGGTATGTACAGTTGCCTAAATATTAGCATGGTGGTCAAGATCAGACTCTGGAGCCAGACAGGCTGAATTGGAATCACAGGTCTACCAATTACATTAACTATGTAATCTTGAGCAAGTTACCTAATAACTCTGACCTTCAGTTTTCTCATCAGTGGAATGGAACTAATGATTGTACCTATGCTATCGGGTGGTTACGAAGATTAAATGGATCATACTTAGGAGCATACTTAGCACTAAGAACTCAATAAATGTTGGCTATTGTCATTATTAGCTATCAATTTAAAAAATCTAATTAAACTTTTAATTTTGTGATAATTATAGATTCACATGTGGGTCGTAAGAAATATTCAGAGACAGTTCACATTTCCCAGTTTTCCTCTGCAAAACTGTAGTACAGAATCACAGCCATGATGCCAATATTGATATAGTCAAAACAGAACATTTCCATCTCCATAAAGGTCACTCATGTTACACTTTTATAGCCATAGCCACTTCCATCTTGCCCTACCCCTTCATGAAAACCTGGTATCCACCAATCTGTTCTCTACTTCTACAGTTTGTCATTTCAAGAATGTTATGTAAGTGGAATCATATAGTATGCAAACTTTTTTTTGTTGGCTTTTTAAAATATGTATAATCCTCTAAAGATTTATCTAAATTGTTGTGTGGATCAATAGTTTGTTACTGTTTATTCCTGAATGATACTCCTTCGTATGATACACAGCACACCTTTTGTTTAACCATTCACCTTTTGAAGGGCATATAGGTTTTCCCAGACTTTGGCTGTTATGAAGAAGGCTGCTATAAACATTTGTGTACAGTTTTTTTTGTGTGTGAGCATCAGTTTTCATTTCTTTGGGACAAATGCCTACAGGTTCAGTTGCTAGGTTGTATGATAGTTGTGTGTTTAATTTTTAAAGAAACATCCAACTGTTTTCCCAAGTAGCAGTATCATTTTACATTACTATCAGCAATGTATGAGTGATAAAATCTCTCCAAATCCTTAATTGCCTTTGGTGTCACTATGTTTTGTTTTAGCCATTATGAAAGCTGTGTAGTGATATCTCATTGCGGTTTTAATTTGCATTTACTAAGTGTTTGATGATGTTGAAGCTCTTTTCATGTGCTTATTTGCTATCTGTATATCCTCTTCAGTGAAATAATTCTTTCTGTTTTTCTTGTCTTCTATGTGAATTTTTTTTCACTGTTGAGTTTTGAGGGCTCTTTATATAGTCTTGATTACTAGTCTTTGTTAGGTAAGTGGCTTGCAAATATTTTTTCAGTCTGTAGCTTGTCTTTTCATCCTCTTAACATGTCTTTCACAAGGCAAATGCTTCTTAAAAATCGAGATATAATTCACATAACATAAAATTCACCATTTTAAGGCACACACTTTGAAAAATTCACCATTTTGAAGTACACAGTTTAGTGGGTTTTTTTTTTTTTTAGGATATTCATGATATTGTACAACTGTTAACACTACCTAACTCTAGATAGAGTTGACCTCTTCTGTCTTCATGTAGCATAATGTTTTCAAAGTTTATGATGTAGGATATGTCAGTACTTCATTACTTTTTAATGGCTGAATAATATTCCATTGTATTTTGTTTATCTGTTCATGACCTGATGGACATTTGGATTCTTTCTGCTTCTTGGCTATTACAAATAATGCTGTTATGAGTATTCATGGAAGAGTATTTGTTTGAGTACCTGTTTTCAACTCTTTTATGTATATATCTATGAGTAGAATTGCTGGGCCATGTGATATTTAACTTCTATATTTAACTTTTTGAGGAACTGCCAAACTGTTTTTGGCAGTGTAAAATTTTTTTGTTTTGTTTTTCAAATATTTAACCAGTCTTGCATTCTGGAACAAACCCTACTATGAAGAAATACCTGAGACTGGGTAATTTATATGAAAAGAGGTTTGATTGGTTCCTAGTTCTGCAGGCTGTATAGGAAGCATAGTGGCAGCTGCTTCTGGGGAGGCTTCAGGGAGCTTTTACTCATGGCAGAAGGCAAAATGGGAGCAGGCACTTTGTGTGGCGAAAGTAGGAGCAGGGCGAGGGGGTTGGAGGTGCCACACACTTTTAAATGATCAGATCTTGTAAGAACTCACTATCACAAAGACAGCGTGAAGCCATGAGGAATCGGCACTTCTCCCAGCCCCTCATTCAAACACCTCCCATCGGTCCCACCTCCCAATGGTCAACACAAGAATTCTGCTGAACTGTTTTGACAAATATCTAAACTATATCACATAGTATATAATTCATTTTATCTATAACAGAATCTTATGTGCTAATATTCTGGTAAGGAATTTCATATCTATATTCATAAGGGATATTGGTCTGTAGTTTTATTTTTCGGTACTTTTTCTGGTTTTAGTATCAGGGTAATACTGCTTTATATAATAAACTAGGAAGTGTTCTTTCCTGTTCCATTTTCTGGTAGACATGATGAAAAATTAGAGTTAATTCTTTTTTAAACATTTATTAGAATTCTCCAGTGAACAATCTGGGTCTGGAGATTTCTTTTGGGGGAGTTTTAAAATTACGTGTTCAATTCATTAATAGTTGAGTGGAAAGCACTCAAACTGTTTTTTTTTCTGTTCTCACACCACAAAACAATCAACACAGAAGACTTCTGTGACGAGTAGAGTTCTCCCCAGCAAGTGAGCAATCAGTTCTGCAGTGGATACCAGCAGGGTGCCCTCCAATTCAGTTCTGATGCCATCTACCTGGAGATGGCATTAGAATTCCACAGGTTGAGGGCTGAGGTCCCACTTCAGATGCCAGTTGCAAGCCACAGGTTGCTTTAGCTGTACTTCTGACCAACAAGGTTATAAACTGAGGTTCCCATGACCCTTTCCTTGAGTTTGATTAATTTGCTAGGGAGGTTCACAGAACTTGGAAACACATTTACTGGTTTATCATGAAGGTTGTTACAAAAGATACACATAAAGGGATGTATAGAAAAGGCAGATGGGAAGGTGTGTGGAGCTTTCACATCCTCTCCAGGCATGCCACCCTCCAGGACCCTCCATGTGTTCCTCTGTCTGAAAGTTCTTCCTACCTCATCAGTCCCGTTGGGCCTTCTATAGAGATTTCATTGGATAGAAATGATTGAAGTATAGACAAAAGAGGATATGAACTAACACTAATCAAGTGGAGGAAACAGCAAGGCCTGCCTATTCAGATGCTTCTTGGCTTCTCTGTGTAGCATTTCTTTCTTCTGGATAGGGGGCAGGACCTCTCCTAAAATGTGGGCTCTGATAATCTACCATCTGATAGGGTAGGTCAGAAGATTTCTTTATGGTCAACTCCAAGACAGAAGGCAGAGGAAGATTCCTGCCTTGGGGAGAAAAAGGAACAGGTGAAAGGAGGGCAGAAGGTCAGAGAGGGAGATTTTGCTTTCTCAGGCCTGATTCTGAGGCCTAAAGTGCCCCAACATTATAACAAAAGACTGTAACAAGGGCAATGGGAGTTAGCCAGGAACAGTGGATGAAAGCCAATAATATCACAATAGTTACAGCGATTTTCAACTCACTTATTTCATATTGGTTTAGTTTTGGTAATTTGTACTTTTAAAAGGATTGGTTGATTTTATCTGAATTCCCAAATTTGTGTGTGTAGAAGTGTTTGTAGCAGTCTCTTATTAGCCTTTTGATTTCTGCAGAGTCCTTAGTGATAGCATCTGTTTAATTCCTGATATTGGTAGTTTGGGTCTTCTCTCTTTTTATCTTGTAGTAATCTTGCTAGATGTTTGTCAGTTTTATAAACTTCCTAAAAGAGCCAGCTTTTTCAGTGATTTTCTCCATTGCTTTTCTGTTTTTAATGACATTGATTTGTCTTTTATCTTTATTATTTTTGTTACTTTATTTTATTTATTATTTTATCTTTATTATTCCCTTTCTTCTGTTTGCTTTGGATTTATATTGCTCTTCTCCTTCTAGGTTCTTGCAATAGGAGCTTAGATTATTGAGACTTTTTCCTCTTTTCTAATGCATACATTTCCTGCTATAAACTTTTCTCTCAACACTGTTTAGCTGGTGTCCCACAAAATTTGATACGTAATATTTTCATTTTTATTCAATTCCAAGTATTTTTTTTCCCCTTAAGATTTCATCTTTAGCCGGGCGCGGTGGCTCAAGCCTGTAATCCCAGCACTTTGGGAGGCCGAGGCGGGTGGATCACGAGGTCGAGAGATCGAGATCATCCTCGTCAACATGGTGAAACCCCGTCTCTACTAAAAGTGCAAAAAATTAGCTGGGCATGGTGGCACGTGCCTGTAATCCCAGCTACTCAGGAGGCTGAGGCAGGAGAATTGCCTGAGCCCAGGAGGCGGAGGTTGCGGTGAGCCGAGATCGCGCCATTGCACTCCAGCCTGGGTAACAAGGGCGAAACTCCGTGTCAAAAAAAAAAAAAAAAAAAAAAAATTCATCTTTAATCCATGGATTATTTACAAGTGTGTTGTTTAGTTTCCAAGTATTTGTTTGAAGATATTCTTGTTATCCTTCCCTTTTTAAAAATTATACTTTAAGTTCTGGGATACATGTGGACAAAGTGCAGGTTTGTAACATAGGTATACATGTGCTATGGTGGTTTGCTGCATCCAAAAACCCATTATCTACATTAGGTATTTCTCCTAATGCTGTCCCTCCCCTAGCCCCCCATTCCCCGAGAGGCCCTGGTGTGTGATGTTCCTCTCCCTGTTTCCACATGTTCTTATTGTTCACCTCTCACTTATGAGTGAGAACATGCAGTGTTTGATTTTCTGTTCTTCTGTCAGTTTGCTGAGAATGATGGTGTCCAGCTTCATCCATGTCCCTGCAAAGGATATGAACTCATTCTTTTGTATGGTTGCATAGTATTCCATGGTGTATATGTGCCACGTTTTCTTTATCTAGTCTATCATTGATGGACATTTGGGTTGGTTCTAAGTCTTTGCTATTGTAAACCGTGCTGTTTAATGTTTAATAAGTGTGTTTAAATGTTTAATAAGTGTGCATGTGTCTTTAGAGTAGGATGATTTATAATCCTTTGGATATATACCCAGTAATGGGACTGCTGGGTCAAGTGGTATTTTTGATTTTAGATACTTGAGGAATCTTCACACTGTCTTCCACAATGGTTGAATTAATACATTCCCACCAGCAGTGTAAAAGTGTTCCTATTTCTCCACAACCTCTCCAGCATCTGTTGTTTCCTGACTTTTTAATGATCACCATTCTAACTGGGTGAGATGATATCTCATTGTGGTTTTGATTTGCATTTCTCTAATGACCAGTGATGATAAGCTTTTTTCCATGTTTGTTGGCTGCATAAATGTCTTCTTTCGAGAAGTATCTGTTCATAGTTTTCATCCACTGTTTGATAGGGTTGTTTTTTTCTTGTAAATTGCTTTAAGTTCCTTGTAGATTCTGGCTATTAGCCCTTTGCCAGATGGATAGATTGCAAAAATTTTCTCCCATTCTGTAGGTTGCCTGTTCACTCTAATGATAGTTTTTTTTTTTTTTTTCCTGTGCGGAAGTGCTTTAATTTAATTAGATCCTGTTTGTCAATTTTGGCTTTTGTTGCCATTGCTTTTAGTGTTTTAGTCATAAAGTGTTTGCCCATGCCTATGTCCTGAATGGTATTGCCTCGGTTTTCTTCTAGGGTTTTTATGGTGTTAGGTCTTATGTTTAAGTCTTTAATCTATCTTGAGTTAATTTTTGTATACAGTGTAAGGAAGGGGTCCAATTTCAGTTTTCTGCACATGGCTAGCCAGTTTTTCCAACACCATTTAGGTAGGGAATCCTTTGACCATTGCTTGTTTTTCTCAGGTTTGTCAAAGATCAGGTGGTTGTAGATGTGTGCTGTTAATTCTGAGGTCTCTGTTCTCTTCCATCAGTCTATATATCTGTTTTTGTACCAGTACCATTCAGTTTTGGTTACTGTAGCCTTGTAGTATAGTTTGAAGTCAGTTAGCATGATGCCTCCAGCTTTACTTTTTGTTTAGGATTGTCTTGGCTATATGGGCTCTTTTTTGGTTCCCTATGAAATTTAAAGTAGTTTTATCTAATTCTGTGAATAAATGTAGCTTGATTGGAATAGCATTGAATCTATAAATTACTTTTTGGCAGTATGGCCATTTTTATGATATTGATTCTTCTTATCCATGAGCATGAAATGTTTTTCTATTTGTTTGTGTCCTCTCTTATTTCCTTGAGCAGTGGTTTGTAGTTCTCCTTGAAGAAGTCCTTCACATCCTTTGTAAGTTGTATTCCTAGTTATTTTACTCTCTTTGTAGCAATTGTGAATGGGAGTTCACTCACAATTTGGCTCTCTGTCTATTATGGGTGTACAAGAATGCTTGTAATTTTTGCACATTGATTTTGTATCCTGAGACTTTGCTGAAGTCACTTATCAGTTTAAGGAAATTTTGGGCTGAGATGATGGGGTTTTCTAAATATACAATTATGTCATCTGCAAACAGAGACAATTTGACTTCCTGTCTTCCTATCTGAATACACTTTATTTCTTTCCCTTGCCTGATTGCCTCGGCCAGAACTTCCAATACTATGCTGAACAGGAGTGGTGAGAAACGGCAACCTTGTCTTGTGCCTGTTTTCAAAGGGAATGCTTCCAGCTTTTGCCCATTTGGTATGATGTTGGCTGTGGGTTATTCATAAATAGCTCTTAATTTTGAGATATGTTCCATCAATACCTAGTTTACTGAGAGTTTTTAGCATGAGGGGTGTTGAATTTTATCGAAGGTCTTTTCTGATCTATTGAGATAATCATGCGGTTTTTGTCATTGGTTCTGTTTACGTGATGGACTATGTTTATTGATTTGTGTATGTTGAACCAGCCTTGCATCCCAGGAATAAAGTCGACTTGATTGTAATGGATAAACTTTTTGATGTGCTGCTGGATTTAGTTTGCCAGTATCTTACTGAGGATTTCTGCATCAGTGTTCATCACGGATATTGAAATTTTCTTTTTTTGCTATGTCTCTGCCAGGTTTCAGTATCAGGATGATGCTGGCCTCATAAAACCAATTAGGGAGGAGTCCCTCTTTTTCTATTGTTTAGAATAGTTTCAGAAGGAATGGGCCCAGCTCCTCTTTGTACCTCTGGTGGAATTCGGCTGTGAATCCATCTGGTCCTGGGCTTTTTTTGGTTGGTAGGCTATTAATTACTGCCTCAATTTCCAAACTTGTTATTGGTCCATTTAGGAATTCGGCTTTTTCCTTAGTCTTGGGATGGTGTATGTGTCCAGGAATTCATCCATTTCTTCTGGATTTTCTAGTTTATTTGCATAGAGGTATTTATAGTATTCTCTGACTGTAGTTTGTATTTCTGTGGGATCAGTGGCGATATCTCCTTTTTCCTTTTTTGTTGTGTCTATTTGACTCTTCTCTATTTTCTTCTTTATTAGTCTGGCCAGTAGACTACCTGTTTTTTTAATCTTTTCAGATTAGCTAACTGCTATTGCTCAATTTTCCAGTCCACTGATTCTTTCCTCTGTCCTATCTGTTTCCTCTGTCCTATCTGTTCTGCTGAATAGAGTTTTTTGTTTTTGTTTTTACGTTTTTTTTTTTTTTTTTTAGATGGAGTTTCGCTCTTGTTACCAAGGCTGGAGTGCAATGGCACGATCTCGGCTCACCGCAACCTCCGCCTCCTGGGTTCAGGCAATTCTCCTGCCTCAGCCTCCTGAGTAGCTGGGATTACAGGCACGCGCCACCATGCCCAGCTGATTTTTTGTATTTCTAGTAGAGACGGGGTTTCACCGTGTTGACCAGGATGGTCTCTATCTCTTGACCTCGTGATCCACCCGCTTTGGCCTCCCAAAGTGCTGGGATTACAGGCGTGAGCCATCGCGCCCGGTCTGAATAGAGTTTTTAATTGTAGTTATTGTGCTTTCACCTCTAAGATTTCCATTTCTTTCTTTTTTGTACCTTCTATTTCTTCACTAAACTTTCAGTTTCACTGTGGAGATTTTCTATTTTCTTCATTTGTTTCAAGCATGTTTCTAATTGTTCATTGAAGCAGTTTTAGGACGGATGATTAAAAATCTTTGTCAGATAATTCTAACATCTCTGTCGTCTTGGTGTTGGCATCTGTTGATTGTCTTTTTCGTTCAGTTTGAGATCTCCCTGTTTCTTGGTATAGTGAGTTCTTTTCTTTTCTTTTTTTTTTTTTTTTGAGACGGAGTTTCGCTCTTGTTACCCAGGCTGGAGTGCAATGGCACGATCTCGGCTCACGGCAACCTCCGCCTCCTGGGTTCAGGCAATTCTCCTGCCTCAGCCTCCTGAGTAGCTGGGATTACAGGCACTTGCCACCATGCCCAGCTAATTTTTTGTATTTTTAGCATAGACGGGGTTTCACCATGTTGACCAGGATGGTCTCGATCCCTTGACCTCGTGATCCACCCACCTCGGCCTCCCAAAGTGCTGGGATTACAGGCGTGAGCCACCGCGCCCGGCTTATAGTGAGTTATTTTCAATTAAAACCAGAAAATTTGGGGTATTCTGTTATTAGATTCTGGATTTTATTTAAGCTTTTTGTTTTAGCTGGCTTCTTCTGACTCTATCTTGGCAGGGGAAGGACAGTATGCAGGTCATCTCCTTTATCTATAGCCAGGTAGGGGTCCAAATCCAGGTTTCCCACCCTTCCTCTGTTGACACTTGGGGGTGGGGTGCTCTTCATTACTGCTGGTTGGGGTTGGGAGTTCCATTTTCCCACTAGGCCTTCACTGGTACCTCCCTGACTGGGAGGAATAGGAATGTCTTGTTAATATTCTCTGAGTGGCCTTCAGTGAAAACATGGGGAGGGGTGTTTTTGGTCTCAATAACTGGTTTTGTAATCTTGCTTGAATTTATTTTGGCTTTAAATATGTATAAAATGCTAGACACATATGGAAAAAATAAGTGGTTTTATATTTATATATTTAAATGAATTAAAATGAAAATGTTTTGTTTAAAAGGGCTTCCTACTTGATTCAAGTTTGAGAAACACCCACATGGGTGACTGCATGGCCACATGCCCACATCATGAGTCCCTGAATTATTCATACTTTCCTCCAGGTTCTTCCACTTAGGTGAACAGAAAGAAGGAGCTGGGCCCCTGACACTGTGGAATATCATGCCAGTCTGACCCTCATGCTCTTCTTAGTTTCCTACTGCTGCTGTAATACACTGCCACCAATTTATTGGCTTAAAACAACACAAATTTGGTCTGGCTCGGTGGCTCACACCTGTAATCCCAGCACTTTGGGAGGCTGAGGCAGGTGGATCAGGAGGTCAGGAGTTCAAGATCAACCTGGCCAAGATGGTGAAACCCCATCTGTAGTCATCCTAGCTACTAGGGAAGCTGAAGAAGGGGAATTGCTTGAACCGAGGGGCGGATGTTGCAGTGAGCTGAATGTGCACCACTGCACTCCAGCCTGGGCGATACAGCGAGACTCCATCTCAAAAAACAAAACAAAACAAACAGATTTATTCTCTTACCGTTCTGGAGGTAATAGTCCAAAATCAGTTTCACTGGGATGAAATCCAGGTGTCTGGTTTCTTTTGGAGGCTCTACGAGAAAGTCTGTTTTCTTGCCTTTGCCAGCTTTTAGAAGCTGTCTGCTTTATTTGGCTTGTGGTCCCTTCCTTTATCTTCAAAGCCAGCAGTGTGGCACCTTCTAATCTCTCTCTTACTCTCTGTCCTCTTCTTTTTCATCACATCCTGCCTTCTCCCTCATAGAAGGACCCTTGTAACTACATTGGGCTCACCCAGATAGTGCAGAATAGTCTGATTTCAAGATCCTTCACTTCACCCCATCTACAAAGACCTTTTTGCGGCATAAGTTAATGTACACACAGGTTCTAGGGAATTAAGACATGGACATCAGGCTGGGCGTGGTGGCTCAAGCCTGTAATCCCAGCACTTTGGGAGGCCGAGGCGGGTGGATCACGAGGTCAAGAGATCGAGACCAACCTGGTCAACATGGTGAAACCCCGTCTCTACTAAAAATACAAAAAATTAGCTGGGCATGGTGGTGCGTGCCTGTAATCCCAGCTACTTGAGAGGCTGAGGCAGGAGAATTGCTTGAACCCAGGAGGCGGAGGTTGCGGTGAGCCGAGATTGCACCATTGCACTCCAGCCTGGGTAACAAGAGCGAAACTCTGTCTCAAAAAAAAAAAAAAAAAAAAAAAAAAAAAGACATGGACATCATTGGGAGGGCCTTATTCAGCCTACCACAAGGGGATGTTGTTACTTGCAGCTAAATCAAATTCTGAATGATTGACCTTCCACCAGAACATAAGCTCCACCAAAAACAGGGATTTTTGTTTACTTTGGTCACCAGTGTTTTCTCGGTCTCCTGCTAATGCAGTGATGGCTGCATTTTCATGGCTGCCACCATCGTGAAGGAGGTAATGCCAAAAAGATCTGGAGACAGAGCACCAGGCAGAGGAAACAGCCTTTGCAAGCCCTGTCAGAGAACACATTTTATTTATAGGAATAATACTGAATATAATATTTCATTGTGACAGAACGACTCATTTTGTCTCAACTTCTATAAACTATCAAGCTGTTGAGATATTGGACTCCTTTGAAACTCTGTCTCTTTTACTAAGCACAATCTGGTTTTACTTCTATGCCTTCTTTTCAGGCTCTAATATTGAAAAAATGTTCAATTACTATCAAACCAATATAAAAACATTATACAAGGGGCCGGGCGCCGTGGCTCAAGCCTGTAATCCCAGCACTTTGGGAGGCTGAGGCGGGTGGATCACGAGGTCAAGAGATCGAGACCATCCTGGTCAACATGGTGAAACCCCGTCTCTACTAAAAATACAAAAAATTAGCTGGGCATGGTGGCGCGTGCCTGTAGTCCCAGCTACTCAGGAGGCTGAGGCAGGAGAAATGCCTGAACCCAGGAGGCGGAGGTTGTGGTGAGCCGAGATCACGCCATTGCACTCCAGCCTGGGTAACAAGAATGAAACTCCGCTTAAAAAAAAAAATATACAAGAAAATATGTATATATATATATACATCATTCATGATTCAAAGATCATTCCCTTTGGCAGCTTTGAAAGGTTAAAAATGCAAACTCCGGAGGTATATTGTTTTATGTTCACATCTGGGCTTTGCCACTCAATAGCTGTGTGATTTGGGGCTATTACTTAGGCCTTCTCTGCCTTTGTTTCTTCATCTGTAAAATGAAGATAACGATGGTCTATTTCACACAGCTGTGAGAATTAGATGAATTACTCTAATATGCTTAGAAAGGATACTGGCATATAGGGAATCCCCTCAACAACTGTTAACCATAATTCTTACTTTTCAATTTTCCTTCATATAATTTGCATTTAGTTGCAATCATAGGTACTCAAAACACTGTGTTCTACTTTTAAAAACATGATTTTGTTCATAAGTTTTATTTTGCATATCCATTTTATTAACTTACGTAATTTTATTTTATTATTTATTTATTTATAGACAGGTTCTTGCTCTGTTGCCCAGGTTGGAGTACAGTGGAATGATCTCAGCTCACTGCAGCTTGCCCTCCTGGGCTCAAGCAATCCCCCTACCTCAACCTCCCGAATAGCTGGGACTATAGGCATGTAGCACCAAGCCTGGCTAATATTTGTAAATTTAATAGAGATGGAGTTTTGCCGTGTTGTCCAAGCTGGTCTTGAACTCCAGAGCTCAAGCGATCCACCCATCTCAGCCTCCCAAAGTGCTGGGATTGCAGGCTTGAGACACTGTGCCTGGCCAACATAGGTAATTTTAAATGACAGCATGACATTCCATACTATTGATATATTCTACTCAAACATTTCGGTATTATTAGACATTTAATTATTTTATTATTTAAAATGATCTTATAAATATAATTTGCATATGATGCTTTTTTCTTTTGAATTATTTATTTAGCATCTCTTCCCAGAAATATGATTATTGATTTTGTGTCCAACATTTGAAACTCCTTCCTTTTATGCAATAGTTCTAAAGAAGCAATTACTTTCAGCACATGATGGAAGGAGAAGCGGACACATCATAACATCACAATGAAGTCATCTTCATGTAGGAACAGACTCTCCAGGGAAGACTGATAAGGGCTGCAATTATCATCACTGATGTCATCATTTATTCATCAACATATGTATAAATTATCTGTGATGGGCCAGGTTCCTTTTTAGTAGGAAGAAGGTTACAAAAGAAAACCAGAGACTTGCACAAAAGAATGCAAGAAGCTGGCCAGGTGCAGCGGCTCACGCATGTAATCCCAGCACTTTGGGAGGCTGAGGTGGGTGGATCATGAGGTCAGGAGTTCAAGACCAGCTTGGCCAACATGGAGAAACCCGTCTCTACTAAAAACACAAAAATGAGCTGGGTGTGGTGGTGGGCACTTGTGATCTCAGTTACTTGGGAGGCTAAGGCAGGAGAATTGCTTGAACCCAGGAGGCAGATGTTGCTGTGAGCCAAGATTGCACCACTGCACTCTAGCCTGGGTGACAGAACAAGACTCTGTCTCAAACAAACAAACAAAAACAAAAACAAAAAAATGCAAGAAGCTGCAAACACAGATAAATAAATATATATGTATTTGCAAACCCTCCAGATTGATTCTGTATGTCTTTTTCTGTACCATGTAGAATCTCAAGTTAAAAAAAGACATTTTCTTCTCTCAAGGAACTGAAATTATGTCAACCTGATATTCATCATCTAAACAAATAAACTTTATAGAAGCCATGAGGATATCTTGTAAGAAGGAAGAGTCTTGTCTCCAAGAAGTTCATATAAATGCCTTTTTTTTCTGTATCTTGATTTTCTTAAAATAAAGATGGTGATACTAATATTGTTGGTGTCTTCTTTTTGGAGGCAGGGGTAGAAATCTTAAGTCCACTACTAGATTCCTTCTTTTGACTAGGGACCAATGTGAAAGTTTGAATTATGTAGGCCCAAATTTGGTATTCTGTTTTCACCTAAAAAATAAAAATGAGAGAAAGACTAACCTTTTAATTTTTTAAATCCCACAACATTCTGAATTCAGTTTTTTTTTTTTTTTGAGACGGAGTTATGCTCTTGTTACCCAGGCTGGAGTGCAATGGCACGATCTCAGCTCACCACAGCCTCTGCCTCCTGGGTTCAGGCAATTCTCCTGCCTCAGCCTCCTGAGTAGCTGGGATTACAGGCACGCACCACCACGCCCAGCTAATTTTTTTTGTATTTTTAGTAGAGATGGGGTTTCACCATGTTGACCAGGATGGTCTCGATCTCTTGACCTCGTGATCCACCCGCCTCGGCCTCCCAAAGTGCTGGGATTACAGCCTTGAGCCACCGCGCCCGGCCTCTGAATTCAGTTTTTATACCTTTTCCTTAATGTAGTTGAAGTTCCCTAATGATCTCTTTTTCTGTCTCTGTCTCTCCCTGTCTCTCTGTCTCTTTCTCAACACCTTGCTGAAAACAATTGCCAGCGTTCTCTGTTATGTGACCTGTAGATGGTATACCTGTGGCAAGTGGCTGCTTAAACTGTATGATTAACAGTGTAACAAATGCTTTATTTAAAAAACACTATAACTTTATGAAAATTATGCTAAGTATTATTAAGAATTATGTTGATCTAGGTGTTTTATTTACAGATCTGTTCTCTCTGGTTTTTTGAGAATTAGTAGGGACAATATAGACACTTCTGTCTCTTTTAATTTATGAAGAAATTATGTGAGGATCTGAGTTTTCTTCCTTTTCAAACTTCATAAACATTGATATCCTCATTATTATTGTCAGGAATATGAGTTACCATCACCTACCAAGAACAGGCAAAGCGAATTGGAAATTGGTTCTTCTAATCATCATAATATCAGTTAATCCCTTAAGGCAGTAGCTCTTACCTTTTTGGGATCAGACAATATGATAAAAGTTCTAAGTTCTCTCATTTAAAAATTTACGTACATAAGCATTTTTCTTGGGAAAAAATTAACTTTGTTTCTATAATTATATATCTATAACTCTCTCTCCTGCCCACCCCCATAATTTTTTTGCATATAGTTTCAGATGGTTTATGGTCCTGTCTCCTCAAAGTCCATCTGTAGTAGCCAAAACAAGTACCTGAGTGGGACAAGAGGCAGGAGAGACTGGGGTAGGGAGGAGACAGTAGATCACAAAAAAGAAAGTTTACTAGATTCATTCAAAGTGCTGGTCATTATACTCAAAGCCCTCACTGGAGAGAGGATTTGGAATCAGAGGCTTTGGACCAAATCTGTGCCCTCTTCCCGTCTCCCCTTTTCCTAACTGACTTTTGGAAAGTCATTGAAACCTCTCTGACCCTCAGCTGTTGTTGCCGTTGTTTTCCCTGTTAAATCAGGATTTCCTAACCTACAGACTGTGAACCAGTACTGGTCTGTGGTCTGTTAGGAACCCAGCCGCCTAGCAGGAGGTGAACTGTGGACACTCCAGTAAAGCTTCATCTGTCTTTACAGCCACTCCTCATCGCTGGCATTACTACTGAGCTCCGCCTCCTGTCAGATCAGCCTTGGCATGAGATTCTCTTAGGAGCACAAACCCTATGGTGAACTGTGCATGTGAGGGATCTAGGTGGCACACGCTTATGACAATCTAATGGCTGATGATCTGAGGTGGAACAGTTTCATCCCAAAACCGTCTCTTCCTGACCCCTGTCTATGGAAAAATTATCTTCCACAAAACCAGTCCCTGGCGCCAAAAAGGTTGGGGATCAGGTATTAAATGAAATCTTGTTAGACTTCTCAGGGTTATTACAGTGATCAAAGGAGAAATGATATAGGAAGGCACTACTTTTAAGTTCTAAGCAAACATGAGGTGTGCTAACTATCAAAGTGCTTGCTATTCCTTTAGCTTCAGCCTTGGGTTGGCCGTCTGTCCTATCATTCAGCTCTCAGCTCCGCTGTCACCCCAGAGAAGCCTCCAGTAACATCATATCTAAAGCAGCCTCCCTCTCCCCTTCACTCTCAATTCTATCACCTGCTTTTTTTTTTCTTAGTCAAGACACTTCACCTACAAAGTGGTTTCATTTTTTGCTTGCCTACTGCTTATGTGAGACAATAGGCAGGGAGACTAGTTGCCTGTCGGAATTAGGAACCACGCCTCCCGTTAGGGTAAGCGGTGGTGGGCCAGACGGGTGACGCAGGGCCCGGGTGACGCAGGGCAGTGGAGCCAAGCAGCCTGCTTGCTTACTTCTGCTTGTCAGCATAATTTCACACAGCCCCTGAGTCTGTGACCACCTGCAGCTGGCGGAAAGATGCTTTGAAGACGAAACAAGATAGAACACAGGATCCCTCACGTCTCTTGCCCGACTCACTACGTTCATTAATAGATAAATGACCCTAGTCCTTGACTTTTACTGCACCTAAGATAAAGTCTGATGAGGTTACCGATTATGCTGCTGTAATCTATAAACAGATGTACTCTTAAGCCCAAACTGTGATGTGCTTTCACACATACTGAATCTTCACCACCCGTTTCTAAACTGCGAAGAGAAGTTCTGCGTTGGAGGGTCTAGTAGACGCTCTGTAAAACATTCCTCCCGGGCTGTAGGCCCCCATCTCTAGTCCTCAGTAACACTTCTGAATAAAACTAACTTTCATTCTTTAACAGTTCGGTTTTCAAAGTTTAGTTGACAATCACTTATTGTCTTTCTCCTCCACTGGAATAAAATTTCCCTAATGGCAGAGCCCTTGCCTCATCCTCCCCAGGTCTGGGAACAATTCCTGGTATAGGATGCACACAGACTTTGCGGAGTCAGGATAGCCGTGGATAACAGTGGAGACTCCAGAGGAGGAAGACCTGGATGCAAAGCCCAGCTTCTCAATTTACTAGTTGTGTGACATTAGGCAAGTTATTTAACTTTCTCTGCCTCACTTGTACCGTATGTGAAATGGGGGATTGTAATAATATATACTTCACCGAACTTTTAGTACATGTGAAGTACCTTGAACAGTGCCTGGCACACAGTGAAGTTTTATGTGTGTTTTCTACTCTTCAGCGAGTGAAGTCTTAACACGTTAATAGTGCACTTGACCCTCTAAGTGTGTTAGATATGCATCGCTGCTTCGGGTTTCACAGGAAAACGACTTACTCTTCGGGTGAAACAGGCTGCTTGGCTCCACTGCCCCGCGTCACCCGCCTGGCCCGCCACTGCTTAGCGGAAGGGGAGGCGCGGTTCCTAATTCCGACAGGCTCCTGGTCTCCCACAGGTGGCACTGCTCGGAGCTCTCCCAGCTGGGGGCGTTCGAGCCTTGTGGGGCGGGGATGGGAAGCCTGAGGCTAGGGAGGCTCATCGCCGCCCCCGGAAACACAAGGGACGCTCCCTGAAACTCACCGGGACGCGCTTCCGACCCATTCCGGCCACTTGCCTTAAATCGCCGCAGGGCTGTGCAAACCAGCCTCCCAGGGCCCAAGTGACCGGGGCGGGGCGTTAGAGGACAGGGTGGGCCCGGGCGATCAGGGGCGGGCACCGGCGTCCTAGAGGCGAGCAATCGGGGCGGGGTGATCGGGGGCGGGCGGGACGATCGGGGGCGGGGCGAGGCGCTCGGCTCGGGATTCTGGGGCGCTTTGCTCCCGACTCCGCGGCGCAGACTGCACCTCGCAGTCTCCCCAGCTCCGCGCAGCAGCCGCACTCCAGCCAGGTAAGGGCGCGGTGGGCCGGCTGGGGCGACCCCGGAGTGCGGGACTCCGGGCGGGGGGCGGGTGGGGACGGGGATGAGCGCGGCGAGAGGTGGCTTCCACCTGCCCCTCGAAGAACGGAGAAGGATTTTCTCCTCTCGGTGCCGCAGTGAGCGCGGGCGCTCTGTATCTGGTGAGCTGCCGGTCCTCTTCAGTCCGGGAAGGAGGGACAGGTGAGCGCTGGGGCGCAGCCTCGCCTTCCTGCCGGCGGTCGGTTCTCCACTTCCCAACTCCAGCACGGACCTCTCTTGAGAAACACCCGCCCCTTTCGAAACCCTGAAGTTCCAGGCCCGAGGCCGCCCTGCGGCAAGTTCAGCGTTGGGGTCACGTCCCAACTTCTCTCGGGTTGGGCGATGGCGCGACCTTGATTGAAATTTGGCAGTATCGGCCAAGGTGTTCCGCAGTTGCAGGTGTCCACGTGCCTCGCCCAGTCAAGTTCACGTTTTCTTCCTCACCCTGCCATCCGCCGCCCCCACCCCGCCCCGGGAAATTGTGTTCGAATATTGAAAACAGGTGTCCGGCGAATATATGTACTTCTTGGAAAAACTAGGGCCTTGACCTGGGAGTGTGCGTTTTCCCTCGGATCTTAAATTTCTTGTAGATGTGATTTTTTTTTTTTTCTTTTTCTTTTTCCCGTGGACGAATAACATGGTGCTGTGCACCAGGTTTGGAAACAATCTTATCCATTACTATTCTTTGGAAACTGGAATATTTGATTCGAAAGATTGATCTTAATGTTAACTTGGAACAACAGGACTGCTGATGGCTAAAGTGGGTTTGAAGACTATCCAAAATAGTTCTAAGTTTTGTATTTCTTGTATTTTTCCAGTGAATGTCCATTTTCCTCTTGGGAAATTCTGAGAATTTACTCACTTCTAGATTATTCTCTACTAAGGAAACAAACCAGTGGATCTCCCAAATAAGGTCTGGAATTTAACAGTTTAGGTTGTGACACTGGTAGCTGCTTACTCTGCAAGAAGTCACCTGGAGTAAGGGATATTATGGTTTATTTCTAAGGGGAAAAGAAAAGTATGCATAACTTTCATAGTATGGATTTGAAAGTATTTTTTAGTTTAGTTACATTTTCAATGTTTATGAAAGACTTACACTTCCCCATACTCCAGTTAATCTGATCCATATATTACACTCTTGCCAATGCAGGATGCTTACTGTGGTGTGTTTATGTTAATGATCTTGACTCCTCTCACAAGGGTGTGTACATTCTGGTCTGGGGAACTGTATAGGGCAAGTGTTGTCAGTTCATGCAAATCAGTGCTCCACTCTAGTTGGCAATACCTTTGCTTCACAAAGGTCCAACTAGAATTTTCACGTTTTCCCCAAAAGGAAAGGATATAGAATATTAATGTATGCTGTAGCGTTTTCAACCTACTTTATTCTTTATCAAGATAGTCATGTTTTCTCAGCAGCTAGTTACGAAAGGGCAGAAACTATGTTTTACCAAACCATGGAAACTAAAGCTCAGAGAATGGCAGGCTTTGCTTCCATAAGTTGACCCTTGACTGGGAGGTTGGAAGGCTTGTGAGTGGAGTCTGGCCTACTTTTAGGCTTGAGGAGGAATTACTGGCCTCTCTGCCTTCCTCCAGGCATCCTGAGTGCTGGGAGACTGTGCCTTGGGCCTCCAGCCACACCTCTGCCTACAGGTTCCTCCAGGTTGACCAGGTTGATGCCTCTCCTTCCTGCCCCAGCCTGCCAGCTCCTTGGCTTCCACCCCTCCCCTCTCAGATTCTCACCCCTAGAAGAATCACCATATTGTTCAGGGCAGGGGTACTTGATCTGCAGAGTCAGCAGGGGTGTTGATCCTCAGCATGGTGCTGGTTCTCTGTGGATGCTCTATAGATTCTCTGTAGATGTCTGTTGCTTCAGAGCCTTTCTTGTACTCCCTTATTGTCCAGTCTACAGCAGGCAAAGTGGAATTACTGATGTCAAACCCAGATCAACAGTCTTGGGGGCCAGCTACCTTGGTTGGACCAATTATGGTCATAAATTGGGCATTCAAGTCTGTTGGAAAAGAGTGAAACTGGCTCATGGTCGTTAGCAATTATAAAGGTATCCTGTACTATATAGTTATGCTATTATAAAAGCTCTGTGGAAAAATAAGAAACAACCCAGAAGCGAGGGGTTTAGTAGTTGCCTCCACCTCCAAACACGCCTCTGCTTGGGCTTGCCTTCTTGTCTCTACCCTAGCTCAACCAATTCTTCTGGGATTGGATTGAACAATTAATTTCCCCACCATGTCTGACTGCTTAGAGCTCAGATGACCACAGCTACTGTAGTCTAGATGTAGAAAATTGCATATCCTTTTGTTTGGAGAAACAAGGATGGAATGTTTCAAAGCAGAGTGTTATTAGGGAAACAAAGAAAAAGCAAACAAATGTAAAAATGTGTGGGCACAGAAGCCACAGTTTGTTTTGTCATGTTTTAGAGTTTTAAACTTTTATCCAAGTCATATTTCTCCCTTTCCAGAAACAACCACTTGTAATTCTTTGGCATTTATTGCTTGTAGTTGATACTTCTTGAATTTTTCAGTTTTAAGCACTGTATGTTGACTTCCCACTGTGGAAGATGACGAGTTGGCTCTTCTTCCCTCCAACCCCCAATGTAAGTACAGCTTCCCTATTTTCCCATTCTTGCAGTAGTTAGAATGTTGAATAACGGTTAGATCAAAAGTCACAGCTAAGCCAAGCATAACTTTTTATTTTCCTTGGAGTTAATAATGTATTCGTTTGTTCACTTTATTTTGTACTCTTCATGGATGCAACCCGCAGCTCTTGGCCAGGTTTCTGAATTCTCCCTCAACTGACCGATATTTTGTCAATTTCGTTTTCCCCAAGAAGCTGTTCCTGAGCCTACTGGCTTGCTGTAATCCAGACAGGTGACTTTGGTACATGGGCACACTTGTCACCCTGAGGGCTCCCTTTGTCATCATTCTGGAGATTCTCGTTCTTGGTCTCTTGTGTTGGATCTCCTGGTACCTGTAGCACATGGCTTCTCAGTCTTGGTTGGACTCCCTTCTTTTAGCCAAGCCCATCCTTAAGGAGCTTCCTGGAATAGGATGCATAGAGGTCTACTTTTCTGAGACTGTAGATGCCTGAAAAGATCTGTTTTCCACTGACAGTTGATAGTTTGGCTGAGTGTAGATTTCTAAGATGGCAATTTTGAAGGCATTGTTCTATGGACTTCCACTTTGCAGTATTGCTATTGAGAAATTTAGAACTCTATTGATTCCTCAGTCTTTTTTTGTGATCTGTGTACAGGTTACCAAGTTGCTGGGTCCCCTCTGGAAGTTTATAGACTTTTTTCTTGGCCTCCATAGTCCTGAAATTTCATGACGTTGTGTCTAGGTTTTGTTCTGTTTTCATCCATCGTGTTGGGTTCTTTGACTCTGGAAATTTTCATTCTTCAGTTTGGGAAATTTTATTAAATTATCACATTGGTGATCTTGGACGGTGGCTCATACATGTAATCCCAGCACTTTGGGAGGCCAAGGCAAGCAGATCACCTGAGGCCAGCTGTTCCAGACCAGTCTGGCCAATGTGGTAAAACTCGGTCTCTACTAAATCTCTACTAAAAATACAAAAATTAGTCAGGTGTGGTGGTAGACACCTGTCATCCCAGCTACTCATGCGACTGAAGCAGGAGAATTGCTTGAACCCAGGAGGCGGAGGTTGCAGTTAGCTGAGATTGAATCACTGCACTCCAGCCAAGGAGGCAGAGTGAGAACTTGTCTCAAAAAAAAAAAAAACCAAACATCTCATTGGTAATTTTTTTCTTCTCTGTTTTTGGTAGCTATGAGAAAGTTATATTGTTCAGATATTGGCTATTTTGGACTGGGCCAAAAATAAGTTTGTCATGACTATAATCATGAATATTTTAAATTAAAATCTCTGTTTTTTTTTTGTTGTGGTTGTTGTCTGAATATATGCATATATATTTGTATGTGTGTGGTTTGTGTGTCTATTTCTTTTTGTTTTTTGTTTTATAGTATCAGTCTTCTCTTTTCTCCCTGAGAAGCTTAATGATTTTTTGGAGCAAGCTTTTTTCCTTCTTGCACAGACTCAATTTCCCAAGCGGCTTTTGACTTTTCATTTGTTTAAGGTCTCTTTCATGTTAGAAGCTTTCCTTGTGTAACTAATGCTCTTGGTTATCTGCTCACACTTGAGAAGGGATATAAAAAGCAGATCTGGGGTCCAGGCATGGTGGCTTATGCCTGTAATCCCAGCACTTTGGGAGGCCGAAGTGGGCAGATCACTTGAGGTCAGGAGTTCGAGACTAGCCTGACCAACATGACAAAAACCCTGTCTCTACTAAAAATACAAAAATTAGTTGGGTGCGGTGGCATGTGCCGGTAATCCCAGCTACTCAGGAGACTGAGGCAGGAGAGTCACTTGAATCTTGAATCTGGGAGGCAGAGATTTCAGTGAGCCAAGATGGTACCACAACACTCTAGCCTGGGTGACAGAGGGAGGCTCTGTCTCAAAAAAAAAAAAAAAAAAAAAAAAAAATTGCTGAAGATATGGATGAGCTTGTTGACTGGGAACTTCATAGTAGGGGGATCTGGCTGGGCTTTTTATTTTGGAAAACTTGATTGTCATTTACTGTTGGGCTGGTGAGAATCCTCAGAGAAGGCTCTTCCAATCTTTTCCCCAGAGATTGACAGAAAGCCTGGTTGCCAGTAATCTGGGAACTAAGTGGAGAAGAAGGCTGGAAATCTCAGCATCCATTATGCATATGTGCATACCTCCATGTTGTTTGTGTACAGACCTCCTGAAGGGTGAAGGAGTAGGGAGATAACTCCAGGTTTTTTGCCGGGATTGAGAAAGGGCAGTCACTTAACTGCTTGGAGTGGCCAAAGGAATCTGCGCTATCCGGCTTTTTAAAAAGACATTAAAAAGTTACTAATTTAGCTGGGTGCATTGACTCTCTCCTGTAATCTCAGCACTTTGGAGGCTGGGGTGGGTAGATCACCTGAGGTTGGGAGTTTGAGACCAGTCTGACCAACATGCAGGAGAATCACTAGAACTCGGGAGGCGGAGGTTGCAGTGAGCTGAGATTGCGCCATTGCACTCTGGCCTGAGGGACAGAGCAAGACTCTGTCCCCAGCGAAAAGGTCACTGATTTTTTAGCCCACCCCTCTTTTTACAGGGGATTAAACTGTGTTTAATTATTTAGCCTTTTGGAGATGCCATGTGTAAATCAGATTATTTCTTGTCTTCCCCTTACTCCACCAAAATGTTTTTGCTACTGTCCCTTTACTCATTCTCTCCATCCTTGCTGATTTATATGTGAAATAAAAAAGATTTCTTTATTGTCATTGTCTTGGGCTTTCAGAAGGGAGAGAAAGTAGAGGTTTTTTTTTTTTTTTGAGACGGAGTTTTGCTCTTGTTACCCAGGCTGGAGTGCAATGGCGCGATCTCAGCTCACCGCAACCTCCGCCTCCTGGGTTCAAGCAATTCTCCTGCCTCAGCCTCCTAAGTAGCTGGGATTACCACGTGCCACCATGCCCAGCTAATTTTTTGTATTTTTAGTAGGGACGGGGTTTCACCATGTTGACCAGGATGGTCTCGATCTCTTGACCTCGTGATCCACCCGCCTCGGCCTCCCAAAGTGCTGGGATTACAGGCTTGAGCCACCGCGCCTGGCGAAAGTAGAGGTTTTTTGTCTAGTCTGCTAATAGTGGCTGGAATATAGATTTCTTTACCGATCTTTATCCAGAGAGTGGCACGATTCAGTCATAGCAGTGTGTTGCCATTTTCCCCTTCCTTTACCTACAGGAAATATTTTTGGATCAGGCTGGGCCATCGAGCCCAATTTGGACCTCAGATTCCTTTTCATACAACTCTAAATGTCCACTACAAACTGATCACAGTTGTCATAGGGTGCAAAACCTATCTCTTAGGTTGGGTGGTATGTAGGTTACTGGTCATAGAACCCTTATTCCTGTTTTTTTTTTTTTTTTTTTTTTTTTTTTTTTTTTTTTTTTTGTTGGAGACAGAGTCTTGCTTGGTCATCCAGGCTGGAATGCAGTGGCACAATCTCGGCTCCAGGGTTCAACCAATTCTTCTGCTTCAGCCTCCCAAGTAGCTGGAATAACAGGTTTGTGTCACCACACCTGGCTAATTTTGTATTTTTAGTAGCGGTGGGGTTTCACCACGTTGGCCAGGCTGGTCTCGAACTCCTGACTTTAGGTGATCTGCCTGCTTGGGCCTCCCAAAGTGCTCGGATTACAGGTGTGAGCCACCATGCCCAGCCTATTGTTTCTGTTTCTTGAATTCAATTTGTTTAAGATGACTCATTCTACCACCTTGACCTCTGAATGTTTTACCTTTCAGTGAAGCTCAGCTTCTATAAGTTCAATATTATTTTAATCTGAAAGATGGTGTTGGTGTCATTGATGGCCATGTGGCCTCAATGGAAGTTATTATTATTTCCTTCTAGAGGCTGGTTTATCATGCAACTTCCTTACCAGCAGCAGCATCCTTACTTCCCTTTTCTACTTGTGCCCTTCTTGGAATGTGCACCAAGTTCCTGTTTCTGGCTGGGCTGACCCACACTGCCATTTGTGGGTGATTACAACTTTCCCAACCTCATTTTATCAGTGGAGTCATTCCTCAGGCTCCCTTAATGCCCTGTGAACTTCCAGCATGCTCTCCCAGTTGCTTTGTTACACACATGATGACAAGATTCAATTTCCACAAAAGTAGAAGGAGAATTGTTCCTAAGCCATCTTCTCTGCAGAAAAAGCGAAACTGTATCTTCCCAAGATGGCAGCTGTGCATTGGCAATACAGAAAACAGGAGTGCTGGTGACTGTGATAGTGGAGTGGGTACAGTAGTGACTTTATTTCTGGAGGATGACAGGTAGTTAGAAAAGGCCTTTTCAGCAGGTACCACTAGGTACCATTGTGAACAAAAGCTTGGCTAGTAGGAATACTGCAGAACTCATTCCTCCCACTGTGCTTCCAAGCATCCATCCCTTTTCTAAACAAAGCCTTTGAAGTCATTGCAACCTCCCTTTTCCATGCAGTAGAGTTTTTCTCTAATGTGCTAGGGCTTCACAGACGTTCTTTCCTAGGGAAAGCATAGTGCCAAGCAAATACTTAATATACTGAATGAATTTTTCAGATAATTTTGGACACTTTACAGTAAAAAAAAAAAAAAAAGTTATTTGGGCTGGGTGCAGTGGCTCATGCCTGTAATCCTAGCACTTTGGGAGGCTGAGGCCTGTGGATCACTGGAGGTCAGGAGTTCAAGACCAGCCTGGCCAATATGGTGAAACTCCATCTCTAATAAAAGTTAAAAAATTAGCTGGGACTGGTGGCACATGCCTGTAATCCTCGCTACTTGGGAGGCTGAGGCAGGAGAATCGCTTGAACCCAAAAAGCGTAGATTGCAGTGAGCTGAGATCACACCATTGCACTCTAGCCTGGGCAACAGAGCAAGACTCTGTCTCCAAAAAAAAAAAATAAATAAAATAAATAAAAGATATTTGGTCATAATTACCCAAGTTGTACCCAACAATCTAAATTCACTAAAATCTTGATGAAACTTTCACATCACTCTGTCTCTATATGCATTGAAATATAGAACATTCAATTTAAGTTTTCCCAAGTGTATTGTTTCTTGTATTACTTAGAAATATTCCTTACTGATGCCTCCAGCTTTGTTCTTTTTGCTTAGGATTGTCTTGGCTATGCAGGCTCCCTTTTCATTCCATATGAAGTTTAAGGTGGTTTTTTCAGTTCTGTGAAGAGGGTCATAGGTAGCTTGATGGGGATAGCATTGAATCTACAAATTACTTTGGGCAGTATGGCCATTTTCACGATACTGATTCTTCCTAACCGTGAGCATGGAATGTTTTTCCATCTGTTTGTGTCCTCTCTTATTTCCTTGAGCAGTGGTTTGTAGCTCTCCTCGAAGAGGTCCTTCACATCCTTTGTTAGTTGTATTCCTAGGTATTTTATTCTCTTTGTAGCAATTGTGAATAGGAGGTTACTCATGATTTGGCTCTCTGTTTGTCTGTTATTGGTGTATAGGAATGCTTGTGATTTCTGCACATTGATTTTGTATCCTGAGACTTTGCTGAAGTTGCTTATCAGTTTAAGGAGATTTTGGGCTGAGATGATGAGGTCTTCTAAATAGACAATCATGTCGTTTGCAAATAGAGACAATTTGACTTCCTCTTTTCCTAATTGAATACCCTTTTTTTTTCTTGCCTAATTGCTCTGGCTAGAACTTCCAATCCTATATTGAATAGGAGTGGTGAGAGAGGGCATCCTTGTCTAATGCCGGATTTCAAAGGGAATGCTTCCACAACCATCCAATCTTTGACAAACCTGACAAAAACAAGCAATGGGGAAAGGATTCCCTGTTTAATAAATGGTGTTGGGAAAACTGGCTAGCCATGGGCAGAAAGCAGAAACTGGACCCCTTCCTGACACCTTACACTAAAATTAACTCCGGATGGATTAAAGACTTAAATATAAGACCTACCACCATAAAACACCTAGAAGAAAATCTAGGCAAAACCATTCAGGACACAGGTATAGGCAAGGACTTCATGGCTAAAACACCAAAAGCATTGGCAACAAAAGCCAAAATACACAAATGGGATCTAATTAAACTCCAGAGCTTCTGTACAGCAAAAGAAACAATTATTAGAGTAAACCAGGAACCAACAGAATGGGAAAAAATTTTTGCAATCTACCCATCTGACAAAGGGCTAATATCTAGAATCTACAAAGAACTGAAACAGATTTATAAGAAAAAAACAAACAAACCCATCCAAAAGTGGGTGAAGGATATGAGCAGACACTTTACAAAAGAAGACACACATGAGGCCAAAAAACATGAAAAAATGCTCATCATAACTGATTATTAGAGAAATGTAAATCAAAACCACATTGAGATACCACCTCGTGCCAGTTAGAATGGTGATCATTGATAAATCTGGAGACAACAGAAGCTGGAGAGGGTGTGGAGAAAAAGGAACACTTTTACACTGTTGGTGGGAGTGTAAATTAGTTCAGCCATTGTGGAAGACAGTGTGGTGATTCCTCAAGGACCTAGAAATAGAAATTCCATTTGACCCAGCAATCCCACTACTGGGTATATACCCAAAGGATTATAAATCATTCTGTTATAAAGACACATGCACATGTATGTTCATAGTGGCACTGTTTATAATAGCAAAGACCTGGAACCAACCCAAATGCCTATTGATGATAGACTGGACAAGGAAAATGTGGCATATATACACCATAGAATACTATGCAGCCATAGAAATTGATGAGTTTGTGTCTTTTGTAGGGACATGGATGAATCTGGAAATCATAATTCTCAGCAAACTGACACAAGAACAGAAAATCAAACACCACATGTTCTCATTCATAGGCGGGTGATGAACAATGAGAACACTGGGACACAGGGAGGGGAGCATCACACACTGGGGTCTGTTGTAGGGGAGCCAAGGGAGGGACAGCGGAGGAGTGGGGAGGTCGGGGAGGGATAGCATGGGGAGAAATGCCAGATGTAGGTGATGGTGGGGATGAAGGCAGCAAACCACATTGCCATGTGTGTACCTATGCAACAATCCTGCATGATCTGCACATGTACCCCAGATCCTAAAGTACAATTAAAAAAAAAAACAGTTAAACAGGGCTGGGTGTGGTGGCTCACGCCTGTAATCACAGCACTTTGGGAGGCTGAGACCGGTAGATCACCTGAGGTCAGGCGTTCAGGGCCAGCCTGGCCAACATGATGGAAAAAAAGAAAAGAAAAGAAAAAAAAAAAAAAAAAAAAGAAAAGAAAGAGAAGAGAAGAGAAGAGAAAAGAAATATTCCTTACTGAAAACATTCTTGAAAGGACAGCGTACCTTTTTTATCATTTTCCATCCATGTATTTCTTCTTAGCATAGTATTGTGATTGTCTTGGTTTTTATGGCTACAAAGAATAGCTTTTGGAGGAGGGAGGGAAGTAAGTATTCATTACGTTATCTAATCGGTTTTCTGTTTCTAAAAAGCAACACTTTAGTTTGGATTTCTACAATATATACTTTTTCCTTTTGTAACTATATGTCATTTGTTTTTCAAGGTTAAAGCTTTTAACCTTGAAATGCTTACAATAAAGTGACAAACTTGTCATATACTATATGAGATACTCACAATGCAAAACTCCCTGTCAAGTGTCCTACTCCTTTTATGTATGTATGTATGTATGTATGTATGTATGTATGTATGTATGTATTTTTGAGACGGAGTTTCACTCTTGTTACCCAGGCTGGAGTGCAATGGCACGATCTCGGCTCACCGCAACCTCCACCTCCTGGGTTCAGGCAATTCTCCTGCCTCAGCCTCCTGAGTAGCTGGGATTACAGTCATGCACCACCATGCCCAGCTAATTTTTTGTATTTTTAGTAGAGACGGGGTTTCACCATGTTGACCAGGATGGTCTCAATCTCTTGACCTCGTGATCCACCCGCCTCGGCCTCCCAAAGTGCTGGGATTACAGGCTTGAGCCACTGCACCCGGCCAGGTATACATGCTTTTAAATTTTTTTTAAGGCTTTCAATGTCTTTGTCGCTTACTTAAATCAGTTATAGAAGCACTGCATGAAATAATTCTTGTTCATAAGTTCTGGATTCCTAGCCAGATGTTTTTTAGGCTCAGCACTGTTGACACATCCTCTTGCTTCCCCCAGGACAAAGTTTGATCTTTGGGTGCCACCAAGGTTCTCAGACACCTAGTGTGCTCCTTGGACTCTTTGCCATCATTACAAAAAATTGTCATTTTGTAGAGTTTTATATATTCCTTGTTAAAAGATGTAAACAATACTGAAGCTTATAAAGAAGATATTAAAAATATCCCTAAAAGCATTCCGGAGAGAATCTTTCTGAATCTTCTTCCTGTCATCTCTATTATCATCTGACTTTTAATAAATCTTTAGCAATGTTCTAGAAAATAATCAATGAGCATTATGTTATAACTGTTTATGTAACTCCAAATTATACACAGATAGTTACCTTATGATGCTGTAATTAGTCCATGCATAATTTTCTTTGGGTAATTCTGTCATGTTAGTATACAGTGGTATTCTGAGCCACTCCCTAGTTGTTGAACATTTAGACTTTCCCCCTTTTTTTTGGTTTTAGAGACAGAATCTTGCTCTGTTGCTTAGGCTGGAGTGCAGTGGTGCTATCATAGCAGACTGCAGCCTCGAACTCCTGGGCTCAAATAGCAGGTTTGAGCTTCATCCTCTGGCTTCAGCCTCCTGAGTAGCTAGGACTGCAGATGCATACAGAGATGAAAGGTCTTGCTATGTTGGCCAGGCTGTTCTCGAACTCCTGGCCTCAAGTGATTCTCCACCTTGGCCTCCCAAAGTTCTAGGATTACAGGTGTGAGCCACCACACGTGGCTGATTTTTAGCTTCTATTCATCATTTTTAGAAGGTCATAAAATAACTCATTAACTATGTGAAGTTTCCAATTTTCCCTTTTTTGGCCTTTCAGATGAACAGTATCTCTGTTACGTGAGGACAAGAAGAGCTAGAATGCTGAGGCCATGTTATATACCCAGTTATAGGTCAGATAAAAACTAGAAGAACCTGACAGGTCATTTGCAGAGGCTGTGTTCTGGTTGGTAATGTTGATAGCCTCATTTCGTCTTATTGGATGTCTATAGGAAAAGTTTCCAAGGATCAGTAACAAAACATGGAAGAGTTGTTACAGTAACTGTGAAATGACATTTGACCTCAGTACCTGGTCTAGAGATTTTGAAACTTCGTGTGGGCTGGGAAGGCATCTTATGTCCTCAGGAAACTCCAGTCTTCCTATCCATTGCTCCATTTCTCCACTGCTTGAGTAATCAGGGCTCAGTAAGGTGTGCAAGGCAACCAGCCACATTAGATAATTTTGCATTAATTTAGTTTCTTGATAAAGAACTAGAGTGGAGTGAGCTCCTGTTCAGATTTTTCCTTTGATATCTTTCTTTTTTTTTTTTCTTAGACAGTCTCACTCTGTCACCCGGGCTAGAGTACAGTGGTGTGATCTCTGCTTACTGCAATCTCCACCTCCTGGGTTTAAGTGATTCTCATGCCTCAGCCTCCCAAGTAACTGGGACTACAGGCATGTGCCACCATGCCTGGCTAATTTTTTTTTTTTTTTTTTGAGACCGAGCCTTGCTCTGTTGCCAGGCTAGAGTGCAGTGGCACAATCTCAGGCTCACTGCAACCACCGCCTCCTGGGTTCAAGCAATTCTTCCACCTCAGCCTCCCGAGTAGCTGGGACCACAGGCGCGTGCCACTACATCTGGCTAATTTTTGCATTTTTAGTAGAGATGGGGTTTCACCGTGGCCAGGATGGTCTTGATCTCTTGAGCTCGTGATCTGCCCGCTTTGGCCTCTCAAAGTGCTGAGATTACAGGTGTGAGCCTCGGCGCCTGGCTAATTTTTGTATTTTTAGTAGTAGAGGTGATGTTTTGCCACGTTGGCCAGGCTAGTCTCGAATTTCTCACCTCAAGTTATCAGCCAGCCTTGGTCTCCCAAAGTGCTGGGATTACAGGCATGAGCCACTGTGCCCAGCCCATTTGACATCTTTCTAGATATCATGGTCTAATGTTTAAATTAAAGCCTTGGGTGGATTTCTTTTTTCTTAACTTTTATTTTAGGTTTGGGGGTACATGTGAAGGTTTGTTACATAGGTAAACACAAGTCATGGGGTTTTTTGTACATATTATTTCATCACCTTGCATGGATTTCTAAGTTAACTATTAACTGGAATTATTTTCCTGTGCTTCAGGTTTTGCATCTATTCAACAAACCATAATGACACATAATTAGCAGTTCACTTCAGAAAGATTCATAGCCTAATGCTTGTAAAGGACTTTGAGCTTCTCCGAGAGTGTTTTATACACAGTCATGAACAAGGAGATGGCTTGTTCTATTTGGCAAAGGGCAAGTATATTATGCCCATTTTATAGATGAGAAGAGAGCCTCATAGAAGATAATGGCTTGCTTAGACTCAGGGTAAATTTAATGTAGTGTCTGTGGAATTTTCTTTGGACTTTGTGGAATGAATGGACTCTAAAATAAATTCTGTATGAGTGTATGTTTAGGGAAAGTGGATTTATACTGCTTTAAGCAAATATAATATTTCGGAGGAGAGGCTACCCTTTTGAAAGAGGGAAACCATATTAGACAAATTTGCTAGAGTTCTTAAAGAGAATTAAATAATCAGGAAAGCCAGAGATAAACTGATTTTCCAAGTGATTTTGAATATACTCCACACAAAGTCTGGTAAGCAAATTTAGTCAGCAAGAAGTTGGGAAAAATATTTTTGAAAATCAGAACTCAGGAGAGGACTTAAAGAACAAAGGTTAGGCACAGTTAGAGGTTTCTCAGAATGTTTATCAGAATACAGATGTAGTTGAACTGGTCTAATTATTATTATTTTTAAAATAAATTATGTACAAGAGGGAGTATACAGTCTACATGAACCTTTTAGAATACAAAAAAGCTAAAGCGTTGATCTCAAGCCTGTGCAAAATGGCAGAAAAATAAAGAATGCATTTAGGGCTGGGCACGGTGGCTCATTCCTGAAATCCCAGCACTTTGGGAGGCCGAGGTGGGCAAATCACTTGAGGTCAGGAGTTTGAGACCAGCCTGGCCAACTTGGTGAAACCCCAGTCTCTACTAAAAATATAAAAATTAGCTGGGCGTGGTGGTCAGGCCTCTAATCCCAGCTACTCAGGAGGCTGAGGCAGGAGAATTGCTTGAACTTGGGAGGTGTAGGTTGTAGTGAGCCAAGATTGTGCCATTGCACTCCAGCCCAGGTGACAGAGCAAGACTCCACCTCAAGAAAAAAAAAAAAAAAAAGAATGCATTTGGTTAAAATGAATCGATCTGTACATGCAGATGTACATTCTAATTTTTGACTCAAGAAAGAGATTCAGACATTGTAAAGCCTTAACTGAAAACATTCACTAATGTTATGAATTGGAGCAAAAATTTCTAATGTTAGCTGTTGGCACAAATAATTCATTAAATGCCAGTTTTACCCATTTTCATGTTATTTCAGCATCTAAGATAATTTTTTCACTTCTTATTAATATGTCTTAAAGACATAATGAATTTAAAGAAAGCAAACAAATTTATCAATGGTATAGAAGATGGAGGAAACTACTTCCATCCAACTTTTCAGTCTAGAAAGATGAATGAGGAGGCATGTGGACAGGGTGCACTACGCCTGAGCTATGGTATAGTGAGCTTGTATGTACTATGTACTTGTACTATGGCAAACTGAGCTAAATAACACAAAGGAAATCATTCATTTGCACCTTCTTTATTCCCAAGTAATAAACATCCAAATATCTTTTGGGCATACCTGATGTGCCAGGCTCTATGCTAAGCTCTTTATCCAGAGTATCAGGTTGAACCCTCCAGACAGGCCTTTGAGGTGGGTAAGATTACTTGCAGCATTTTACAGATGAAGAGATTGAAGTTCAGGGAGGTTCTGTAGCACTTGGTAAGTGGTAAATGCTGGAGCCGGAGTCCAGAACTCTGCTGAGCTCTACTCACTGAGCTCTGCTCCTCTCTTCTCCCTGACACATTTTCCTCCTTGTAAACACAGTTGGACAACTTAGAAGGAAATATGAAGGTCTACTTCAAACAAAACCAAGCAGTTAATTTCTCTGAGTATTGCCCTAAGCCTCTTAACTCGATAGATCCTAAGATGTCTTCAGAGCAGCACTGTTGGATAGAAATATTCTGTAGGCCACATATGTAATTTAAATTTTTCTAGTAGTCACCTTAAAAAAGGAAAAAGCACCAGGTGAAATTAATTTTTATAATACATTTTATGTAACCCATAAATAAAAATATTATAATTTCATCATGTAATCATATAAAATAATTGAGATACTAAAAACAACTTGGGAGAAATACAGTGCAGGACATGTTTTGTAATGTGGCAGATAGAGTGACATGTAGTTCTACCAAACAATAAGTTGTGATTAATGGAAAAAAATATTATTTACTGCTTAAGTTTTAAATTTTAAATTCATGTCTATTAAAATTAAATTAAAAAATGTAGTTCCCCAGTCACACTGGCTTCATTTCAAGTGCTCATTAGCTATTTGTGGCAAGTGGCTGTTATACTGAAGAGCAAAAGGTCCTCTCTGCCTCCGAAGGTCCGGGGACGCCCAGACACTCCATTCCCATCCCTAACTCCCGACTTCTCTCAGCACCCATCTCTCAGCACCCTGCCTATGCCCAGGACTACTATGTATCGTGTGCAGGTTATACACAACAAAATTCTGAGACGTCATTTATACTGTTGACCTAGTGGATTTACTTATTTACTGCAATAGTTATTAGGAAGATAGAAGTACAGTTTTTAAAAGAAGAGACACTTTTTCCTAATTTGTGCAAAAAGGCGTTTTTTGTTTTTTTTTTGAGCCAGAGTCTCACTCTGTTGCCCAGGCCGGAGTACAGTGGCACAATATCAGCTCACTGCAGCCTCTCGACCTCTCAGGCTCAAGCAATCCTCCCTCCTCAGCCTCTTGAGTGGCTGGGACTACAGGCAGGCACCATCACTCCTGGCTAATTTTTTTTTTTTCAAATTTTTATTTTTTGCCCAAGCTGGTCTCAAACTCCTAGGCTCAAGCGATCCACTGCCTCAGCCTCCGGAAGTGATGAGATAACAGATGTGAGCCACCATGCTCGACCACAAAGGCGTTCTTTTTAGCAGGGTGGGTGGTGGATTGTAGCCCTTCTGTTTCCTCCTAGCATTCCAGCAGTGGGTCCCCTGGCATTGTTCTGTTGTATATTCAGCACTATTCCAGTGCCCTGCCTGTGGCTGAAGGTGTAGAGGTACCCTCAGTCAACCTCTCCTCCAGAAATACGGTCACAGAGCCATTCTTCATGGTTGTTTACCTTGGAGCCGTATGTGTATTATTCATAATTGTATTCCCAGTGCTTAGTGCATAATAGGTACTCAGCATGTTTATTGATTTGAATTATTTTAGCTTTGACTCTGTATTTGGGCCTCTGTATTGTGTCCTCAGTTGCCCTTAATGATACCTGGCCCAGGGCTGGTTTATCCAAATGCTGACCTGGCTCTCTCTTTCATGGAGTCACAGACCACCCTTCCTGTGGTACCCTTGTTCTGACAGTACTAATTGTCATTATGTTATTCTTACTAATAATAAATAGCTGCCACTGATCACTTACTTTGTGCAAGCATTGTGCTTAGCAATTTATGTAAATTATTTCATTTAAACCTCCCACAACATCTCTAGGTGGGAGGTACTATTTTACAATGAGGAACCTGAGTTACTGAGAAGTTAAATAACCTAAGGTCATACAGCTAGTAAATGTCAAAGCTGACCTTTAAAACCAGTTCTGTGGGACTTCCTAATTCATGCAAAGCTCTCTCCTCTTGTGTCCTTTTGGTATTCGGGGCCTTCCTGACAAATCACTGTGCTGTTGTGGACTTACTATTTGTCTGTCCAAACTTTCTTCCTTTGGGGAACTACTCTGTCCTCAATTCACGTGGTTTGGGTGGAGTTGCCACTACCCAGGGATGATCATGTGATTCTGCTTTGGCCAATCCGAGCGGTCCCTCCACCTGATCAAGTGGTTAGCTGAGGGGTTAGCATGTGACCCAGTCTGGCTGAATGGGATTCTTCTGCTGGCATTTAGGAAAGCGAGAACTCTTCCTCTGGGATTTAACCTGGAGCAATGTAACCTGGAGCTACTGGTGGCCATTTCCTCCTGTTCCACGGAGGAAGCTGCAGTACAAGAGAATGAGGCCGTGCAGTGAGAAGCAGCACTGGGTGGTGGTGACAGCACACAGCATTGTTCGAAGCGCAGGAGTAAGCTGTGCCAGGACTTCTCGATTATGTGAGCCAATATGTTCCTTTTGTTGTTGTTGTTTGCTTAAATGTAATTGTGTGCATTTGAGAGAACCCTGCTTAATACTACACCGACTTTTCAGAAAATGAGTATTTTTGTCTTGGATTCCTTATGCCTCTGTCTGTCTGTCCTTGGTCATCCACTGCTTTGGGGGCCTTCGTGCCTACTTGGGGCCTGCAGGCCTTTGATCTCTGTAGACTCTGCACCATGTTCAACTTGCTCTGTCTCTTTTAGGTCAGTAATCCCTGCCCTAGTGAAAGGAGGTGCCACACCCAACACCTCCTTACCAAAAGCCTCTGCCTCCCATCCTGCCCCATGGCATAGCCCACAAATGGATCTGGGTGGGAAAAGGATTGTTCCGTGATTGGAACCTTAGAGAAATCTGTTCTTCATAGACGTCAGAAAAATTACTCACCAACCTACTCTTTGAATGCTGATCAAAGACTATTGAATGCTAACCTCGTTTGGCCTCTGACACCATCTGGGATCTTAGCCAGTTTAGGCCGAAGCCCTGCCTCTTATCCTCAGTTATTTTGGCCACCAGCCTTTCTGATTAGCTGTCTTTCTATGTACTCTGAAACCTCCTGTGATTGTGAACTTCCATTCATCTGCTGGCTGCCTTCCCAAATCTTTCCGGTGGCCTTCTGAGAGCATTGTTCCACTGTGAATCAACTCTCCCACACAGGGCAGGGAATAGCAGCATTCCCGTCCCTGCAGCTCTCTCTACTGTATCCTTCTCCTGGCTTCCTTTTGCCACTTCTAGGGCATCACTTTTCTACCCTCATGCAAAACCCCTTTGTCTTTTAGGGTTCAAGCCGTTCATGCAAATACCCTCCTGCTCTCTCTTTTAGCTACCAACCTTTTGGTTATTCTCCCCAATTGACTCATCTGGTTCGTGGTCATCTCTCCCAGCTCCACTATCTCTGCATTCACAGATATAACCAACTTTTTATATTTGCATTACTTGTACAGTTGTCCTGGGGATAGTTAATGGGGAGTCGTTAATTATGGCAGGAGAGGAAAATAAGGGAGACTTCATAAAAGAGAGACTACCTATGATCAGGACCTTGAAAAATGAGTAGGATTTCAACAGATGGATAAAGAGGGAAGAGCCTTCGAGGCAGAACAACTTGAGCCAAGACATGGGGATGTGAAAAGGCCTGAAATATTTACTTGCTTGAGTCCTGGGAAATAAGTAGTAGAAAAGGAAAAGGGAAGTCAGATTGAATTGGACATGTTTAGGACAGGCTCAGTGGCTCGCACCCATAACCCCAGCACTTTGGGAGGCCTAAGTGGGTGGATCAACTGAGGTCAGGAGTTCAAGACCAGCCTGGTCAACATGGTGAAACTCCATTTCTACTAAAAAAAAAATAGAAAAGTTAGCCGGGCATGGTGGCGCATGCCTGTAGTCCCAGCTACTCAGGAGGCTGAGGCAGGAGAATTGCTTGAACCTGGGAGGCGGAAGAGGTTGCAGTGAGCTGAGATCGTGCCACTGCACTCCAGCCTGGGCGACAGAGTGAGATTTCATCTCAAAAAAAAAAAAAAAAATGGGACATGATTATACTTACTTAGGATTGAGGAATGACTCTAAGGAGTATGCAAGTGGAAGAATGCAAGAGAAAGAACAAAAAGAAGAGGGCAGGATGATCAAAACTTTATGGGAGTGATTATAAAAGGGGAGGAGGAGTAATTAAAATAGTTTAAGAAAGCTCATAATAAGACTACGAGTTTTAGAGAGGAGAGATAGTAGAAGAGGTGGAAGGATCCTCAGGACAGACTAGTTATGAGGGAGCAAGGAGGAGGGCAGAGGAATGAGACAGGACAGCTGCTGCTTAGGAGAAGGGAGCAATTGAGGCCCTGCCTGGTGATGGGAGATTTTGAAAGGGTAGGATGCTGGAAGACGATAGCTACATGCTAGATGTGAATCAAGTACTTAGCCTTTTAATTAACTTATGAATACAGAGTAAGATAACTTATGTATTTCATGATAGTAAAGATGACTTACCTTATGTAAGCTTCAGATGTTTCCCAAACTGTGTTTTATAGACTACAATCCTGGGAGATGTTAACAAGGTTCAGAATAAGTTCTATGATCAAATGAGGTTGGGAAGCGCTGCATTCTACATGATTCACCTATTAAAACCTCTGAGAAATGTGTACAAGAAACCAGTTTCATGTTGTTTAACCCAGCTTTTCCCAAATGTACTTGTCCATCCATTCATTCATTCATTCAACAAGCATGCAGTAAATGCATGCTGTGATAGTATGTTTTGAGGACTCTGCTGGCCACTGGTCCTAGAATAGAGAATAAAGCGTTCCTACACTTATGAGATTATGGTCTGATAAAAGCACATGTTATAATCCCACAGCTCCTAGTGTTCTGAGGAACATGATTTAGGGAGCCTTGAGTTAAGATATTTAATATTCCTTTTTGTGCTCTCGAATGGAATGATGTGGAGTGATTGTGTGTATATATCTCTGCCTTTATGTCTCTATCTTATGTCAATACCTCTGCCTCTTAATAGAGTGTTTCCTGGACCTGCTGCCTTGGGAATGGACAGAGCTGATGACAAGGAAACTTTCAGGTCTGGGAAGTTGGTGACTCACCCAAGATCACCCAGCTAGTTAGTTGCAGAACCAGGGACAGAACCCAGTTCTTCTGGCTCTAGGTTCTATGCTCATTTCTTTCTTGGTGAGAAGGGACATCTTGAAATGCCTGAAAATTAAAAAAAAAAAATTAAGCAGATTCAGCAGGCTCAGTGAGATACCTTTGCCAATTTAATCAACAATAGCAGGGCTGACTGAAGTATCAGCAACACCACCACCACTACCACTATCATCGGCATCACTAATGCTGAGTAATTACTAAGATCCATGTGCCATATTAAGCACTTTACATATATTTGCTTATTTAATTCTTACAACTCCATGAAGTAGTAATGATTACCCTATTTTATAAATGAGGAAGCGAGCTCAGAGAGGTGAGTAATTGTCCATGTTTATATAACTAATAAGGAGCAGAGCATAGCTTCCATTCTAGGCTTTCAGACTCCAGGCTGTGAACTTCATTCTTTTATCAAGTGAAATATTTTTTCTGCTTCAGTATTTTCTTCTCAAAATCAGTTTGTTTTTTCTCCCTTCCATTTTAGCTTGCCTTGCTTTTTCCTTTTCGTAAAAACCAGATCTTAGACAGGATCTGATTTATTTGTTTATTTTATGTCAGGTAGCATTCATCCAATATTTACTTCTACTATCTCTTCTCTCTAAAACCCATGGTCGTCTTATGAGCTTTCTGAAACCACTTTAATTACTTCTTTCCTTTTGCATTCACTCCAATAAAGTTTTGATCTTGTCATTTACAATGTCATCTCACCCTTCTTCTTTTTATAATAAAGGCTGTTCTTTCTCTTGCATTCTTCCATTTGCATACTCCTTAGAGTTATCTCTCAATCCTAAGTAAATATAGTCATGTCCAGTTCAATCTGAATATTCAATAAATACTATGTGAAGGAACTGCTTTAGGAGCTGAGGACCCAGTGGTGAAGACACAGACCAGGTTCCTTTCCTGTGAAACTTACAACCAGTGAGGAGACTACAAAATAAAAACAGCACATAATCAAGAAAAATGTCACACAGTGATAAATACCATAGAAACAATTAAAACAGGATAACATAGTGAGAGTAACTGGCTGTCTACTTTAGACTGGGTAGTCAAGGGAAGGTCTTTTTTTTTTTTTTTTTGTAAAAGTGACATTTTAACTAAAATTTGAGTTATAAGAAGGAGCCGGCAAGAGAGAAATGGGTGGGGAGGAGGGACAAAGAAAGAAAATGGAGTGTTCTTCCAGGCAGAGAGACCATCATGTGCCCAAGACCCCAGCCATGAGTTTGCTGTGTTTGAAGAATCGGAAGAAGGCTGGTGTGGTTGAATTATAGTGCGCCATTGGGAGAGTGGTACCAGATATGGTTAGAGAAGTAGGTCATATACTAGGTTAAGGAGTGTGGGTTTCAGTTTAAGTGCATTGGGTAGCCATTGGAGGATTTTAGCAGGGCTAATGACACAAACTGATTTAGGTGTTTTTTTTTTTTTTTTTTTTTTGAGACGGAGTTTCACTCTTGTTACCCAGGCTGGAGTGCAATGGCGTGATCTCAGCTCACCACAACCTCCGCCTCCTGGGTTCAGGCAATTCTCCTGCCTCAGCCTCCTGAGTAGCTGGGACTACAGGCACACGCCACCATGCCCAGCTAATATTTTGTATTTTTAGTAGAGACGGGGTTTCACCATGTTGACCAGGATGGTCTCTATCTCTTGACCTCGTGATCCACCTGCCTCGGCCTCCCAAAGTGCTGGGATTACAGGCTTGAGCCACTGCACCCGGCTGATTTAGGTTTTTTAATGACTGTATTTACTTTTTATTTTATTTATTTATTTATTTATTTATTTATTTTTAATGACTGTATTTACTGATGCATGGAGAAATGAGTACAAGGAGATGAGAAGGAAGTAGTAAGACCCATTAGGAGAATAGTCTAGTAGTCCTGACAAGGGATGATGATGATGATGCTGGCTGTATCAGTTATTGCCACAGGAATCCTGTGTAACAAACATTCCCATAAATTCAGCAGCATACAACAATTAGGATTTATTTTTGCTCATGAGTATAGGATGTCTGGGTAGTTCTGCTGATCTTGGCTGGGCTCGATTGACCTTGATTGGGCTTGCCTGTATGTCTGTGATCCACTGTGGGTCAGGTAGGCAGCTCTGCAGTATTGCCTGGGTTCTCTGATATGTTTGTGGGGGCCAGCTGGCTGTCAACTAGTATGGGAATCGTCTCAGCTGAGCTGTTTGGATCTACTCTGCTCTCCTCCATATGTACATTAAATCTCTCTAGTAGGCTAGTTTGGGCTTACCCTCAGACTGGACAGTCATATTCTCATGGTGATTGAAAAGAAGCAAGAGAGGAAGTAGAAACAAACACACACGTTTTAAAACCTCAGTTTGTGTCAGGTTTGCTACTGTCCCATTGGTCAAAGTAAGTTACATAGGTATATCCATATTCAGAATGTGTGGGGGTATTGCCAAAGGACAGGGATTCAGAGAGGTGTGAAAAGATACAAGAAGATATGAAAAATTAGGGCCATGATTGCAATCAATCTATTGCACTAATGGGAGAGTAGTGAAGAAAAAGAGACTTGAATAGGTTCCGAAAACATTTTGGGGGTACAGTCCAAAGAACATACTGATGAATCAGATTTGTGTATGAGAGAAAAGAATGATAGCTGGGCATAGTGGCGCATGCCTGTAATCCCAGCTACTCAGGAGGCTGAGGCAGGAGAATTGCCTGAACCCAGGAGGCGGAGGTTGCGGTGAGCCGAGATCGCGCCATTGCACTCCAGCCTGGGTAACAAGAGTGAAACTCCGTCTCAAAAAAAAAAAAAAAAAAAAAAAAGAATGAATCAGAGGTAATGCCTAGATACTTGACTGAGCAGTTGGGGAGATGGTCAGGTCATTTACTTGCATGCTGGATGAAGAGCAAAATTTAGGGGACTGTCTAGAGCTCTGTGTTAAGTGATGTTGTGTTTCAGATACCTGCTAGATATTTAAATAAAGATGTCAGGTTTGCAGTTGGATACAGCAGTCTGAGGTTCTGAAGAACTTCAAGGCTAAAGATGTAGATTTTGGAGTTATCAACCTATAGATGGCTCAGCTGAAATTCCAGGACATGTGCCTTGGGTGGGATCTACTGAAATGCTTCAGCCAATCACCCTGAAGTCTTCTAGTCTATGACTAAATGGTAACACATTGTGCTTTGAGCGTACGTTTTTATTTCACTAATTTAAAATATTAGCGTCTACTTGTATAATATGTTCTGTGAACTGAAAACTACAGTTGTCCCAATCTGCCTTGTACATCTTTCTGGTTTGGCAGAAATAATACTGAAAGGCCACCTGCCAGGGTCTTAATAATTCTTAGTTACAGAATGTGAGACATATCAGCTCAGAGTCAGCAGAAAGATCATGAAGTCAAGAAGCAGGGCTTAAATCAGGTGAAGTTGGAATCTCCAAATGTAATTACTTCCTTTATGAAGCCATAGGTCTTTGGGATGGTTTGCTGTTACCTTGGACCATTCAGGCAAGTACACCATAAAATACTTGGTCTATCAGGAAGGCACATAGTAGCCTTTAAAAAATTTTACAAATGTGCTGTTTAAATTATATAATATTACTATTAACATAAGATTTACATTTCTGTCACATATTGGAGAGTGTATCTGAAACTGAATTTCACTCAACTTTTGACAAAAGCGAACGTGAGATAATATTTAACAGATACAGACCAAGGATCATATTACTGATTTACTTATTTGTGTACTTTGTTCTTATTTCTTAAGAAAACCAGAGAGTAACCTATTGAACTCAGCCTAGGTAGGGATGCCTTTACTAAGGCTTTATTTACTAAGCCATTATGAAATATTATTATAAGAAGTAGCCTGTTGAGGAATGCTTTTATAATTTCTGCCCAAACTGTTATTAAAGATATTATATAATATCTTTCATTTTTTTTTTTTTTTTTTGAGACGGAGTTTCGCTCTTGTTACCCAGGCTGAAGTGCAATGGCGCGATCTCGGCTCACCGCAACCTCCGCCTCCTGGGTTCAGGCAATTCTCCTGCCTCAGCCTCCTGAGTAGCTGGGATTACAGGCACATGCCACCATGCCCAGTTAATTTTTTGTATTTTTCGTAGAGACGGGGTTTCACCATGTTGACCAGGATGGTCTCGATCTCTCGACCTCGTGATCCACCCGCCTCGGCCTCCCAAAGTGCTGGGATTACAAGCTTGAGCCACTGCGCCCGGCCTTTTCTTTCATTATTTTTTATGATCCCATAAAGTAGTTTCTCTTTGGAGTTTAGTGACAGGAAAGGTTTTTCTTTTGATAAGCTGGTGTGTATTTTATCATAAATATCATTTTCTATGAGGCATTCAAAAAATTCTTTAATCCCTGACATTTTGAGGAGCTCCAAACTTGACACACAATTACACAAAATGTTTCAGATTTCTGGTTTTCAGTGTGCATTAGGATTGAAGCATCCAGGAATTAGGGGAATTCAACTCTGTGGGCCAGTCAAAAAAAGAGAAAGAGAAAGAGGAGACAGAGAGAAAGTGAAACAACAAAGTAAAGAGTACAGGTGACCCTATTCATCTTTCCACCTGATGAGTATATACCCCAGAAGGGATGTGTGCTGGAGGTGTATGAAACTATTGCTCTCTTAGTCCACCTCAGTCTGCAGAGGATTTCCACGAGCATCTCACAGTGCTCAGTGTGATTTGTGGTTAAAGATACATGCTTTTTCATACAAACTGACCCCAGGCCCATGCCAGCTACTTTAGTGCTAAACCAAAAAACCCCAAAGTGATTCTTCTGTGGGCTGGATTGTTTGCAAAAAACCCTGCATCATTCCCTTCCTGGTGCTGCTCACTTCGAGTAGTTGCCTCCTGTACTGATCCTAGCCTTGGGGGTGTGACACAAGGACAAATAAATATAAAGCGTTCAGGGATGTGCAATGTGCTGTGTACTGGGGTGTGCTCTCTCTTACTGCACTTAGAATTCTAAGAACTATATGAGCAAGCCCACTTTGTCCTGTACAAGAGGCCACATGTGCCCTGGCTGATAGCTTACAGGTGCCAGAAGTATGAATGAGGCCATCGTAGACATCCAGGCCAGGTCTTCCCAACCAACCTGAAGAATCATGAGAAACAATATGTTTTTATTATTTATATGCTACTAATTATGGAGTGGGCTTTGTTTTTGTTCTAATCAAAAGCTAACTGATAGAACTTCCAATGCTTCTGTCCATATCTGCTGGTACTGTGTTGGATGTATCCAGAGAGTGTCAGTCTGCAGTGTGACCTGGGTCTCCTGTGGAAGACTCAAGGCTAATTGACTGTGTTCAGTTTTTACCCTATATGTTGATGTGAGAACCAAACCCTGCATAAACTTGAGTTCCACTCTGTTTTCTTCTTTCTGCGTTTTGGTTTCTGACTTCTCCTTTTAGTTTTAATTCTCATCTGTATATTTACATGTTGTCCATGTATTGTTAACATAAAATTTGCCGTTTAAATCACTTTACAGATTACAGTCTAGTGGTTTTTACTATATTTATGATGTTATGCAGTCATCACCACTGTCTAATTCCAAAAGATTTCCATTATCCCAAAAAGAAACTCCACACCCCCAATTCTCCCCTCTTCCCAACCAATCAGTAATCTACTTTCTGTTTGTATAGACTTGCCTACTTTAGACATTTTATGTGAAAGTATTCCATACAACTTGTGACCATTTGCATCTGGCTTCTTTTATCCAAATAATGTTTTCAAGGTTCATTCATGTTATACCATATATCAGTATTTCATTCCATTTTAGGGTGGAATAAGATAATATTTCATTCATCAGTTAGTAGACATTTGTGTTTTCACTTTTTTGTGTTGTGAGTAGTACTGCATGAGCATTCATATACAAGTTTTTGTGTAAATGTGTTTTTAATTCTCTTGGGTATATACCTAGGAGTGGAAATGCTGAGTCATATGAAAATTCTATGTTTAAGTTTTGAGGAACTACCAAACTGTTTTCTATAATAGCTGTCCCATTTTACATTTCCAGCAGCAATATATGGGGGTTCTGATTTTTCCACATTCTTGCTAATACTTGTTTAGTTTCTATTTTTTAGATTATATTCATCCTAGTGTGTGTGAAGTGGTGTCTCATGGTGTCGGTTTGCATTTTGTAATGACTAATGATGTTGAACATCTTTGCATATGTTTGTTGCCCATTTATATATATTCTTTTGAGAAATGTCTATTCGAGTTCTTTGCCCATTTTAACATTGGGTTATTTTGTTTTTTTCTTGTTTAATTGTAAGTGTTCTTTATATATTATGGATACTAGACCCTTATCAGATATATCATCCACAAATATGTTTTTCATTCTGTAGGATCCTTTTTGTAACCTTTGATAATGCCACAGAAAAATTTTTAAGTTGATGAAGTCCTACTTACCTATTTTTTTTTTGTTGCTTATGCTTTTGATGTCATATTTAAGAGACCATTGTTTAATCTAAGGTCATAAAAATTTATACCTATGTTTTCTTCTAAGGGTTTTATAATTTTAGTTCTTTAATTAAATCTTTGACCCATTTTGAGTTAATTTTTGTATATGGTGTGAGGTTGAGGTCCAAATTTATTTGTATCCAGTTATCTGTATACCATTGTTGAAAATATTTTTCTTTTCCCATTGAATGGTCTTGACATCTTGGTCAAAAATAACTGGCTACAGATGTATGAATTTATTTCTGGATCCTTAATTCTGGGTTGTGGATCTATATATCTATCCTTATGGAGTACTACACAGTTTTGATTATATGCCATTACAGTAAATTTCAAAATTGGGAGTGTGAGTTCTCCAACTTTGTTCTTTTTTTTTCAAGATAGTTTTGTCTATTCATTACTGCATGAGTTTTAGAATTACTTTGTCCAGTTC